>NC_143104.1:2945000-3582500 GCF_061535455.1 Colias philodice
TTTATACCCCGCTCGCTTTACGCGATCCTAGAGTCATAGAATTTGTTAGTTGTAATACCGCCGTGACTTTAGGAATTTATATACCCCGCTCGCATTACGCGATCCTAGAGTCATAGAATTTGTTAGTTATATTTCCGCCGTGACTTTTAGGATTTTTTATTATCCCGCTCGCATTTTGCGCTCCTAGAGCCATAGAACTTGTTATTTATATTACCGCCGTGGCTCTTAGGACTTTTATCATCCCGCGCGCATTATGCGATCCTAGAGTCATAGTTTTTCGCTGTATCTTATGATTGGTTTTAAATGGTGACCCATTTAGGGCGGGTGGATATGGTAACGCCAATATAATTAAAATAGTAAATGTAGAAATTAAACGTTTATTGTTTGTGGTGTGTTCCTTCATCCTTCCCTACATACGAGCACAACCAATCATCGCGTGGTCACTAACCACGTGACACGTCCAATAAGACGTGAACGCGACGTTCGTGTCGCTGCAGTCAGTCGGGTTCGCTCCGTGCCTTCGCGAGGTTCGGGACTCGGCCACCGCCGGAGAGCTTCCACGAGGCTCTCTAGATCATCAGGCATTGTGCCCTTGTAACACCCCCGGGGCATCCCGTGCCCCGGCCCTTGGTCGCGCTCACCGCCGCGTGTGTGTTTGTGTGGAGTGTGGGACTGGACGCCGTTCTTGCCCGCCGCGAGCTGGAGGACCCTGACCGCGTGGCGGCGCGTGTGTTCTGGACGCTACTCCCTCCGACGAGGTACGTGCCGTGTGTATCCTGTCTATCCCTCTTTGCTAACACCACGTAGATCTAAATACAGTCCACTTTCATATCGAGAATATATTTACGTATATTTTTATATTGGCGCGACCAGAGTTTTTTTAGGATTTACGGGAACAAACCTATCCAATGTCCTTTCTCAGGTCTCAAGCTATCTCTGTATCAAAGTTAAAGCTTAGAGAGCCAGACATACATACAGACAAACAGACAAAAATTCTATAAACTATGTACCTATATTTTTTGCTCCTATATCGATTGAAAATCACGCCCCAAGTAGGTATCCGTAAAAATATTCAATGTACAGTTTTGACTTTCGTACAATTTTTTTTTATACCTATGTGATTGTAATATTATTATCTAATACAGATTGTAAATATATATAATGTGTACCTAGTTACTATTCACAACCTGTATTGGTTATTTACTGGAGCAAACATAGGAATCTACCTATAGTAATACTATAATATATATATAATAATATAAAACATTCCCGATTTGATTGATTGCATTTGCAAGGCGACCGTAGGAATTAGGTACCTACATAACTAAGTATAAAAAGTGTCTTTGTAAATTGTAGGTACCCACTATGAATGTAGGTATCTATAAATATCGTCGCATGAATACTCAACTCGCGGAAACGAATTTACAGAATTTACACAAATAATAATATCCAAACTCGCCTGGATAAACTTTCTCAAATGAATCTATAGTTTAGGTGGTCTGTTGCGGTTCTGCATCAGGTGTTTCAGTTTTCAAAATAAATTATTATTTTATATTTCCCGGATAATATAATAGTACCTACACAACAAAATAACTTTCATTCAAATCCGTCCAGTAGTTCCGGAGATTAGCGTGTACAAACAAACAGACAAACACAGACAGTTTTTTTTATTTACGGGATAAAACTCATCCTATGACCTTTCTCAGGTCTCAAGCTATATCTGCACCAAAATTAGAGCCCAGACATACATACAGACAGACATACAAAAATTCTAAAAACTATATTTATGTATAGATATGTACTACATATTACTATGTAATACAGATTATGAATATATTATATATATACATATACATATGTATATTATAAAAAAATACCTATTCAATGTAAGTACAGTTTTGACTTTCGTACTGTTGTTTACCATTTTCAACAAATCAATATTCGGCGTAATTATAAAACACGGCGCAGCAATTTTAGCGTGGTCTACTCGTCTCAACGGAGCGATAGCGTCTGATGTATGAAATAGAATTATGTTTTTAGCTCCCGGAACGTGCGATGGAAGATGATTTCTTGCGTAATTAAAAATATAGTAAGCGCCAAAAGTGTTTTATCGTGATTAAACCAAAACTAAAAGTAATTACACAAAATGCTCTGACAAATATCTTGCAAATGTTTTAATATAATTGTTTATGAAAAAAAAATCATAATAAGTATTACCATGTCCAGTAAAAAACGTAAAAGTGTGAAATTTAGAGGTAACTTCGTGAATTTTTTCTATCGAGTCAATTTCAATATTTTATGTTTTTGATCTGACAATATAATCGAAAATATCATCAAGTTTTACATATATTTTATTTTTTATATTTGGTCTTGAATATTACACGTATCAACTAAAAGTTGATTGGTGATTTGACTTTATACGCGCCCTTAAGAAAGAGCACATCCATACTAATATTATAAATGCGAAAGTAACTCTGTCTGTCTGTCTGTTACTCAATCACGCCTTAACTACTGAACCAATTTGCATGAAATTTGGTATAGAGATATTTTGATACCCGAGAAAGGACATAGGCCACTTTTTATTGCGAAATATATACCACGGGCGAAGCCGGGGCGGACCGCTAGTTTACTATATTTTTTAAAATAATATTTGGATCTTTAACATAATAATATCTACTCTACATAAATGCCATAAAGAAAAAAAATTGAATTTTGGGCATATGTGTATTCAATAGAAGTTTACTTCATTATGAAAATAATATGCTACTACTATAGGAATAGCTGTTTGCAACATGCAAAACTCTTATGTTGTGTCTTATGACAATGAGCCATGAAAATTAGTTTAACGTTCACCAAAAAAACTAGCTAAAAATATTTACTTATTTAATGAATTTGATTTTAAAATTTGAATGTGTATAGACCGCCTTATTTTAATAGCCTAGTTTTCGCGTAGTTTCGTTTAAATAAAATTTTATTACTAAACTTACTTTAAAATTGAAAAAGGTAAAATACCTGGCAGTATTTAAGGAAGAGGAAGAAAGTTTTACTTTCCATTTTTTATGAATTAAAAACTAATTGAGCGTTTTGCTGAGAGTATATTAGTAGAGTAAAAAATTATAAATAAAAATTATTCCTTTTTACCCTAACTAATGTACTACTTAGTAGTAAATGCATGCTTTTCTTAAATCTATAAGTAAATAGTCCCAGATTCGACTCTATTGTAGATTGAACTCTATTATAAATAAATAAATAGTATGGAAAATATATTAATAGCATATAATATTCTCCGTTTTTATAGTTCTCATTTTATGCTTGTTTGAATATTTTGCCATGCAGTAAGTATACACAATCTGCATTTATAGGCCTTATAGAAAATATTGATATCAAACCCTTCTGAAAACTGTATAATGTCGGAGAAAATCCATTTCATAACCCTCAGAATTAGAATAGTTTTCAGCCCACCCTAATTTATCAATTCGACCAGATGGTATTTAAATTAATATTATTGAAAGTGAAAAATATTCACATTTCACATTATAAAGAGAGTCGCTTCCCGTTGTTTAAAACTGCATAATGTAACAGATATCTGGTAGGTACATTATGCTTGAACATGCATTTTTTTTAACAACTAATCGAATTGCATCTTTTTTCTTTTATTATCTGTATGCTTCAAAGAAGGTAACTTAAACATTATTCACAATTACTTCATAATATGTTTAAAGATTAGACCACGCTTCCTTCCTATGTAATCTTTCCAATGTTATGTGAAGACGGTTTAAGTATGTATTTTCATACACGTAACCATAAAGTCCATAAATCTTCGTACTCGAAATGATCCACACGCCGAAGCACCCTCAAGCGTCTCCTTAGTCAGACCACGCGTCCCAATAATTAGAACACGTTCATAATTATTTATTGTACTGTCACCGATCCTTGATAAGTGTAAAAAGTTTTAATAAAATCTGTCCGTTTAAAGTGGATCTAAATCGACTGTAAAAGAGTCGGTTACATACTAAGTAATCAACTATCTATACATATAATAAAATCGTAGGAAAGTCAAAACTGTACATTGAATATTTTTTTAAAAGAATACATAATCCATGATCTATAATCGATATAGAAGCCAAAAACATAGTTTTTAGAATTTTTGTCTGTTTGTCTGTTTGTCTGTTTGTCTGTTTGTCTGTTTGTCTGTATGTTTGTCCAGGCTAATCTCAGAAAGTACTGCACGGATTTACTTCAAATTTTGCATGAATATTACTAACAGGTCGGGTCAGGCTGTTATATACATATTATCATGCTATCACCTTCGGGGGAGGAGCTGTGAACCTTTATTTTTCTTACGTATTCCGTGTACTACGACAGCGTACAATATAAAGACTCATGTTTAAATGTTGTTTTTGAGTAAGCCATGCTATTGTCTACCTTTACACTATAAAAACTACGTCATTTAAGTAATTTTGGCAGAGAAACAGTATAATGAATCTTAGTAGTATAAAGACAAATTTAAAACAGCGCCATCTATGAGATTTCATTAAAATTAAATCAATTTACATAATATTAACGCTCCTTGGAAATTCATAATTTAAATATTATGATGTTGGTGAGTTTGTTTTTTTTTAAAGTTAAATAAATAATTCATATCTTCCCAGAGTAAATTTCAGGTGCGCTTATATTTCATGTGAATATACTAAATTTTTATAAGTGAGGGTAGATGTTTATTATTTGATGTTAGTTACAGTTATATAGGTAATAGACGTAGTATTTATATTCTCTTTGGGTAATAGTAGATAACAGTGATTGTGTTCATTGGTTACATTTTTAAAAATCTTCGGCTTTTTTTTAATTTTCGCCTTCTTGCGTTCCCACAAAAGGTAAGTTGTAGCTTTTATATTTATTGTTTATTATAATTATATAGTTAGACTCATGTTTTTAATTAGTTAAAGTTATGACAAAATAAGAAAATGATGAAATTTTATTTTTATCATGTATAACTTTTACAAGACTATATTATACGCCCAAAGAAGGTCACTTTAGTTCTTGATAAAACTTTATTTGTTAGTAGCTTTTTATTAAAATTAGGTACACTTATCTTTTGATTTTTTTTTATTTACAGATTCAATGTTCATAAAAATTGACGATTTGCGTGAGGATGTAGTGGAAATTAGTAACCTTGCGCGTGGTCAATCAATATTCAATACATATTATAATAAAATTCTAGAAAAGTGATGTCTGTACAATGAAAATATATAAAAAAAATAGCAGGGGTTATTATTAAATCGATCTCAAACCCAAAACTGTAGTTATAATTTTTTTTGTCTGTTTGTCTGTATGTTTGTGCACGCTAATCTCAGAAACGGCTTATCCGATTTAGATGCGGTTTTCACTAATATATTGTGTTATCTTCATTTAACATTAAGTGTTTATTTCATGTTAATCGGTTTGTAAATAAAAAAGTTATGACCATTTAAGTATTCACGGCGAACATTTGCAAAGGCATTCTATTGTACACTATACAGTGTACGATAAAACGTAAGTTATCTGTTATACGCTACAGTAATTATTCCTTATAAATGTCCAGGTGATCATATCGAAAGTCCCCAAGGGTGGGGGGGTAAGCTGAGGTAGTAGGGGGGGAAGGGGTCAAATTAGAATTATGCTTACTTCTAGGTAAATTTTATACATAAAATGTCCTTTAAATTATGTCGTATTATATTTTTAACCCCTTTTAACCATTTTTAACCATCAAAAAGATGGGTGATAAGTGTTTGACCGCTATGTTTGTCTGTTTGTGCCACCGTAGCTCGCTAACAGGTAATACGAATTAGATGCGTGTTAGGCAGCATATTTTCCGACGCTGGTTCTTAGATAAAGTGTATCAAAATCGGTTCATCCATTTATTATACCTAGGTATATAGAGGTAAAAGTGGGAATGTGGGAAAAAATATTAGTTATATTTTTATCCAATTCGGTTTATCCATTTATTAGATTACAGCGGTGAAAGTGGGAATGAACAATAATCGAATGTGGTCAAATAATAATATACTCAAGCGGCATATCAAAATATAAAAGAGCAACGTGTTTTATCGAAATCGGTTCATCCGTTTATTACATTTAGGGGTGACAGTGGTTAGATAAATAAACCAAATGGAGCATCAAACGACAGGATATGACGTGTACATATAGGTATAATTAGATAATATGGTTTACATCAAAATCGGTTCTGCCATTTACTAGGTGTGGAAAGAGAAGGGTTGAAAGTCTGTGAAAGAAGAGGGGGATATGGGAGCGAGAGGATAGCCACACCCTGGAAATTTTGAACTCTACTCAAAGCCACATAGGCCTGGCTCTTGGCAATTTTTTTTCCTAAAGATACCACTTCTTTTGCCACTGTGATCCATTACAATTTGTGCACGGTTACGGCCCAACTTAAAAGATGTCAAGGAGCAACAAACTTATAGATATCAATATGATGTAGGAATGTAATATGGAGGTAGAGGTAGGTCTCGCTCACTTGAAAATATCACATGAAAATAAGAAACCGAAGTTAAAAATTTAAAAATTAAAAAGAAAAACCCAACGCAACGAAGGAAAAGGAATAAATAATAATTTTACAAACTTCCCGACGATCTTTAAAATTAAGTAACATTACAAAAAAAATATAATTGTATATGATATGATAATGATGGTATGGCAGCTCCGACGACTTTGTTTTTTTATTTTTATAAATATTTAAAATGTTATTTATTTTTAAAGATCTTCGGGAAGTTTGTAAAATTAGTGAAACTTTTATTACATCGTCTCAAACTTTTTGGTCTGTGTAGCGCATGTCGCGTGACGGTCGGCTGCCGAGTAGGTATAAAGCAGTGTTCGGAGTCATTATCGTACAAATACGATAATTTTGTGCCTAAGTTTCACTTTTACCGTGGTTTCATAAAACCACACAACATTTTTTCCTTTTTCTATGCACTTTTCTTCGTTGCGTTGAGTTTTTTTTTTTATTTAATTTTTATTGCACGGTCTAAACGGTTTAGTTACTACGGCGTGAGACAGGAAAGATCTGAGCGCTGAGACAAACGTCAAAACGCAAAGGAATAGAATCTGCTATCTATAGGTACTAATTATTGTCTTAAGCGTATGATGTTTTGATAAGGATTTGTTCACCTTACCAACGACGACGACGACCACGAACAAAATTTTCATCCAGTCGTAATTTAACAAAATTGTGCAAAACACAATTAAAAATAAATTATTAAAATTTCCTGTCGTTCTGGTGATTGGAATTTTTATTTTTGAGATCAACGAATGAAAAAATAGATTTTTCGTAGAAACGGTTATATATATTGTCAAACACATCCATACAAGGAAGGAATTTATTTTTATTTTTTAGCTCAGTTTAGTAATAAATTTTACTAACAGTTCGTTTAATTATTTATGGTAGTACGTGTTTATTCAATAAAAGTTAAGTAGTAGCTACCTACTATGCAGTCACTATTCCACGCGGACGAAGTCGCGGGCACAGCTAGTAATAACATATAGGTAAAGCTAATATACGCGTGTTAATAAGATACAGACTTATCCCTTTTATAGTAAACTAGGTTTCCGCCCGCGGCTTCGCCCGCGCAGTCAAAGAAAAACCCGCATAGTTCCCGTTCCCGTGGGATTTCCCTTCTCGGGATAAAAAGTAGCCTATGTCCTTTCTCGGTTATCAAAATATCTCCATACCAAATTTCATGAAAATTGGTTCAGTAGTTTAGGCGTGATTGAGTAACAGACAGACAGACAGAGTTACTTTCGCATTTATAATATTAGTATGGATAAAGACGATTTCCTTATTATGTGACGTAATACGCATGTATATTCTTGCGTTACCATAAATCTAAGCACTCGAAATGATCCGCACGCCGAAGCACCCTCAAGCGTCTCCTAAAGCTTTGGTCTGGTGATCATGACGCACAACGCTGAGGTATGCGCCCCAACGCAGCGTCACGACGCAGCATTTACCTTCCCTGCGGAGAGGTGGTCAGTTGATTTTGCCGCAGCTACCAAGGTAGACGTGAACATGAACAATTTTGCTGTAATTATCAAACTTTTATGTTTTTTGTCTTTATTTTTATATAAAGAAGGATAGCTGCGAACTAATTCTATTAAATTGTCTTCGAAAAAATTTATATTGTCGCATTCATATATGCCGTGACGCATACCCGCACACCGCAGCGTTCAATCGAGAATGACGCCGCGCTGTGCGGGAGTACACCTCCCCACTCACCGCGCTTGCCCTTCGCCGCTGACGCATACTGCGACGGAACAAGAGAACATTGTCGACGTTTTTCATATGATTGAGTGTCCGGCATCGCAAACCGTATACCTCAGCGTTGTGCGTCATGATCACCAGACCAAAGCTTTAGTCAGACCACGCGTCCCAATAATTAAAACACGTTCATAATTTATTGTATTGTCACCGATACTTGATAAGTGTAATAAAGAGTCCGTTACATACTAAGTATTCAACTATTATAACATATACACCTTTACGTATACACCTTTACGTATATTAATACGCGTGTTAATAAGATAATATATATAGTAATAGAGACAACTTCCTTATAATGTGACGTAAAACGCTATATTCTTGCGTTACCATAATCTTCGCACTCGAAATGATCCGCACGCCGAAGCACCCTCAAGCGTCTCCTTAGTCAGACCACGCGTCCCAATAATTAAAACATCGTAATTACAGTCCCCAGTGTTGCCGCACTAATTGCACAAAGTTTTCTGACTATCTCATTAAAACTGTTCAAATCGAGATACGTCAGGCCTTTTCGTGGAGTGTTTAAGAGTTAAATATTCTGTTATGTGGAACTTTCTGGATGCTAATGCGTTTCATTCATTTCTGTGGAGTGTGGAATTAAATTAAGTACTGAGAAATGGAGTTGTTTCTGTATTTTTAATGTGTGATGTGGTAACTTTGTATAGTGCTTCTATTTTTAGTTGTAGGTTTAATCACGTTTTTCTTATTATGGTTAGGGAGCCAGGTGCAAATTTGGTTAACTATTTCCTCTCAAGAGATAATTCGTCAGACGCATGAGAGTATAGTATTATAAAGCCTCGTGAACGTCAGCTGGCGCTCGGTTGGGGGGGTGAGCGGTTGTAGCCTCCCACGCACATAGGAAAAAAAATACATTCATTCATTCATTTCCTCTCAGCTAAAAATTTGTCAAATTGTAGCTAACCCAATATCTCAACGAAAAAAAATAGTCAGCTGGTTACAACATGGTGTATTATACGTCAGCTGGTGTCTCGAACATGAAAGTTAAATTTAAAGAAAAAATTATTTTCCGTTATTTCCTCTCAAACAAAAATTTACCTGATGATAGCTTATATGTAACTGTGGATAAATATATATGTCAGCTGGCTGTATCTTGGTGGAAAAACCGTCAGCTGATACGGGAGGCTTCAACCGCTCTTCCCCCCAACCGAGCTCCAGCTGACGTTCACGAGCCTTCATAATACTATACTTTGATGCATTTTACTAATTACCGCTTGAGAGGAACTTGGTCATAAAATCTGCTGCTGGCTCCCGGACCATTAGCAGCAATACAAAATAACATCAATATTACAAAAAAACGGATATTATCTAGCCTTATTTCTTTTTCATCACATAATAATTATTCTACATAATATTATGTTACATCGCACATTATAATCCCTACCTTCTGACGCAGTATTCAAGGTCACAAATGCGCTAATCACCTAGACCTTATAAACGATTCCAAATACACTACCAACTTAAAAAAAAACATTTTTCAATAGCACTATGAATAGTCTTATAAAATTCACTCTACTTAAGTATTCAAGGTGCATGTTGGAAGTTAAAATTTATACGATATTGTAAAACTTAATCTTATTACCAGGCATTTCCAATAACGCGATTTTCAATACTTTACAAAGTAATGATGGAAGTTTGTTGGGTTTTACATTGTTTCAACATAATATTACTGGCAGGATAGAATACCACTAGTAGAAAAACTAGTATAAAAGTAACACTTTTAGATCAACCACAATTATTTTATGTTTATGTATAGCTTAAATTTTGTATTCTATACTACACAATATGTCTGAACCAACGCGTCATATTTTTTTCTCACATAATATAAAAATATGCATATTATAGGCAAGTCGAATCTTCAAGTAGGTGCCAATATGCCCTTGCAAAATTACATGCGTTAAATCTTCTTAAAAGCCTGAAACCTAAAGCATAGTCTCAAGCGTAAAAATCTGACAGTCTGTAGCTGCCCTTGACACTACAAACATGTCTGAAAATTATTTGGTTTGGATTTCAATGAATTTCTTTTTCTTCAAATTCTCATACTTTGTTTTTTATGAGCCATTCAATGTAGTAAACAAAGCAATCAATACATTCTATAAACCACATTATTAATCTGTCGTAAATCGTGAAGTGGAAATAAAGAAAATCTTAAATACAGCAGACCGCGGAATTATATTGGGGTGAATAAATCAACAATATAACGAAAAATGCTGACAATACAAAATAGGAGGACAAACCAATAATATCAGATACAATAATATCGCATCTTATTAGAGGGTATTAAAAAAATAAAAAATCAGTCAAGTGCGATTCGGACCCGCGACACAAAGGGCTCTGTACAAATCAGCTAAATTTTTTATCTCCTATCCAATTTATGAACGTGTCAACAGTTGCTTAACGCCGATTTTTTGTAACCTGTTGTTATATCAGAAACAGTAACAATTACAAATACCTTAAATTTTTAAAATCACGGATCACGAGGTACATTCTGGTGTAGAAGAACGGACACATAAAACAGGGAAGCCTCAGTAATAGAGTCCCATTTTGCATTTTTGGTACGGAACCCTAATAAGCATCTTCATTTTCGTGCAATACTTATTTTCCTTAAAACGGCTGCAATGACAAAAAATGTATATTTATTTATTTCATAACAACGCGAACAACAGTTTTATTAGATACGTATAAACTATAAATTATATGAATTATCTTTTGCCTTTGTTTAAATTCTTGGACTTCGTGTGAGCTTGTGCTAGTTTTATTTTTATTAAATTACTAGCAGTCCGCCCCGGCATCATGGCTGTATGTAGAGAAAACGTAAATATGTAGGTACGAGGATGGTTCTTATGAACCATCCTCGTAGTTCAAGGAATATAATAAAAAAAGAATTATCGAAATCGGTTCAGCCTATCTCGAGTTATGCGCTTACCAACACATTTTGCGATTCATTTTTATATATAAGAAGATGACTGGTGTTACTATTTTGATATAAATATTACTTCATATAAATAGATATTATTTAGTGATATCCACAGACATGTATATTTAAGTAGACAACGCAAGTACCGCGATCTGTATGAAAACCAAGCGTGTCATATTTTTTGTACTGACCTTGACGCGTTATGACGTCACGAGCGCTTTTTAGTGATGTTAATTTCATTTTACGCTAAATCGATTAGGCCGCCACTCGCGCGGCGATTCTAGTATCGTCCTATCCCATCGAAGTAAATCGAAAGAAATCAGTTCAAACTAGATCTATGTCTAAGAGGTAGTCAAATAAATGAATCGTAATCGATTACTAAATCGATTCAAGACAGAAAAATGATAATTACCATAGACAGAGGGATGATAAAATAAAGTTATAAACCTTTTAATATTCTAACAAGTAAACTAATGTGTTTAAGCTTTTTCTTACATATGCCCATTGATTTACCATGTACTACGTACTAGAGAGGCCATCGAAAGAAAGTAATGAAACTGTCAATCAATCAATCTTTATGTCCCGTTGCATCGATCCATTTTCCTTTTATGTTCGGGTTACTTGGAAAACTGAAAAAACAAACATAGTCTAAGCAATAAGGAGTTTTCTTAAAAAACTCCCAAGATGACACTTTAACTAATGGCGTCCATGTCATAATATTTATTTTTAGTACCTTTGTATTAAAATACTTAAAAGTTCTAGGTCAAGTCGTATTAAATGACAAAAAAAATCTATGCCTTTTTTTTCTGAAAAATTGCTCCTTCAAATTATCATTTTTCTGTTCGATTATAAAATCGATTAGAATCGAGAACTGTTGCATCAAATGAACATCACTAACCACAAAATTGGACAGAAAAATGAGAACAGAAAAATGAGAAGACGCTATTCATTGCTTGTTATCATACGACGCGATCTTTACCGTGCCAAGTAAAAGCCGCAATGTATTCCGAATCATTTCGTATGATTTGGTATCCGTGTTTGTCACGATCGTTTTCCACAGATATTCTTTATTTGATTTTAAAATAAATAGTGCATATTCTGATTAGAAAATTACTTACCGGTGGAAGGAAACATCTCTGCTAACTCGGCCACTCACAGCTGTGGAGTTTCTACAGTCTATAACGGCGCAATTCGGCATTTTACTTTATTCAGCTTCACGTCTTTCCTTGGCGAACTGCAAGCGCGGACTGAGTGCAGGCCAGCGTCAAGTAAGTTTCATAAACTTAGTTTGGACACGGGAAGTACATACACTCGCTTAGTCTATCTTGATACATGTCTGTGGTGATATCTATCTCCCATCTCATATTATATTAGACTTCCACGCTTGCTTTGATGAAATAACATCAAAATGTTAAATTTTTTCAATGCCTAAGGTCGTGAAATAAGGGATGGATATCAATATCTATACAACCTTTAATGATAATATGTGTAGTGAGTACGGCGTACGTAAGCGAAGCCGCATGAAAAACTTGAATATAAACAAATCAGGATTCAGGTCACACAACGTAAGCAAACAAAATTACGGCATAATACCATTTCGCAATACAAAACAGAAAGCTTTTATCCAACCGATACCGAATCCTGACCTAAAAATACTAGGACATAGATATTTTGCAATTGCACCCGACATGGCGTTAAACCTGTTACGTCACTTAAACCACTCCCGATCAAACAACCTAATTTCAACCTTAAAGCAGGGCATTATAACTCCTTTTCACATGTGCTATTTGCACTGCAGAGTTTACACCAAGATTTCTAGAACATTCTGATGTCTTAGTTTAGTTCCTGGAAGGCGGTACATGACTGACGTATTTTCTTGTTGTTATGTTATTATACGAAACATACAAATTACTGGTTTTGCTACTAACGAGCGTATAATTTACCGTGACAGTTAACTTGAAAAGAAATCTACACTGTAATTTTGTAACGGTAATTTTCATAATTTCTCAATACGTAGTCGTAGTCGTAGGAAATTAAACTATTAACAAACATGTTTATAGAAAATTAACGAATAAGTCGTTACTGGATGCTCAATTTTTATTAAGTTTAACTCTGTAGATGTAGAAGCAGGACGAAAGATTAGTATAATATCTTAGTATAATATATAGAGCGTTAAAGTTTGTACTTTTCTTTGTAGAGCGTAATAGAGTGAGAGCCCAGCACTACCAGACCTTACGTATTTACTATAGGATAAAATGTTATAGCATTATGTAGTGATTTTACGTTTATTGATTGCATACTTGCTTAATTGATTCATATATGGCATATTATAAGAACAAAAACCATATTTAAAATTCTAATTATTGATATTGTTGACACATATTCTATGCAAATGAAAAGAAAAGAAGACTAAATATTACCAGACGCTTTCCGTGGACCACCCCAAAAAAAATTGTAATCTATGAACTATTTATTCAAATGTCTGGTTTTTATGTAGGACTGGTTAATAACTATATAATGCATATTTCCAAAGTCACTAGTAATAACTAAAATGACTAGAGTATTCCCAAAATTGCCTCAAATCCAATGAAAATCAGCCCACTGACAATAAGATCATCCATCAAGGGTAATCTTTTTACCAAATGCCTTTCTGATCACATACAGCGCAAAGGCGGAATATATTTCAGAAATGTTCTTTTGGTCTTAGTAACGAATATCGATCTTATATGTTTAACTTTGTATAATATTATCTCATTAGATTTAAAAATAGGTATATGCAGATCCGATTGAAGTGTGTTTAAAAAGTATTGTGTGTTAGCTCGCGTAATAATAAATAATTTAATAATAATTATTGTTGTCAAAAATGTCGCTTTTAGAAATTAATTTAAATACACAGCTGGCTATAGGCTACAACGAATATTTGAGACTTAATTATTTATTCTATTTTGACCGAAGATCAAACTAACTCAACGAAATCAAAATCACGTCATCCGTTTTACAGTTGCAATACAACAAACATCGTAAACCATAATAAAAAAAAACCTTATAAAAAACCAATCCATATTTAAATATAAGGGACAGGAACATTTCATGCTTTTTACAAAATTTCCTTTGAACCTTTTTCCAAAGATTATCCTGTAGCCATCCAACAAAAAATTAACTTAGTCAATGCAATTAGTGAATAATTAAATTATCTTTTATTTGATCTCTATAATGAAGCTTATTTATTTACGGCTCTGGAGGCATTTATTATGTAAATCCACGCTTTATCCAAATTGACTTCTACCATGATGCAAAAAAGACAAATCCGTCGTTTTATAGCAAACTTTTGCTCAATATTATTTCACTTGGTTCGAATTCAAAAAGGGTTTTATTTTGTTAGGATGTTTTTAAACTGTTCAGTAGATTTTTAATGTTTTTCTAGCTTCAAATATTGCGTGTTTAAAATAATATAGTCGTTCTCAAAAGAGATAATTTATGTAGGTAATCAAAGTTAATGTTATTTCTTATATTTTAAATGCGAAAGATTTATTCAATATTTTCACGCCTGAACTACAGAGTAATCTTCAACATACGAGTGGATATAGAATATAAAATCCATTGAGATAAACATAGGCTTTTGTCAACAAAACTTGAAGTGTTCGCGAGGAAAGCGCTCGCGCAATTTTAGAACAATATTTTCACTCTTTTAATGCCATTACGCATACTATGCTATATGATATAATTTATTGTATTTTGGATGTGTTTTAGAAGGTACTAACAGCTATATACAATATATTATGTTCATTGTAGCCTTACCCGTATTTACTATTTGTCTCTAACTCTCAAGTGCTTAACTCGTACTAAACCACGCCATTTAAACATTTACCTCTATTTAGACGTAGATATTATATTTCTTTGTAGAAACTGTATATTATTTCATAACAAATAATAGTTTCATAATTATTAATAGTAAAATCATCTTGGATATAAATCTCCAGAACATTTGGATATTTACATATTATATTATTACTCATAAACACGAGACAAACCAATATCACTACATACTATACTATGTACATAGTATAAAACGAAGTCAATTTCTCTGTCTCTTTGTCCCTATGTATGCTTAAATCTTTAAAACTACGCAACGAATTTTGATGCAGTTTTTTTAATAGATAGAGTGATTCGAGAGGAAGGTTTTAGTATAGAATTTATTAGGTTTTATACAAAACGAGCGAAACCGCGGGCGTAAAGCTAGTAACAATATAAAACGTGTAGTTACAATAGTGATTGTTTCCAACGCGTCATAGTACAGGGTTGTGAACCTAATTATGGGCGTTTATTTTGCCGTGAAAACGTGACAGTTCGTTAGTCGCTTCTTACTGGAATACAATGTTTTATTCCTTTATTTTTGGACTGAAGGGTAAATAAACCTTGTAATTGTATAGACGTGTATTAAAGTAAGTAGTTAATAGAGTATAATCCATACTAATATTTTAAATGCGAAAGTAACTCTGTCTGTCTGTCTGTTACTCAATCACGCCTAAACTGCTGAACCAATTTGCATGAAATTTGGTATGGAGATATGTATTTTGATACCCGAGAAAGGACATAGGCTACCTTTTATTGCGAAATATGTAGTATATACCACGGGCGAAGCCGGGGCGGACCTCTAGTATATTATAAAAGTAGCTATGTAATGTTTGGAATTTTGATTTGAAAGCAATGAATTAATCCAGAGACTTTTTATTAATATGGTGACAAAAGCTTGTAGTAAATTATAGTTTTATAATTAACAAGCTTTCGGCCTGCAGCTTCGCCCGCGATTTAAAAAAAAACCCGCATAGTTCGCGTTCCCGTGGGATTTCCAGGATATAACCTATACTATGTGGTAATCCAAGTTACCCTCTATATGTGTGCTAAATTACAGTGTAATCGGTTCAGTAGTATTTGCGTGAAAGAATAACAAACATACATATACATACATCCATCCTCACAAACTTTCGCATTAATACTATTAGTAGGATATTTTATTAAGAGCGATAATCATAGTTCTTTTTGTGATTGTTTCTTAATTGTTTGTTAACTCATTTTATCTAGCAATTATAGACTAAATTATGCGAATGACAAGAACTTAGACTCTATTCTATACCGTATTTACTATTTAGGTAAAAGATTCACACCAAACTGTTTATATAGTACAATTAATTCTATAAAACAATTAAATTGCCTTTTAATGCGTTAACGCAAACGTTCATTGAATATTAAACAAGTATTTTATCGAGATGCGAAACTGTTGTTTCATTAAACAAGGAATTACATCGATAAGTGTGCGATAAAAATTGTTTTATTATACCAATATCGGCCGATTTATTTGTCATCAAATACACAGTTTCAGCGATTTATCGTGTACCAATATAACGGTAATTATGTCTGATTTATGGGGTAATGTTCATTCGTTTATTGGTTATAAAACTACTAGGTGATATAAATATTTTTCGGCTGTACCTTTATAGTTTGTTTTGACCTGGAGACGGGCAGCCGCTGATGGGGTTACGGACGAATTCTACCATACCCGTGGCCCTGTCGTTAATGCGGCTTGACGGAACACAGTGGGGTTTTGGTCGGTAGGAATCCGACATAACCCACGGCCCCTTCCCCGGAGGCAGTGGGTATCTATGCAAGATTTCCCTAAAAAAAGGATACCTTTATAGTTATATATTTTTTCAAGAAACACACAATTCATGTAGATTTTTGTAATAAAAATCTAAATAAAATTGGAACTAGTGAATTGTGTGTTTATTTAAAAAATCTTTACTAATTACTTATTATACAAAGCAGTTTAAAGTAACAATACAAAATATAAATAATATTATAAGATACCTACCTTTATTATAAGATTGCAATTAGTAAGTAAGTAAAGTAGAGTATAGACAAAAATTTCTTCAAGATCAATCCAGCCGTTTCGAATGAATTTGTTACAAACATAAAAACACTGTGACACTTAAATCGGTTTTAATTAACTTCAATTAAGTATTGCAAAAAAACATTGTCATCGAACTGTCGCATTATTGGTAATTGATTAAAAATTAAATCGACATTGACATGGGATAAATTAAATACAACAAGAAAGAAAACCCAATTGCTTGTTTCTTCAGTTACACAATATTATATTCGAAAAGGAAGTGTTTGATAATTATTAAATAAAAAATACGTGTGGCACTCGAGGACTGCCGCGGTAAAGCTATTGCATAGCATCGCTGTGCCGGTTGGAGTGGAGGGCGTTAGGTTTTTTCGTTACGGAATTTTAAATTCGGTCGCCGCGCTCAGTCTGAGATAAAAGCTATGCAGTAGCTTAAAAACAAACGAATAGAAATGGAAATCGATTAAACTTCGATACAGAATATTAATAAATTAACTTGGTAAATTGATTTTGCCCTCATCATTCATAATGCCACACCAATTAAAACGTTCATCAAAGTATGGGTATAAGTAGTTTGATTTCATTTAAATACGACAATCAAATTCAGGCTTTACATAATGAAAGATAATATACTATACCTTCCTGAAGAAAAGAAAAAGTTGAGAATTCCAAAATAATTGTACATACATAAGTAATTTTTTTATTTCTGAAAGAAGAAAAATATCAATAAATACATACCCTTCTAGTCCTAATAATATGTAAAAATTTAAATAGATTCAACTCATTTGTGTGAACTGCTTTGAAAGCGTGTGAAGCTGAACGAATCTGCATGAGATTTGGAATAGGTAGATTATAATTTCAAGTAAGAAAAAATATAGACTTTTTATTTACGTACAATACAAAAATAGGGCAGTATGAACTAGATATTTCTTCCGCCATCCTGGCAATAATTCATAGGAACTGTAAAGCGAGAAAATTATATGTTAAGTATTTCTATTACATATGTAAATACTTAAATGTTAAAAAAAAATTGTTGTATGTTTTTGAATTACAACCTAATAGATGAAGTAGCCAATTTTGATATTATTCATGATTCTTTAAGTTTTTACCCAAATTCAACACTTTCTTTCTCTTCAATATACGGTCTTAAACAGGCTTTATTACATAACAAATTACATGGTAGATATTATAAACAGCAAGCTATGAACTCCCCGAACATACAACGTCTAAATATCTAACCACGCTTTTAGACAATTGTCTCGCTTAAAATTATATTTAGTGCGACGTCACATATCTTTAGATGTACCGTGTCGTGAAAAAGAGCAAGTGAGCGCTGTAGTTCTTGCTTCATGATTCTGGTATTAACACCATGGTAATATGGGTGAGTTTTCTTTGTATTTTACGTGGTTTTAATGCATTTAAACCGTGTGGAGGTGTACACTTTATTCAAGGCAGCATCGCATTAGTTTCAGGCTCTCACCTGCGTTCCTTAGTCGGCAAACATATTTTACAACGCTTTTGATTTGGGAAATTCTATATGAAGCCTTGCAACTGGATGCATTTTAAGATATATAACTGTTATTTGTTTTACGCAGGTGTAGATCTTCATTTTAATACTTGCTAAAATATGGTGCACGGAGTAACTAGATATTTTCTGGGCTATTTATTTTCTGTGTAAGTTTCCTGTGCAATTTTTTATTCGTTAATTAAGTTAATTAATATTATTCTTCCGTTTAAATATTCTTCTTTTATCTATTCTCTTAATTAATTACATGCCTTCGTTATCACGAAATTAACATCCCTCCTAAGTCCTTAGTGCTAGACCAATAGATAAGTAAAAAGGTAGATAGATTAGGAGTGGTACACCAAATGTGGCTTATAAGTCAGAAGTATTTTACATTTATCTCTTTTTCGCTCGCAATAAATGGATAATTCCATCTTGCTTTGACGAGTGACGTTTTTGAAGATCGAATGTTATGTTGGTAACCTTTTTATACATTTTTACGTTATCATTGGCTGGCTCTAAAGAAAAGTTTGCGAATTCCGTATATTACAATTTAATTCCCGTATTCATTTTCCAGTCGAAGTAATCATTGACAATACTATAGCTTTAGATTAACAATAGCTGAAGTGAATTGTGAAATTCATTGACTGGACCTGACTGGACCACGAAACCTTTGTTCACGCTGATGTCACTTAGTACACTTTCTGTCACGTTATTTTGTAGATTCCACTTCATACAAAAGAGTATATTTTTCATTAAATATTATTATATTCGATTTTTGAACTATTTTAAAGTATGTATTCAAATGCATCGTATAAACAAAAATACAAATGAAATATCCTACCTCTACTTATATAAATACGACAATAGGCATGACGACAGTATCCATAAATGATCGTATTAGTGTTTTTAAGGGAAAATGTATGATAAATAAATTAAATATATTGACTTAGAAATCTTAAAAACGTTAAGATTAATGAGATTATCAATAAAATAAAACATTGAAATTCTGCAGTTGGCCATTTTGACTAAAACACGCGTGACGTCACGAAGTAAACAACTCACGTCAGATGTGTTTAGTCGTTATGAATATGTTGAGAATACGCATTTTTATTTATTTTCTATTGTTTCACGTATGCTTTATCAACTCAGAAAAGAAATATAATTGCGAATTCACGAATACATGGTTCGGGGTTCTCCGCGATAACTTTATACAATCATTTCTTATTATTTTCTCGCTTGAAATAATTACTAACACATTTTTGAGCATTAATTTTATGTGGATTCAAACTGCAATACTGCACACCACTTATAAACTTTGTAATTCGTTTCTATAACACATATTAAATAAATATTTTTTTTAATTTTCTTCGCAATGCGTACAAATAATTACGTATTTACTAAAGAGTGACGTCACGTCTACGCCATGACACCTGCGAGCTGTTTTGGCACAGTTAATAAATATTTTTTGAAAAAAGGCTTTTATCTTCGTCAAATTCAAGTATATTACCGAAATATAGGGTTTTTCTTGTATAGTAAACGTATACACACATTATGGAAGAGGATTTCAAAATCTTTCGTCATGCCTATAATTAGTTAGGTACTTACAAGCTATACGACAGAAGAAAAACAGGGCAAACTTTAAAGTTCCTGATTATTATTAGACGAATAAAATATTGGAATAATTTTAAAGAATAGAAAAATATCATGATACAGGATTCGAATTCGCGTCTTTTCGCCGTACCGTGGCATATAGTCGCTTTTTAAATTATAAAAACACGAAATTAAATGTTAACGAGCTAAGAATTAACACATCAAGACCTTATTAAAAAGAAGAAAACAATAATGAACGTAAAATAGGAATTGCAAAAGCATTTTAGCATTATTTCCCTTTATCTTAAGTTCGAGTAACTGCTAAATAAATTTACGAAGCTTAGCTCTTAATTCTCCGGGAAATGCGTCCATTTCCTACTTTTAAAATATTTAATTCAAATAAGAACTGGAAAGTATCAGGCTTATTATTAATAGCGAATATAGAATTGTTATAATTTATGTTATTCATGTAATAATGCTATTCAGAATTACCTTCACTACATATTTATAGTACCTATTTAAAACAAAGTCGCTTTCTCTGTCCCTATGTCCCTTTGTATGCTTAAATCTTTGAAACTACGCAACGGATTTTGATGCGGTTTTTTTAATAGATAGAGTGATTCAAGAGGAAGGGTTAGTATAAAATTTATTAGGTATTAGACAAAGCGGGCGAAGCCGCGGGCGGTTAGCTAGTAAATAATAAACCAATAAACAACCTAATTTTAAAGGATTACATATTTTATACCATTAGATTACATTGCATTCGTAGAAATTTGATACGGTTATTTTCTACACAAATTGCTGCTTCCAAGAAATACATATTATCTTGAATCCCGCATGGTACAGACCAACTACAATGAATAATTGCTTATACGAATATTTAGGTATATGTTATTGTTTATAATTATTTATTCTTTATTTTCCAACTAAATTATGCTATCTTGCACTTTCTGTTTCCGGCAAACCCTACATGATTTGGATGTGACTTATATACAGATACAATATTAATGAAATATGTTTATTGTTTAACTTCAACTTACATTCAGGTAGCACGCAAACGAAGCCATGTGCTAAAACTACTATTAATCGATCTACCTCGGTACAAATAAATCTATTTTCTTTCCTTCATTCTCTTCACAAATCCCGCCAACGAAGCAATGCAAACATCGACTCATCGATATAAAAACTTCATCGAATTTTTCGAGCGTAACTTGAAATTATTTTACGAATAATTAAAAATGTTTTATAATTGAGCCTCGCTCGGCAATTCAGTTTTGTTCAAATTAGATGGGGTGAGTCGGGGAAGTGACACGACCTTTTTAAATTTTTATGAAACCGTCAAGCAAATGGCGACTTTTGTAACTAAGTCAAATTTACGATTCAGCTAAAATGTATATTTTATACCTACTCAAAGAACTGGTTGTAATTAAAATAATGGGCAAAACAAATTGATCTTAACTAATTTAATTCAGTCAAATACGCTTAAGTTAAAAAATTTCAGGGTTCTTGAACTCCTGATCGATAAACAACTAGAATTTTCAATTTGACATATTAATCCCATCACCATTACTCGAATTGTCATGATGATGCTGACATATCGTAGAAATAATAGCTGTTGTAGAATATGAAGTATGCTGGTAACTTAGGTACGTAACGAGATAATACCCGTGGCCCCATCATTAAAGCGGCTCGACGGAACACAGTGGGGTTTTAGTCGGTAAGAATCCGACATAACCCACGGCTCCTTCCCCGGGGGCAGTGGGTATCTTTGGAAGATTTCCCCACTATAAAAAAAGGTACGTTACGGATGGGTAATGTTTTGCTTCAACCATCATAAATGGTTTATTTGAAGTAATATTCTTACAATAGAATGGTTCAACTGGATGAAAGTCTTCTATGATCCTTTACCAGCCTTACCTTTTATAATAATAGAATTATCGTATTATACAATCTGATAAAACTTTAAACACATACGAATAAAACACCAAATCAAACATTCGATAGGTCGCATGAAATTTCCAAACGCGCTAAGGGGGCGCATAAAGCAAAATAACCAATCTTCTATTAGATGATACGTGTAATATGCAAGACCAAATCTAAAAAATAAAATATGTATCAAACTAGATGATATGTTCAACGATTCTGTTTAATCAAAAACATAAAATATTAAAATTTACTCGATAAAAAAAAATCACCAAGTTAGCTCTAATTTTCACACTTTTACGTTTTCTACTTGACATGGTAATACTTATTATGATTTTTTTTTCATAAACAATTATATTAAAACATTTGCAAGATATTTGTCAGAGAATTTTGTGTAATTACTTTTAGTTTTGGTTTTATCTGCGATAAACCACTTTTGGCGCTCTTTTTTTCTCGAGATAAACGTTTGATTTTGTCACGATAAAAGTGGTTTATCGCAGATAAAACCAAAACTAAAAGTAATTAAACAAAATGCTCTGACAAATATCTTGCAAATGTTTTAATATAATTGTTTATGAAAAAAAAAATCATAATAAGTATTACCATGTCAAGTAGAAAACGTAAAGGTGTGAAAATTAGAGCTAACTTGGTGATTTTTTTTTATCGAGTAAATTTTAATATTTTATGTTTTTGATTAAACAGAATCGTTGAACATATCATCTAGTTTGATATATATTTTATTTTTTAGATTTGGTCTTGCATATTACACGTATCATCTAATAGAAGATTGGTTATTTTGCTTTATGCGCCCCCTTAAGACCTCATCAAATTATTGTGTCTAGACAAAAACAATATTGCTTTTATTCTGCGCGATCTTCGATACATTGCATTAATAAAAAAGAACTCCTTTTTATTACACTCATATTTTAAACATTATATTTTGATTTTAAAGATTTATATAACTTTCTTTTACTTACTTCGAAACTGCCCTATTAAGTAGGAAGGAATAAAAAAACCCGCATGGAGTAGAATTATCACATTTTAATTTTCTTTTTCATGTAAAATATACATAATATTATACTCTTTATAGTTTATACCAACGCGACGGCATATCAAAAAAACGGCGCTGTTTAATCAAGAGCCTAGACTTTTAATTAAACAGCTGAATTAACCAGTTTGCTGCCAAATATGCGAGATAATTCGTGATCAAGAGCTTCGCAAATCATTTTAACCAATGCTTATGAATAATAATTGAAATTTCTGAATATTGAAATGAAATTAATACATTAGGATTATCTATAAAACATTTCGACTAGGTTTCAAAAGCTAGCTTAAAAAGCACCTTTGAATCAACAATAATTTATTGTTGTACTAGCGGTCCGCCCCGGCTTCGCCCGTGGTACATATTTACGTTTTCTCTACATAAGAACCATCCTCGTACTTCAAGAAATATAATAAAAAAAGAATTATCGAAATCGCTTCAGCCGTTCTCAAGTTATGCGCTTACCAACCACCAGATAATTACCAGACTCCTGAGACCGATACTCCGCTCGATTTAAACTACAAAGGTATAAGTGAAGAAAACATAATATTATGTATATTGTTTAGCTTAGGTACTATCTACACTTTAAAGTTGACTTTTTTTCATTAACTAATACTATATTACTACTTAT
This sequence comes from Colias philodice, assembly GCF_061535455.1. Classification (NCBI taxonomy): domain Eukaryota; kingdom Metazoa; phylum Arthropoda; class Insecta; order Lepidoptera; family Pieridae; genus Colias; species Colias philodice. Next base: position 2,968,845 of record NC_143104.1, read on the forward strand.
ATTACATTTTAATAAAGTCCAATTAATAATTGACATAATAACAACTTAACTATCCCTTTACACGCGTTTACATGCAAACATCAAATTCATTAAATATTACGGACTAGAATTTATTATTTGACATCTGTGTAAACACAGATATCTCAGAGGAGCGATATTATTTAATATTTATAAGCCCGGACTCATGAGAACGGTGTAACTCGATATTTGTGTAAAATATAAGAGATATTTTTTTATTTGCGCTATGATTTATTCGTTTTTGTGCGAATACTTTTGACACAGATAACTTTAAATAATAATGTTAGACGTAACTTTTGATTTAATATTTTTGTGGATGAGAAGTTGTCAATATAGTTGTCACTGTTTCCTGTCCGAACATGCTTAGCTGTCGCATACTATAAATTGCCACGTTCCTTTGTCTCGTGGCGCATTCGTACGAATCGTGCCTAGGGGCTCTGACGCTGTTTATACGACGTTCGACCCAACTACCCTCACTTTACTAATAGTCGTTGACTAGCTGCGTTTTGTTATCAACTACCTACATCAATTAGGTAGCTGTGTAGAATCGCAGTACATTCTTATTACATTCAAACTAATATTTAACCCTCTCGCATATTTTATTTCTTACATCAGAAGCGGGATAGAATTCAAGCCCATACTTTTTAAATGTGTTTAAGTTTACGTAGTTTTGTAACGGCATACTGGCGTTAGTGTTTTTTCGTGCGTTGTGTAAAGTAAAAGTTTGTTACGTGGATTATTGCAACGGGAATGTAGTTCATCGAAGGAGTTGTGTGTAGTGATCCAAATCGCTAGTCGAACCCTGGCGTTGAGGTATTGTCTAGTCGCTGACGTATCGTAGTGATGTATTTCACTAGTCGAACGAGCGTAGATATACCAAGATACGCGAAGGGAGTGTAGGCACTGTCATGTGGATGTGGTTATTGTTCTGTCAGGTCAGTCTGGCCGAGGCAGGATGGTTGTGTAATCCCGAGATGAACTACCGTAGTGTTTTAATACGAGAAAAGGCGTACGAGGACGTACGATTGTCAGTATGGCCGTGTTAGACGTAACTTTTGATTTAATATTTTTGTGGATGAGAAGTTGTCAATATAGTTGTCACTGTTTCCTGTCCGAACATGCTTAGCTGTCGCATACTATAAATTGCCACGTTCCTTTGTCTCGTGGCGCATTCGTACGAATCGTGCCTAGGGGCTCTGACGCTGTTTATACGACGTTCGACCCAACTACCCTCACTTTACTAATAGTCGTTGACTAGCTGCGTTTTGTTATCAACTACCTACATCAATTAGGTAGCTGTGTAGAATCGCAGTACATTCTTATTACATTCAAACTAATATTTAACCCTCTCGCATATTTTATTTCTTACAATAATGTTATTTTTCAGTTAATTAAAGATCATCATATAGTTCCTCAAGCTATTTCATGATATTTAGATTATCCTCAACATAATGATATGCTGTAATATAGGCGTTTATTAAAAAATATATTTTCCTAGCTGTGCCCTGCGGTTTTACCCGCATTGCTCCGCTCCTGTTGGTCTTAGCGTGATAATATTATATAGCCTATAGCCTTCCTCGATAAATAGGCTATCTAACACTGAAAGATTTTTTAAATCAAACCAGTCGTTCCTGAGATTAGCACGTTCAAATAAACTCTTCAGCTTTATAATCACAAAATATATTCAATTAAATAATAAAGAGAAAATCATCTTCATGCCAGAAATTAGTAAAGGCACCATGGTGTACCTAATGTAATAAGTACTAAGAGAAGCGAAAGGTCTCTGGTGCAATAACAGTTTTAATTACGTTAAAAATTACAGAAACTTCCGTATCTTGCCACTCCATTTTGTTTTTACTGTTATTTTTATGTTGTGCCATGGCGAATATTATTTGATATTTCTATTCATTTTCTGGTATGTGTAATTGAGAACATGTTTAATGATTTTAAAATTAAAGAGGTAATTTTACTGCTTTCTTTATGAGACTCAGCAGGTATAATCTACGCCTTTTTCATTTTGTTCATAACTAATATCCAACAAAAAGTACTAGGTACCATATTGCCATAATAAAAAGTAAGTGTAACCATTTTAGTTTTAAAGAAGTACTGTCTTCTGTCTAGGTATACTAAGGAAACTATTAATAAATGCCAATGCAAATGCAAATTGCAATAATTAGGTACCCATAATCATTGATACATGATAATCATAAGTATACAGTATAAAATAATTGAGTTACTAAGTGATAATTATCTACATTTTCCGCAACTTTAATTAACTGAAAAGAAGCTCCTGAAAATAATTATATCAGACTACCCTTACGAAAATGATTATACGTTAAATTCCTTAACGATATCTCTGAGAGAATGAACTGACCTTTCAAACAAAAGTTCAAAAGGGATCGTTCTATAAAAATCATTCACATTCAACAAGTTACAAAAAAGGTAAAATTAAGGTTTTATTTACAGTATAAAAACAGCGTGGATAAATGTTTGTTAGTCTATCCCACAGCAAGGATTGGATCGAGATTTATTTTAGCAATTTTTTTAATACGAGAACCACGCGCACACGTGTTTATTAATTGTATGTAGTAAACATCACTCATAATCTGAATTAACCCACGTCTTTACATATTATGTGAATAGCTAAACATGCTGTAATAATGTATTTTAACACTTGTATACCATATTTACTTGCAAATAAACGATTTATTTATTTGTTTTATTAATTTTTGTATGATGAGTGAATCCACTGCCTAAATCTATAAGATAAGTAGTAAACATGACAACTGTAATAAATTCTCCGCGGATTCTCCATCAAGAAACAATCAACTGGCAAACTTTGAGTTATCTGAAATTAACAGACGTTCTAAAGCGTCCAAAGTTAATCCAATCGGAGTTGGCAAGTAACACAATGGAAAGATTAGGGGAATTCTTCAGAGGCAAATACATTGTCCAACTTGGCAATTTTCAAAGTAAATCCCGAATCGCAAAGTAAACTGTGAAAATTAATACAAGAAATTGTTAACTTACATCGGATATTGTGTGACTCAAATAATGGGTTTTGTTGGAAATGTTTAAATGCTTAGCGTATTCCATGGGTATTCACGGATTGCTTCTGTTTTCATTTCGAAATTGAAATGTAAGAACGTGATGTTTTGTGCTGTTACGTTATATCACAGTATTACCATATTTCCTACAGTATGGCGACGAATGTACTTGTGCAGAGAAACGGAGGGGAACTGGCGGGGGGTCGGGCGACGCGGGCCGCTTAATGCAAACACGCTGAGTTTGCATTAACTATCGCGAAAGGACGACGCAGTCGTATTTTTTGTGTAATAATTTTATTATACATAGGTACTTACCTATTCTATTATGGCGCGCAAAAACTGTTCCGTTTACGGATGTTAATCTACATTGAAATCCCAGAAGGAAACAATATTTCAGAAAGATTGTATTAATTGTATCTGTTGAATTAAAATCAAAGCTATGTAAATGTTGTCCTCATTATTTTCTAATCAGATTGTACATCCCAATGCGAATGCATTACTTAGTTAAATGTTATAATATACAATTAAGAACACCCAAAAATAGTTTCCACATAAATATTTAGCAGTGCAATATCTATAATTATATATTTATGAACAAATAATTACATCAGATTTAATAATCGCAATTATTTTGAATGTACATAATATGAATAAATGATTTCATCATAATATAAATAATCACAATTGTTTTATTTCCCATTTGTTGCAACCCTAGCGTATTTTCGTGTGGCAGCGTAAGTACCTACGCTGGCGGCGGCATCGCGCGACATCAAAGGCGATTCCTTACTGTAGGAAATAACATTGTAATACTGTGGTTATATTATGTACCAATGCATTTGATTTGATACCTATTTTAGATTGGAGTGTTAGATTAGGTTCTATTTAAGGTCTGTAATGAAAGCAATTAAATATATTTAACTTTTTAGAATCCTATGCATGCTTGTTCCTCTGATAAAGTTAAGTCAATAAATTTGTATTTTCATTCATCACATTTAATCAACCGTTTTAACTAGTACCAGACAATTTCGAAAAAAACAATCGAATATTGTAATTGGAATCCTATTAGATAACTAGCAAACCGGGCGACCTCCGTTTCGCCACCAGAGACACCTTTTCTTTGCTAAAAACCTCACGGAGGCCGAGACCTTTCCAACGAATGCAAAACCGTGGAAATGGGTTCGTGCGTTCTGCAGTTATAGCGTCAGGAAGGAAAACCCGACTTATTTTTATATACATAGTAGATTGTGCATTAATTTCGAGAGAGCAAAACTTAAGCATACTGTTTTAATGCCATAATGGTGAGACATACATCTCTCAGAACAAAACCAAAAAGCATAAAACTATTCAGTGACCGCTGCGAGCAATAAATTGCTAGAAACAGAATCTTACGCGCCAAAAAGCAAATCTTCCCGCCATTACTAGAAAATTAAGTTAAAAGCTAGCAAGAAATTTGGCACGTTACGGCTGATAGCCATCTAATGGTCTTCTTGTTACACTGTAATTGTTTTTGTTAATTCCACTTGAAATTGGTCTGGTTTAAATATAGTTTTATTTACCCTGGGTTTTGTTTTTGATTGAATATTCACAATTTTTTTGGACATACAGCCTGTAGCCTAATAGCTTGATCCAAAAAGAAGGCCTAAATTAAAAGGTGTTTAAGAGCAATATCTTGCTGGAGATTCGGAAGCTCTATGTGGCTATAATTTAGGGAAGTACCTGTGGTGTGGCATATTGATCTCTATAGAAGATGCAAGATTTAAGATTTTTTTGTTTGTTTTACAATTTTAAACATATTATCTACTTAACCGCTCTTAAAAATTAGTTTACCGTTGAAAAGCTTCTTAACAGGGCAACAAAGGCTATATTCTTATCCCGTTTTTAACCGGGTGAAGTCGAGATAGTTTGCTGGCTAGTAATTACTAATTAATATATAGATAGGAAAGTAGTTTCCAATACAAGTTTGTTCTGTTATCTGTCCTATCAACAAACAATCAAACCTCAAAGTATTCACAACTTAGTACCTACAGTATGTACTTATACGGAAGACAGAAGAGAATTATAAACAATGCTGCTTGACATATAAACCTTATCATCACAATAATATATTATTGTCCCTTGTGATCTATGTATTCCTGAAAGTTATTAAATTATGTTGTTACTATTCTTTGTAATATTGAAACGATATTAAAATGTAAAACTTTCTATCTACTTATAATTATGTTATTAACAAAAGTAAAGTCTTTGCTCTGTAGAAATAAATCTACAGAGCACAGACTCCTGAAAATAGATATTTTTCTGAGGATAAATCTTACTTCAACGTCTAATGTTTTATATCTACATGGTTCAAAATCTATTTCAAAATTCAAAATGCGAGGGTAGTTTAACAATAATATAAAATAGGCAACCAAATCACATAATACTTCTATCAATGCTTATTACTTTATCATTCCGTACCTCCTAAACCACTATTCTCATGCAAAAACTTCTCTAAAACTAGTTAGTTCACACAGATTCTATCACATGTATTTATCATACGATAAGCCGCGTGGCTACAATAGCGAAGTCAATTTAAAGTTTGGGAGCTAATTTATGTTAGTTGCGATACCGCTTCAGTATGGTTTAAACTATGTACAAACATAATTTGAGTGCTTTATTCCTGTAGTACTTTGATGGGTTTAAGCTGCTTTTGTTTGATTTTTCTATACTAATACTAGCGGTCCGCCCCGGCTTCGCCCGTGGTACATATGAAAAACAAAAATGTTGGCCGATTCTCAGACTTACCCGATATGCACAGAAAATTTCATGAGAATCGGTCCACCCGTTTCGGAGGAGTATGCAGACTAACATTGTGACACGAGAATTTTATATATAAGATTAAGAAGATTATAAAGAGGAAAGGTTTGTAATTATGTATGTATGGTTTTCACGCATAAACTACTGGTCCGATTTCAAAAATTCTTTCACCATTAGAAAGCTGCATCTTCACTGAACAACATAGGCTATATTGCATTTAAAAAAATTAGAGATCCTTACCAAAAATGCAATAATGTAACGAAAGGTGTAAAAAATTCCTTAATAAAAATTCTGTCATCGCGTGCACTGCGGAATCTATTCCTTGAAGTACGAGGATGGTTCTTATGAAAAAAAAACGTAAACATGTAACTAGGTACCACGGGCGAAGCCGGGGCGGACCGCTAGTATTATAATAAAATCTATAGATATGTACTATATTTTATGCATGAAAATATTGCATCATTTGTTGATTAAGTTTTAAAAACACGATGAACAATACCGGAAATAGATTCACTTTCGCATTTGTATGGTAGTAATTATTAATAGATAGTTCATAATTAAGTAGACAAATTAATTTTATAATATTTAGTATTTCCCTCATTCCTGTTTGAGTAAAGTAAATAGGTACCAGTATCAAAAACCAACTAATCATTTTAACAGTCTCAGAAAGTTATAATTAGCCTCCTATCACACCGTACAGAACAACAAAACCATGGACATACCACACAGTTCCAAACTATTCTAAAAATAGATTCTATTCCGGAAGCTCCTGAGGCGACACTGCGTTCGTCCGCAAAATGACAGGCTGACCACATTCACACCGTAACGTAATAGCTAAAAGGCTCTAAATATTATATTTAATTTTTTAAATCATCGTTATTTTATTCAAATTCAAAAATAATGGAACTTGAACAAACAAGAGAAAACAGCACATATGAGGGAAAAACCAAACATACAAACTAAATCGGTTTGTATTAAGAAGGGATATCTCCCAGGCAATTGGAAACTAACATAATATTTTGATTATTTTTTTGAAACTCTACATAAATACAGTTTTTTTAACCATAAAATACGGAGTATGATGAAAGGCGGGTGTCACGGTATAGCTGCTTGTTTTATTCCTTTGGTTAAATTCGTAAAAAAACAACTAAATCATTATTCTCATATTAATTGATGAATAGAATATGTTCAATATAGACTAAATCCGAGAGTGGCTTAAACTCAGAAAATATCCATCCCAAAATAGTATTTATTAGATTTACAGAATCAATGTATTTCACGCTAAAAGATGTATCTCACGTGCAAGGTATAGAGGTGAGAGGGGAAATCTAATACATATATCGAATTGTAGCCATTCCGAGGCATTCGAGGCGCGAATATTTTAAGGTTTCATAAAATTGAACACTTCATAGTTATCGCGGATATTATAGCGGATTCTAAATAATCCGGGTTGAGTGATTTTGCGTTTTAGAGGCTATGGCTTCTGCTAATATGGGTGTTATGTTAATTTTAGCTGATGAAGACGGTAATCCGTAATAGAATATTGGATGATCTATGTACTTTCCATATTTGAAAATTTAAAAAAAAATGTGTGCGTGTACTAGTGTACACACGTAAGAAGTGAAACTTCTTTATGACCTTATTTTTCAAAAAATAATTTACTATATATGCAACTTTGAAGAAATACGTCAATCACGCGTGTAAGGGATAAAAACAAGATGGCGCGTAACGGAAAAATGTTACACAAAATTTTTTTCCAACCCCGATAAAGAAGTTTCACTTCAAAAATATAGTGAAATATTACGTATTAAATACATAGGTATCGTGTTTTATTAAAGTATGGATAATTTTCAATGTTTATTTTTCAGATATGAATCAAGACGGAAGTAATAAACCGAATAGGTAGGTAGCGTAAGTTAAAATTTAAAGTGACTCCCTTGACTTAGGAAATTCTATATTACCAGTATTTAAATAGAATCATAGATAAAGTGATATTACTCGTAATTTCATGAACTAATTTTTTTATGTAGATTGTAGAAGCATTTCAATATAAAACTAAATAAAATAAAATTACAATACAGTGTGACCACGATGCACACAGCACAACGTCTGTCCGTCTGTCACATGCTATCTGAAGTTAGTTTTTGCGACTCGTTTATTTTTAGAATTCCGGTGTAAAAATATTACAAATTCGTATGCAAATGTTTTCTAGATACAATTAATTCGGTTAATTCGTGAAAGTTGAGTTGTCCTGGGTTTGAACCCCGTTACAGAACAAACTGTTACATAATATTATGTATGATGTAATAAAACGGACTTTCACAACTTGATCCGAGTCTTTGATAGTCTATTTAAAACTAATAATTATAATAATTTGTTGTCTTATTTTTTTATATTTTTAGTGCAGCAAAATTATTTTAATTTTACTCGTTCCATTAAAGTACAAAATTAATTAAAATGGTGACGTTTTCGTGATGATAAAATACAAGTTCAAAATATAATTTACATACTTATTTACATATTAATAGCGACGGTACAGTTTGATAAAATAAAAACAAAATAATATGTTATATAGGTACAATTTGTTTTAAAACTGACGATTTTTGCCTCCTTACAAATAATATCGATTTAAAAACGTTTTATTAACTTGATGTAACTATTTTAAATCGAAACCCTACTTGTTTGATGGTATCTTTTATTTTTTGTAAATTCATAATTCCGAAACAAAATATATTGCAATTATTACAAACAAAATGGTACTAAACTGATAAATTATTTAATAATGTCTGTTACAACAAAAATGTATTTGTCCAATAAAATATTAACAAGTCTGGAACATTATTTCTCCTAAAGCAACGTCACTACATTTGAATTATAATTATTGATCAATAAAACTTCCAATTTAAAATACACATTTATTAATCATCCATAAATAAAAACATCGTATTTAATCTCCCGTCCTCTGTCGCTCTTCATCCGTAAGGTCACATAGGTGTAGCCAATACCACCCTGTGTCACGTTCGCTGACGCTGAACTGTTTGTTAAATCGTAGGCGAGAATACCCTGAAAAAAACATTTTAAAGATTATAATAATACATAGTTTATACATCATACATACTATAGGTACTACAATATTACTATCCTATCCTACTATCCTACTAATTCCTACTATCAAAATTTTAATGTATCAAAAAATGAGGAAAATATCTTTGAAGCAGGTTAAATTATATTATGTAGGTACCTATAATAATATAATCAGTGTCAAAATTAGAGCTCAACCGTTGCAGATTTTTCTTTGGTTATCTCAAATACAGCATCTGTATTTATTTTTCTCTTAGTCATTCTTTTAATCTTATCTAATATCAGATTGTACATTGTAGCAACATCCAGAATGAGTCATATATCAAATTCATATTAAACCTATAGAAATATATAAAAATGAAAGTAAAAAATATTTGTGTAAATATATTAAGTACCTGAATACTCTGGTGATACGATGGCGTGGAGAAACTGAAATTCTCTACACGTTTGCTGAACATATGCGAGCCGTAATGTATCGTACGGTGAAACAAAAGTGGTCGGAACACATTCGACCCCATAAACGTATGGTTACACTCCACATACACTAACACAGCCACAAACAAACACGTAAAGAACAACCTCATTGCTACACCTTTTTCCCGCCGAAAAAAAAATAAAACCGAACAAATGACAATCGATATTCGAATTTGGAACGCTATTGAAACAAAAGAAATTGCGCTCTATATAATCTGTAGCGTTATCAAGGCGGGGGAAATTAGATATTTTTATCACAGAGACCGACGTACTTTAATTAAGTACTTTTTAATTGGGTAAAGAATTCTTTCCCCCGTTTTCATCATTTGATAAGTTAGTGTCATAAAAATATAATTAGATATTTTTTTATAAAATCGCTGATATCATTATTGTTTCTCGATATATTTTAATTACGTGTAACGGTATTTTAGTCATTATCCAAAACATTTAAGAATTTCCATTCTACATCTCAACCCTAGTAGAGTAAACACGCGTGAACGTAACTAAATAATTAATACACTATAATCAATTTAGAGGCACAATTTAGCGTATAATTTTATACCTATTGTTCCATTGTGCACTGAACAAACAATTTATTCACAGTTTTAATATTATATCGGCAAACTGTACAAATATTAAAAGATTTTATGTATTGAAAAATATCCTTGAATCATAAGACGGAGTCTATTTTTCTGGGCATACAATATAAGATTGTACCTGTGTTAAAACTTAAATTATCTATACTTATAATAAATCTGTAGAGAGGCCAATTCTGTACATGAAATATATTTAAAAAAAACTATGAAGGGGTGATAAGGGATCGCTACTGATGCCAAAAATGCAATCAGTAAAATTTTTGTCTGTCTGTCTGTCTGTCTGTATATTCGTTATAGAAACAAAAACTACCCGACGGATTTTAACTAAATTTGGCACAATTATTCTTCATACTCATGGACAGGTTATAGTAAAAGAATCATGTAAATCGGTGTAGAAACACCAAAGTTATACATGAAAACGTTATAAGTCATCGCGCGTGAATACAGAATCATGCCATAAGGATTATTTTTGTGTATCAGTTGCCGCGTTCGACGCGCTGCGCGGCGGGAGCTATAAAAATTAAAAAGGCGGCGGGTCTGCACCCGTTTCGCGTTGTCACGGCATCACGTGTGAATGGCTGAACCGATTTCGATTATTCTTTTCTATTATATTCCTTGAAGTACGAGGATGGTTCTTATGTAGAGAAAACGTAAATATGTACCACGGGCGAAGCCGGGGCGGACCGCTAGTTGTACATAATACTGATAAAACGAAAGAAAAAGTAATATATTTTATTAATCTCCAACGACCATAGAGGTAGTCTAGATCTTAAAATGGTTTTTATCAAAGAATATGTTTCTATGTACCTACATTTAAATTCAGAAAATAAAATCTCACGATAAAATGTTCCTAAGTTTTAAACATAAATTTTGCATAATATTTTTAATAATGTACAAGTACAATCCCCTTGACACATATAAGGTTGAAGGAATTCACAGATCTTGTAAAAAATAAAGAAAACTGCTTTCTCACGTTTGTACGAAATTGGTCACAGGATTTCGTTTCCTTTTGTATTCAGGCAGATGAAAATATTTTATTCCATTGAAAAATGTTCCTCGTCCGTGTCCGAAATATTCTAAATTTTTGTTGCTAAGATCTTTTTGTTCGTACAGTGTTGTGGGTGTGTTTATTTAGAAAATTATTCGATTTATTAGTGTAATAGAATAGATTATTTTATTCATCTAAGTATATAATATAGAGAAGTTTATTTTTGTGTAAGCGTTTAAAATTTAAAAAAATCTATACTATATTAATATTATAAACCTGAAGAGTGTGTTTGTTTGAACGCGCTAATCTCAGGAACTACGGGACCGATTTGAAAAATTATTTCGATGTTAGATAGCCCATTTATCGGGGAAGGCTATAGGCTAATATATCAACCAACAGGAGCGGAGCAATGCGGGTGAAACCGCGGGGCACAGCTAGTAAAAAATAAATGTTAGCCTATTTGGTCCTCTGCTACTATTTTAACTTGAATTACTTTATTTAGAGTAAAATTATTTAATAAACAAGAAAACCTTCTCCTCCATCCTTTATACATTTGTCTCACAATTTTTCAGTTTTCCACAATACAAGACGAATAAATCAAGATGGATGATCACATCGTTTATTTACCGCGACGAAATGGTTTTTGGTTCAATGGAAACGTGACGTGGAATCAACGAATGTCTTTTGTGTTTATGTAAATGTATGTGGAAATATGTAATTCTAAATTTGGTAGATATTCGTGTACAATTTGTATTTTTGCGCTATATATATATACTAGATTTCCGCCCGCGGCTTCGCCCGCGTTTGCAAAGGAAAACCCGCATAGTTCCCGTTCCCGTGGGATTTCCGGGATAAAAACTATCCTATGTGTTAATCCAAGTTACCCTCTATATGTGTGCTAAATTTCATTGTAATCGGTTCAGTAGTTTTTACGTGAAAGAGTAACAAACATCCATACATCCATACATCCATACATCCATACATCCTTACAAACTTTCGCCTTTATATTAGATATTAGATATATTAGATTAGATGTTTTTCACACAGGAAAAGACACTTCGGAAGAATTCAGTATAGGCACTTCCTGCCCTGCCTTATTCCTTTCAACACCTGAACAAAGATTTCAACCATCTCTATAAGATACCCTACCAACTCCTTTATAATAAGAGCAAAAGAAATTAAGACCTTGTAATATAACCTACAAATCATGGACAGGAAGCAGGAAGTAGCCAAGTCTGGTAGGAGTGCTCTCGTAACGGATGTAACAATTTTGGGACATCCTAGCTACTTGAGATCGATACTTGACCTTTGACCGCTTATTTCTCGATTATCAAGCTGGGTGGTAGGGATTTTGCGTACTTACTTTATATTGGTACTTTCGAATATTATTATGCTATAAGCTATTTATATTATGACTAGCGGTCCGCCCCGGCTTCGCCCGTGGTACATATGAAAAATAGATGTTGGCCGATTCTCAGACTTACCCGATATGCACAGAAAATTTCATGAGAATCGGTCCACCCGTTTCGGAGGAGTATGCAGACTAACATTGTGACACGAGAATTTTATATATAAGAGATAGAGGCTAGAGCTATTGTAACAAGTAGGAGGCCTTTGTCCAACAATGGACGCCCTAAAAAGCCTGAAACCATGATGCTGCAAGCACAAGCAAGTGTTTCTATAGGTTACCTATCTGTTATCTATACTAATATTATAAAGCTGAAGAGTTTGTTTGTTTGTTTGTTTGTTTGTTTGAACGCGCTAATCTCGGGAACTACTGGTCCGATTTGAAAAATTCTTTCGGTGTTAGATAGCTCATTTATCGAGGAAGGCTATAGGCTATATACCATCACGCTACGACCAACGGGAGAGGAGCCACGGGGGTGAAACCGCGCGGAGCGGCTAGTTCTGGTATATAAACTAGATCGCTATAAAGTATCATCAAAAAATTTTAAGTCGTTAAGAGTAAAACATGGATACAACTTTACGAACTTTCACTTTTATAATATTAGTAAGATATAAAGCTTCGTCGAGAAAAACTAGACGAGCGTACAAAAATTATATTGATTTTTCAATTTATGAGCATTAAAGAAATCACCACAGCCCTAAACGGTGAAGGAAAACAACGTGAGGAAATTACAGAAAACTGCAGAGAAAATAAACAAAACAAGCGTTGGTTACTTGGTCTGCTTTTTCTATGTAAGTAATTTTTTTTAATATGAATTAAAAAAAAAGAAAAAGGAACAAGGGTTAACATAAAGTGATTATAAAATGAATGTGAATAATTAATAAACATATAGAATAGTTTTGTATGCATTGTAGATACCTATTATTGTCTTTATACATATTATTTATTCAAAATTTCTTAAAAAATGTTTTTGTATTAATACGTAGATACATAAAGTGTGTTCCAATAATCCGAATTTATTCAGTTTCTATATTATAAAATAATTTTGGAACATTTAAAGGTCATAGAATGAAAGTAGGTACTACTCATAATACCCAATCACAATAAATTAATGAAAACTACCTTTTTACTGAAAACATAATAATCCACAGGAAGCGAAGCGTTCTTGAAATATTTTCTCGTAAAATTAAAAAAGGTCAAATGATTATAATTATGTCATGGCTCTTCGTCATTTTAGTTTCTATTTATATATTTGAATTCAACAAATTGATAAAAAATAACTTATTTAAAAAAAAATCAATTCATACAGCAATCCAAAATTTTCTATGATAAATAGTCATTTGTCCTTTAAATAATTAGATGTAGTTAATCGAAATGAAGTGACATTTTCAAAATTAGCATAGCTTTTACTGGCAAATAAGCTTAAAAAATGTCCTCATCAGAGCCTTAGAAACAGATGGCTTTTAACTTGATTGGAATTTAATAATGGTTATATTCGGGTACGCTTTAAAATATTTAATTACGCACTTTGACCGGTCTGCATAATTTTATTAAAAACGGTTAATGTAAACGAGTTTTTGATACTTATAACCCAATTAAGATAACGCTGATTGCTGTAATCTATATTTCCATTTTTTAAATGTTAACTTATGTTTCGGTATGGCTTCGTTTGTAATTTTCATTAAATAAAGTAATAACTAATAAGCATACACATCCGATTTTTAACTTTATCCATGTCAAATTTTATCAAAATCGATTCAATGGTTTTGCGTGAATGTGTAACATACAAACATAAAGGTATAAAATATTAATATACTTACAGTCAAATATTCGTATCTCCTTTATTGAATGTTACCAGTATAATTATTTATTTATTATTTTTATTAATATAGTCTGTATCTTTTAGTACATACAACTAAGTCATCTCCCATTCGTTTTGATTTTAAAACTGTTGCTTCAGTTGAGATAGCTGTAAAAGAAAGATATCTGAGTATTATTTGCTATAATGTTTGCCTACCGTAATATTTATAAGTAAAAATATAAAAAAAACAAATTGGGCTTGTAAATAAAATATCTAGAGCAGGTAGGTACTTTACTTGTATTATCAATAAAGTAAATTAAAACGTGTTCCAAATTATCCAAGTATGTTTTAAGTATTATTTCGCAGTACCTATTAATGTGAGGCTATGCGGCATGTGCCATTAAATAAGCTTTTCTTTATTTTCACCGAAAATACCTTTTAATTAGTATTTTCATAAAGACTTTATTTCGGATTTAATTTTCCTACAATTTTTTTCAGTTACACCGGTAGATGGCGCAACTATTTATACTATCCATTTCAACATGAACAAAGACTGGGTCAAAATCTAGTACAACTTACCACTACATTTATTAACCGGCAGAAAATTCTGCATCTTCTTTAACATTTTTCTATTTCGCTTGTAAAACTTAGCACGTCGCTCCGAGCCAAACTTTATAGCTAATTCAAAATGATTTATACGTCTTCTTAAATTTCTATTCGACATTATTATCCGCTCCCATATTTTGCACACTCGGCTTGCTATGCGAAGCGCTGCATCGCTTAAATATCTGGATTAATGAAATAGTACCTATTAGAGCTATTACGCACTGTCGACCAGTCGCTGGCGACTCAGTCGCCGGCGACTGTGACTTACTATAGTTTAAATAGGGGCTTGCGCACTTAGTCACCAGTCGTCCAGGCGACTCGGCGACTCGCCGCGTTGTGGCGACGCACAGGCGACTGGCGGTCGCCGGCGACCAATAGAAGCACGGCTTCAAATGGGAGCGTTCGCACTGCAAGAAACTGTCGTAGCGACTCTTGTAGGGACCGGATTCAGCACGAAGTACTTAGAGCTATTACGCACTGTCGACCAGTCGCCGGCGACCAGTCGCCGGCGACTGTGACTTACTCCTGGACGACTGACGACAGCTCAATATGTAGAAAATTTGAAGTGGATTTTTTTAATATCTGTTGAGAACTATTCGTTTTGTAAAAGATGAAATATTAGGAAGTTAATGTTAGGTACATACAGTTATAGGTTTGACTTGTAGGTACATATGATATATTCTGTGGTTAACTAAGTTAGTATTAGCACAGACTAATAATAATATACTACGTATACAAGTATTAGTATACTTAAGCCCAGTATAAGGTAGATTTCATACCTAAAAAAAATATTGTGTAGCCTGTAAGAAGGTAAGAAGCTGAAGGTACTTATATTTAAAGTAGTATATTTTTGAATAAGAAACTTCTAATTATTCATACTTAATTAATCTAGAATCATAAAAAACTATTTTCATGTTGTCGACAGTGGCTACTAATTATTAATAGTAAGTATAAGTATAATACGTGCTTAGACAAAAACTTACAAGAATATTTTCCAAGATAACTCCAGCGGTAAAGAAGAAATAGCATCGCGTTTCTTCTCTTGAAATATTTTAGTGCCAAAAACAAAAACTTTCTCGTACATTATGCCATATATGTGATATTATTCAAGAGCCTACTTCGCGGGTAAACGAAAATAAACATAAAAATGTGTTTCATTACACGCGCAGTGACAAGAATAGTGTCTGAAATATTTTATTCTAAAAAATGCATGTGGTATTTTTGAATAGGTAATACCTACGTGTTCAATCTTCCTTTTTTAAACTGTAAACATGATAATATTTTTTTTTTGTCATACTAACTAGGTATTAGCACAGTATTAGTAATATTATAATGTAAAATAATAAACAATAATGATTGATTGTAAATGATATTATGATTAAATAACAGAAAATATATGGTAATGGATTTTATTTGTAACGTATTTAATTATACATACAAAAAACTTACTTTATTTTTATAAAATGCATTCATCTATAGAATTTTATAGATGAATGCATTGATATCGCTGCCATCTATGGTAATTTAATGGAACTAACAGCCTTTGAATATTTTTTCCCATGTTGCCATACATAAGCAGATTTTATGTGAGATTTTATAATTTTAAAGTCTCTACAAATTTCGTATAACTTTATTTGGATGATAGATAACACAAGATAAATAATATTTAACTTAGGATGAAGAGGAAAACATTATTTTTTTTATCAAACTTCAAAGTAAAGTGTCATTTTCAATTTTAATCTTGACGTTAGAATTTGGTTAAGTGGCAGCACTGGCCAAATCAACAAGCGGCAGAACGTTTGCGTTTTTGCAAATATTAGCAAAAATCATTTTACTTTAAATTTTTATGTCTTTTATTTAGCTTCTTTCTTTCGAAACGTTTTTACTATATTTTGGAATTTTTTCATCCCCCTTCAGTGATTGGAAATGTACAGAATTGCAGTTTTAGTTAGTGACAGATGTTAAAGTGTTAGTACGCGCCAGTTTACCAAGATCATTACAACAAATTAACGATAATGGAGGAATCTCTTGTCAGCTCCAGTGCAATGGCCTCTAACGGTGATGCAAAAGGTAAAAACCTTTCATGAAATTCCCGTTAATTTCTTTCGGCATCTATTATTACGCGACCAAATAAAGAAGGTTGCCATGTTACTTTGGCATTTAGAATTGCGATGTTTATTGTTACTGTACTTATAAATTATTATATGCATAGAAGTTTTTAAACCCAATATCCCATGCCAATTGAATCCTATAAGTATCGTTTATCGCATAATTCATGTTAAGAATAAAAAAAATGTGACATTTTGCATTGGTCGTATGTGTGCACAAAAACATCAATAAGATTAAAATTTGTTCAAAAATATGTTTCATAAAAAATGAATGTATCAATGCGACTGATATTCATATATGCGTTATTTAGATTGTAACTTGTAGAAGCGAATATTATGTAACATTCTAATAAACATAAACAGACAAGCAATTTTGTTTATTTTAAGGTTATAATATGTAATGACAGCCTGGGTTGTTTCGTAGCTGACTTCACTCCACTCAACCAAATCAATAAACTTGTAATTTGCACTTCAGTTGCAATGCTCATGACATGCATTATCTTATCATGCATTTATCTGCACAATGTATTAATAATGCATTTTATACATTATAATTAGTTTCTAATAAGAAGATATGCACAGAATTTGTCTAATTATCCCAACTAAACCCTTTTGCTTATTACAATAGTATTTTATGTATAATGTATATTACCTATTGATATTGATTTTTCACCTATTACCTAATACATCCAGATAATATTATGTTTGCATTATACCACAGTACTAATAGCCTAAGCAATGTGGTAATTGAAAAGTGGCATCAACAAAACTTTTTAAATAAGAATGAAAATCTTATTTTGATTCAAAAACAGTTGCATAATATTCAATTTTTGTTAATGGATAGGTGTAAGGCATTCTCATAGCATAAGTAGCTTTTGCCTACAGCTTTGCTTATATTCAAATTATATAACAATACCATTCTTGAATCTACCTATTGACAGCGAAAAAATTTCATTAAAATCAGTCCAGCCATTTGGAGGATTTATTGACAAACACACACATGAAAGAAACATAATATCTACGTCACTGTAAAATTGTAATCACTGTTGATTATGTTATGGTATAGATTTTTTTATAAAAAAAAAATATTGTTAGCAATATGTAACAAATTATAATCGTATTGATGTTTTTTCTATATAATATTATTATCTCACAAGTAAGATTATAATTTATCCATCTTTACAATTTATGGGTACATAATTATATTTACAAATTAGTTTTAATTGTATAGTAGAATCGCAACAAACACTATCCATTGGTGAAAACACATGGATTGAGACTGCAACATATTTGAGTTTATGTTCGAAAAAGGCGGACAGAGAATTCTTTGTTTTATTACAATACTAGCTTTCTGCCCGCGGCTTTGTCTGTGTTTTCAAAGAAAAAACATGCATAGTTCCCATTCCTGTGGGATTTCTAGGATAAAACCTGTCCTATGTGTTAATTCAAGTTACCCTTTAGATGTGAATTTATAATATTAGTAGGAAGTAGGATAAAACTAACTAATAGATATGTTGAATCATGAATGATAATTTTGAAATTATAATGCAAGTGGTGGGACTGTTAATCCATGATTTAGCAGGAAATTCTCTTCAAAATTCTATTAAAAAATTGAGATAGTATTCTGTATATTAAGACAATATTCTGTATATGAAACTGAACAAAATAAAATAGAATAAAATAATCTAGGTAATATGTATTTAAATTTCAGACGACCAAGTCCAACAAGTGTCGACAACAGCGAACACATCAGAGAATCTCTTTCCGGAGAGTCCAGTGTATGAACCAGAGGATGAAGTTTACCTCATAAAGGACGACTCGGTAAGTTTATAAATGAAATTATATTATGTGTGTTTGAAATGAAAATGAAAAATATATTTATTTCATACACACAATTTTTCAATGACTGAAAATGGATGGGTCCTCCTAGTAAGTTTACAAAAACCTATGTCTATGTTGCAGTCAGTTTTTGATTGAATGACTAGCGCGTTCATTGAATGATGATTATTCTGGCAATTCTCAACCTTGTTCTTGTGGACGTTTAGAAAAGTTAAATTCTCAGCATAATATTACATTATGCCAAGCGTCCTCTCTGTTCATAGGGCTATGTTACAAACAGCGGATTGTAGTTAGCGAACTAGTTGGACATTGAGTGACGTTTGTTAATTAATGTTCGGCCTAGACATTCGAATGTTTTCATTCAACCGAATAGCAGATTCAATCAGATCATGGCAATATGCACACAACATATTTTATTTCTACATAACTATTTTATGTTATTTTTCGACTCTGACCTGTGCTGTGCATGTCTTCTTTATTACTGGTGGTACATTATCTATATACTTAGCTTATAGATTTAACAGAGTATTGAATAATAAAAATTACAAAATCTATTTCAAATATCATCATAACAAAATTTATATGAAAACAATTAACGTTTTATGTCAATCATTGCTAACCTGACCACATTTTAATTCTAATTAGATCGCGGTAATTGTGTTGGCTTCAGGGCAGTGCATTATAACCATAAAATAGTATAATTATCAATTTATTGTTAGTATTAGTATATTATTAGTTATAGGATAAATTCTATATCTGTTTGATGAATGGATTTTCTGTATTGGTTAAAGAGAGAAGAATATTTCTTCTGTTAAATTGTTTTCTGTGCTCTGACACAAAAAAGCCTAATTTGTGTTATCCGAACCAACATGCATATTACATATAAAAGAAAGATGGAAGTGTGAGTGATGTAGTAATATTTATGATTACATGTAACATCCTAATTTTTTGCATAAATGTATTCCCAGATAAAAAACACCAGTGTTGCAGAAGCAGAAGCAAAAGGTAATAAAATAATCTGTTTGGACCTAAATTATGAGTTTGAGATATTCTTTATTAATTTTTTTTTTTAACAGGTGACTCCATAACTCCTGCAAAGCGTAAACTATCGGAAGACAGTTCTGATAGCAATGCGAAAATTCAAAAAATTGACTTAACTGATAATGAAGACGTTGTAGGGTCAGCCACTTGGGCTGACTCTCAATCTTTGGATGATGAAGTTTCTAGTATAACCAGTGTAGCTAAGAGGAAATTAGAAGACGAATTACCATCAACATCTCGCGTTCGCACCCCTGTCCGCTCTAGCCCCAGAAAAGTATTAAAACGTAGTAACAGTGCTGATGTGGCTACCCCGAAAACACCAAAAACGCCAAAATCGCGTTCTGTCAGTGTTGACATAAGCAAAAATCGGAAAACACCAAGAAAAGGCCAACTTGACTTTGTCAAGAAGGATGAAGACAGTCAAACTAGAAATACTGACAGTCCGAGCCGCCCGAGTGTGGAATTTGTGAGAGAAATACTACCAGCCAAAATTCCAGAAACTATCGCCGAAGAGAGTATATCGGAACCGCTTAATGACTCCCAGAACATCTGCTTAGCTCTATCACCAACACCTGAAGATGAAGAGGAAAGTTCAAAGGCGAAAATTACCAACTATAGTAGTGAACCCACAGTGGTAAAGGATAGAGATGAAGTAATTGGTCCCAGTGGGATCAAAAAAGCTAAAAGTGACAGCTATGTGTTCTCAGACGCGAATAGTACAAATTTAAAAGAGTTAAATAAAGGTAAAACTACCGATCAAGAGAGTACAGACAGTATAAGTTCTGTAGGCTTAGATAGCCCTGAACATATTGTGCCAACTGTAACATCGAAATTGATATCCAAATTATCCAATGGCAATTCATCTACGCCAACCGAACTGGCCAGTGCTAAAAATGGTACATCAGATAACATCACACCTGATATCGCAAAGTTGAACGGCAATAAAGGAAAGCAAGGGAAAAATGAGTCATTCCGGGCTAGCAATACTACAACGCCATCGACTATATCACCTTTACAGAATGGACATTCGATACCAATCAATACTCCACAAATACCAGTTTTCGATATCCACGTCGCACACAATGACGATTGCGAGTTTCTGTCGCTGTATGTCGTACGAACAGATAACGATGTAGGAATGGATATGTGCAAGGAATATCAGCGGATATCAAAACGTTTCACTATCGATCCCTATTTAGGTGATGTGTCCGTTAGCACTTCACCATCAAGTGTAACAAGCGGAGGAATGTTGAATCTTCAAAACAGGACATCATTTGCATCAATAGTCAGTTCTACTTCTACATCTAGTAACCGCACAAGCGATGGAGCATTTGTTGTACCTCAACCACCTCGAAAATCGGTGTCCAACCCATCAACATCAGTCAAGGGTTTTGATGGACTGATGAAAAAACTCCAAGAGATATTCTCGCACATCAGAGAGGCCTCCATTGAAGATAGCAATCGTTCATTGAATGAAGAAAAAGTGTCAGTTGGAATACAAACATCCGACTTGCTAAGTAACGGCAGTGCTAGTCCTGAAGAAGTTGGAAAATGTGATAAAGCAACACCAAAGAGTTCTTTAAAGAAAACAAGGGTGCGCGGAAGACGGCCCATTGCTGGTAAGACGAAACGTGCACTCTTACCAACACAGCATGAAGAAGCGGAATACGCGCAAGCAATGTCACCCGAACCGACTACTACAAACGGTGACAATGGCAAAATGTCTCCAAAAGACATCAAAGACGAGAAACCGCTTTCAGCTTTAGTTGGAACGCCTAAATCAGTGTCCAAATTGAAACAAAAGCGACGACCTACTTCACCGCGACCGGCTACACCCGTGGAAAAAGTTGTAGTCAAACCAGAATATCCAGGTTTTGCGCCCGACACTGTTGTATTGGCCAAGTGGGTTGACAAGCGCTACTACTCAGGAAAAGTTCTGGAAATCACGGAACCAAACAAATATCTCATTAAATTCGATGATGGCCAGAGCAAAGTGCTCTTGGATGACTTCATAATATTTGGCGATATGAAAAAGCTGCCATTACAAGGTCAATCAGTGTATGCTTTGGTTGATGAGGAGCAGAATTACGAGCCAGGCTTAGTGCTTGATGTCGAAGAGAATAGCAATGGAACTGTCACCTACAAATGCACAACTGACGGGTAAGATAAATTATGTTTTGAACACTATGTATAAAAAATGCCTTTTTCTACTATCTCCAAATTTAAAACCTCAATTTAAAGTCTTCAAATTTTGAGTCTTAATCTATTCAACATTTTTCGTTGTAAACATCGTTTTTCATTTTCTACATACGAAATAAATCGTGGTTTATTATTATTTTGCGATCCAAATTGCGCAACAATCAACAAAAAAATATACCCTAAAATTTACCAAGTTACATTATCTTGTTTAAAAACTTCTCAAATCTCAATTCATTTCTACTTAAATTCAACAGGGACACGATAGTAATAGTAACAGCTAGTGAGTTATACCTCACGGAAGACCAAGCTAGGTCTCTAAAAGAGTCTGGTAGACCTCGCTCACCCTCTGCACCAGCAACACCTCGCCGACGACATAACAGGGAACTCGATTTGGATAATATTATACAGGTAATTGTTAGCCAACTTTATCTGGAAAATGTATATTCTTTAGATAAAGTTAAGGTCTATGCAATATTCAATCTATCTCTCTCTCTCTCTCTCTCTCTCTTTTTCTTTAAATAATGGGAAACAGTTAGATTATTTAAAATAAAAGATATTAATTGGTGTGAATATCTCATTTGGAATCATGAAACACAAAAGACTTGTGACCTGTATTTTTCTTTATTAAAGATGTACGGACTATGGTTCGTACACCTGGGATGCTGCTGCTACTAATAAAACTAAGCTGCTAAATAATATGATTTTATTGCTATGCTGTAATGAGTTACATACGTACGCGGCTCGCGACGTTTTAATGTGAACTAACGCTAATGAATATGAATATGAAAATGCTGTGATATACATAAATGATGATTTTGCACTCTGTGCGGTTGCACCGTACATGCTCCCGGGCAACAAGAGTGATGGAAATGAAAGCTATGATAGATATGACGATGAGCTAACCTATTACAAGGTGAAAACAATATTCTTAAAAGCTATTAACAAATGATGCCCGATAATCATCAGATATCGATCTTAAGGCTACACTTTTCTAAGATAGGGAATTGTCTTTTATTGATTCACTGAATGACGCACACACACATTGCTCTGCTTTTTTGTTTCACACACACTTTGCTCTGCTTTTTGTTTTACACACTTTACACTCACACACTTATCACTAAAACTAACACATGGGTCACTGATGGCACGCTGCGCGCTGGTACGCGGCAGGCGCTCGCGCCGCGGAGGGCGCTCGCCGCCGCCGGCCGCCACGCACACCACAGGCCCGCTGCTGCTGCTATCCCCTGAATGCGCTTCCCAAGAGCTAGCAGGGAGTCGTTGTAGCTTTTTGGCCAGCTCCAAATTTGATCCGGTGTTTATAAAATACTGAATCGGTTGGATTTCGGATACACCTCCGGCTCAATATTTATCTTATAAGTGTGTTGTTTATGTGAATTAATCATGAATATTTAGCTTTAATCTCAGACAATGTATTCGCAATAATATATCTGACACCATTGATAAGGCCTGGTCGCGTGCGCCTCGTTGAATCGAAATGCTGATTCAGTAACATGCGGTCATGGAACTCCAATTGTTTACAACCGTGGCTTATTATTTTGTATAATACGATGTTACAATGAATATTACTTTTTAAAGTTTCATAAAGCTGATGATATCCAGATGATTGATATAATTAATTATTAATAAATTTTGAAGTTTGGTTGCTTATTGGAGTAGTTAATTAATTTCTATCCATCTTCAACTATGTTAATTTATTGAAGAATATAAAATGTTTGTCGACGTTTATTCTTGTTATATTGAAGTTGTTACTGTATAATATTACGTTTGTAGCTGACGTGTGCATTAAAATAAATATTATTAATTTGAACGATACATAATAAGTTTATATGAAATGATTTAATTGGAATGCGCTTTTTTCGGGGTGTTTGCTGGTGATAAGCTGCTGGTATGATTCTGTAGCTTTTGCTGATTTGTTTCTTCTGTGTTAACAGGAAGAATGGACAATTTAATAACCGGTCGCTTGATAATACCCGTCTTAGTTTTTACGCTAACGACTCTGACGTAGCCGTCTGATCCAGGATGTAATTCAATCACACGACCCAACGCCCATTTTCCTGGAGGTAGAAGAGCGTCGTGTATAATCACGATGTCGTTCAACTTGATATTAGGCTTTGATGTTTTCCACTTGCTTCTGGCTGATAATGACGTTAAATATTCAGCTCGCCACCGTTTCCAAATATCACTAAATATTTTTTGCGTCAATTGCCACCTCGTTCTCTCATCTCTCTCAGTTTCTATGATTGTTAAAATTGGACCGCTCGCTAAAAAGTGGGAAGGTGTGAGATATGCTAAGTCATCAGGATCTTCAGATAGAGGAGATAGGGGTCTCGAATTTAGGCAGGCTTCTAGCTGATAAAGTAGAGTGGCGAACTCTTCGTACGTTAGCTTTTGATCGCCTAGGACTCTACGTAAATGATATTTTAGGCTTTTTACCGCTGCTTCCCAAAGTCCTCCCATTATTTGTACTTGTTTTACCGGGTTGTGTCGCTTGCATATTACACAATTATATAAACGTTTCTTAACCGCTCTGTTGCCGCCGAGTATCCAATATCGCTGACGTAGCCAAGAGTTCGTCAACCTCGCTCCACCGTGGAATGTTGACTTATGTGCTAAATCAATTAATAAATTTGTAAGATGACTGCTCTGTGGTATTATGTAGGGATGTTTCATGTTATATGAGATGTTGCTGTTTTTTAGACGACCTCCAACTCTTAATAAACCTTCTTCGTCTAGAAATGGATTAAGACATAATAACTTGCTCTTTGAATCTACTCTACTTAAGCTATTTAAATCATTTATTTCTTGACTAAATTCTAAATATTGTATAGCTTTTATAATTTTTAATTGTGAATTTTGCAACTCTTGTATAGTTAAATAATTTTGTTTTGTTACGGACGAGGATATTCGCAATATCCATGCTAGTACTCGTGACGCATATGTAAAACTGGTGTATTTGTCAATAAAATCGCTAATAAAGTTCGCTGAAATATTATTATTCTTTGTAACGACATTTGATAACATTTTCTTTGCTTCTAATTTAGTATCATACGTTAATTGTTGCTGATGTTTAATATCACTGAGTAGCCAGGTGGGCCCTTTCCACCATAGGTCATGTTTTTCTAAAAGCGCGATGCTCATGCCACGGCTAGCACAATCTGCGGGATTATCGCTGGACTTAACATAACGCCAAGTCTGTGGTGGTAAAGTTGTTGTTATTTTAATCACTCTGTTTGCGACGAAAGGCTTCCAGCGGCTGGGCTCGCCCTGTAGCCATCCAAGTACAGCTGTTGAGTCACACCACGCAAACGTTTTTACATCGCGATCGCTTAAACTTTGCTTGACCTTTGTCATAAGTTTCGAAAGCAAGAGTGCACCGCTTAACTCTAGTCTCGGTAACGATATGTCGGTCTTTGACGAAGGGCTAGTTTTGCTGACGGGGACAAGTTTCGTTTTAGCGGCTAACAGTGTTATGTGCGTTTGATCTTTACGCACTATCCGTGCATATACTACGCATGCATATGCCTTCAACGACGCATCGCAAAAACCGTGTAATTCAATGCAATCGTCTCTCCCGCTACAAATCCATCTCGGGATTTCGATATTTCCAATATTCTCTATGTCTGCTCTTAATTTTTGCCATTCAAGGTTAATGTTGTCTGGTATGACGTCATCCCAATTTAAATTAGTTAACCATACGCTTTGAAATAATAGTTTTAGTTGAACTACAGCTGGTGCCAACCAACCAAGAGGATCGAATATCTTTGATATTTCTCCTAGTAGTTCACGCTTCGTAGGCCTTAAATCGGATAGCGGATTCAGCTTGCATATAAACTTAAAATTGTCTTTTTGGGCATTCCAACTAAGACCGAGTGCTTTCGTTGATTCCTGATGCTTAAAATTGTACGTATCGCTCGCTATGTTTTCTGCTTTATCAACGTCTTCTAATAATGATGACTCATTCGCTGACCATTTGCGGAGATTAAATCCTCCCGATTTGAGTAAATCGATGAGATCTCTTTGCAATTGCTTCGCTGATATGATGTCAAATGCGCCGCTAAGAAGATCATCCATGTAAAATTGTTCTTCTAACACCCTCGCTGCTATCGGGTAACGGTTGCATTCGTCCTTGGCTAACTGCTTGAGCGTCATCATTGCTAAAAAGGGCGCTGCTTTTGTACCATACGTAACAGTGGACAAAGTATATTCCCTGAGTGGTTGATTCGGATTTTCGCGCCAAACTATTTGCTGATAACGCTGATCTTGCTGTGAAATTAAAATCTGTCGAAACATTTTTTCGATATCTGCTATAAATGCGTAAGGATATTTTCTCCAATTTAATATTAATAATAAGATATCCTGCTGTAAATTCGGACCTCTATACATGACGTCATTAAGGCTTACACCCGTCGATGTTTTTTCGGATGCATTAAACACAACTCGTAATGACGTAGTACTCGAATCGGCTCGATGTACACCGTGGTGCGGCATGTAGTAGGCAGGTTTCATGTTACGCGCTATTGTTAAGTGCATGTGACCCAATTCTTTGTATTCGTTTATGAATGATTTATATTTATTGAATAAATTGTCGTCTTTTTGTAGCTTACGTTCTAATTGATAAAATTGAGCGCATGCTTTTGCTTTCGATAAACCTAGCTTTTCATTTGCGTCTGGATGTAAAGGGAGACGAACAACGTATTTTCCATCTGATTGACGAGTTGTTGTTGATTGATATTGCTGAATACATTGATAATCCTCTTGTGATATATCTATGTTTTCGTTAATGTCTTCGATTGACCAAAATTTTTGAAGGCTATCCACGTCGACCATGACAACGTTACATTGGTATGACTTTACGTTGCCGCATAAAATCCACCCAAGGCGTGTTTGCTGCGCTACAGGAATAGATTCGCTTTGCTTAATAATTCCCTCCATGATAATAGATGAATAGACATCGGCACCTAACAATAAGTCAACTGGTCGGCGTCGATAAAACTCTGGATCGGCTAGCTGTATGTCGTTAATAAATGACCACGCTGGTTTGCTGAATGATTTGTTTGGTAGATTGTTCACTGCATGATTCATTATAAAAACTCCTGTATTTAATGAATAATCGCTGTATTGAGAAGATATTTTTATGTTCATAAAGCCTTTACACGTGTTCTCTTTCGCGCCTAAACCTAAAATCACTCCCTTACAATGCTGACGCGGCAGACCGAGTCTCTGAGCTGCATTTTCGGTTATAAGGGAAGTCTGTGATCCTTGATCTATGAGAGCACGCATGATTAATGATGAACCATCTGCAGCTTGAACTGAAACTTGAGCTGTTGCTAATAAAATTTCCTGCGTATCATCCAGAGACACGTGAGAGCTGTTATTCGGTTGTTTTTCGGGGCTTGTTGTGCTGGCTGTATTTTGGGATGTCCGCTGTGCGAACGCTTCATGAACCAAAGTATGATGGTTCTCATTGCATACTCGGCATCTTTTAGTGGAAAAACACTTATTACCATTATGATTATACAGGCAGTTTTGACATAGCTGTAACCTGGTAATTGTTTGTAATTGCAGTTTAGGTTGAGATTCTGCGAATTTATTGCAATATATTATTCCATGATTATTGTTGCATATTGGGCAATTTTGCGTTGTGTAATTGATACCTTTTCCGTTTTGCGATGAATTATTATAGTTGCTAGCGAATGATTTAAATAAATGCGATTTCTGGAATGCTTTAGGATATGCTGCTGGTGTTGGTTTTTGAGGGTGCTGGAATGTTTTAGGTGGATCTTGCTTGCGCTTAGATGATTCTAATGCAGTAAATTTCATCTCGAGGAAACTTAGAAATTCTTGCAGTGTCGGTAGCTCTCTAGGATTCTTCAATGACTCGATGTAATCGTTATGAGTGTTGGTATCTAATTTAAGCGCTAAAATATGAACGATCATCGGGTCCCACGTGCTTGTATCAACACCAAGGTTTTTAATGGCATTCAGGCATTCCTTTGTCGCATCGTGCATGTTTTTAATTAGTGCGAGCGATTGCTGCTGCATGTTGGGTAGGCCTAAAATAATATTAATATGAGATGTAAAAATAAGCTTTTTATTCTCGTACCTGTGATTTAATATTTCCCAACAGGAAGTATAATTTTGTGAGCTTATAGATAAATGCTGTATGAGGCGTTCTGCCTCGCCTTTGATCTTACTTTTCAGATACTGCATTTTTTGTGAATTTGATAAGGAAGGATTAAGATGAACAGCTTCGTTGAATAGATTTTTAAAAGATACCCATTGCTGATAGTTTCCATTGAAAATCGGAATGTCAACCTTCGGTGTAATATTTTCTCTGTGAGAGACTGACCAGAGCTTTGTGTTTATCGCTTCTTTAAGGTTGTTGAAAATGCTTTCGTGGCGAGTGAAAGAATTCTCATATTCAACGTCTTCCCCGTCCAAAATGCTGTCGATTTCCCAATGAAGGGAGTCAATAACGCACAATCGGGAATTTAACTGTTGAAGGGCATCCTCGAATTTCCACTTAGTGCATATTTTTTCGACATCAATACTTGTTACAGTTCTTTTAAAAGCCTTAAAGTTAATTGCTTGTTTATGGAATAATTCATCAAGTTTGCTCGATGTACCTTGCGATTTAAATGATGGCTGAGGATTTAAATCCTGTTGCTGCTTGCTTGTTCCCGGCTGAGACAATAAGCCAGGTGTTGCAGGTGTTATAGGGCTTTCCTTGCTTTCCGCTGGCAAGTGCCGCATAATGTAAGAACGCGTTTCATAATAAAAATCGGCCGTTCGCTTATAAATGTTATTGCTAAAATATTCATGCGATTTATCGTCATATTCACATATTTTAATATGATTGCATTGAAATTCTTGCCAGTAAGAATCTAACACACTTAATCGCTTATTGATTAATCGCTAGCTACTAGATCTTCCATTATGAAAATGCTACTTCGCTTCGATAGATAGTATAGGTAAAAAGCTGTGGACTCACCGCTGCTGCTGGAACTTACGTGGCAGTTCCCACTACACGAGGTATGATTTATCACACGCGAATGGGTCCTGCTTACGTTTAAGCTCGAAGGACCATAAAGATGTACGGACTATGGTTCGTACACCTGGGATGCTGCTGCTACTAATAAAACTAAGCTGCTAAATAATATGATTTTATTGCTATGCTGTAATGAGTTACATACGTACGCGGCTCGCGACGTTTTAATGTGAACTAACGCTAATGAATATGAATATGAAAATGCTGTGATATACATAAATGATGATTTTGCACTCTGTGCGGTTGCACCGTACATGTTGTTTCCACCAGTTTTCAAACATACGTCCTCTTTCGTCACGAGCGTGTTAGAAATTTAAACCTGTCTTATTCTTTTGCAAATCATAGTTATTTCAGTGGTTACAACTATGATAAAATATACTAATTTTGAAAAATGTGTTTGTTGTATTTTGTGGAATCTTCTTTCTTTAATTTAAAAATCAATCCAGGGCCCGCGCAGCGCTCGCAGCCGGGACAAGGGAAATTCGAGCGCAAGGAAACGTGTTGCATCACCAAAGAGCCCTAAAGCTTCTACATCAGGTATTTGTTTAACCCATTGAGCCCCGAACGGCCCGATCGGTCCACGACACAATTGATTTTCTATTGTGTCTGTGATTCCGGGGCCTGAGTTATTAAACGCACACTGAACCCACAAATGTATTTATGTAACCTATTATTATAATAAACATACATTAATTTATTTTAGTAGTATGTTTTTCATACCCTGTACAAATTTATAACGTTATTGTTGTTAAAAATAAATGCTTTCTTTCTAATAATAACAAACATCTCCTGGGCAATCTTTTAATAGGCGATTGTGAGTACTCAATTGTATTTTAAATAGAATTAAGCCTACATCCATATTCTCTAGGGGTGAAAACAAAAAGCACCCCAGTGGCCGGTCGTAAGCGGGTAGCAAGTGAGAGCAGTGAAATGAGCGAAAGCAGTAACTCAGCTCCACCAGTACGGTTGGAGGAAGTGACTGGCGTGGAGCCGGAAGTACAGAAGACTCCACGGAAAATTGATGGGGTTAAAGGTAAGGGATAATAAACATAACACACAAAAAAAACACTTCGAGTAAAAACAGAACACAAAAATGTAAACTTCGATAACAAATAAAACACTTCGATAGGTCGGTAGGGAAAGGGAAACTGAAATATCCAGGTGAATGATAGATTTCTTAACATTTCTGGTGAATAATAATTGTCAGATTATAGTAGCAAGTCAATCTGTATATAGATTCAAATGGTACTAGGATACGATTTTTTGGAATAGTGCGGCTTCATATTATGCTAACAAATAACAACACTGTCAGGAAAGCGCGTGTCACGTGTGTGATGAATACAGCTTCTGTTGCGTAGCGCAACTCCAAAAAGGTGTATCTTAACAGCATTTGAGCCAGATTTGGAGTATCTTTGTGAAACTTTACTATATTTTAATTTCCAAACCTAATTTAGGTTTGAAATTTTATTTATTTGGGAATGTGTGACGTTTTAAATACATTTAACATAGAAACGCTCAATGCTATAACCTTCCAGCCGGTCCTCTCCAATTGAAAGGTGCGGCTAAACAGAACATTGGCAAGAAGAACTCCAAACTGACTAAATTCGAGAACGACGAAGATACCGTATTGACTCTGGGACCGATACCACCTGCGGGTAGCACTCTGTTCGCTGGACTGCATTTCTTGCTTACTTGCACTGAACAGCCAAGGCTGGTGGATAAGAGGGAACGGGAGTCGGAGAAGGTAGGATTTTTTTTATTTTGTAGGTCTTTTTTGAAGTGAAAACTTATTTAGCGGCGTTGGGTATAAAATCTTAAACTCGCGTCAGGACACGTGGCCTGATCGAAAAAGCGTAAGACGGATTTTTTTTTTTTAGCCCTTATATTCCATGCGTAAGACGGATACCATTCCAAAATATCAAACATTCTGAACGTTAATAATCAAGTTTTCACTTCTGCCGGCACTCCTGGAATGCAACTCTTTTTTTTATTTTTATTTCATAGGTCATTTCTTTTTGGGTATGTAATGGTAGGCTTTGTTGGATTACTGTGTGTTGTAGATTTCGGTTGTATTTGTCTTTTTTTCTTATAAATCGTATTTTCACAGGTTGTGGTTGTGTGTCGTATTTTCACAATGTCACATTTAAATAATTTTTGCTGGATAATAGAAATTTGTCGATGTAATATTTTGAAATTATCATTGTCCCTAGTTCAAATAGGTCAAAATATTGAATAATCCGTTCAAAACGCTTCTGTGTACAGAGATATTTTTATTTTTCAATTATTTCTTGAAAATTGTTTTGTTATCGAAATTGGGATGGACTTTTTAACTTTATTTGTATTTGTACATTTTTAGAGTCAAGATACGCGTCACTACTCCTCCGAAGAAGATGGTGAAACCACATCATCTATGGTAGGGACAGATACTGAGGAATTGGAGTTCTGTGACCGTCCATTCAATAAGGAGCGGCTGAAGGAGCAACTGGAAGCTGGTGGTGGCATTGTTTACAGGTAAAGTATTGTTTAAAATTGTTTATTTTTATTGACAATTTATTAGCTTTTTCTTTTAATTTGACATTCTTAACACGGGGTTGAATTCAAAGATTTTTAGTTTTAATTTTTTTTTTACATTAGCATATAATTTACATGAGCTCTTAAGAAAGTGAATGAGAGAAGATAACAATTTATTTGTTTTTGTTTTTTATCTATTGTAAATTTTAATGCCCACGGGCACATTTTCAACTTTCAGCGACTTCGATGACGTGCCGAAGAGCAAGTACGCGTCGTGCATGCTGATCGCGCCGCGGCCGTGCCTCACGATCAAGTACATCCTGTGCCTCGCCGCCGACGTGCGCGCCGTGTCGCACGCGTGGGTCGTGCGCAGCTGTGCGGCCGGCGCGCGCCTCGACCCCGACGCGTTCCGGCTGCCCGCCGGCTTCGCGCTGCACCGCCGCGCCTACGTCACCTGGGTGAGTGCGCGCCTCGACCCCGACGCGTTCCGGCTGCCCGCCGGCTTCGCGCTGCACCGCCGCGCCTACGTCACCTGGGTGAGTGCGCGCCTCGACCCCGACGCGTTCCGGCTGCCCGCCGGCTTCGCGCTGCACCGCCGCGCCTACGTCACCTGGGTGAGTGCGCGCCTCGACCCCGACGCGTTCCGGCTGCCCGCCGGCTTCGCGCTGCACCGCCGCGCCTACGTCACCTGGGTGAGTGCGCGCCTCGACCCCGACGCGTTCCGGCTGCCCGCCGGCTTCGCGCTGCACCGCCGCGCCTACGTCACCTGGGTGAGTGCGCGCCTCGACCCCGACGCGTTCCGGCTGCCCGCCGGCTTCGCGCTGCACCGCCGCGCCTACGTCACCTGGGTGAGTGCGCGCCTCGACCCCGACGCGTTCCGGCTGCCCGCCGGCTTCGCGCTGCACCGCCGCGCCTACGTCACCTGGGTGAGTGCGCGCCTCGACCCCGACGCGTTCCGGCTGCCCGCCGGCTTCGCGCTGCACCGCCGCGCCTACGTCACCTGGGTGAGTGCGCGCCTCGACCCCGACGCGTTCCGGCTGCCCGCCGGCTTCGCGCTGCACCGCCGCGCCTACGTCACCTGGGTGAGTGCGCGCCTCGACCCCGACGCGTTCCGGCTGCCCGCCGGCTGCGTGCGTGCGTTGCGTTGCGTTAACGCTGCGTGAATGCGTTGCGTTAACGCTACGTGAATGCGTTGCGTTAACGCTACGTGAATGCGTTGTGTTTACGCTGCGTAAGTAACAGCAACGTGGTGCTGCTGCGTGACCACGTGATTCTGCTGATATCTGCGTGAGAGACAACAATAAGTCATGTAGGTACCTACCAAACATATCGACCTCCTACCTTACGTCCAAATCTTATGCTTTTTTAAATGTATCCTAATCCTATCTAAAGTTATGTAACCTAAAAACAAAAAATGCATTCCAGTTATTCCAAATTTATAACACAAACTGTTTTTACAGGTTCCACCATCCGGCAAGCGGAATACAACATTCTTCGAAGACAAAGTGATCCTCATATGCGGGGAACAAGACACGTTCGTCAAGTTTTGGGGCAGAGTCTGCACACTAGCCGGAGCCACTACTCGAGTGGTCAACGAAGAAAATCTAAACATGTCGGGAGCATTTGCTCTAATTGCTGATTTCGACTGTCCACATGAAGTCCAAAATAAAGCGAACCAAGACAACATACCAATAGTTTCTCCAACGTGGGTTAAACAGTGCCTTATCGAAGGCAAAGCCCTACTGCCAACCAGTCACGACCGGTTCTCATTTATGTATACAGAGAATGAATGATCCTGGGACTTCAAAAAAGTGCTCATTATACGTGAATATTGACACATGGTGAGTGCTGTGACAGGGACACGTTAGTGATAGTGTTAGTGTAAGTGTTGGTGCAAGTGACACTTTGTAACTACTTGAGTAAGTGTAAGTGACACTTTGTAACTTCTTGAGTAAGTGTGACAGTGTTGGTGCCAAAGTGACGCTAATGGTGGTTAAATAGAAGAATTTGGAACTATTACTGGTGGAATCTTGGATGATCTCTTAAATAAGGACTTGGAACACATTCCGTTGTTAAATATAGGAGTGCTTCGAGGCTTCAGTCTTATAGTTGGAGTTTAATGTGCATAAGTGTATGTGCATAGTGTAAGGATGATGGTAAGATTTCTCAATGAATATGTTAGTATAGATTTATGAGAAAGAATCTAACCTTGAAACAGCAAACTCAAAAAATTCAGATAAAATATTGCGAATTCTAAACTGTGGCTTAATTTAGACTAAATTAAGTTTTCCCTTGTTATATAACAACTTTTAAAGGTAAGATTCATTATTTCGAAATAATATCTTCACATATTTCTATACTTTGAGAATTCTTGCCCTAACAAGTTATGGCTGGTATAAACACTATAGGACTAAAGTTTCTATGCACTTACAAAATGTATGGTTGAGTGTCGATCAATTCTTACAGAGTTTATCGATATCTTACTCTTATTAACATAATGTGTACAAAACTATTCATAAATATACATAAGCTCATGTAATAATTAAGTTCTGTTACATAATTATAATATAGATGTACAGAAAATTTAATGTAATGCACAACTCCTCTTATGAATACTAAGGTTTTATTAAGAATTATTTAGGGCCAAAAAGATCATAGTCCTGTAATAGAATTATGCTAAGAAGCATGAATCTATTACAAATAAATTGAACATCTAATACAAGGTGCATGAGTCAAGTTGCATGACATGCCAGTTAAGCATGATCAAGCAATTGCAAATTTTGTTTACATATAGGTACTATTTAGAAATTGTTATTATTTATATTAGAAACAACCTAACTTACGTTTCTACTCTCCATAAGAACTATCCTCGTCCTTCAAGGAATATTATAAAAAAGAATTAATGGAAAAGGCTCAACCATTCTCAAGCCTTGCGCTTACACTTAACATTTGGCGATTCATTTTTATTAATTTATTGTTGAAGGAATATTACTAGCGACAGCTTTATTTATTGAAAAGTTATCATGCTTTTTCGTAAGTATAAGCTAGATATAAGGTAGTTATAAGAAATGCTGCTGTTATTATTTGTTAAAAATGGATGGTTTTTCAATAAATACTGATGTCGCTAGTATAAAAAAACTCAAGTGTACTATATACGGATAAAAGCCTATAGGTTGTCTAGGCCTTAATCTGTTTAATGAGCAAAAAAATCATTCAAATATATTGTTGGTTTATTTTTTAATGCGTTAGCCTAGAACTCAGGAGTCCTAGGTTTGATCTCACCCAGGAGGGTGAGACGAAAAAATGTTTAGGTCTGGCATGACACAGAAGGCTACTACCTACTTGTCCCTAAAGAAAATCGATCAGTGAAACAGATGTATGCATAATGCATCTGCCCCTTACCCCACTAGGGACATCACATATAAAAATATATGAGGAAGTTTAAAATAAAAACGACCTTCACATTAATACAAATTCTATTTATTCTATTAATATGTTTGTTAAAAAAATTATCTGTAACTGTGTTGATCATTAAAATTCTGATAAAGTTTGATTTTTTAAATGTATGTCATGCAAAATGACTTTAATTCTTATGGTTGTTAATTATATACCTAAGGCTGGTAATAATGCACCATTTTAACCCATTTTTGGGTTAATTTCACCCATACTTGCTCATAAATCACACACCATACATAACTTGTATCAGAACCCCATTTTGATTTCTTTATGTTATAACTCATGTATTGATAACTCTTTATTCAAAATTATTGACAAACTTATTGGACAAATTCATATAAAATAAAATAATAAAATAATATCTTGGTAATCATACTAGACTATATGCATAGTATAAAGAGAACAAGTAGGCCGACTCCCGGCGTTTAGGTACTTAACTCGCGAAGCGCAGGGTTGTCACTTGTCACGTTGATATCTATACTAATATTATAAAGCTGAAGAGTTTGTTTGTTTGAACGCGCTAATCTCAGGAACGATTTGAAAAATTATTTCGGTATTAGATAGCCGATATCGAGGAAGGCTATAGGCTATATAATATCATCACGCTAAGACCAACAGGAGTGGAGCAATGCGGGTGAAAAGCTTGCGTATATCTTTGTTCGAAGATAACTTACTTGTTCTCTTTATACTATGGTACATGAATTAAATTATCATTAATTTCTAATCATGACTTATTTTGATTTTTAATCAACATGAACATTTATGTTTAGGGCGGAAATGTTTTTTTTTTTCTTTAATAATCATTGCATTCAAATAATAATATTGTACATTAAAATGTATAACATATTCATTATATATTTTGTAAATTATATCTATTGTATGTTATTATTATAAACATTTCAATTTGGGAAATTGTTTTGAATTCAAGATTTTTTTTCAAGAATATATTTTGAAGCAAATAAATAATAATCATATGGTTTACAAATACTTATATCAAAAATTGTGCTAAATTAGGTGTAAGTATTTCACTTTTAAATTATAATATATAATATGCTTGTTTGTTTGTATGTTACAAATAAACAGGCCACCTACAGACTATATGTTAAAAATTTAATAAAACTTAAACCAATCCATGGATGGATATGGTTATTATAATAAAGGTTTGTACAAAATAAATAAAAAACGCGGGTGATGTTGTAGGCAACAATTATTACTAAATTTGAATGAATATGTTTTGTATTTTTTTTTATTTTCATTATGTTTTCAGTTTTGAAAATCAGTTGAATTCTATAAATTATGAAAAGTGTTAGTATCTATATAATTTTTTTACTACAACATTTATTCGTTTAAAGTATCGAATGATTTCTGTTAAATTCTTTTTTTTAGTAACATACTAATTTTACTTTTTTGTGTATAATTTACCTAATGAATATATTAAATGTGTTCCTTTTTGTTAAATGTAATGAACAAATAATTGTTAGTCGTAAGTTCTTGTGCTTAAGATTATTTGCATGTGCGTTGTTCTCAAAAAGAACTAGTCTTTTTTGTCATACATATTTATTTTCTTAATTATTGCATTGTAATATTCATCAGGTATTTGTCGAGAGCTAAAATCTTATATCTGACACTCCCTATATTTTAATCATTTATCAATAAAAAATGTATACTCTGGTTATCACATTACCCATTTTAAACTTATCATACAATAATTACTGTGTGATTCCTTGTGCTACTTTTTTTTAAACTTATCATACAATAATTACTGTGTGATTCCTTGTGCTACTTTTTTTTTAAACTTATCATACAATAATTACTGTGTGATTCCTTGTGCTACTTTTTTTTAAACTTATCATACAATAATTACTGTGTGATTCCTTGTGCTACTTTTTTTTAAACTTATCACACAATAATTACTGTGTGATTCCTTGTGCTACTTTTTTTTAAACTTATCACACAATAATTACTGTGTGATTCCTTGTGCTACTTTAGTAGTATTGAAGTCGTATAAAGTGTGGAGTGTCTTATTATAGGAAACAATGTACTTCTATAAGGCAACTTAAATAAATTAAAGAAGTATTCTTGAGGTAGAACTGTAGTGCTCCAAAATCATAATGTTTAGATACACTTGATAAAAAAACTGGAAATTTTAAAAAAGGAGAGACATTATTGAAGTGAAATTTCTTTTAAAAAGTTTAGTGTAACATTTTTCCGTTACGCGCCATCTTTTTCTTTCCCTACCACGCGTGATTCGGCGTATTTCTGTAAAGTTGCATATAGTAAATTATTTTTTGAAAAATAAGGTCATAAAGAAGTTTCACTTCTTACGTGTGTACACTAGTAGACGCACACATTTTTTTTAATATTCATTCTCTTCTAAAATTTACAATCTCATGTTTCTCAGATTTCACAGACAAAGCGTTTTACAATATAAATGTTTCGTTTTTGAATGATAGATAGATACGCAGAAATAGAAATAAAAGATAGCCAAATCAATAATATTGACCATATAAGAGCATTATATCAAATAATTTTACCTATGCCTTCATGGACACTACAGAACTGCCATGTATATATACAACATTTACCTGATGAAACCTAATTTGTAATACAATATTGAACTGTTTCTAGTAGCTTAGTGAAGTTTCAATGAGCCTACAATCTGTTTGGTGAGAATTGATATAAACATTATAATAAAAACCTCGTGATAGTATCACTTATAATAGCAAGTATGGATTTGTACAGGGTGACTAGCGGCCTGCCCCGGCTTCGCCCGTGGTACATTTTTACGTTTTCTCTCCATAAGAACCATCCGTACTTCAAGGAATGTAATAAAAAAAGAATTATCGAAATCGAGTCAGCCGTTCTCGAGTTATGCGCTTACCAACACATTTTGCGATTCATTTTTTTATATTATGGAAGATTACTAGATTGGTTGAATTTTTGTCAAATGAAGTAAGGAGAATGTATTATGTATAAGACGTAATTGATAAAATGCTATTATTAAAGGATATTCCTATCAATTCTCACCACATAGATATTTTGATTTTTTTGTCATTATTTGTATAAGATTGTTTATTTATGCATTATGTTTTGCAATAAAGTTAATATTATGTTAACTGCTATTTATATTAATTATGAGTCTGCATTTTTTATTGTGTTAATAAAATATAAATGTTACATATTAATGGAAAACTCTGTGTATCTAATTAGGAACCTACCTCTTAAGATAACCTGGCTAGAAATAAAGTTTTGTTAGTCTTAATGTACTGTTTAGGCCTTGAAAAATTACTAAAATTATATATTAGTGTTTTGAATTCGATTTCAGTATTGTTTTTTGATCTTCGAAATTTCTGTAAGATTTAGATAAATGAAAATTATTAAATATTTAGTCCTGATATTATGTAATTATTCATTTAATATATAAGATAAAATCTTGATATGATCTGACTATGTAAATATGTCTACTGTTAAATGTGGGTTTAATTCTGGTATTTGTGAAGCTTTTTTGATATAATTTTTGATAGAATTAAGTGTAGATGGAATTGGTGTAAAATTTAAGTGAAATGGTATGTGTTGTAATATCGTTTTTGTGTTGCAAGTTTTGGAAATTCGTTGTATTCTGGGTGTATTTGTTGTTCAAACAACTGTTTAGATGTAATGTGTAAATTATGAATAAATGATAGAAATAATTGACGTTTTTTCATTCAGTCTATCTATCCTTGTGTAAAATAATGTGCTGCATAATGATAAATGCAGTGATTATTTTGTTTTTTAGTTCTTACACTGTAGTACACTTTGGTGGAAGGTGTAATTGATAGAGTATTCATTTTATAATAAAAATTACCAAAAATATTGCTATTACACGAAAATAGTATAATAGTTTTATTATCTCGAAACTGCAATTAATAAAAAATAAAAATAAATAAAAAAATTTAATTCATTAAAAATGTCCTGTCCAGGATTTTCCCAGTCAACCCATTTTTAATACATTTTTTAATAGACTAAATTAATTATAAAATTGGTCTCATTCTATTATCACGCCGTTGAATTTCGCCTTATGTTCGGATCTTAGACCATAAGATTATTTTAATAATTTTAGAGTATATACAATTCATTTTTAGTTTCAACGCCATCTATCGACACACACTTGAACTACCTACACCTTTGTACCTCGTATCGAAAACGTCGTTACGAAACTAGCTCATAGATGGCGCTAGCCAATTTAATTAGTTTTTATTATGAGTACGGCCTGATATTTTTCTCAGCTATAATTTATTTCCATCCTTTATTTCACTCGCATCAAACGTTTATTGAATATATTCGAGGTGAAATATATTCTTCTATCTATATCCTATCTTATCTGTATCTGTTCTAATATTTTATCGAAATCTGTTCAGTAGTTTAGGATTGAAAGAGTACAGATATTAAAACCGTTTAAATAACTTTATATTCTTACGCACTTAATATAGCCAATTAGGTACTATAATATATAATACGATACCTACAACCTACGATATTTTTCGACGTCGAAAATATAAAAAGTGCGATATTAAAATAAGATGACCTTTACCATTATGTACTTGTATACGTAGTATATTATTATTAGTCTGTGCCATTACAATTACCTATTTAGCATCTACGTACCTAGGCATTGTCTTCCTAAACTAATTACATTAATTTAATATTCAATTATCTAATTCAAGCTGAGCCTACTTCTATACCTACCAGCTTGTAACATAAATTATGCCAGCGGTAGAGCTCGGTCGTTTTACTACATATTTATATATAGTATATACTTACCTACCTAATTATTACAAAATTTATTAAAATTTTAAACACCAAGGTAGGTACCTACATAAGGTGCGATTAACTGAGAAATTATTACTCGTGGATAGGTAATACCATGATAATACACAGATATTACAAAATATAATGTTGTTATTATACCTAACATGATATTGCTGCATTTTTGGAATCAAATATTCACTACTTTAAATAAAAATAGCAATGATGTGTTTTTCATTATTGAACCTACAGTTTCACGTGATTTTTCAATAGCCAGCAAACCGAACAATACCTACATTCATACGGTAGGTATCCACATCGGAAATAATTTCCAATTCATTGTAAATGTTAAATTCTATTCAAATTTCATACATTTTCGTCATTTCTGTGCATAGTTCGAATTTACATACAATCGACTATTATTCCGTAAGTATAAAAACACCTACATAATTATTTATCGTAAGAAGTAAGAACAATGAGCGAGTGGTTGTGACCCCTGGGGGTGAACACATGATGACTTCTACCACCAGAGTGTATCATTTAACCCTAAATGCTTGTAGGGCCAAACTTAAGGTTACACATATAAAAGCGGCAACAAAATTGCTGTGAAAACAGTTCGGAGCTAACTTTGGTGAAGTTTTTATTGCAAGTGCAATGTTTGTTTGTGTGTGACAGTGCGATGTTTCGTGATCGAAACGTGATGAACGCGTAGTGGATATACCTAACTTGGATGTTTATTATAGTTTTACTTATCGCAAATGCGGTAATTTCTGGTTTCTAGTTTGATATGGAATTACTCGTGTAAAACTGGGTACTCAATTTTCTAAGACACGTAATTACGTAAGAAAGACACTTGTCTTAGGTTAGACTTGGTCAGTAGTCCTGTAATAACTTTATCTTCTTAGTTATTACCATTTATTACTCATATATTATCGAAAAAGGTATCTTTCGAATTTATTATCGTTATTCTTTTAAATAGATAGGTACCTAATTTAATTTCAGCTATAACAATTATTTATCTCAAGTATAGAAGAGTAAATGTAATCTATGTTATTATTGATATGCGATCTTGAAACTTTAAACATATTTTATCTTTCAAAGCCGATAATGAAGTCAAAGTTTATCATAAAATACTCACAAAAATATTTGAAGATGAACAAAAAACGACATCTTTAAATAATATCTATTACGTACTTACATAAGTACCTAATAAGAAAAATAATTTATTGCTTTTTCATTAAAAAAAAAATCATCGGAAAATGAAAACGTACCTATTTTTGTAATGAATATTAATCCCATAAAACATTAATTAATAATAATCATTTTGTAATAGTTATATGAATAAATCTAGTTTTAGATAGAGACATTCGGAAGTAACAAGTTTTATTCGAATCCCCAAAACCTCTCAATTCCTTCCAACGAAAACTGTATAAAATAGTGCCTTAAAAATATAACAAAGGTTCATTTAGTTCGTACTTCACTCAATAGATAAGCTTTATGATTGTTGGCAATAAACCATGTCTTGTTTACTGTCCCCTTATCGGGACGATAAATATAACGTTGAGATCATTTCTTAATGTGGAATATGTATCGGTCAGCTGGTCTGCTGGTAATGACGCTCTTCGAATCTTGCAAATTATTAGATACTGCTAATTTGAAAAAAAAAATAAAGACTGTACTAGGCAGTAAGCACCTTGTACGTTAGTGGCTATGTATTTTTAACAGTTCTATAACCATAAATAACATTTTTGAGTCGGTTCACAAACGTTAGGTAGGTATGTTTCGTAAAGAGAAAGATTTGTAATCATAAATTAATAAATGTATTGAAATACTATTTTACTGGTAGTAGCAGCTGTAGTCTCCATGTTTCATGAAAGATGAGAGAGTCCACCCCGGAAACTATATTTTTATGAATGAAAAATAAACAAAAAAAAACATCACTTAAAAGCCATACTATAGAAACCCATTTGCAACAATTTTATTCCTAATTTCCTAATATTTTTATATAAAACAAGCAAACCCCAATGTGTTCCAAATAATAAAAAAATCTATTATTTTTATAAACCACGCCAAAAACCTATGAGCCAAAGATATGGCTCCCAAGACGCCACTTGTCGAGTTATCGCCGAAGATACCACGAATGTGTCAAGAAAAAATATTGTTGTTATGATAATAGTCGTTTTTTAT
This sequence comes from Colias philodice, assembly GCF_061535455.1. Lineage (NCBI taxonomy): Eukaryota > Metazoa > Arthropoda > Insecta > Lepidoptera > Pieridae > Colias > Colias philodice. The sequence continues at coordinate 3,010,852 of NC_143104.1, forward strand.
AACTACTGATATGGAGCTTCGTAATAAACTTTTATCAGTACTTGAGATGTGTTAATAAAGAAATAGCTTTTGTTTTCGGCTCCATTTTACTTTGCTGATAACGGTATAGTTTTGTTATTACCGTATTATTGCTGTGATTATAATATTTAAATTGTAAGTAGGTAGGTATTATTATTTTAAGTAGGTATTTTCTGTTTATTTTAAATACATATTTTCATATTTAATTAGTAGTTCTAGTATCTTCCTGTGAAGAGGTAGCTTAGGCCACCAGCATATTAGATTCCACTTGGAATTTTTTTGTATAAGAATTACGATAGCATTTAATTATTATTACTTATGTATTTAAAAAATATCCTATTATTTTAGAAACTTAATATACCTAAGTATGTACCTACCTGTATTAATTATAAGTTATTTAAAATGAGAATAAATACATTTTAAAATATTCTTAGCTGTTTTATTTAAATCCTACCCTATTCGACCTAGTTTACAAAAGTAGGTATGTTACGGTCTACATTAAAATTCATAACATGTCATACAAATTTGCCTTAACATTTTTTTAAACAAATCTTACATAAGCATTAGGTATTGTAATTGATTGCATATAGGTACCTGATCATTTACCATTTCACTAGAGTCTAAACAAAAATATATTTTTTTTATTGTCATATTATATTGAGCGCATTATAATCCCGCCCTAAAAGTTATCATATTATAAGAATCCTTCAAAATTATGTTACCTACATTTCAATTCATAACCTCTAACCTCTTTGTATATACCACCACCTGTAAAAGTTTAACCATTTCAGTACATAATGATAATCATTACCCGTATTTATTCACAACCCTAAAGGTTACATGGTATAAAGCCTTCAGGGTTCAGGGTGGGTGTGGCAGCCAATAGCTGTACTCCGCGGGGTCACGACCCCGCCAATCAGGCCTCGACCCGCCTTATATAATGACATATATCTTTGAATGTATGAAACTTTCAGGATCGATCTGAATTATATGCTATGTACTTATTATGTAGCATTATTTTTTTGGTGTGTTTAATTGTAAATAAAGTGATTTTTACCTGTTTTTGTTAGTTACCTATAAAAGTTTTCAAATGATAATTGACTGACGGTAGGGAATGACCTTTTAATCTTCTGATATATCTATTCTGTTGTGAAACATAGTAAAATCGGTTCTATCTTCGGTTAAATAAGACAATTTATAGGTAAAGCAAAGCAATAGTAATTTATCAGCACATGAGAAATTCATATACATAGGTACCTAAGCGTAATTAAGCTATTATTGAAAACTGAATCAGTCTGAAATTTACAGTATTAGCTTATATTACACACAGCTTCTTGAAGAATAACTGAAATTATACCAATCCTTTGTCTTTTACATATACGAATTATGTTGCCATTCTGAAAAACATAGTTCAAATTCCATTCCAAAAAAGGGAACACAACAACAAACGTACCTATAAATTACATGTACATAATATAGTCTGTAAAAAATCTGTAAATACAGTAGGTATATCTGTGAATAGAGAAGCGTAGCGGGGCGCGGGGCGGGAGGTGACTTATTGATTTTCACGAGACGCCGACTTTTCTTGCTGGCCTCAGTTCAGAGGTAAATTGAGGTACTGTGGCTGAAATAGAACTTGAGTAAGTATATAGTTGTGGAAGAAAATCACGGCCATATTGTTTTTCATTGTATTAGGTTTGAGGTTGAGAATTGATAAATTTACATCAATGAGTATTTGGTTTAAAATAAATCAGGGCCAACATGTTTTTCATGTATTGTATTTACATAGTAGTTAGTACGTATTAGATATGAGGATGGGAATTGGTGAAATTATACTAAACTTAATAAAAATAATATAACAATTTAAATATGTTTACTTTAAGATACATGAGACATGACATTCTGATTAAAATGTACTTATTATCCGATATTCAGATATACAAATAGTAACCCTTATTTTATTTCTGATATCTAACATGTTAAAAATGCATAATATGTTCAGAGTGTATGTTCAGTTCACTTTCACTATACTTAAATGAAATTATGGAGGGTGAAAAATCTATGTCACATAGTGCCTTAAGAACAGCACATTTTTTGATTCATATTATCATCTATTGACGTTAAGAATGATTATAATCGTAAATTATTATTTACTAGAGGTCCTCCCCGGCTTCGCCCGTGGTACATATTTCGCAATAAAAGGTAGCCTATGTCCTTTCTCGTGTATCAAAATATCTCCATACCAAATTTCATGCAAATTGGTTCAGTAGGTAGTTTAGGCGTGATTGAGTAACAGACAGACAGACAGAGTTACTTTCTCATTTATAATACATATTAGTATGGATGTCTAGGTATTAATATGACGATTCTTGAAGCTATCTAGTTGAATAAATGAATGCTTGAGTTTCAGTATGTGTTTTAATTTATATTTAAAATGATACTCTACATCTCTACCATACTACGCACATCTTATAGTTTAGGTACTATATTATTATGATCTATATCTTATGATTTTTAGTGTAGTAGGTAGTATAGTTAATTATAACTACCTACCTGGTATTAACCAGGTAGGTACATCTATAAGTATAGAGAATGATTCCACCAACAAAAAACACACGGAGACTGCGCTGAAAAGAGAGATTTTTGCAAATTCATTACAATTTGAAACTAGTACATATATTATTTAAATTATTTTCAGTTATTATGCAAGTTTGACGAGGTTATATGGTCAATTCGCTTTAGTTTATTAATGTAGAGTAAGTAGCAACACCGCGTAGCTTGCTAAAGGAAAAGCAGAGTCGATAGAGTTCCTGAGTGTCTCTACATTTTCCAAATGTATGAAAAGTTGTTAAGAATTGTAGAACCTTATAGATAAATTTTTGGCTAAATAATATATTTCCATTAACTATGATTCAGATGTGACAATCTTTCTTATATATAAAAATGAATCGCAAAATGTGTTGGTAAGCGCATAACTCCAGAACGGCTGAACCGATTTTGATAATTCTTTTTTTATTATATTCCTTGAAGTACGAGGATGGTTCTTATGTAGAGAAAACGTAAATATATACCACGGGCGAAGCCGGGGCGGACCACTAGTTTTAAATAAATATCTATTAAAAACAATTCAGTCTTAGTTATAGAGACGTTTTCACTAAAATTAATTAGGAATTAATTAACAAAAAAACCTTTCAAATTACTTCAGAACCACAGTTAAATACTCATACTATTTCCCATCTAAAATATTTGCTTTGTGTTAGATCAAACGGAGTGAAAACAAAACGCTGAATAAAACAGGGTGAACAAAAAGCTACCCTCATTAGAGACTGAAAGATACTCGCATCGCTTTGAACTTGCCGACCCATGGAAGAATTCAAGCGAAAATAGACCATATTAATATGTGGATAAGGTTTTAAGTTCATTGGAATAGTACTTACTACTTACTATGTACTTATTTATATAACATGAGCAAATATATACCATATTTTGTGGTTATTACATTGTAAATTGGCTGGACTAATTTTATGTAGTAGGTATATGGCTGACTGATATTTGTTATTTACATGGCGCATTTTTATATACCTACTGAAAATCATAATATGTATGTAGCCATTTTTGAAATCGGTACAGTAGTAACATGACGTCGTTGGTCATACAAACACACTTTTCAGTAATTTCAGTTTTCTTTTATAATGACTAAAGTCATAGTGAAATATAGCTATACGAGGCAACTGCCATTTTTTTATTACACAATATAACAATTAACTCAATCAACAAAAAATACAATTAGAAATAATAATAAAAATTTAAACAAAACAATACAGTAAATGCAAAAGTACAGCATTTTGAATTTCTATACAATACTACAAATACTAATTCAATACATCTTTCTCAAACCAAAGTTTTCTTGTCATTCTTTACATTTTCCTTATTTACCTTAAAAATGTCATATACATTGTATATATTATGTAAATAGCTATTGATCTAGCATGTCGTGTTAATTAGCAGGATTGAACCGCAAACTGATTGGGAGCCGGGACTGCACCCGCTGTGAACCACTGCAACTTAGAACTTACGCCAATTATTATTATTTATTTATAATGTAATAAATAGATTTGATAAAACAGTATAGAATAGAGAGGATTAAATTAAAATCATAGTAATTATACAAAAAGTGGGTTGAAATATGTAATTGTAAAGTGGGACTGATCTACATAGTATATTATTTCATTCAAAAATACCAGACTCATTAAAAATGTACGTGTAAAATGTAGTCTTTATTATGATTAAGTAACCATTGCCCATTAGCATAACCAGTATTAAGTTATTTTTTAAAGATTTTTACACCACAAATCCTAAACCATACTTTAAACATACTGTGTTCATCGGTAATCAATTTCTTTCAATTTCTATACAGCTACTTACCAATAATGTACCAAGTCCACAGCTTACAATGTACATACTAATTGAACGCGTGTACACAGTTTATGTTAATTAGCGACACGCCCGGTTGTTTCGGCGATTGATTAGATGAGCAAACACTGGCTATAGAGTATATAGAGTTTAGCCATAGAGTATACTAATGCCTTTGTGCTAATACTAGACGGTTTTGGGATCGAAAGATGTGAAAAATTTATTGAAATTAAAATTTTGAGGTAAGTGCGTAAAAGTTGGTTGGAGTTTTAAAACTGAGTAATTGCTGTTTAATAGATCTCTCGTACACACAGCTTTATTATGTGTCCGTATGTATACGTATGTAGGTAGGTATATAATAATTATTTTAATTATCTAATGAAAAAAATTAAGTACCTACATTTATATGTACAACGAGAGTAGTATTTACTGTTATAATTTTAATTTTATTAGGTTCAGATTCTGAAGAGTTCAATTAAATATCTTTATTACGTACTAGAATTGACAAATTAAGCTTTTCTTCCATATCTGATGATCCAAGTACATATTTTCAGTATTAAATCTCCACTCCATTGCAGCCTTCGTCTCTGAAAAAAAAAATACAACAGAAATTAAAGTACAGTACAAGTTAATTCAAGCATACATTAAACCTCATCGCTTCAACACGCCAAACCCTAACTTCTGATACGATTTACAAGAGCATCGTAATCGAAAACCACTCATGAAGACCTCCCATACCGCCCTCTGTTCTCGAAAAATAGAAGCTTAAAGTATAATGTAGACGTAATGCAGCATGACATGCATGCATGCATGCTTCATACGTAGTATCATTCATAATATGGGCCCTCTTTACAATGGGCAGCGTTGGTCGACCGTCGAGTAGAGGCAATCACGATAGCGTAGAAGGTAGGTGCTCATTCATAATCGCCGTAATGGCGGTAAGCATCGACGGTCATTTGTTGGGCCAACACTGCTAAATGTGAAAAGGCCCAAAAGATGGTTTAATTCAATGATTGAAGTGAATGGCATGCAAAAATATGTGTATGTGTATGGCATGCAACATGATTGTTTAAATCGGTGCATGTCTAGTAAAACCTTAGAGTGGTTCACGCAGACTGTATAAAAATGCATGTTTTGATTTTAGTCACTCAAGAAGCATGACAATTCACGGCATGTCATGCTTACTACCGTGTAGGGACAACTTTACGTATTTAGATAGCTGAGGTCCATATATTCTGGTCGGAGATAATACGGTCTTTATATGACACTACCGCACCCCGTTCCGATCCGATTTTTAAAATGTTTGCACACGAGATTTAAGTGCATGTATCAGTATGATCGGATTTGCTATAATGGGATAAGGAGTTACGTTTACAAGGATTATGGATTACCGATTAGAGATGGGTTTTGAAGTACGTCCTTGTAATAATATTGTAATTCGATAAAGGTTTACAATGTTTTTGATATATTTATTGTATTTGGATGTACTTAACTGGATGTTTTTTGTCACATTTATAATATGAAAATGCTACCTAGGTATTAAACACATAAACTATAAAAAATAGTAATTTAAAAATGAATCGCTTATTGATAATTATTTACCTACTGAAACAATTTCTGGAAACTATTGACATTTTATGTGTCGGTAACAAATCAAAAAACAACAATACATATTTTTTTTAACAACAATTTAAAATGAAACTTATAAGTAGGTAATAAATATAAAAATCCTATCGATACAATAAACGAACAAACTTTCGAAAAATTCTTTTATTTTTTAATAACTACGTAATTTAATTAAAAGTCAATAGGGCTTGTTATGAAGGTACAACATGCCCTTTTGAAACAGGATAGGATATTATATCGGTTGTTTGGAATTCACACAAAAACCACGGAATCCCGAGGGGCGGAACCACCTGTGAATATTGCATATTTCCAATCACGACACATATTTTGTTTGTATACAGGATGTTTATATTGGAATATTTATTAAAGTTTTTAGAGTTATATAATTTATGCTATTCATATCAATACTAATATTATAAAGAGGAAAGGTTTGTATGTATGTATGTATGGTTTTCACGCATAAACTACTGAACCGATTTTGATGAAATTTGGCACAGATAATCTTTAGACCCTGAGAAAGAACATAGGCTACCTTTTATTGCGAAATATGTACCACGGGCGAAGCCGGGGCGGACCGCTAGTCTTTCATATGTTGAGGATTTTCATTATTAATGCAAGTACTTAACACATCTTATAAGAGAAATTATATTATCGTATACTACTATCTATTCAATAAGTATCTTATAAGATTTATATACAAAAACAGAAATCCATCTTGTACGATAATTATATATAACTACATATATTATTTTAATGTTAATATAAATTTATTTTAATTCAAATTCTGTATTATTGAAGTGGAATGTGGATGTAGCAAATGTATAATAGCGGAACAATATGTTATTACTTTTATTATGACTTATTAAAATTCAATATTAATATTAGGTACTTATAGTGAGTTTATTAACTGAATTGTATGTTTCTTATCGAACCTTAAAATGTTGAAAGAAATACGGCAATAGAGAAAACAACAACCTGTATAACATAACGTGACCCCGTGGGAATTCGCCCCGCGCCGTTTCTCCTAATATTACACACCATTTCAACCAGGAAGCGTTTTTGTTTGTTTCATCTAAGAAAATAAACTTATTGGACTTTAAAATTAATATTCTACTACGAGAAGAGAATCCAAAGTCCTGCGAGACTTTCGGTCTTCATGCCAATTCAATTCTATATTTTTCTAATATTAATAATTATTAGCTTGTTGAAACTTTTTTGGAGAATGCAAATCATACCATCGTATGTAGAGACTACCGACTAATTCCACTGTCCTCTATGGAGCTCCTTTCAGTGGGAATAGTTTCCTCAAGACCTATAGGTATTCTACTCAAAGATGGACCAGAATATAACTGTAATTTTGTATACGTTACTTCAAACTCAATTAACTACCTACCTACTTAACAACAAACCCTTAAAATGGTAAAAATTATAGTAATATAGAGTTATCATGTTTCTATTTCTAAGTATGAATTGAGAATCCTGGTTCAAAATCATTTTTAAGAAAATTAAATTACCGTTTAACAACTGGCCACCCCTCCAATAAGAATGACACATAAAAATTTACCTAGTAACCTGTGGTCTAATTAGCAATTCGAATTGGCGGTATTATGATCTGTCAAGTTTCCTGCGTTTCCTGATTTGACAGTTCACATTTGACACCTGTAGCGTGTTCCCACGCACCACGTGTTCCGCTAATTTTGAGCTGGCCACACCTGTTCTAATGACTGTGATTTTATCTCTGGGAATAGGAAGCGTCCCTGTGTGTGGGTAGAAATTAGTCAGATGTACTTAGTAGGTACTCACTACTCTAGTAGGTTGACTGAGCTTTGCTTTGCTCGTAGATAGGAAGTTTAAGATATGAAAAAAGAATATTCTTATATAATGTTATTATATTTTACAACAATGTAATAAAGAATGGACTAATGATTAAATTATGTCGGAATTATAGACACAAAACTTAATTCTATAAAGCGCAGAAGATAGAAATGATAATGATTTTTCTGTTTCCTTTAATAATAAGAAATGTTATCAGCCCTTTACCCACCTGATAAGTTCATACAATACTTCTAAGCTTTCTGGACTTTATCATTCTATCGATATACTACTATTATGGGACGGCCTTCAACGAGATGGACAGACGACCTGATCAAAAGATCTTGAAAGGCTGGAATGATGATGATGATGATGATGATGACTACTATTATAGTTAAAAACGGTATCCTCATTTAATTAATTGTGCTAAATCTTTGACATAAAGTCGTGTACAGACAGTGCACGATCCACAACAATTTATCACAGCATTTCCCTAACATTAGGACGACTATTACTACATTCTAAAACCTACTTTATTTCATACCTTATAGATCATTAATTTGAATGCATTTAATGATTATATAATTCGCACATGTAGGGCATTTTAAACTTCATTTACATAGAAATAAGGTACAAATTGGTTTGTTTTGAAATTCAAATTAGCAGTAGTGCAATGAAATTAATCTAGTGGTATAGTGATGACGTGATTTATTACACCTGGACTTCCGTCTGTATTGGGGTTCGATTCTCGTGGGTGTATGGGTATTGTTGTGTGAAATAATTGAATAATAAGTACTTTGATAGTGATTAGTCGATCGACAGATTTGATTGGTGTCGATAAAATAAGTGCGCTGAATTTAGTGATTTTTTTAATAAAAAGTAATTATTTTTCTAATGTTACTAATACGCGTTATTCTTTTTTGATGAAGACAGAAGACTTATTATTTATTTAGCAAGTGCTTTTAGTATGTACAAGTATAACTTATATTAACCGGTATAAGTTACTTATAACTTATAGAACGGTCAGTCTCACAAAGTACCCATAGACCATTGAGATAATATTAATATGGAGTCGATACCGCCTACACCACTTATGTTCCACTCAACATACGTCATGTGGCGTAACTGCACTCAGTCGCTTGCTCGCTCATTGGCGCGAACGTCACGCTCATTTTTTATTTGTTTTAAAGTGAAACGCATCAAATATGCCTACGTGTGTGTTACGATATTGCACAAATAATACAAATAATACGGAAAAGTGCAAAGGAATAACTTTTCAATCAGTAAGTAATTAGATAATAATTTTTAAAACTTAGTTAGAACAAAATTTTTGGCGGGCGACATTTTGCGTCATTTGTCATAGATTAAAAATTTAAGATATGACATTGGGCATGAAATAAGTGTTGTTAGTAATATTTGCTGGCGTATATTTTTATAGTATAAAATAATAATTTTACATATTTAGAAAAGCATAGACTGGTTGTTAATTGAAAAAAGGTGAAATCATGAAATATGAAAATCAATTACTTAATCACCAATTTTTTTTTTGTTAATTGATTTTAATCAATTTTAATTGATATTGTATATAAGCTACTGACTTGAACGTATAATTGAATTATTATTTATTTATCTGCACTAATATTATAAAGAGGAAAAATTTTGTTTGTTTGTTTGATTGTAATAAATAGGCTCATAAACTATTGGACCGATTTTGATGAAATTTGGCACAGACAATCTTTAGACCCTGAGAAAAAACATAGGCTACTTTTTATTGCGAAATATGTACCACGGGCGAAGCCGGGGCGGACCGCTAGTTCAGAGATTAATATTTTTTCTATTCAAGGTTTCCATGTCTGGGTCGTGAAGAAAGAGAAAAATGGGTAAAATTTGTCCAAAACAACCGCAGTGAAGAAACCTGGTTACCATCCGATAGAACTAGCATCTGTTCATTGCATTTTCGCGATGAGGATAAATATACCACAAAAGCGGGAAGGCGTATTCTAAAGAAGTCTGCTGTTCCTTGTATTGATGTTAGTAATAATAATAAAATTTTACGGATTTGTATAACAAATAAAATATTATTTTAGCCATCACTAACATTATTATTATTATATTTATTTTAGCCGAAGGTGTGCTACAATAGTACTGGAACAATACAAGCAATTTCTGAGCCGGGAACATGTTCTGAGGATGATGAACTAAATACATATAAATAAACACAATTTTTACACGGCTTTTATTTTTTTTCTAAAAAAGGCTCAATTTGTAAGGAATGAAACTTCCCATAGCCCATATTGAACCTCCTCATCCTATATTATATGCCAGATATTGTTAGCCCCGCGTAGTAAAGTCAGTTTATATCTAAAATAAATATTAAGTAAGTACAAAGAAAATTTCAAGTCAACGTGCATGTAAGGAGTGGCACCCAATAAAATAGACAGAAAGAAACAAAGTGTCGCCTCTATAGCGGTGAGTCAGTGACATCGCATAATCTATGACTGTCTAGCCGTCATTCGCGCGCCCCGCGCCGCCATCTTGGCGCACAGATTTTGTTCGTGGTGTCTGCTCCATTATTAATATTATCTCAATGCCATAGACAGCTGCTGCGGCATGAATGATTTAGATTGTTTTCTATTCCGCAAAATGATGTTTCCATTCAATAGAAATAGAGCACAGGAATAGAGCTGCCATTTACCACAGAATAAAAACTGCGCATTCACGTAATATTTATGGAAAACCATTATTAAACATTTTCAAAGTTAGTAAAGATGATGTTTTAGAATTAAAGTGTAACTGGTACATGAAAGCACTTTTGTTTATGATCATAATCATTTAGTATCCACCAAAATGTACCACGAAACTATGTCTCAGACTTATTTAGAGCACGGAAGCAATAACTACAAGCTTCAACAAACTAGTTCAACTAATAGCCTATATTAATAACCACAATTATCACCGCCTCAAAACCCTACGTCTTACGCCCCCATTATTTTTTTCCACGACAATTACGCGGTAAACGAAATTTAATTGTCAATCTTACCGTGTCCGACATTACCGTGAACACCGCTTAATGACCATTGTATGGCCATAATAATATACCAAAGTAAATAAAAATCAACATTTCAATAATCAATCCATTTTGTTTCTTATTGCAATAAAAATAAAAGCCAAACTGTATTTTGTAGCCGCGCATTTTACGTTTGTCAATATGACATCTCAATTGACAGCTGCGCGCAGCCATTTTGATTTGGCGGCAAATTTATGTTGTCCACCCACGGCATGCGACTTTTATATTGAAAATGGACATCCGAAACTGTGTCCGAAACTCATTATAAGGACATTTGCGTCATTTTGCGGTACGTCTCTATTTAAACTTGAATCGATTACACGATGTTAATTTTTTGCTCTTTTACGTTCATGCGGCTGGTGATAATAAATTAACTCTGTTATTTATTGCGTTTATAAAATGTGAAACACGTGCTATGAAAAGTGGTTGTGAATTCTTTGTAACTTCATTTTCATACTAAGGTCTGATTACAATAATTGCAGTCGTTTTTTTCTCTTTGTCCTACTCTATATTTTGTCTCTACATTATTTTACTAATAAGAGTTATAATTGAAATATTATTAATACTAAGCAGAATGTCCTAATCAAAGATAATAAGAGAAATAATCGCATTACAATAAGGTTAATTTGACGAAAGTTGGAAACCATACAAAATGCCGTATGTGGGTTGTTAATAGGAGAAGTAGGAATTTCGTTTTCCGTCTTTATTCGACGACTTCCGCTTGCGTATTGGCTTCGGTTGATGGTGACCATTCTGTGGAATAAAATGAGACAAATTGGACCCTTTAAACAGTTGTAACTGAGGAACTGAAAAAGTTCTAAGTACTCATGCCTGTCTAATTTATGCTGAATCTGAAAGAATTTCTCGGAATTTAATACAAGATGGTATCAACAAAGTGCTATGGAACAACTTAACAAAATACCTAACCTAAATAGGATAAGAGAAAATAGTAGATTATCCTTTCCTTCATATAGTTCTGCAGTTCAATTAATTTTACTCTACCGGCTTTATTACAGGTAGGTACATATTAGTCTTTTTCGCGAATCTTTCATTAGTTTCCCTAGCATTACAATTAATTTAAGAAATTTTTCTAATTCCCATTAATTCGTAAATCATGGTCACCAAACAGTAATGCCACAATAGTATTACAAGAAAGACAATCCTCTTTGTCCCGTGCTTTCTTCAACCGCATTGTAAGGCTTCACAGGACATACGCATGGTAATTAGTATAATCTTATGTATTACTAGTTTAGCTTCGCGACTTTGTCCGTTGTAAATTGTAATAAATAATTAATATACCTACTTAGTTAAAAAACTAAAAATATGCTAAAGCTTGATAAGTGTACAAAGTTTGAATATAAGCTTTTGCATTGTGCTCAGGTAGCTCCAGTTAAAAAAATCATTTAGAAATCAAATATAGTCATGAATATTGAATACATACGCTACAGGGATGTTATCACTTGCCGGAATAGCAACAGGGGCATTGCGCAATGAATTGCTGTGAAACTTTAGCTAAAAACCGATTAACAAATAAAATTTATACTACCTAATTTGTCTTCAAAACAGGAAGATTGTTTTTAATCTGATATTGATACATGTCCAACTTTAACATAAAAATGATTCCAAGGCAGTTTATTAATTTACTCCAACAACAAAATTTTATCTTATTTCCATAAACCATATGTCACAGTCTATTTACGAACAAAAATGCAACCCTCATTATGTAACTTTATCTATCATTACTTTGACTCTCACCCCCGCGATATTTTTCAAAAATCCCCAAAAGAGACAAACAAACAAAAAGTTTAATGGCGGAACTCACCTTAACCTTCCGTTTCCTTTACATTTCCTATATTTCCCGCTCATTTTACCAAATATAGACCCTATTGTATTGAAATAAGATCGAAAATTAACATGCATTATCTTTTAAGCTCTATTAAGTAGTAATTATTTAAAACAAAAACGTATTCATACAATTTTAACTTTTAATATCACGTAATTAAAGGTGATATTTGTGTAAATAATTTAATATAATATTAACACGCTTTGATGTATTTGCAGCTTTTATAGGTAAATACTAAATAAATCATGGCAAATGATTTGTGTCTTTGAGAATAGATGTCTTTGTTTGGATATTATTAAATTAGGAAGTATTTTTTGTGAATCCAGATGATGTATTAGAATGATGACAGAATTGAATCTTTAGATTTACGTAGAGCTACTTAGGTAATAGGTAGAAAATATTAATAAATTTTCAATAAGGCATATTTATTTTGATAAAAAGTTAGATAGTAAATATTAACATTTTTAATAATTATGTTAAAGTCTTCTATATTAAAATTATTTTAAAACCTTTCAGCACTCAAGAATCGTGATTAAACAATGGATATAACAACTTATTATAGGTTAAATATACCTAGTAATTAAAAAAGTTACTTAATTTTTTATTATAAACTAGCTTTCCGCCCGCGGCTCCGCCCGCGTTTTCAAAGAAAAACCCGTTCCTGTAGGATTTCCGGGATAAAACCTATCCTATGTCCTTTCTCGGTTATCAAAATATCTCTATACCAAATTTCATGCAAATTGGTTCAGTAGTTAAGGCGTGATTGAGTAACAGACAGACAGACAGAGTTACTTTCGCATTTATAATATTAGTATGGATAACAACCTTATTTCGGCAAAAATGATAAAACTGTGACCTTGTCCACAAATTACTTGCTTATGTATAGCATTAAGTATTCTTATTAACTATTCTATTCCATTATCTATGTGTGTGATCGACTATGCTGAAACTGAAAGGTCATACCTACTTAATTATTGGTACATAGCTACAAATTTTCTTTTAATGTAATAACTAATAATAAATGGATCAGAACAACTTGTCCGATCTTTTGTTTACATTTAACACCTTATTTTATATCCTCTTCTAAAATATATCTTATTCTTTTAAATACGTACATATAAAATAACAACAAAATTTCTTCGAATTGGAGCATTTTCAATATATTAAGGGTCAAATCAAATACTTATTAGGACAGGAAGCAATTACATTGACCGCGGTAAGGTGATATATAAAGGGGAGTACACACGTGCAACTTCCTTCCTCTTAAGGTTAAGCTACACTGGTCGTACTTCGTAATGTAATATGTATGTTTATTACTATTAAGGGGATATATTGTAATTGTTGTATGTATGTAAGACGTTGATCAAGATATGGTTCTTGTACCTAAGGAATGGGGACATATTTTTAACATGCGTTTTTGAGTATGTAGGTACTGCTCTACGCTTTTTGTTGTGTAGTTATTGATTAAGATAAATTCGTTTAAATATTAGAGATTCAATTTAATTATCATTTATACATATTTGCAGAAGTTATATAACAGTATCGTCATTATAAACAAGTAACAATTTGCTCAATGTAAGATAGGCATTATTTTCCATAACTACTTTAAAAATATTATGTGAGGAAAATAAAAACATAATCTCAAAAATTTAAAATTTAAAAACATAATCTCAAATTTTTTCATAACTGAACAACAAAATTGTACACGCAGTAAATTATTTAAATTATCCGATTAGCGAATCATAATTATATCGATTTTAAATCTCAACAAATCGCTTCATTAATAGCCCTATCAGCGACCTCTAAAACCAATAAAATTAACGACTCCGATAACATCCAATCAAAACAGGAAATCATCACAATAACAGCTAATACGACGATTAGAATTCATCGCTTTTCAAAACATCTTTTCTTTGCCCACTTTTTTAAAAAGACAATTCGTAAGCAACTTCCCGCAATAATATTTACATATTTTACGGACTACAACTTTGTTGGTTCATGCCATTTATCTATTGAAAACAACTTGACATTTATGACCTTAGAGATAAGGTTGGTTTTCGCTTAGTGATTAGTATTTGAGTGTAAAATATGTTTGTCAAGGTGTATGTGGTATCGAATAATCGCAAAACTATGGGGTTGGAGAAGAAATGTGTCAGCTTTATGCCCGTATTATGGGTCTGTATGGGGCTGAATGACGCTTTATATTCATAGCTTTCATATTATTTTTTTGTTCTTGAGAAATTAACGTTTTTACTGATGTTTTTGGTTGTGTTGTTTGAATGTTTATTAATATGGTACAAAAAGTATTAAAAACACAAACAGTAGCGTCAAATAGAATTCGTAACATTATTTCTTCGTAAAGTGACAAGACTAAAAAAAGAAAGTCTATGACAAGACATTGGTTATTGTTTTTTTAAGTTTAGGCACAATTTCGTATGTATGATGAAGGGGATATTATATTATTAATGCTCCTGGCATTCCTAGATATGCTTATATATTTACAATCTATAGAAGAATATCTTCGACCTAGCCAGCTAGCCATAAAAATAGAACTTCACTTCAAGTAAGTTCGTTTAATTGTATAAATATGTTTGTTACCGTTAAACACCATCCCTCTACCAGGCTTTTTAAATTCGAATAATAATACCAGCCAATAAAAAACGGTTTTACATAAAATAATGCGTCATAAAATCGAGTTTCATGCACAATATATCCCAGTATTCAATGTTGTGTGACGCATTGAATCAAAAATACTTTCGTTTTAAAAAAATACCCAATTTATTGCTACGAAAATTGTCCCTAGCCGTGACGGATTTGTGCAATTTTTACCCCAGTACACATAAATTGTAAAATGCATTATAATATAAAGTAATGGTCAATAGTGTTGTAATGTTATAGTTTTGTGTTTGAAGGTGTGAGTTTTATCTATAGTATAGTCACAGTATTACCATATTTCCTATAGGAAATAATATTGTAATACTGTGGTATAGTTTTCTATAGTGCTGGTATATAGAGTATGTTTATATTGTTTAAATACCGTACGTACTTTGTAACACGCGGATTGTACAAAAAATTATTGCAGTTTCATTATTGCATCATTATGTACTTCAAGAATTTTCGAATTGCAGAAATGACATTGGCTAGATTGAATGGTCACATAGAGTTGTAATACTTACAAGTAAAATTATTCATACTACATAGGTAGGTACCTACTATAATCCTGTTTAAAGCGTTTTAAGTATACATTTTCACCTTTTGACCCGACTATTTTGGTTGTAACAGCATATCTTTCCGTATTTTCCTTGCATCTCAATATAGTTTAACTATTATTACAGCTATTAGCCACAGAGTGAGATAAGAATGTCTGCAGACAAAATTCGGTAGTAAGAAACTGAAACTGATCTTTCAGTTTAATGGGTGATATTTTTTCTTCATGGGCCGGGTCAGAGGTTAAAAGCGACCAATGGCGATACGCAGACATTGTCCGTCTCGCTCTGGTAAATAAGTTAAAGAATTTCAGGAGCGAGATGCAAGATTCTATTCTTGGGTTCGTCTGGAGATGTTTTTGGGTGGTGGTGCGGAAAAGTGTAGGGAAGTTGCGATTTTTTTACAATTGAATACATTCTCATCCACAATCTCCCGCTTCTTCCTTGCAATGGTAGCAACTATATTTTAGGTTCTGTTAATGTTATGGTTCAAATAGTTACATAAAATATTTTTGTTAAAGAACCCAGAATAGGTACTACAAGTACTTACGAATTTTTATCAAACCGCTCTTACAGATTCTTGACATTTAAATCTTTTATACATTTTTCTAATTCAATTTTAATATTTTTTAACAAAGCATTTTCTCCCCAACTGTACTTCTGTATATTCCTGGCGTTGCTCGTGAAATAAATCCACATCGGGATTGCGGGCGAGCTTGAGATTACCTACACTTTATTTTTATTAACATTTTAAGGAAATGCAAGAACAAATGTCATTATTGAACATAAATTTACGAACGATTGATTTATTTGGAAGATTTATGGGATTACGCGTACTTTTTTATGGACGGATGTTCTTTGATTTATAAGTATTTGTTAGGAAATTGAGACATTAAGTTGATAGCTGTGAAAATTAAGAAAAAATTAATCAAAAGATGTGTTAATACTTAATATGTTTCTCTTATAAATATGATGTTGATTTAAAATCTTTTTTAAAGGGATCCATCATGTTACTGTGAATTGGAGGGAAAATTACTGCATTTATTTCTTGTTTTTTTTTCAAGATTTTTACAGTTTTATGATTAGGTACATATTTCTCATTATCATCAAATTTCATATTATCATCAAACCAAGTTTCTAATGCATGTCATCACTTTATAAAGTCAAAAAATACGAATATTAAAAATGACGACACAAAAAATTACACCAAAACAAACAAACCGGTCCAATAATAACCAAACAAACACCCACAAAAAAAAACAATATCCGATACGAAAAATTAAATAAATCTAAAAGTGGATGGAATAAATTTGACAAAAACTGTTCCCTCGACACACCAAATGAAGCATCATTTGCTTCACACAAAACTATCTAATATTGAACAAATGGAGCACAAAAATAAACATCCAAACATGCAGCGCAATTAAAAAAAGTCGACAGCCATTTCTTTTTCCATAAATACTCGCGCTGCCGTTTTTTGAGATATATCTTCCTGGCGACTTTTTTACAAGATGCTAGTGGTGTGGGATATCGATACTTTTATTTTGGTTATAATTTTTCATTACTTTGCCATATACATATATATATATATATATATATATATATATATATATATATATATATATATATATATATATATATTTCATATAGTAAACACTCATAAATACGGCTACATACAAACAATTATTGATGATACCTCACTTGTTAGTAACTAAATTAGTATATTTTTTTATTATAATACAGTTACGCATTTAATTATTTCGTTGGCCAATTTATAGGAGTACGTTTTACAATCTATTCTACCATTTAATTTTATAAAATGTTTACCGTTAGTTTTGAAAATGAGCAAATATTAATATAAGATGAACCTACTTAATGATCACTAATAATTAATTAACTACGTAGGTATAAAATTGATTTTTTTATGTTTGCTAAATTAATAAATTGGTACCTACTGTTACTGTAGCACAATTTCTATCGACAATATCAAGCACAACACTACCAATACTTTACTGCACACACATTGTATTTGGTTTTCAAATCCTCAAGCGCGTATCTGTCCTCATAAACCAGCATAAATAACAAAAAGGAAGTTTACGACAAAAATTGATTCCACTAATGACATTATGTTCACACTAACTAAACTAATTTGGCGTCAAATCTATAATTAAATCTTGAGAATAGAACCTAGCTTTTACTGCGAAGTCATTCGCCTTTTTAACGCGAGATTAATGGAATTTCCGAATAATGTGATAAATTATTTTTCAAACCATTTTTTATAAATGAGGATTTTCTATTTGATTCGTGCGAGTTCGTCTGCTCTCAAAAGAATTATTTTATCCTATTTTTGCAACATTTTCCATTGATGCTCCATTCTATTGACCGTGAAGTTATACATATAGCCTTCCTAAATAAATGGACTATCTAATACAAAACCACAGAATACATAATAGTAGACAAAACATAATTTTATAATTATGAAGCCTAGTAATAGTCCCCAAGATTAAACATAAAATTCTGACAAACCTTTTTCTAATAACATGCATAGTATCGTATCGATTACTTTCTCTATAATTTCATTCACAAAATATTAAAATAAAATTTATCTTTATGAAAATAACAATGAGGCATGTAAATACTTTACACAAAATCAAAAAGAAACAGGTTTGTTCCACTTGGCGCGATCAATTATCATCTCAATGAGACGCGAGATGAATTAATATAATGACTGATACAGAGTACAGACGCGTGGACGAAGTGTGACCAACGAGTTATATTTGAGTAAAGGGATAAGTAAATCGATTGTATTTTAAGTTAATATCATTGAGATGTAAATTTGTAAAGGGTCAAGTTGAAAACTTTTGAGATATGTCGTGTGTTCAGGTGTATCAGTTTGTATTCAGTTGTTCAGCTTCAATAAAAATCTCGTGTCTCTTTAACTTCAGCATGTAATCAATTATTATTTGTAGAACATTTTAAATATACTGTAGAGCTGTATGTGACCGCTCTGTAGATTATTATTATGTTCGTCGGTAATAGGTCACACAGTAATAATTTACTATGAATGCAAAAACCTTATACCACATTATATTCACAAAGGTCAAAGTCAGCACAAAAGATTAATGACAACAAGTGCCATACGAAATGAGCGCAGTTCTCAAGAGCGCCCCGACCAACGGCCGCCATTCATCAATATTCAAGAAATTCCACTTTCTACGCAACTAACAACTATTCATACGCATAAGTCGTGACAAAGATTCGCGCTATTATCCGCGAATTCTCACAATAGCCGGGATACAAGCATTAATTATAAATTCTGGACGCGGTGCTATGATAAACGCATTGTCCGGCATAGGTCAGCGCTTGACCCGTGAGAAAGGGAGGAAAAGATTTAAAATCGCGACCCTAAAATTTGAATATCCCCTTCATATCGTCTTCTATCCGTTAAGAAAACAGTTTCATTGTTAGCGGGCCGGTCGGTAGCTTTTGTGTGCAAATAATTTATTCCGTCGCATGTACGCCGAGCGGTGCAGTGTCACCGAATTATTATTCAAATGGGGGCAGGTGACTGGACACAAACAGAACTGACCTTCGATACCGGAATTTTGTTTAATTGCCTAATGATTGCGTGGAAACGGACGTTGGAAGTCAGGTTCGGATTTTAATAACGACACCATGTGAATTAGTTGTAATGATAGTTTATTTATTAACAATGCAGAATGCCAGAAAAAAAAGAATCATAACATAAACAATTTTTAGTCTTTTTTAATAATTATCTTTAATTATTGAAGGTAAAATTTAAATGAAATCTGGGATATGGTCATCAAAATTCGAACACCTGCGCGGTTGACCACTCCACCTGCATCCTAACTCCTATTGCACGTATTAAAATAAAATATTAGGTACATTGACCAAATTCAAATTATTGATTTACGCAAAACAAAAATAATATCCATATATTATACAATTAATTAACATAGTTCTTATAAATTATAGATACCCAAAATTCGTATTTAAAATATTCCTTTTGATTATTATTCAGAAATATTACTTCGTATCCATTATCAAAAGTGACCAAAACGATGTTAATCCTCCAACGTGCACACAAGGGAGACGCTATCAGCAACTATTTTATTTCTACCCTCAACTATTTTCCCCAAAAAAGGGACTTACTGAAAGGCAGTCATCAATCAGTGCTATACGGATTATTACAGCTATAGCAAAATATATAGGTTATTTCTTCGAATATTCATTATTCCAGCATAAAAAATATATTCTAGTATTAATATATATATAACAATTGACATAAAAATCTGGGGGCACGGCAGTGCCCCCGCCAAGTCGAGCAAAAAAAAAGCGGCACGGCCGTACCATCCTTTTCTCGAAGCAATTCGGGCCTTTTTCGACCCCCTATAATTCGGTTGTGGATAAAGCAAGAAACCTGAATCTTCAGTAACTAATCCGGCATTGTATAAACACGGAATATTTAAAATTTCAGTCAATTTGAACCAGTAGTTTAAGAATGACAACTTGTTAAAGTTTCTAAATTTTGTCACTCACTGACTCACCGATCATCAAAAGTCCAAGGCACTTCTAGCAGACTTAGAAGCTTCATATTTGGAATACATATAAAGTTTAGTGTCTTAATCATGGGAAAACTTAAATATTTTGTAATTTCGGTCCAGTTTTCCAAATACACCAACTGCATCAATAACTTTGTAATCCGATATAAATATATGGGATTACAAAGTTATTTATGCAGTTGGTGGTTGGTGGTGCTTATAAATTTAATAGGTGTAGATAGGTACCTACCATATGAGGCAAGTCGACTTTGGAAGTATTAAAGCGCAGGAATCATCAATTTGTGAATACAACAGATTAAGAAGTATTTACCGTCCAGACTTGTCAAAAATTGAGACATCAAAGCCTCCGAGAAAAGCCCATAGAGACAGGGAGTGGGCTTTGAGAAAAACTGTGGCTGAAGCTCAAGAAGTAGTACCGGAAAAGAAAAAGAGGAAGACTACATATAAAAATAAGAAAATATCATAAGACCTTTAACAAAATTCGTTAGAAGTAGATGGTATCAAAAAGAAAGGCTCTACAAAAAGAAGTGAGATCCCATCAAAAACATCCTGTAAAAAACCCAAGTCTCGCAGCTCAGTCTTTCTACCGTCAAAAGTTGTGAGATCCATGTAATACCAAGTCGGTTAATCTATTTAGTGTCTACTTGAAGGACCTTCTGTCTTAAGTTATTACATAAGTTATTATCATGCCAATATTAAAAATATTTAACGTTTTAAACAAATAGATCGACTTGGACATCGCATGAAAACAAAATGAATATTACAATATTATATTAGATTCTTTAGTCTCTCGCGCCTCACGCGATTGAAACCCTCGTTCCTGTTGGTCGCTGGCCCGTCGTGCTGTGTAGTGTGATACGTACTAATAATCAAATCAAGCGATGTCCAAGTCGATCTATTTGTTTAAAACGTTAAATATTTTTAATATTGGCATGATAATAACTTATGTAATAACTTAAGACAGAAGGTCCTTCAAGTAGACACTAAATAGATTAACCGACTTGGTATTACATGGATCTCACAACTTTTGACGGTAGAAAGACTGAGCTGCGAGACTTGGGTTTTTTACAGGATGTTTTTGATGGGATAATTATATACAGATAGAGATCTATTTTAAACTCGACAGTTCTGAGTAAGTCCCAATCTATTCACAAATTAAAGAGCATGTTAACAGCTTGTCGTAGACCATTTGTCATCAACAAGTTTTTAAAATCGATAGCATGTAAAGTGGACTTTTAAAGTATAATGTATATTTGTATAAGGGCCGATTTTTCAATGCTTGGTTAAAACTTATCCGTCCAATAAAGTATTACACGATAATATTAAAATGTTACGTAAACTGTCAAATACGGGCAATTAAAATACGTTTTTAAAATGGTAGTTTTATACATTATTCGACGAATAAGTTTTAACCAAGGATTGAAAAATCAGCCCTAAGTTAATCAAAAAATTTCATATAGGTAAAATAAGTACCAAACCACTTTGGATACCTATTAAATGTCAGTAGATAGGACTACGTAACATAATACATATTAATATCACTAGACCACATCGGTCAATAATATTTTATGCGACATTAGAGAATAAATTCTATGACATAAATAAGCCATTTAAAAAATGGCCAAGATTGAGAGACGATCTCACGATAAAACTTTACGAGTTTCGGGTAAAGGGTAGGAATCTGTCTGCAGCGATCTGTTTCCATTGTACACGTTTTATTTTAGTTGTGAAATGACCATTCACTTCCGGTATCTCGTATGAGCTATAATATTGAAAAATAATGTTGGTGTGATTGAATATCGACTTTCATAAAAATTGAGATTGTATTAAAATGCAGTATGTAGGTAACTTATATTATTTAATAAAACTAATTTACTTGCAATGCCAAGTCTATTATAGTGTAGATGATTTGTAAAGAACGTTGAGAGCTGATGTATTATTAAAATACCCTTTAATCCATATATCCAAATATGGATTAAAGATAAATGTTGATTAAATTACAAAATACAAAGTTGAACTTATTATGTTTTATTTACTTATGTTTTATATTAAAATTATTCAATACGAAGAACCAGGTTCAAATTATTGCAGGTTCCTCTAGAACGCGTTCATTTATTTTAATTTCTTAATACTAAGCAATCCAAGAACTCTACCAAGTTCCTATAAAATCTCGTGACAAAATGCGAACAGTCTCTCAAATGAAATGCGTAAAGGGTTGGCTTGATCCAGATAATCTGGCCTTAAACCACGCCAAAACCACACCCTCACCTAACCCACCAGATTATGGAGATTCCCATATATATGGCCATTTGTTTTTATGTCTAGATTCTGAATGATAACACTAAGACTCGAATAAGTGAATGGTTATAACTTATAATGTGGCATGAGAAATATATCAGAACCTACCGTGTAGATATAAATTGTATAATACCTAATAATTAATAAGTGATGATATAACATAATATAACATAAATAAATAAATAAAATCTTTATTTGAATTCATACATTAATTTGTCACATTAGATTGGGGTTCAGGCCCCTTTACTAGAAAATAATTAATGTAAATAATACTCTACAATTAATGTTTTTGAAACTTTAAAATCATATAAAGAGAATTAAAAAATTACCTACTCAATCTGCCGCTTATTTAATACTTACCTACATATTTAAATTTATGTGTATGTCCTTTATTTGTTTTGGTGTCCTTTAATTTCAGCTAACACCTGCATTATAATGGAATTCGACGAGCAACAGTTATTATGAGAAATTTATGCTACCTTTTGTAAAATAATTACCTTAACCTTTGCAAAATCTAATCAACCAAAACCAGCGACACTATAACTTCACCTAAATGTTACATAACCCATTGTTTTCTGAGACCATAGAGCATAGCATAGACCACATACATAACATTGGTACATAAATATAACGGTCTAGCTGGTCCTACAGTCCCTTCGTATTTCCTATTCTCACGACGACCGTATAATTTCGCTATAAATAACAAAGAGTGGGCATTTCGCGGTCCAAACTGTATATAGGTACGATGAATTTTATCAATGCTCATAATAATAGTGTGTGTTTTCACTTCTTTTTCAGATCAAATTGTTTATTTTATCGTGAATGTTAGGGAGTGGTTAATATTGTTTTATCGTTAAATAAATCAAATTACAAAAAGGATGAAGAAATTGACCATTATGCAAAACTGTGTCGATAGTTAAAATGTAACAAGCTCCTTATCCTTTTCTGATAAATATACCTATAGAACTATGATTAGTTCCTAGTAACCGCATGTACTGGCTTCACCAGAATTAACCCTGGATAAGGACAGGGACTTATTTCTAACGGTAAAAGTTTTTGAATTAAATCTCAATAAACAATATATTGAATCTTTCCACCTTTCCCAGTTTAGCTAAGAACCTAAAATAACAGTAGACAATTTAATTATATCGAAAAACAAAATGAAAGAAGCTTTATGGTTAATTGTAAAGGTGGAATTTAGAGCCTTAATAGGCTAGAATCTTCCTAAAATATGGATGAAAATAAGCAGAATATTACAGCAAGAAAGAGCAAGTTATTGGGGTCCACTTTGTAAATATTAATCTCGTAAATTTTTTGTCAACATCCTCCCTTGTGCCCTCTTTGATGGATAGGGGTAATATTGACGCAATATTTTACGATACCTCATTTTACTACTCATGGTATTTTGGCAAATATGACGTGTTTATGTCAAATTCGTAGATCGTTTTTTTTTATTGATTGTTGCTGTGAAGATCCTGTGATGTTGTGATGTACATTGAGAAGGCATTGAGGTGTTCTAGATTTTTGATAATTTCGATCTTGTTTAATGTTGAGTATTAGATTTAGGATTAATATTAATTATCTTGGAAATATTTTTGAGCCGGTACTTTGGAAATCTATTAGGTCGAAAAGCGGGGTTATTAAAAAAATCTATTAATATAACTACAAACTACCTCTATAATTTAATTACAAACTACCGTTTTAACTAAACCTTATGTTTCGTTTGGAAATATACAGTATTAAAAAAAATCTATAACTATGATTAAAGTAAAAATTTACCTTATGCTTGACTACTCAAAATATTTAAATGATTCATAGCCGTTAATTCTGAACCATATTTTCTCAAACAATTTATATTCTTACGACTCGAAGATGTAACAATCTTTTCTAAATATAAAATTGTATACTTACATTTCTTTCCAAAGAACAAATCGACCATAATCCAAGTGGACAGATGTTACAATAAAAAGTTCTATTTACGCTAAAGGCGTGAGAGTTGCCCGCTACAAAAATAGAGCTTGTTAGTGGTCATTCGGTTTTTTTTAAATTTGTATAACACTCCGTGAGTGGTTGAGAAAACATTTTTTTTACAGATTAAATATTTATGGCCAGTCACAAAAGATGGATGCAAAAAAGTTTTATTTAAAAAGTAGGGTGATTGAGATTTTGAGAAGCAGTGGCTTGTAAAATTAGTGCGTGAATAAATTCCGGTAGTTGTGTAAATTTTTTTTATTTGTAAAGAAGTGGACAGCTCTTAAATGTCAACATTTATATTTTATATGATAAACGTTATGAAAATATAAGGAAACGAATTGAGTCACTGGGAACGATTCTTTAAATATAGACAGAGATTTTAAATAAATAAATAAAATAGGAAATGTAGTTAGAACATAATATATTGCAAGTAATAACGATGTTTATACCTATGTACACTTTAAAATTATAATCATTCTTACTAAATTCTAACATTTAAATACTTATAACAACATATCTCATAACTATACCGCGTTACTTTTTGCCTTTCCAAACAAGATATTTTAAAATATGCAGACATTCGATCCTAAATATAAACATTGGCCAAATTGAAGCGATGGCCATCACAAAAGAATACGATAAGATCGCATTTTCGGAGCAAACACGCTTGCACACGACCGGTCAAGGTGCGCGGATCTATTGTCCAACCTCCTTGCTGCAAACTTCTTTCACCGGCTCCAAACATAATTGCCTTCGCCCCTCGCGCTCGGCCAAAAAAAAATAAAGTTATTCCGTATTCAAAACACAATATGTCACTTATCGATTTATCGCGTCACGAATCGAAATGTCCTTTTTAAATTTGGAACATTCGGACCAAATCCCTTATTAGTTAACCGTGAAGTCGCCGACAGTTCCCATGACGGGTGAATTAAATTTTTTGAAATTATTCAAAGGAATCTGGACGACATTTTATTGTTGCGAATATATTTCGGAAGTGATGCGGATTAGTTCCGATCGCGATGTAGGCTTGTAGCTGGACATTTATTGCTTGGTATAAAAGAAAATATAGTTTATTAAATAATACATTTTTTAAATAATAAATAATGCGTCGAATACGTTAAAAAAACAAAAAAAGAAGAAGGATTCGTTAAATAAACGAATGTTTTTGATTCCGTTACCACTTCACGAATAACATTTTTTGTCGTTAAAAATAGAGATTAGCAATAGCGGGTGAAAGAGACCCCAATATTAATAATCCCGTTGATACGGTCTCTGATTTCGTTGGTAACAAAAGTCTAGATGTGTTTGATAACCTAGCCACAATGGTGGGTGCATTACACCCCCAGCGGTAGGGTTGGCATAGAAAATTAGATATATTTATTATGCTTGTATTTTGTTGAAAATTAGGAGGAGTCAGAAATAAAGTTATAAAGAGCAGATATATTATATGAATTATGTAATAGATGTCATTTAAAATTAGATATAGCAAACACACAGCGTAGAGCGATGTAACATCATAATAGTTTGGAAAATCCAAAAGTGCACGCCTCATAATTTTTTTAAAATAATCATTTATTAATTATTATATTTGTTTATTTAATAACAATTAAACCACATCGAATCAGACCCTGAAAAATGAAAGGGTTCTATTCCTGAGCATACTCAAGCGTAAGAGAAAAAAAAAGACTCGATTAGTAAAGTATTTCGGTCGCTATCGTGTTAACAAGAAAATCCTCCGCACATACAGACACACGGACGTCCAAGACAGAACTTTTTTAAACTGTTTTTTAACTAGTTTAAATAACAAAAATGACATCAAAAATATCATGAATGTTAAAAATAGTGTTTTTTCTTAATATGTGTGTGTATGTATTATCTTACAAGTGCAATGTATGATACATAAAGACATTTTAAGTTTGAAAAATCAGATGTTTTGCGCGAAGTGACAGTAGTACCCACCTCAACGCTTCGCTTATGAGGCGTGCAATATAAAGTATGGTATGAAGTAAATACGATGTAAATCTTAATTATAAGCTTTTAAATTGGCTGTAAAGTGATTTTTTACAATTTTTACACATTGGTATTTAAAATGTACAATACTTCAAATACAAATCAATTTCAAACAAATAATTATATTAATTCATTTGCTAACCCTACATTTGTATTGAAACCCACGCGATGAGTGCCATAACCAACGACCTGATGGTAGATAAGGTAATTTCGCTCAAGTATCCGAATTGTGCACCAGAATAATTAATATTTACCCGTATGTATAGCTATAAGGTTCAAAATAATAGTCAGTTTGGAAGATTTTGAAAACTTTAAGCCGTTTGTGTATGAACGTTTTGAATTTGTTAGTTCTAACTTTCATACAAGTTGGAAGTATGCACATTGCACAAGATGTAATATTGAGATGAAAGTATGTAAGGATACATATTTTTTCCTTTTTATATAAGGATCATATTATATTTTATGCACATGATATGAAGCCATTTTATATATACAAATTAAAAAAGCTTTTTATTATCAAAGCCAAAACATACTTGTACCTACTAAAACCAATCCATACCTACTAATATTATAAATGCGAAAGTAACTCTGTCTTTCTGTGTTACTCAATCACGCCTAAACTACTGAACCAATTTGCATGAAATTTGGTATGGAGATATTTTGATACCCGAGAATGGACATAGGCTACCTTTTATTGCGAAATATGTACCACGGGCGAAGCCGGGGCGGACCGCTAGTCTTCTATAACTACGGAAGATTCTGTTATTAGTATTTTTTTTTAGTTCTGGGTTACCTACCTCATCAAGCCGTATGATATATACACTTAGTTTTTAAACGCGACAATCCTAACGTCTCTAGCCGCCCTAACAAATTGATATGCCATTATATTCATACAAATATTGTTTGGCCCATTGTGATAGAGGGAGCATGCCCTTGAGGTTTACTTGATTGATTAATATTCAGATTTACCAGATACGTATTGTACTGTTCGCTCTTTGTGTGTAATTAGCCGTCTTGCCTGCTGTGACTGCTTGGCTGTTAATATATACTGTATGTTTGAACGCGCTAATCTCGGGAACTACTGGTCCGATTTGAAAAAATCTTCGGTGGTAGATAGCCCATTCATCGAGGAAGGCTAAAACCGCGGAGCACAGCTAGTGTAAATATAAAAAAGTAGAAAAATGCAATAATTAGACCTGATAGAACGACTTAAAATGAAATCAAAAACATAAACCAAAGATTAGATAATTACTCTGTTTTGCAATACAGTCGAGTTCATATCTAATTTATCATCATTATATGGCTCGCTAAATAAATCTGTTTATGTCTAAATTAGAACAATGAAGTTAGGTATAATGACAACAAATTATGTGTCCCAGAGGTCAGATGATTGCTGCGACGTGTGTTGTTTAGCATAATTGGGTTCAGGTCCCGTGCACTGTGATAACTGTACAGATTTACATACTAATGTTATCTATACTAATATTATAAAGAGGAAAGGTTTGTATGTATGTATGTATGTATGTATGTATGGTTTTCACGCATAAACTACTGGACCGATTTTGATGAAATTTGGCACATATAATCTGTAGACCCTGAGAAAGAACATAGGCACCTTTTATTGCGAAATATGTACCACGGGCGAAGCCGGGGCGGACCGCTAGTAAATAATACTGATACTGTGAATTTAAATATACTGAAAACAACAACATTTATCGAGCGATCTCTACAAGTACGAAAACCAAATACCTAAAAAAGAAAACTACCGTACAAACTTATTAGGTATTTAATTAGTGACATAAATCATAATATGATGATATAAAAGCATTTCTAAATAAATTACAATTAACAGTGAAAACTATACAGTGACAAATACAAAAATTAAAAATTAAAAACACCTGCGTCATGCAAATATTGATTTCAATAAACAATCCTTCAATTTGCAACATTTTGCCATAAGTATGAAGATTATCATTGTTTTGTTAAATTTATTTCAAAATAAACACGCAATATATTTTATTATTACCTACAGGATTAGTCCCGTAACTTTAATTCGTGTGGAATTTCACAAAAACAATGTTGTGAAGATCATCTTGACAAATTTACTGCCACTTTTTGTGAATATTTTTTGCGTGTCCCGCAAATGCGAACATTTTTTTGTTTTCCCGTGAAAGATTATTTTCGAGGTGTTGACTCAATTTTATCTTAGCATATTTCTTTTTGACATTTTATTAATATCTTGAACTAGAGTTGATAATTGAAATATTAGGTGGGATAGCAAATATTGTTATGTACCTACCAACTTAGTTACCTTTTTTTTTTTTTATACTAAAACCGACAAAGGAGCGGGCGGTGTACTGATGAAGGTGATCACCGCCGCCCATAGCAATTGCAACGTTAGGTAACCTTGCGATTGTTTTGCCGGCCTTTGAGGGACGCGTAGGCTCCTTTTTTAAGGCATTCATGTCATAGGTAGATGGAAACACCGAAGAAGGCAAGCTGTTCCACAATTTTGTTGTTCGGGGCAGAAAATGCCGTGAAAAACGCACAGTTGTTGATAGCCACTCATCCAGATGGTGCGGATGGTACTTGAGCTTGTGTCGTGCAGTGCGATTGTGGAATTTGGCAGCCGGTATTAAGCCAAAAAGTTCCTCGGAACACTCCCCATTGTACAGGCGGTAGAATACGCACAGAGACGCAACGTCCCGCCGCAGTGCCAATGGATCGAGCCGATTGGTTAGCTCGGGTTTGCCGACGATTCGAGTGGCTCGACGTTGCAGGCGGTCAAGAGGAAGTAGTTGGTATTGGGGTGCTCCAGCCCAAAGGTGAGAACAGTATTCCATATGAGGCCGAACTTGTGCCTTATACAGTTGCAGGCGGTGAGCTGGCGTGAAATACTGTCTCGCTCTGGCGAGCACCCCAAGTTTCTTAGAAGCCAATTTGGCCTTGTCCTCT
Source organism: Colias philodice (assembly GCF_061535455.1). Classification (NCBI taxonomy): domain Eukaryota; kingdom Metazoa; phylum Arthropoda; class Insecta; order Lepidoptera; family Pieridae; genus Colias; species Colias philodice. The sequence continues at coordinate 3,040,657 of NC_143104.1, forward strand.
AAATGACCCCTGAACTGCACATCGCTCGCAATGTCGACACCGAGAATCCCGATATTCGGCGTGGCTTTGAGGAGAGTGTTTTGGAAACGAGGAGTCACCGTGAACGGCTTCTTTTTGGCGGTGAATGCGCACACTTGTGTCTTTGATGGGTTGAACTTCACAAGGTTATTCTGACCCCAACTGGAGATTGCATCCAGGGTTTTATTAATGTTGGACACAAGTTCGTTCCGATACTGATCCACCTGCTCCTGAGAAATTCGTGCGTGCCCGGAGTATGTGGCATCGCCAGTGCTATCATCAGCATAACAATGAATATTACGTATTTGCAACATATCATTGATATGAAGAAGGAATAGCGTAGGCGACAACACACACCCCTGCGGGACACCAGCATTCACAGGCTGTGGCTCTGAGCACGATCCGTCGACTACGACCTTAATGCTGCGTGCCTTGAGAAAACTGGAGATCCAACTGCATAGTTTCTCAGGAAGCCCGTACGAAGGCAGTTTCGAGAGGAGACCTTTGTGCCACACCCGATCAAAGGCTTTCGCTACATCTAAACTGACTGCCATAGCTTCCCCCTTAGTCTCAATAGCGGAAGCCCATCTGTGCGTTAAATAGACCAAAAGATCGCCAGTCGATCGACTTCCACGGAAACCATACTGGTGGTCACTTAATAACTGGCGATCTTCTAGGTAACGCAACAAGTGGCGGTTGATTATGGTTTCCATAACCTTGGAGAGTAAGGAGGTTACCGCGATCGGCCTGTAGTTTGATGGGTCAGAGCGTGTGCCTTTTTTAGGGATCGGGTGTATCAGAGCGGTCTTCCAACTGCTTGGGACAGTACCAGAGGTGTATGAGTAACGGAACAGGCGCGTTAGAACCGGAAAAACCTTTTTAACCGGACCTTTTTAACCGACTTCAAAAAAAGGAGGAGGAGGAGGTTATCAATTCGGCCGGTATATTTTTTTTGTATGTATGTACACCGATTACTGCTAGGTTTCTTAACCGATTTACGTGATTCTTTTTTTGTTCGATGCGGGATGGTGTCGAATTGGTCCCATAAAATTTTTATTCGGAAAGGCCCAGTAGTTTTTATTTTATGAGCATTTTTGTAACGTTATAAAAAACTTTCTTACAATAAATTAACTTAAAATAATAAACCTACTAAATTACTACTGTAAATACCAAATACCTTCAGGTACTTTTCACACATTACATTTTTTTAAATCAACGTAGCTACATCATTACATGAATAATTTGTTATTTAGAAACGTCACCCACAAGACAATAACAACACCAAACTGCGTTAAATGCTTTAATATAATTAAATGAATTTAACTGCAAAAGTTTCAATTGTTTCAATAAAAATTCGAACAACCATATCGAGAATTTCATAAAAAAAATACATAAAAAATATTGAAAAAAATGAAAAATATTTTTATTTAAAAACCATATGTTTTTACACAGATACACTTTGATTGACGTTACACGCTTTACACATATTGGCTTAATCTAGGTTTATTAAAAAAAGGATTACCTACCTATAGTACCCACACTAGGCAACATAGGTACGTACATACGTGCTATATATTTTGAATTTTCTAATACGAGCTACAAATCAGAGATATAAAGCAATGACGTTGTATATTTTAACATCAAGTGTCCTTAGTCTCTTTGTTTCTTACAAAATAATTAAAACAACATCATTTGCATACAATCGCTTACTGAATCGATATTTTTATACCTGGTCATGTTTCGTCATGGATTTACTTTTAAAATAACTTACACATCTTGAAAATATAGGTACGTAAAATTTAACAAAAAAAATGTTGTGGTTTTATGAAACCACGGTAAAAGTGAAACTGTTCGAACGGTTCCGAACACTGCTTTGTGTAGCGCATGTCGCGTGACGGTCGGCTGCCGAGTAGGCGGCTACTCGGCAGCCGCGATACACGCGACATGCGCTACACAGACCAAAAAGTTTGAGACGATGACGTAATAAAAACACGTCAAGGTTTCAACCCTTTAAAAGTCTAATAAATACAGTGTCAGTTTTATAATATGTAAAGGGATCTTAAAATGTATAAAACCGCTTATTACAAAAGTATTCGTCGTGTGCTTACGCGCAGCATCCAACCCTAACTAACCCTTAAACGCGTGCCGGGATCAATCCGACCACCTTCCATCCAACAGTTTATCTCAATCCCTTTATTCCTTCACCAAAAGGGTACAATCGTAAGGATTCTGTAATGTACCACGTGCCTTTTGTTAAGATAAAAAGATCCCCTACTTTTTATACGACATCCTTTATTCAAGCATCTTAGTATGTAGGTAGGTATACCTTTTGTAAATTATATACATTTATCAAATACATAGTGAGGAAATCTGATATAACTATAGCTGTACATGCTAATTTCTGTAACGAATCAAGTCGATTCTTCCAGTGTTGGGAACATCGAACACGTGGTACCTTACCGTGGGACCACACATGGTTTGAATAAAACTACGATATATAGGCGATTCCGAAAACCAGATTTCTTTCTTCATCAATATTCACAATATTGGACGAAGCCCCTTTTTTGAAACGCTTTTTGTACAGGTTTAACGACTTTTTTCTTTACAGCAAAAGACGCTGGTGACCCGCGACCTCTGGGACCCTTTGCGCGGTGAACGGTTGAAATCTAGTTTTGAAAAAAGCGTGTCTATCTCTGTCTGTTTGTCTTGTTCACAATGTGTGTGACGGTTTCTGAAACTGAATTGTCGCGGCCGTTATAGCTTCTAGAAACGTACAAATTATTTTGATGTAAAAAATATGTTGTACTGTTTTTTTTTTACTTTTGCATCGTAGAAAAATTAGTAGTACCTAGTCGTGTGTATAAGTACTAGGTACTGCTAATTATTAAGACATAGTAAGTTATAAAAACATCCAATAAGATAAAAATAAAACACGTTGAGTATTCCTTATAATATTGGGAATTACCTAATGTAATTGTTAGATATTAATATTAAATTCGAAATTTTCCTTGAAATTACGAAGTTACAATCATTTGAATTGTTTTTAAAAATATATGCAGCGCGCTAAATGTAATAACATAACAAAATTTCATCATTAATAACACTTACTTATCAAACTATCAATAACCGTTAATAGTTGTTTACTCCCAACCACGCGATCAAAAAATCCCGCCTTTTTATTTTACATTTTTCTTGAGATTTCGCACAAAAGCCGAACGCTCCCGTTAAGTAACCCAATTTTTACACCATAAATAATAGGAAAAAAATACAACAAAAGCCAACGGTCGTCTCAGTTTTTTTACATGTCCGAATTGTATGTATTAATTTGTAAAACGCCCCGATGCTTACACACAAAGTGCGTATTGAGAGCGAAAATTAGCCCACATTGTAGCTTTTTTTGCTTTTAAGCATTTTTTATCTCATTTTAATATTTTGTGACAACATTGACAGCTAGGCCGGTGATAGGAATCGAGGATTTGTAAATAATCTCATTGAAAATTAATACCATTCTGAAGAAGTTTTACATCGCCTGATTGGGTTTATTGTTAAAGTTATTTTATTATTGGGCCTTCCGTAAACAACTTTATGACGTGATGAGAATAATGCTAATCTTGAAAACGGAATCAGAAGCGTCTTAGAAAAGTTTTTTAGAATAGAATTTTAGATACATATTTTTATAGAGATGGCATTTTTGGTTTTTACAATTATTCATACCTACTCTCGCTTAATCTTTTGCTTAATTTTGTTAAGTACCTAATGAATCTACCTATACTAATATGTATGTTTACTGGAACTACCAGCTAATTTTTTTTGTGTTTTATCAAGCATCTGATGTTCGGAAACCAACCATTTCTGAAGGAGGACTAGGTATATCCATCTAGCGAGCCGCGAGCGGTAAAACGTAGCAAAAATATTCCTTTTGCGAGCAGACTAAATTGCGTTGGTCAGCTAGTGTAACAAATAAGGAATATTTAAATACTACAGTATACACGGATCAAAATTTTAGGTAGTAGACATAAAATATTAGTACCTAGATATAAAAAATAATAATTTTCAAATAGGTAGATTCTATATCAATCATGGCACCACTTTTTTACCCACTTCCACGCGTGCTTTTTACAAAAAAACCCAACGACACTAAATTCTATATCTAAATCCTGTTAAATCTCTGTCAAAACATCGAACAAAAGGATTCATTGATACAATCACAGCATCACTGATGGAAGACTGTAGGGTTAACAAAGTCAGCCTCTTTACCCCTTACCACGTGCCGTTTTGGGGTTAAATTGTAAGAAAACATAAAGAATCATCTCGAACTTTAACATTGTAAAACACGATTTTTTTATATATGAGCACTTTTGTCAGTCAGGTGAAAGGGTATTTAAAATAATATTTATTGATCGAAGAATGAAGTAATATAATGGACGAAAGTAATTATAAACGGTAGGTGGTATATTGCGATCAAAATTTCAGATTTACAGATATCAAAATTATAACACAACAGAGAAAAGAGCAAATATGGGAATACTGAAAAACCTATACAAAGACCTACTTATATACGTAGAAATGGATAAATTAGGTCACGCTCCCATCAGAGAGGCAACCATCCTCACAGAGGAAAAATGTTGAGAAAATTCATACCTACAAGGATTATGCAAATTAGTCTTAGGTAATATTGATAGATATACCAAGACAGACAAATACAATTACGAGGTCTCCTCTGAAAATCAGTGAAAATACATTTTTATGAATAGTTTTTGATTTGCTGACGGGGAGTCCATTAGCCACTTCTGCTGTTTTTGTTTCATTATTTTATATTGTTAAGGTATGTATCTGTTTTTTCATGGCAAATAAGAAGTGTATCTATTTCTATTTGTCTGATTATAGGTGGTATATTATGTCGTAATCGCTATTCAAAATTTTGTCCTTTACTAAAGAAAGTTATAGTCGATATAGGTACCTTAGAGTAGTTATCTGGTCCTGTTATATCTATTTCTATTTCTTTGTATATAAGTTATATATTATGTCGAAATACCTATCCAAATTTAGACCTTTACTAAAGAGTGGTATAGTTGATATACCTTAGAGTATTTATCTGGTCCTGAATCTATTGAAGGCGGCCGGCGAGGGTCCAGTGATTAAATATTGATCAGGCTCCTGAGGGAAATATAACGCTGTCAAGGGCGATCACTCATCGATTTCAGCTTATCTGACTTTTGCCCGTGATTAATATCTAAATACGGTCCATATTTTTATTGTTTTATCTGATTTGTAGAGGCTCGATTCTTATTTGATTTTTCAACGGAAATCTGATTATGTATATCGTTTTGATGCGTTATAGACCGGGAGATACTGACACAAAATTTCGAGTCATTTGTAACAGGATGGCGGTTCTACAGGGTTCTTAGTACGCAATGACAAAAAGAAAAATGATGGTGTGAACGCTGGTACCGGCGGCTTAGTCGCGTGGGCGTTAGTCGAACTCGTCGGAAAATAGCGAAAGTCAAACGATTTGTAACAGTATGGCACTTATTTTTCCTGTAAGTTTGAGAATCAACGAATATAAATACAAAATTTCAAAGATCTAGGTGTTGGAAATCTTCACTTATATAAATTAATAATAAATTTATTTTTCAAGTATGACAGCACTTTTTCCCCCTACTAGAAGTATGGCAAATATAATAATGGTCACATTTTATCAAATACTCTCCAAAAAGCCAAATGCAATACTGGTACAAAAAGATAGGCGAAATAAAAAATTTTTGCAGATTTTCGGCGGTATGGCGACCATTTGGAATCGTCCGAAAAGTATGGCATGGTGATTTTCGTAAATGGCTGCACGACGATGGTTACCTGTGCAAAAGTTAGCTTGGTACAAATGGTTGAATAATTGTTTTTTTTTAAATCAACATTCGCGTCGGTATGGCGGGCTGTAAGTCATACCGGAAAAGTATGGCATGACACTACCGCCTACTTCTTTTTTATGGGCTATCGGTAAATTCTAAAATTTTTGTGTTACAAATCGTTTGACTTTCGCTATTTTTCCGACGAGTTCGACTAACGCCCACGCGACTAACCCACCGGTACCAGCGTTCACACCATCATTTTTCTTTTTGTCATTGCGTACTAAGACCCCTGTAGAACCGCCGTCCTGTTACAAATGACTCGAAATTTTGTGTCAGTATCTCCCGGTCTATTACGTAATTTTCAACTGACAAAACTAAAAGTATTTATCAATCATTTATTTACGTTTGCATATTTGAATGTATAGGTAAACTTATAGAGGTAAATGGTAATCGGTAATTAGATTATGACTATTCTTTTCTTTGGATTACATAAGTTTCAATTTAGAAACAGATCAGATTTCATTCAAATCGATTAAAGATCTCTTCATATCAAATATATTTCAGTAATTGTCTATAATCATGTTATATAAGTACTATGGCAGGATAAAACACTACCTACTTCCTGTGTTTTGAGCAGAGCCTCAGTAGCCGAAATTCGGTCAGCAGACATCATCAGCATAAGCTTCATACGAACATCAATATCAATCTCTCCAAACCTATAACCTGAAATACTTTGTTTACAGTAAAGCCGCTGTTAATAAACGCTCGTCAAAGGGAAGTGTAATCCCATAACACCCACGTAGCGGTCTTTGTGATCAAACCACGCGTAACGCAACCTTGCGTCCCTCACTTAATCGCTCAGACTAAGTAGCATTAAACGCTGCCACACAATCCTATCACTTGCCAACAAATCTGATTTTCACTGCACTTTAATCCGATATCATCGGATCTCGTTTATTACCTTTAATCTCGGCTTTTCCCTCCCATAGTTATACATTACTGTCTCACTTACAGTAGCTGATTTGCAGCTCATATGCAACCGTCGATGGATGGTACACAAGCTCATAGTAACGCTCTCGATGAATGATGGATCCAAAAAGCTCTCACCGTGTAGTCAATTAAGTGATCAGGCAGGGGTTCTGCACAATTGGTCGCCTCCGCACAAAGAGACAACGCGGCAACGCGATGTAAATCACGGAGCGATGTTTTATTAGAATGGTTAGGGAAGATTTGTGATTTTTAATATATATCTACGTTAATATACAGCTTGATTATAACGGAATTGAATAAAACATTAAAAATCACAGTGTTGGCGAATAAAAATCGGTTAGCTGTGGGTTTTTCGAGCGTATTTTCGGTCAATCAATGAAATTCGGCGTCGAAATCGTTGCAGGCGTTGATGCGTGAAATCGCATGAGCGCATCCGAGCGGCACCACTGGTTGCCCGCCTCTGACCGACCGTGTATCGAGGGCCAGTTTCGATGAAATTTTACGAATCCCGTTTTAATATTCGTGCAAAATTTTTATACATATTTTTTCCATGCTTGATGCAATGTTATTTGCCGTGGAATTTATCGTTAATACATAGGTACGTTTTGTTCAAAGAAAATGAAATGTTCAGTACAGTTTAATGCTTTATTTTACTAAAAAGAAAATAGCGAATAATTTTACCTATTTAAAAGTAAAGATTCAAATATTAAGCAAGATATCAGAAGCTTTAACATAACAAAATGAAAATGTACTTCTTACATACAATTTGTGCCAAAATCGGGACTATACCTAAAAACCTAACAAAACCACATTCACAATACATAAAATACGAAATATTAAAACATAATAACGAAGACATCGGGAAGCCATTCGACATATCACATATAGAGCACTGCCTTGATAACCCCGCCGGGTTATCTGAGAAAAATAGGTTATATGGACAGAGTATCTCGCAGAAATTTGTCTTTACGACTCTAATGTATACGGCTTTGTAAGTATTGGATCGTATAGGAATATAATTATAAACTTCCTGAAGATACACACTTAAATACATAGTTAGGTAAAGTACTTATTTTTTAAAAACACGAAACATTATCATCAAAATATTATGTAAATAGGTATCATTCTATGACAAGAATTCCAACATTTCTAATGAAAAGTTAGGAATAACATAATTTGTATTTAAAAGATACCTATGCACTTTGGTGCGTAGAAATAAAAAATGTATGTAAAAATTTGCGACGGACGATGATCCCTATTCAAAAATTTATGTTCTATTAATGAGAATTTTTAATCAATAAACACCTAAATAGATTTAACTGTGCCTACCTGTATTTTAACAGAACACTGACTAGCACAGTATTACAATATTATTTATTGTAATACTGTGCTGGCTAGCTAGCTGGCTAGACTCAGTGATGACTGCTCACTGCTCCTAAAGGACTAAATGCTGGACAAGATCCTTTGTGACGGTGGATGTGTGTATCTGAAAATAAAGAAGATTCTTTATAAATTACTAAGACAGTGTAGGTACAGTACTTTGTACACAAAACAATATAACGAAAAGTTTACATCCATATGTATGACAAACGTAGCGTTCTAAAAATTATATATAGGTAGGTAATATAAATCAAACCTACTTATTTAAATAGTGTCTCTTCAACAATTCAGCGGCTCATTTGTAATTTATAACTCTAATGTTAAAACATTTATTCACCAATTAAATGTATCAAACCATTAAACACATTTGTAAATAGCAAGAATGTAAAAGTTATCCACATCAAAGAGACTGATATCAATCAATCAGGTATTGAAACAAAAGTTATCGATCTCAATAAAAGGAGTGTACTGTAAATCACTCGCTTGTTGTCCTGTCTGTGTGTTTGTCGATGTCCAGATAAATTAAGATCGTCTGTTGCAAAAAGACGGTCGACTCACTTCACACTTGGGGTATTAATACGCAGATTGTGAATTAACTGTAGTCTGTAATAGGTTTAGGGCCGATTTTTCAATGCTTGGATAAAACTTATTCGTCGAATAATATATTAAAGTACCATTTTAAAAACGTATTCTAATTGCCCGTATTTGACAGTTTACGTGACATTTTATAATTATCGTGTAATACTTTATTGGACGGATAAGTTTTATCCAAGCATTGAAAAATCGGCCCTTAGTGTAGTGGTTTTTTTGGACTGCGTTTTATACTTTGATTTTAAATATGAAGCTTAAATAGGAAAAAACACGTGAAGTTATTGAAGAACATGTAGGTACCTACAGTGTGTAGTAGGCGGGTATACCTACATTATACAAACCTTTCAGGTAGGAATTTTTTAATAAGTATACCTTGATATAAATATGTATAAGTACTACATAAATAATTAATAATTATATAGTGCATAATTATATCTAGGTATAGATATTAAAAAAATGTTTGTTAGGTACCGAATTACCTATAGGTACATATTAGATATAAGTACAACAACCGACATCCTAAAGGGATAAAACTATCTACCTACTATCTGTCGAAATACTAAGTATTTACATCTTTAGGTACCTATACAAAAATCTTCTATAGGTAATAATATTAGGTACCTATAACTTTAATTTATTTTTCAAAAACACTACTTTAACAGATTTTAAAACAGGATTTGTTCTAGAACAATTTACAACTGAAACTCGATAACTAAATCAGTATCAATTCCTTTCAAAGCTCTATGGACTAAATTTAAAGAGACTGAATATCTTCAAGCTAGTTACTAGCACTCAATTACTGGGGTGGGGGGAGGTACAGACGATCAATGTTCAGTTGTTACTAAGTTCTTAGTAACAGTGAATCTGGCTTCACCTTTGAGGTTTACCGTGGTAAGTTTGGTATGTTGTATTATATGTAGTGTAGTAGATAAGAGTATAGTAAAGTAATAGGTAGGTAGGCATCTAATACCTAAATCTGTTTATACTAGTTTTGTACCTAACTAAAAATTTCGGGTTTTAGTGACGTCTTATTACTTACATAACTACCTAGTTCATAACTGAAGGAACAACTGCCGATTTTTGTAGAGTCAATCATTCACAAAGTATATCTATCAATAAATATAGGTAGGAAAAGATAGGTACTTAGGTAGCAAGATAAAATAAGAGCATAGGGTTATCAATTTGTTTTTATTCTAACTACTCTTAAATCAATAATATTTACTTATATTAGGTACCTATATTCCAAATTCCTAGATGGGTAAAGTTACATCCTGCTAAAATGTGACATATTACTAGGTAAGATAGGCCGCTAGGAATGTTTAAGATAAATCATAAAACCTTATATTATAGGTACATCTTCAGGTAATAACTTACCACCCATCATCACAACTACATATATACAGTATACCTACCACCACAGATCACAGAAACTAAAGGCCTACCACACTAGAAAATTAAGATATAGTTGCCTAGTGCCTACGTAGCATAAAAACAGTACAAAATTAAGATATACGTAGCATAAATTCCCCAGTCTGAATCTTGGATCTTTCACCCAGGGGGCGGGTCGACCTGACCGGCCTCACCCCCGCTCTTTCACCTTCCAATTATTAAAAACTTTTCGCTTCAGGAACATGTATTTAGGTTTTTGGTAGATGCTCTTTTGTTTTATTAAAAGTAGGTTGGTTATTATGTCTGACAGTTCTAGCTTCTATGGTTGTTCTATTGATTTTATAGAGTTTCTTTTAATAATTTATAAATAATTGTTAATTATTTTCTAGTTCATTCTAATGCCTTATTTTAATGTGGCAGTTTCTAATAGATTCCGTTAATAGGTAATTAATTTTATGCAAACGAACAATCTTTACCTTTTATATGTTGTAGGTAGGTACCTACCTACCTAATTATAAAAAAATTAACTTTTATAATTATGACATTTATGCTTTTACTACCTACCTACTACTTAGATACTATACTTTTTAGTGGCTCGGTTATCCCATTATTTTTAACAAACCTACAAACTTGTTTAAAAACATTCTTACTAAAAATTAACAACTAGATTAGGTACCTACCTACTTGATAACAGCTATTTTTATACGAAAAAAGAAATGTTAATTAACATTCAGGACAGCATTGTTTTTATTTGAAATTCTTCATAATCTCCAATCAAGTAAAGACTGGACATCTCTCATTCCTATAAAATAACTGTTCTAGAGAATTTTTAATTGTAATGTTGTGGTCATTTCTTTTTTAAAAGTTTCATGAAGATAATGTTATGATAAGAATGTCATTGCTTCTGTAATGCTTTTGAGATAAGAGGTTATGTAATGATAAGATTTATTGCGGTATAAAAATAGTTTTTTGGCACCCTAAACTTACCTACGTAGGTATTTTGTAATAGGTAGGTATGATAATAATAATATTAGATTGTTATATTATAATTAATGCGAAAAATATTCTTTTAATTATAGGTATCCTAATATGTATCCTAATCTATTTTACAATTCTAATTAGAATATTTACAATCTTATACCTATACAAAAAAGCTCATTCGAACATTTTATGCAGTTTAGGTAGGTATCTACTCTCATTTATAGCGTTTAATAATTAAATTCAAAACATACGAAGCAAACCCACTTACCATAGTATTAATTTAACATATTATCTACATTCTTCAATAACCTAGTAACAATGGTAGGACCTGCCTACCTAAATACGACGCTCAAGATTTCTCGCTAAAAAAATCTGACTAACCTATACAGTTACTATTTAGTATTTAGTAATCTATGCCATAATGCCACTACTAGGAAATGTAACTACGTAGGTATTTATGTAGTAGCTTCGCCTACTAGTTTGACTCAAGATAACAAAAAAATATAGGTAGCCATACTCGGCAATAGGTACCTAATCTTATTTTCTCCTCCATCTACCATACGCAAAAAATAAAACTTTTCACTTACAGAAGTATCAAAATAACATCAATACAAAAGCGTAACAGTATTTATTAGTTAGCATTCCGATACGCGGCCGATTGACGCGTGACGTGCGCGGGAGTGGTGAGCCGCGCCACGCCCTACCGCCCAGATCTAGATTGATCTAGCTCATTTGTATTTTGTATGTTACGGATTTTTTTTAAGAAAAAAAAAATTTTTTTGGTGAAAGAAGCATGAAATTTTTTTGGTGAAAAAAGTTTTTTGTAAGTATGAAAAAAATTGTTAAGTAATTTTGTTAATAAGCAGTACGTTTTTAATGAATAATAAATATGTGTTTTGTGTCAGTTATTTTATCTGTAAATAATTATACTAATCTTAGGTAATAAACACAAAGAATATCTAAAGACGTTACATAAATCAAATTTACATTTTTATGCTGTCCGTACAAAATACGTACGGTAGTAATACATAATATTCAAAGGCGAGTGTAAAAACTAGTTGAGTGAAACATCTGTCTGAAGGCTTTGAAGGAAGTTGTATGATAATACGGTATATAGGTAGCTAGCTACGAGACCGCAGAAATATGGACGACGGAAAGTTGATACAAAGTAGGATTTTCAGGTACCATCAGCAGATAAATGCGGTATTTTATTTTAAATATCGGGTGGCTATTTACCTATGTAAAATTTTTTGATATGATATCATGAGAGTTTACTCATTGAAAATATTAACTAGTAACTACCTAATACCTATATGCACATTGTTTGAAATTAAAAAAAAACACATCCTAATTATATGAGATTAATTTGCAATTGTATAAATAAGTTAATTACGAATATCCCATGTAGGTAAATGCAAATAGTTATCTAGGTAGGTTAAACACATGTTTAAATACATTAGTAAAAAATTAAATTAAATTATTACCTAGGTACATATTTCGATACCGTTGATAAAGGTAAAAAATAAATTGTATAATTAATGTACTTTCTACAGAAATATTAAAAATATAAAAGTATAAAACTATGGATATAAACGAATAATAATACAAATAATTAACGAAAAACGAAATAAACAACTATGAACAAACACAATAATTTCAATAGTAACAACTTACAATACTACAAAACCTATTCGCAAGCTAATTTCAAACCGTCAAAACATAAAAACAAAATCGGTTGTTCTATTTCGGCGCCGACCGTACCGGCTGAAAGATTTTCCCCCCGAGTGGGGGTTCGGAGGTGGCGGGGCCTTCGCTCTGCCCCCAGGCCACCGGGCCAATGGCGGAGCGGCGCGGCCTGCCACGACCCGCGCTCAGTCGCGACTCAGACGCGACCCTTGACACACGTTTGACGCGCGCGACCGCGTCTCACCCGTCGACCGCAACCGGCATCATCACGCACGGAGCGCTAGTTTACGGAGGGGTCGGTGGCCCGGGCCTGTGCCCTCCGAGAGGCCCCGACCTCCCGCCTCTGGAGCTCGGCTTCCGCAGCACTTGGCGCGAAGACGAATTGCTCCCGTCGACACCCGCCAGCCAGGCTGCGTCGACGCAGAGCGGCTCCTCCGCGACGGATAAGGGCCAAAATGTGGAGTGCGTCGTTTGCGGAGACAAGTCCTCGGGGAAGCACTACGGCCAGTTCACTTGTGAGGGTATGTAGGCAGTGACAGTGATGTGCTCAAGTGTTGTGCTCCTGTGTGTTACACCGTGCACGCTCGACCCCTAACCTGTAAATCGTGGGTGACCAAACTAAACAAACAAACTCGCGGTCAAACATCTCCGAGCCTGTACAAAACGGTCGATAAAACTAATCGATAAATATCATTTACCAGCAATTATCGAGTTAAACGTAACAACTCCCAAATTTACGATCGAATGCTTTAATAACTGTTATCAAACTCTTTATTTATTTAACAATTATTAAAAGTTATGGTGAGAGGTTTTCGTTATTGAATCAACAGATAAAACATAACATCTCAACCTTTTTATTGCTCTTAAATTATAAGTTTGTGATTCTAATAAGATACAAGACGGCACTTATAAAAAATACGAGATTAAAACGTTCCAACGAAACTTATCACTAAACTTTAAACCAGTGGCAGATTTACCGCGTAATTAAAAAAGTATCAATCAAGGAAAAACAAACAACCCAATCTTAACCTTAAAAATACCAATTAACTTTTGAACGAAGCTAATTGTGGCAATAACACAAAGTTTTCATAAACTGCCTGCCGCTAAAGATAAGGGGAGCTTCACTTTTATGCAAATAAGTCAATTGAGGAATTTGTTGCCGACGCAAAACAAGTAATTTATTAAAATAAGCTAAAATGGATTTTACATACAAATAGCGCTAGCGGTTTCGCCGTGTCTAATGCGTATGAATCAAGAATTGCAATTACAATAATCTTACTTTAAGTGTTAGAAATTGTGATTTGAAATGATTAGGTAGGTAGGTAGGTATCTTGCGACGTAATATGCGTGACTGCTAAGCTTTTTCTATTAAGTGTTTAAATTACACCTAATTATAAACCTACTTTAAAACTTGGCGGTTTTTAAAGTTTATTTTGAATTATTTACGGTATTGTAATGTTTAGGTAACTAGGTAGGTAGGTATTATCTGTTGCCTAAAATACTTACGCATGCAAAAAATCAACAATTAAAAATTAAAAATAGAATGATAGAAGTATTCACATCTTTATGCTACCTACCCTACTAATTATTACCTTTAAAACTGATCGCTAAAAATATTAGAAACAAATCAAAGCGTAGATACGTGAATTTAAAAAACCGAGTCCTTTTGAGCGTTGAAACACCTGATTCATTGAATAATTTGAACAAGTTGTTAACCTAAATTGAACACTGAAGTAAATATAATAATAAAATAAACGTAATACTAAAGTAGCAGCTTATCTATTATGCTAAACTGTCACGCAACATTCTAATAACACAGGTAACCGCTTATTAAAGTGCTAATTAAAGAAATCCCTCAATATAATATCTATTTAGACATTGATGCAGGTAATGACCAGTTAGGTTTCAAACGTAATTACCTAAGTGACTGAGATAGCCTTACAGATAAAAAATTGAATGAATCTTGGGAACCTAGTGTCTTTCACTTGTGCGCGCCAATTTAATGACAGTTACCTACTTTTTAATTTTTCCGTGAAGCTAAGCTTTGACAACATGATAGGTTATTCTGCCAATATTTTTAGTATTTTTTAATATCAAACTAATTAAAATTTAAATTGAAATTGTACGTTAACTCCTATTTATTTCTACTTTTATACGATTCAAAAGTCAAAACCCAAGTTATCTACTAAGTTTTAGCTTCACTTGAGAATAAAAATTTCGTAGCCTGTAAGTACCTAATTAAATATGTAAATGTTTACACATAACAGACGATTAAACGCTAACGATAGGTAAATTAACAAAATTTTGATTTAAATTCTGGATTTCCAATAAGAAAAATAAATACAACAGACTACATTTCTTTACTTTTAATATGCGTGAACAATACAAATATCTGAATGCATGTTTGGTAATTATTTTAGACTACGTAATTTCTCTTAAGCAATTAAAAAATTACGCAAGCGTAAAATAAGAAAATTCAAAACATGGCACAGTTTCCCAGATATCATCCAAATCAAGTTGTTTTTAATTAAAAAATAAAAGTTAGACTTTAATAATTAAATTTGTGTGTTTTTTAGATACTTGTATTAGATGTTTGTCTTTATTTTGGTGGTAGCAACATTTTTTAATTGTTTGGACATAGGTAGGTAGGAGATTTTATATCCGTCGGAAAGATAATACCTACCAGTGTCACATATTTTTAATGTTTTCATACGTTTCTTTATAAAGTACCAGAATTATAAGTGATTATAACCTGACTTACCTACCTACTTAATTCAAATTTCTGAAATAGGTACCTACCTATCGTAGGGTTTTAATTGATCTAGGTAGGTATGTTAGTTTTTGTTTTATAATTGGAAGCTAGCTTTTTGACAACTACCTACGTAATAAAAATAATATTTTAGCAAGCAGATTACTCAAGAGTTAGTATTTACTAAAACGTAAACATATATTAATCTTAGATTACCTAAACTTAGGCACCTCAACTGGTTTAAAAAATCGACCCACATGAGGTCTATAAAGAAATAGACAACCCAAAACAACAATTGTTTGTCTTTTTATCCAAAAACTGCTTGAATTTAACCCTTCAAGTACATGCGGAGATAATTCCTCTTATACCGTATGGTCCCAAAGACCAGCCTTGACCTGTACAGTGCACCACTCACCTTGCATGACCCTATACAGTTGAAAAGTAACAATGTTATAGGTATACCTTATATGTAGGGTGTATTGATCTTTCGGATTCAAATGTTGAAACTACTTAGATGAAAAAGTAAAAGAAAGTTTTTTTTGCAGGTTTATTAGGTAGAAATAGAAGAGTATTTAGGTTGGTTTTTTAGTGGAATAATTAGATAAATAAATGCAAGCTAAGTAGGTAAGTACCTACGCAAAAATACGCATCTGCGTACCTATCTAGGTATTTAGTGTTTTGATAAGATAAAACTAGACTAATTTATGAACTTAAATCGTTATATTTCATTTATTGGTGATTAATAAGCGTTCAATTTATTTCCCAAACTTATAAATAGGTAAGTACCTAGGTAATATATTAGGAATGCGCAATTCATTATGCGAAAATGTTGATACTTTTATTAATACTAATAAAGACAAAGCTTTTAAATGGCGTTAAAACTATTTTATTGTCCGAAAAAACCCGGACATATTATGTACATACATTATTTATTAAGATTACAACAATATTTTTCCGATATTTTCGCTTGATTTAGGTACACACTATGCAAAGTGATATCGAAGTGAACTTTACGATCAAAACTATTTGGTTGTTTGATATTTGGTTCGATTATTTAATGCGATGAAATCATATCACATTTTCTAAATACCTACTGAATATTTAATAAATAAGAATCGTGTCTTATCTATAAAGATAATTCTACTAAAAGTATTGCGTTCACTCTGTCTCAAATTAAATGTGATCGCTTTCCATTTCGGTTCTTCAGTCATTAATTCAAAAAGAAATTTCGCAAGCGATATCGCTTCAATATCCTGTCTACCGTGAACATAAAACAGGCTACAGGCGCCTCTTTATCTAAAACTGCGGCGAGTTCTTAGCGGGCGAATAAAATCGCTCGTATTTAATAATTTAGAGGAAATTTTACATTTCTTATCACGCGTGGCGCCGTCCGGGTCACGAACTCGGCTATCTTTTCAGTAATATCTCGGAAACTAGTCGATAATTTTGAATAAATTTGTTAGATTCGGTCAATTTAATTCCGTCCAAATTTATTGGCTTATGAATGGTGATCACGGAAAGTTTATTGAATGGCACTATGCTGTGAATGTGTTGACTGATGAATTATGGCTGGAATTTTTATTGTTTTATCACCAGGATAAAGTTTGCACAGTCAGTAAGGTGATTGATATTAAGGCACAGATTACTAGACGTATAGATCATTTTCTAGACTCTAGTCTCTAGATCAAATATTGTTAAGGCTAGATATATGGTTTTTATTTATTTTCTATACTATATTCAAACTCAATAATTGTAAATCGTTGCGCTGCATTAGTGATGGTCATAAACTGTTATTTTGATGTCGACAAATCCACTTTATTAACAGGTGGACCTCCCGCTGTTGGAGTTGGGACCTTGTCATTGTAAACACTCGTGAGTCATGATGTGAAATGTACTTAGACCTTTATTGGTGTTGCTTTGACAAGGTTCTGTGAAATGCGCTCCTTTTGACTTAAATGCTCGCGTCCGTGAACGACTATCCCGATTCAGTTGACACCTGAGTTTAGTGATGTGTGATAAGGATCGATAATAATAACATATGTTTATACTTGAAATAAATACCACTTACCGTAAAATAAAGGCGTAATAAATAAAAGTAATTTCAAATGAGGAATGAGATTTAATGATTTCATAAAATAATACTTACCTAACTGTACATAAAATCATAAAGAATGTAGGCATTCTCAAAAATGCGATATGCTAACGGGCAAAACGTTTTATTAATCTGATAATACTACATTTCAACGGAATCCGAGCTATCATAGAAGGTTTATATCTTAATACGTTTGAAAGCTTTAACCATAACATGTTATCTTTAGACGCATAAATAGCAGAAAGATATCATCTTTTGATTTGCATTAAGAGTATTTATAATATTCATATGTTTTTCACCAAATCTTTCTCTTTATTTTGGTCTGATGTTATCTTTGGTCTAAATATGTGTTTAACATGATAGAACACAAATTATAAGAGATATGAATCGCATTATTCGATATTATATGTTATGAATTAATCAGCTGATTTGCATGATCTTACTATTTAAAGTATAATATATTAATGTACAACAATATTACAGTTGTATCTAATGAAATATTTTTCCATTTATTTATGAGTAGGTATTCCATATTATATTTGATTTAAACGTAGGTAAGGTACATTAGGTACTTTACGTTATAATAAAAAAATCTGCATAATTTCTTCGAACAACAAAAAGATCTCCTTGTTTTACCCATCATTTTCTACTAAAAAAAATAATCTTTAATCGCTTTCCATGAAATCGCAGTAGTATATACCTTGCAACTCACACAATTTAAATCGCATTAAATAAAAACTATCGACATGCGCACATCACTACAACCGGTCACTTTATGGTATGTTTTGTCCCGCAACACCGTGGCAGTTAACCCTATCTTTACGAGCGACTCTAAACATAAGTGTCTCTCGCGACTTATTTATTTTTATCTCATTCCACTTTTTAAATTGAATCCCGGACCGGCGCGTGTGTGGCTCGCCCGACCACTAAACCTGTCAATAAACTTAAATTGTATGAATTAGTGGCTTTAATTCGATGCCTTTTAATACGTTGTTTATGGATAGAAGGGTATTGAATAGGTGCGTTAGCGTTTGTGATTGTCACCTCGTTAAGATGACGTCAGTGTAATACGTCAAGTGAAATGGTACACGTGTGTGAGATAATTTTGTTGAACGATGAGTCCCGTACCGTCTTAAAGCAGTACTAATTCCAGTTTGGGAAAATAGACAGCTACAGATACTATAGGTCGTCTAGCGCCATCATCGTGACATACACGGTGTCCCCTGAAATGTTATTTCCTTTATAATTAATATATTTTAATATGAATCTTTCATACATAATATTATTATAGACTTAGTCTTTGATACTTCTGCATCTACGGAACTGAATTTCTTATAAAAGCGTGATCGTTAGATGTCTGAGCTATTGTTATATTAATTCTAGTTACGTAGGATTTGCAGGTGGAAGGTAAAAAATAGCTTCTTTTTTTGTAAATATTGATTCGTTTTCATGAATTAAATGTATACCATTAAAACATGCAAATAAGTACATAGTTTAATTGTGGCTTAACATCAAATCGACCTTTGGTCGTGTTTTGTTTTTAAATGTAGTATTGTTTCAACACTTGCATATCATGATATAGGTAGGTACCTATGTGGTACCTACGTATACTATGCACCTACACTGCGTCACATGCATGTCACATGTGTTGCGGTAGGTACATATTATAATCAAACTAAAACATTTATTTATTCAATTAGACTTCTAGAAGTACTTTTGAATCGTCATAACATATTTTGCACGACTCATGATGCGAAGCATCAGAGAGTGCTTTACGATCGAAAAATTTTTTTCGCCTCATTTTTGCAGCTATTCTTATTATTTATAGCCTTGTTAGTTCACGGAATCAAGATATTTTGCATACTATTTAACATTTACTACCGATTCGGAATACAGCATCTATGGTGATTGGTGAATGGTGACACACTATTAACTACACGCCCCGGTTATTACGTGCTTTGAACAGAAAATATCAAATTGATTTTTTAATTCCTAGGCAACATTTACATGTTTAAGATACCTATATTTTAGTATCTTACACTAGTTACAAGATATTTTTTAAATCATTTCTTAAACAGTTGAAGTAGGGAATTAAAGTTTTTGTTGGATTGGTATTGTGGTTTTCCGCGGGGCACAACTAGTTTATATACTAAATGAATTAATTGTTCTATCTAGTTATATTATATAAGATATAATGATGTACAACATTGTAATGTATAATGATACGAACATTGTAGTGTTTAAGGCTAATTACAAGTATCATACTAAAGAACATAATAGAATGTTTTTTGTTACAACAGGTAATCTATACAAAAAGCTAGTAATACTACTAATTATACTAATATTATAAGTCCTAAACATTGTATATCGTAACAATGTTCGATGCTCTTTCACGCAAAAATTACTGAAGCGATTTGAATGAATTTTAGTGTGTAGATAGATTAAGAGTCTGTGAATAAGATGTAAATAATATAGTATTGTAAGTTTATATCAGGTAACCTACAAAACAATGAAAAGCTAAGCGACAATAGTATTGTAGATCTAGATGTTTTTTTTTTCTTGAATACTATACAAAAAACTTTAATACCTTATTTACCTTTGAATTTAAAATTAATAGTAATTTATGTGATTTTATTAGGAAGTTTTTTTGGTTATTTAATAAGATTAATAAATTTACTTCTATAAATAAATTTATTTCTCTGGTAGGTAGGTAAATAAGGTATCTATTACGCCGTTTTTGATAATGTTTTAAATCATATTGATATTATTTATACTGATATAATAACAATTAATGATTGACACATAATAAGTATTAAAATAAATTAATACAAAGATGATCGCTTGTAATTACTACACTAATTGGATATTATCGTTTTAAAAATAAAAAGATCTATAACACTAAGACAGGACCTAGATCATTAGGCTCAAACCTCGTTAGGGAGGATAATTTTTCATTTCACTTCTTCTTTTATAATACCTATACGTATAATGGAACGGTTTAAAGAAATTATGTTTTATTTAATGGGATTTTGATTTCTTAATATCTGCCTAAAGTATGTGTCTTTGTAAAATATATATTCAGTTAATCTATAATTAATCTATACTTAATATTATAAAGCTAAAGTGTTTGTTTGAACGCGCTAATCTCAGGAACTACTGATCCGATTTGAAAAATTATTTCGGTGTGTGATAGCCCATTTATCGAGGAAGGCTATAGGCTATGATATCATCACGCTAAGACCAACAGGAGCGGAGCAATGCGGGTAAAACCGCGGGGATAAGGACACCATAACATTAGGTTCACTCTTCTTAATTCAGTATTTTGTTTTTTAACATCAAATACTGAAAACAAAAATGTAAATGTGAATTTTCATATAAATATCTTTCCTATATTCAAGAATAATGAAAATACATATTCTCTGACTTCCACACTCATATTTATCTCAACTTCAAAAAATATTTCACACACAACATTGATAAGAAAAGGGAACAAAATGTTAATTACTTTCTCAGTCGGTTATAAATTAATAATTACAGGCCATCTCCATACGGGCTAATGATTTTCAGTACATTGTGATTGATGAAGCGATCGCCGCTCAATTGATTTCCATCTAATTCAATTTCTACATTCATTTCTAAATAGATTTTAGGGCGCGTTCCCACCGTGTCGTGACGACAGATAATCGTGTAGTTTTAAGTGTCGTGGCTTATATGTTTAAATGGAGGTG
Organism: Colias philodice; assembly: GCF_061535455.1. Taxonomy (NCBI): domain Eukaryota; kingdom Metazoa; phylum Arthropoda; class Insecta; order Lepidoptera; family Pieridae; genus Colias; species Colias philodice. The sequence continues at coordinate 3,062,107 of NC_143104.1, forward strand.
TTCACATTTAGAACGACACAATTTACTGTCGTCTACGACAGTTTTTGCAGTGACTACACTTTGTCGTGACAGTGGGAACGGCAAGCACGACAGTCGTAAAACGATAAAAAAATCGTGGACGGCAACTCTATGTAGACGAACACGTGTTTTCCCTTCCCTCTCGCACCCGCGCGCCCCTCGCGTCTGTACTCGGTTTGCTTTTCCCAACCCAAGCGTACGCAGAGGCGACTAGATTTGTAGCTTGTTGATGATGCGAGCGATCTGAGCGATCCAATGGGAACAGCTAGATACGACAGTCGCTAAACGATAAAAAATGTTGACGACAAACAATCGTTATAATGGGAACAGGTAGAGACGACAGTTGTCGAACGATAAATTAGTCGTTACGACATAGTGGGAACGCGCCCTTAGTAGGTAACATGCCGTGAATTGGCCTGGCAAATTCATATTATACCATAACTAGCTGCTCCGCGCGGTTTCACCCCCGTGGCTCCACCCCTGTTGGTCGTAGCGTGATGATATATAGCCTATAACCTTCCTCGATAAATGGGCTATCTAACACTGAAAGAATTTTTCAAATCGGACCAGTAGATCCCGAGATTAGCGCGTTCAAACAAACAAACTCTTCAGCTTTATAATATTAGTATAGATTAAGCATGGCTGGTTATGACGATCATAATATGAATTTGCCAGTCAGTTCAATTCACGGCGTAAACTGTCTGGAAATAAGAGGTCATAATACGGCCCCTGTAGGTATCTACATACTTTATTTCATGTATATCTGTTACTATCTATAATAACATACTTTTAGAGAATAATAATCCTTATTCTACTGGTTAAAACGACTTTTTTTAAACTTTATAGATAATATATATTATATAGTATATGGTAGGTACCTACTTATTTTAAAATTTGATAATAATCTTTTTTGACACCAAGGTGTGAAAACGTAGAAGACAGAGATATATGTCCGCATATTTTGTAATGTTTTATGACTTAGGATAGAGCTTTTTTACAAAAACCTAAATATTTCTATAAAATAACGTAAATTTATTGAAAATATTCGTCTATTATTTGGCTACATATAAATACATAAAAAGTACTTACCGGTCGTTGACCCATGATTAAAATATGTTGACAATATTTTCAAGCATCACGATATATTATTATAATCACATTAAATTAAGAATGTTAACGCCTAAAGCAAAATGGTGATTCATAAAACGTTTTATAAGTATAAGTGGGTATTTCCTATTGGCTGTCGTAGTTATAAATTTTAATAACGATCGTGCATAAATTAATTTTTAACAGGCAAATTACTTTGGATAGAAGATTAAAACGTTACAAAACAGGCAAAGACATTTCAAATAAAAAAAAATCGTATTTCAAATTAAGAAGTATGGAATTCCGTGAATAGCCTTATTTTTTTTTAATTCTTCGAAGTGTTGCCAGTTACGATTATGATATCTATGATGAAAATAAAGATAAAAAATATCACCAAGATGTATTGCTGTTAGAACAGTTTAAAAGGCAGTTACAAGGAAGGGTCTTTAGGGCTTTTGTAGTAACTCAAAAATATTATATAAATAGGCCTCGTTACGTGAACACTAAAGGTTTAATGGTTTAATAGGCCATTTTTCAAGGTAACAAATTATAGGTAGTTGCAATAAAAAGTCAACCTTGCGTTTATATGCAACCTGTTTACAATAAATGCATGATATTTAAAATTAATTGTACTATTATTAGTAAGTCTTGGTGCTAGTATTCGAATGGAAGTAATATTGGTTTTGGTTTGACCAACTTGTTTTTTAGACTGTATTATAGGTACTAGTTATATTTCCTAGCTCTCGCGTGCGCGAGTATTGTAAAATTTATAGACTTTTGGTAAATGTAGGCATGCTTTTAATATTATCTTCTGAGTTCGAACAAAATAGTTAGGTAACTTAAATTCTTGAATATTTACTCAGCTGAGCTTCAATTCACGTTTTATTTTTTTACATTAACTTAAAAAAGGGATTTAGTTATGTATATGTATATGCAAAATTCAAATATTGCCCTAAGAATTATTAAATATCAATACACAAAAATTTACTCACACTTTTAAACAACAAAACATAATTCATATAGTTCCGTGTGCGCCATGTTTTCATTTGAAATCGCAATGTCAATGCACCGGTTATCATGCGCGCGCAATTTGAGAGATATTTCCCAGCGATTGCGGTAATTGGGAACCGCGTTGTTCTCGTGCTAACGCGGGATGCTTTTTAGTCTGTGGGCGAATTGTAGTTTCTAATTTTGAATCGATCGATTTTTTTTAATGTTAGTAAATAAAGACGTGGATCTGAGGTTCTGAAACGACGTGGTCTGAATGATACGAAGTTTTAAATAGAAAATTGTACTCACCATTAATATTTATTATTTTATTCAAAAACTAGGAAGACGTAATATTAATTACGATTATTATATTTTTTATCTTTTTTTTTACCACACATTGGTTTGTATATCAAAGCTGGCAACTATCTTATAAAAAAAAGCAAATGTCAACATTCCAATTTTAAAATTTCCTTTTCTATTTTATCCCGCGTTTTCAGTAAAGATACAATAGTCGAAGCATAGAGCATAGACGCAGTATTTAGTAATCTGTGGTACAAGTGCGCCTACACGATTATCAGAATACGTGGTTAACGGTACGTTGCATCCAAAATGTGGAACCTAGCGCTCCTAGCTTCTTGGAAATGCGATTATAGAGCTTATTCGAATAATGTTTATGTTATCTGTCTTTCCGCTTTATGGAGACTGTCAGTCTGTAGAATGGAACGGATATTTTTGTAACGAATTAGTTTTTTGTAAAGGCAAATATCTACCATATAATGTTGTGTTTTAAGTAAAATATTATCTAAATAGTGCGCTATAGGTACAAGGTGAGTATTTAATTATTACATTAAATCACATATCGACATGTTTACTATATTTTTGGTAGGGCCATATTTTTTTAATTAATTTAATACATAGGTAATTAAAAGTGAGATACTAAGATCTTTAGATATAAGATAGGTACATAGTCTAAGCTTTTCGAATGAACAATTTTGTCGCTTCATAAAGAAATACTAATGGTCCGGGAGCCAGCAGCAGATTTTATGACCAAGTTCCTCTCAAGCGGTAATTAGTAAAATGCATCAAAGTATAGTATTATGAAGCCTCGTGAACGTCAGCTGGAGCTCGGTTGGGGGGAAGAGCGGTTGTAGCCTCCCGTATCAGCTGACGGTTTTTCCACCAAGATACAGCCAGCTGACATATATATTTATCCACAGTTACATATAAGCTATCATCAGGTAAATTTTTGTTTGAGAGGAAATAACGGAAAATAAATTTTTCTTTAAATTTAACTTTCATGTTCGAGACACCAGCTGACGTATAATACACCATGTTGTAACCAGCTGACTATTTTTTTTCGTTGAGATATTGGGTTAGCTACAATTTGACAAATTTTTAGCTGAGAGGAAATTAATGAATGAATGTATTTTTTTTCCTATGTGCGTGGGAGGCTACAACCGCCCACCCCCCCAACCGAGCGCCAGCTGACGTTCACGAGGCTTTATAATACTATACTCTCATGCGTCTGACGAATTATCTCTTGAGAGGAAATAGTTAACCAAATTTGCACCTGGCTCCCTAACCATAAATAGTATTCTGAAATAAATCCTAATTTAAACAGTCAATAACTATGCATTTCTTGTTAACTTTAAATACAGTTAAGTTTGAAGCGATGTGGCAATGTCAGGCCATAATCTAATATAGACTATCGTAATTTGAATATTTTAATAAGAAAGTATTAAACTATGTTCACACTCGCGTGCCTTGATATCGTTAATATCTATCTTATTATGTAATGTCTTTATTTGAAATATGTTTAAATTTTTCGACTTCGTGTTGGACGGTTTAAATTGTCTGCGTGCTTTTATGAATAGTAATTATTTGTAAGACATTAGTTATTTTATGTGTATAAGTAAAGAAACTAGTGATCGAATTTTGATAAAGTTTTTTGTATAGAATGATACGACTCGTGGAAAATGTTAACTTAATTGGAATGATATTGTCCAGTTTTAGATTTGTTACCTTTGCTTTCACTAATTTCATCAATTGCTTAGAAAATATTAAAACGTAGAATATAACAAGATAAAAAGTAAAACAACTAAAACCCAACTACGACAAAAAACGACGCTGAAAAAGTATAAAACAAAAGTTAAATTGATGAACTAATAAAGAAGCTATGAACGAAAAGATGTGAATTATATGCAATCAGCCCATGAATACAGGTAAAGTCACAAGCAAATGCTAGTAATATATATATATATTCAAAATGTGCAAGTAAAAAGCTTTCAAATGATACCAAACACGGCATATTTATCTTAACTTTATTTTTTTACTCTGTATGTTTTGTCCGCTAGAGGGCGCCACATTAGATTTTGTGAAACCCCATATAGCCTATAACCAGCGGACAATTAAGACGCTTCTAATGATATGTCATTTGTCGAATTCTGATAAGTAGTTTAGAAGTTACGAGGGAACAGATGAACATACATACATACATACATACATACATACATACATACATACATACATACATACATACATAGCCTGTCAAAATCATAACCCTCCTTTTGCTTTGCCGTAGTCGGGTAAAAAATAATTATTACTTTTGAACATAAATAAAGATGTTTTATAATTTCCAAATAAATTTAAGACTCGTCGAAATATATCAAAACTTTTACTAATTAATATTGATCATGTTGTAAACGTTATTTATAGTAGGTATACGAATTGGCACAACTAAAATTTATTATCATTATTCAAATTTAATTTTTACATTTTATTTGTTTATTTTGTGCTACTATCAGTATAATTCTTATTTATAATCTGTGCACAAATATTCGAAATTTCTATAACATATAAATAAAACTTTATTGGCCGTCATTTTTTCATATAAAGGTATTTATGTGCATAAATTAAAACTAGCAAGTATTTTTCTTCCATTCATCGATAATTTATAATAAAACGCTAATATAAAATCAATTAACATACGTTAATCGCATCAAAAAAAGCTTAATAAAGTCTTATTGTGCTATTTAGCTATCTATAACACACATTTCTTTGGCGCCATTCATGATTTTTCTAATGCAAATATCTACAAATAAAATAGATAACGCAAGTCTCGCTTGTTTTACTGTGGTTCCGTACAATAAATTAAAGAAAGCTCATTGTAATTTCTTCTAATAAAATTCATACAATACAAAGGTAAATAATAGTTTGCAGAAGAATTAAGACGTACCCTAGAACGTTTATAAAAATAATGTCGCAAAGTTTATCAAAAACGTATCGAAGCCAACACATCGAATTTAAAATTTATCCTACCTACTTATAGAAAAAACAAATCTTCACTTTAATACACTGTTAATAAGACACTAAACAAACATTCTTACAATATTTAAAGAGGAACTCCAAAAAGCAAATATATTCATGAGGTACCATCTCATTAAGATTTTCTACCTCTCGTATACCTCCATACAAATGGTCGAATTATCGATATTGGGTAGTCGTGATTTATTCGATTATGTTAATACAATTAAATAACACTTAAGATATAACAAGGCGAGCTAACATGTTCGAACTACTGATTTAAAAAACCGGCCAAGTGCGAGTCGGGCTCGCGCACAAAGGGTTCCGTAGCAGCAAATATAATAAATTACAGTTAAATCAACCTATCTCAAAAACTATAAGAGATACTTTGATCAAACCAAAAATCGTTGAAAGAGTTAATTAGCATGCATCACCTCTATTTTTTTTAGAATTTTATACCCCGTAGTTATAAAAATAGAGGGGGGGGGGACATACTTTTTACGACTTTGAGAGCTGATATCTCAAAAACCGTTCACTTTAAGAAAAATGTTTTTTAGAAAACTTTATATCATTTTAAAAGACCTTTCCATTGATACCCCACACGGGTATGTACATCGAAAAAAAAAATTTCATCCCTCAGTTACATGTATGGGGGGCCCCACCCCCAATTCTTTTTTTTACTATTTAGTGTCATATTTTTGTAGCGGTTCATACAACACATATTCCCATCAAATTTCATCACTGTAGTACTTATAGTTTCCGAGTAAATCGGCTGTGACAGACGGACAGACGGACAGACGGACAGACGGACATGACGAAACTATAAGGGTTCCGTTTTTGCCATTTTGGCTACGGAACCCTAAAAAGAATTCCGATCCGCCCACGCTGTTTTCGTAATGTATGTGACACTAGGCTTATTTATCTAGACTAGAAGTTTATTTTAAACTAATAATCACAAGAGAAAAGAAGAAAAAAAAAGCTACAAGTTTTGGCCTAACATTATAAGAAACCCAGCATAGAGCTTCATAGTTTGGGCGAAAGCACTAGAAATTTGATAGTTATTTGCACAACCTTTGGAGCTTAACCTTTGTACCTATTTAATTTTAAAAATTAAAATCAAACATAAAACATACAAAAAGCATAGGTTCAGGTAAATATGAATACGATTTTTCAATCAATCATCAGTTACAATTTTAATTATTTTAATTTTATTTTATTGGAATTTTTGTCGCACAATCTCTACATGTATCTTATAGTTGGAGTATTTATAACTTGAATAATCATTTTAATAAAAGCTATCAGGTAACTATGAATAAATAAATAAATTGATAATAATTACCAGATTTTATAGCATTATTCACTACTAGCCGCGCCGCGCGGTTTCACCCGCGTGGCTCCTGTTGGGTCTTAGCGTGATGATATATAGCCTATAGCCTTCCTCGATAAATGGGCTATCTAACACCGAAAGAATTTCTCAAATCGGACAAGTAGTTCCTGAGATTAGCGCGTTCAAACCAACAAACAAACTCTTCAGCTTTATAATATTAGTATAGATTTTTCTATCAGGTTCATCATTAGCCTTTGTCCAACTTATAAAGATTTCTGATAATTTTAACATGTATTTTATATTTATAAGCTTCATCCGTAAGTTTTTATTTTGATAATTTCACGAGTTTATCAGAACAGAGTGTGTGTTTATTTCATTTAATTCGATACTATAGCGGCTTCGGCTTTGTCTTAAACCTAATAAATTATATCCAAAAACCTTCCTGTTGATAAAAACTGCATCAATCCGTTGTGTAGTTTTACAGATCTAAACATACATACAGACAGACGCGGGAAGCAACTTTGTTTCATACCTTGTAGTGATGACAAAGTACAGTACCCGGAACATAGTTATTTACAGCCTTATTTCCTTCCAGGTTGTAAGTCCTTCTTCAAGCGGTCTGTCAGGCGGAACCTGACGTACTCCTGTAGGGGCAATCGGAACTGCCCCATCGACCAGCACCATAGGAACCAGTGCCAGTACTGCAGGCTCAGAAAATGCCTCAAGATGGGCATGAGGAGAGAAGGTAGGTGGATCTGTGTGTGCATTTGATATAGTAGTTAGTATGTAGTAGTGAATTCTCGTAGTATGTTTGAAGATTGTGATGATTATTTGATAGCATTGAAATTGGAGTGACTGCCTTACCACCTATTTATTATAGAAGATACTATATTTCTGAATATACTTAAATAATAACATTGACATAGCAATAATAATTAAGATATTTAAAGGTAAGTCATTAAGTCACAAAATGCCTATGTAGCTATATTTTGTTGATTAAGTAGTAACTTCAACATCAACAATTACTATGATAGGTTAAGAATTTATTTAATTAATGAGTGCTTAGTTGAGTTAATTTACTGCTAATAACTTTATTAAAAGCGAGGAAAATAGCTTTAACTTTAAGTATTATGCCAAAACTATCAAATGTTACCCCCCTTAAACATAACCTAACAAATATTACCCATAAGCCATTAACACGCTAAAAATTACCCCATTGTTACAACAGTAAAAAAACTAACATATTTCACTAAAGGACATTTAAAACATGTGTTTATTAAACATTTTCTCTTTGTCCGCCGGTACATAACGTTACTATGTAAGTACTATGTAATAAGTTATAATATTACGACCTCGGAATATGCAAACTAATTGCATCTTGAAATTTTAACTGTCCAACACAATATTTATTGCGCACTGAATAATTTTAATATACTTTATAAACAAGGAGTTAAATGTATTATTATCTAGTGTTTTGTATAAATATAATCCTTGCGTATTTCTTAACATTTTAAACCAGTTCTGTGACAATCCATAACGTGACATTAGTGTTAACCTTTAAAATCTCATGGTTTTTACTTTCGCGACTATAATGCTCTAGTTTTTCATAATCACCTGTTTATATAGTCTAGTTATTCATATACCTATTTGTATGACAATCTCCTTTTGCTGGTATACAAAATTGTTCCCACAAACATGAGGAAATTTTACGTACGTAGTCCATTATTAATTAAATCATAAGCATCAACCATCTCAATGTCAGTGAGTACTTACGCGCATCACAAAAATTCCATTGCTTTTTATGACGATCAATTTAAAACTTATTAAATTAGATGCCTACGAACAAAAAGCCTAAGCACTTGATTGTCGCGAGTGTAATTAGTGAAATCATTAATCTTACTAGTTATTAGTTGGACAACTGGCCAAGGGCACTATCCACGTTCAGATTATGTTTAAGAGATTATTATTCTAGTATTAATATAGGTGGTTATTGTTTTAAAGACAGCTCTTGATTAATGATATTAATGATACAGCGTTAGATTGGGAATTGTTTTCTGTGGCTAATTGAATTTCTAAGTGTTTTATTGCTTGGTCGATTAATTTGATGAGATGTGGTCTGTCATTTTCATCTATTGGAAGATAATAAACGTTTTAGAGAATTCGTTGCCTTGTTTAGGTTTAATGGAATCTTACAAAATAACTATAAATCAGTCACAAAAATTAAAAATCTGTGTCTTTAAAATTGGGTAAAGAAAAATATTTGTTACGTTAACATTTTCCAGTGAAATTAAGTTTTTCCATGTTATAAAAACGTCGCATATTTTAACCTATCCATTTTCAAAGCTAAATGGCTTGTCTCATAATATTTTACGATCCACCCACTACAAAGCGACGAGCCCACAGAAGGCTTCACTTTGTGACACACATTTATAAAAGGCTGTTACGCTGACATTTTTTATCTTTTTTAACACTGCCGTGTTTATTATATGAAGACATTTTTGTTTTATTTCATCAAGCGCTTTCTTAACACGTGGTAAAACTTATCGATGAATTGACGTTAATTTTTTATTTATTACTAGCTTTCCGCCCGCGGCTTCGCCCGCGTTTTCAGAGAAAAACCCGTTCCCGTAGGATTTCCGGGATAAAACCTATCCTATGTCCTTTCTCGGGTATCAAAATATATCTATACCAAATTTCATGCAAATTGGTTCAGTAATTCAGGCGTGATTGAGTAACAGACAGACAGACAGAGTTACTTTCGCATTTATAATATTAGTATGGATTCGGTTTTTGAAGTGCACCACCGCACTACTCAAAAAGAGTGAAATCTTGCAGGATTATATTTGCCTCTTTTTTGGAAATTTAAAGGTTGTTTATTATCTGTAAGGTATATTTTAACCTTTAATACTAGGAAATTTCGATGAAACGATCGTGTAACAGTAGAGTTTTGCAAGCAATTTCAAAAACATAGGTACACGCTGTGTCACTATCTTATACTTTGCTATCTTGCAATTAAATCTTTAGATAAGTTATTAACAACTATAGAGGTAAAGATAGATATTACATAATATATCGTGTCTTAAATTTTGTAAGGTTTAATATCATTTAAATAATATTCAAGTATTGCAAAAATAGATGACACACAAACATAATATAGGGCTTCTTAAATATCAAAAATCTCTTTGCATTAAACACTTTAGAGTTTAGACGGAACGCTCAACATACAATAGAATGGTCATCTCCCAAACAAAATACAATCTGGACATTAGCATGACAATTACGGTTTCTTCATACCACCTCAGTATTAGGTACATTACGACCCTAGATAAGGCCACAGGAAGGTCCGGTCACCCGCTGCTCTTATGAACCCTTGTACACCCCATTAGGATCTCACCTCATACATTGTTCAACAAACGATTTGTTTGATGTCAACAAACAAAAGAAAGGTGCAAACGTTCAACGAGATTAACTATTAATAAAAAATAAAAGAGCGTGCTTCTTTGTCGCCTGATAATCGCCTTATAAGATCTGGTCGAGATTTCTTTGTTGTTTTTTCGATCGGATGCAGTGTGGCGGTTGAAAGCTTTCATTGAATGTTGATAAAACAAGATTTGTTAGTGATATGTTTTCTGTAATTCTAACTTGTTCGCGATTAGATTCGTTATCTGATTTATATCGGGGTGATAATGCGTTTGTTGAGTCTAATAGTATGTACACTTTTTTGATATGGATTTTAATGGAGTCTGTATCAAAGTGATTCAAATGCAGTTTAACAAATTTATCTTTCACAGCGTCTTGTTTTTCATTATCTATCTATATATACAACATTTTGAGCCACAATAACACAGTAGTTTTAACGCATCTAAACAAAAAAACATACGTTATAGAAACATACAAAGATTCACATTTATTATATTAAGTTAGAAAAATACACAACAAAGATAAAAATAGATGATTAATTAAAATACATTAAAAACCGGTTCATTAAAAGTGCATAAAGTTGGCATACAATAGGCCGCGGGTCCGCCCGTCATTTTAACGGACACCTTTTGTTTAAGGGCATCAATCAAGCACATTGTTTGTAATATCTTAATAACTTTTTGTACTGGACCGGTCATTCAGAAAGATTTTTGCTATCACGGTGCTTGAACGAGGGTACGAGCTGAATTTTAATGTTCATTGATTTTATGGAAATTGTTTCGCAAAAAATTCGTATGTATTATGAATTTATAGACCCTAATTCAAAAGGCTTGTGATCTATGTTAGACGGCGAGTCTTCAATGTTATTATTACCAGCATTATTATAATCCAATTCATAATAACCTCAAATTCCTTCAATCGCAAGATATGCCTTGACATATCAACGGACTCTTTACATTTAATCAATCCTAGCGAAAAATTCATAGTTGTTCAACGGAAATCAAGGACAATGGCCGCCTTTATAAGCCCACAAGACATGTCAAAAACATCACGCATTCTTTACCGTTCCCAGGGGCTGCAAATTATAGCAATGTTTGCGTCTTTCTAAAGTAAAACGTCTTGCATACAACGCACGCCTATTTGTACAAAGGGTACGTCAAAAGGATCGAAGTTGCGCTTTGAGGAGGGTGTCAATTCGCGTCCATAACCAGGTGCGGGCTTTGTTGACCAACTGACCGTAAGACTGGACATGTTTGGATTAGACGGCCGAAGCGGCACCGTGAGAATCCAGACTGACCGACGCTTATAGACAATAAAATATTTTTACCACCCGAATATTAATTTAACGACGTAATCGTAGCAACAATCAGAACTTAGAATTACGAGAATACCGCGGGCGGTTTGCCCACTGCGTCACAGAGAGATATTATCATGCATAATAACTGTGACATGTTCCGTATGACGCTCCAGGCGGAGCGTAATGGTCGAAATTCTGGGAAAACTTCTCTTACTAGCCGACATAAAGATGCAATCGCGTTACGTGCCAACGCGTTCCCACGGATTGAGTTGCAAAAAGTCCCTAGCGCTGGCCGGACATCGGTCAACGTTACCGAAAACATTAATTAAAAGCGAGACAACAAATAGACCGGTTTGTTTCTGCACGGTCAAGGTGCGTGACCCTAAGACCTGCGGATACTTGTCCGTCGTCGCTAATTATATTTCCGCACGTTTTGTCCATTTGCATGTGAATTTGGGGAAGTATAATAGGGTCCTAATCCGATGGTCCGTTCAGAAACCCGATAGGTTCTAGCGTAAACATTAACTCCACGTTGAATGGCACAAAGGTAGATAAATATAGAATTTCACATGATGAAAGGCGATTGTATCATGTTCTTTATTGCGGTACGCTCGTATAATTACGAAGATTCAATTTAATCACATAGTGTGTTTAATTAAGTTACATACATGATGCATCAAATTTCAAAAGTTTCCGTGATAATAATGGATTAATAACAGATGTCATTTGTTTGTGTAATGACATTACCTTGCAATGCATACCTGGTGTTGAAACCATCATTGATATTTTCAACAGTTTCAAATGTTTCTCGTATTAACAGTGCCTTATTAACAGCTCCTCACAACACAGGGGATCCTAGTGTGGGGTTCAATGCAACATAATTATGTAACAATATTATGTAAATTTTTTTTTTAAACATAAAGAAATTTTTATTTTTTTTTATTTTTTTTTATTATCAAAGGCTATAAAGCTAATGTGGAAATTCTTCTTCAAAGGAAGGCTCGAATAATATACTTTCTTGCAACATTATACAATGTTAGCGCTAAGAATGTTCTATGAACGTCTAATTATCTAGTGAGAAAAATCGAGCAAAGAAAAGTAAAAGGAGATTAGAAATATTTAGGGAAAAACGGATTTTTATCATTTCACACAAGAATTACATAAGAAAAACTGGCTATCAACCGATTCATTGTTAAAGGATTTCGCACTGTTTAAACTAGTTTAAAGAACCTTAATTCCTAAAATAGGCCATATATTTAAAACATATTGAACTTATATTGAAGAACTTTTATGACGCCAAATCTAATTCGGTCGTAAAGCGAAATGGGCCACAAAGGCGAAGTGTAAAATCATTTGTGGGATTAAAAAAGGAGCTAGCGTGAGATATACCCAACTATCAATCACCACGCTGATTTATATCCTCGGATGATGGATGGACCCCGACTCGCGAGAGCATTTGATAATTAACTTTTAAAAATTTGACGGACGCCTTCATCTTATGGATTAGGAATTCGGATTGATATTGCATTGATTTTTTATTTTTTTTTTATTTTATTTTATTAGTTTCCAAACAGCTTATACAACAATATAACAAACAAATTATTCAAGTACAATTAATACCGTTCTATGTATAAGCCTATTCTATGGATACACAAATGTTTAGAGTGTGAAAGATGTAAAAAAATTAAAAATACTGTTACCACAACAATAAAAAAAATACAATAAAAGCTATACTTAGGCTAACAAGATTCGACATAAATCCGTATGCTTCAGGTGCTACGCAGAGCAGTAAGTACTAGGCGACGAAAACTGGCTAGACTATTTGAAAAAATGTCAATAGTGTTATCTTTATTAACTATTTCGTTATATAGTCGGCATAACCTATATACTGGGTTATTATAAGAAATATATAAGCGAGTGGCGGGTATATAGAAGGGTTTAGCGTTCCGAGTGACACGAGCGTTACAATATACCTAAAGAGAATTTACAAAGCATATCAGTGTGAATTAGGTTATTGATAATTTTATACATATAAGTTAAATCAATGAATTTACGTCGCATTTCAAGTGAATCCAAATTGAAATATTTAAGTCGAATGTCATAGGTGGGCAAGGATCTTCTAAGGTGTTCACGATTGCATAGAGAACGTAAAAATCGTTTTTGTACCGATTCGAGCTTGTCGATATGTGTTTTGTAGAATGGAGACCACACTGAGGAGCCATATTCAAGGGTGCTACGGACCAGAGATTTATAAAGAATTAGGGCACTATTTTTATTTTTAAAATATTATGTAATTTAAAATATTGCAAGATTAGTGCAAGTGGTGTATTGAAAACTGGTAAATTGCAGAATATTCTAGTAAGATTATGTTTGACGGTGGACATAAGATTAGGAAACAAGTTTGTATGTCCTGTTACAGAGTTTGGTTAATATGCTTAGAACCTAAATTGATTTTAGGAACGAGAACATATAATTTATATGATAAATTACTTTGTTTTCTTGTTAGTGCTGATACATTCGTATCGTTGTCATTACTGAAACATAAATAACATTTTCTCGCGTTCCGGGATTCCTATGAAGGTATCTATGAACGGAATTCATCGTACCTCCAAATTCTTACTTTAGTATGTCAAAAACGTAAATTAACTGATAAATGTTGATCAAGGCAAGAGAAATGTGAATTCTTATAAATTATGATTTTAGTTAATGGCAATTCTTTGAAAGGAAGTCAGCCTTTAAAGTTGCTTCTTAAATTTTATCGAAATCTGTGTTTGATAGAGCCAATTTTACCTGGTGAAAATTTAAAAAACTAGTCTGGTTTTAGCCTTATGGCTTTGTCGATTCTACTGATCCTGTAATACTAATATCTAATCAGTCAGTTCTCCAGTCTTTGATACTTTTATAGATTGACCATACGCACTCATATCATCCAATTTAACTCAATGAGTAAACCATTCATCACGGCGACGTGCGAGTATATAGCACGTCAAAATACTCACCTCCAGGGGGTTTCCACTTGCCGGGAATCGAAGGTGGTCCCCCGCTGAGCGGTCGGCGTACAGCTAACGAACTATAGTGATTTATTCGACTTAGCTCTTCGGTTCTAATATCTTCGAGTGGTAGGATTACCATCGTTTTGGTGGTTCTCTTGGTTTTAGTTGTGGGATATAGATTATAGGCGTAGTATTTTTTATAAGTAGGTTAAAAAGCTCTGTTACTATCTACTTCTTTCTGTCCTTATAATAGTTGTGAATCAATGTAATTAATATTAGGGCATAATATATGTTTTGTTTCCTTTAAATTGATTACTGAATGAATTACAACGATTTTGAAAGCAGTACCTATTTATTCTCAATGTAGCATATTTTTTAAACACATTAAGTTACACAGCTCGTTACGGATCTAAACACTGATTATTTCCTGATGAGCTACTGCATTTGAAACGTCAGATATTTTTTAAATTATGTTATCCATAATATATTTATATCATCGCTCAATACAATATGTTCATCTGCTCATTTATCTAAAATCTTGATGTTATTGGACATCAAGATTTTAGATACATCAACGCATGGTCACTCTCATCTCACTTTTGATTGCATTTACGATTATGCGCTTTCATTACTAGCAATTATTACTAATTTCTGGATTGCTTAATTCATTAAGCCGATTAATATTATAATTATATTATTTCGTTACCAATTAATATCACCATGGGGCTAATGAGATATCGTTATATCTTGTTAGTGTTGTCTTTTGTTTTAACCTACTGACATAGTGCTTTTATGTAATATGGGTGTATAACGCATCATGTATATTACTTCTTTGCATATTATTTTTATTACTGCAGTATAACTTTGCTTTGCTGTTGTTTTGAACTCAAAATCCATTCATCACAAATGTAATCAAAACTTTGAATTACGGCTTAGTCTTTCATTAATATGCTTGTTGCAAAGTCCAACGTTATTGAAATGTCTATTGTTTATGTTATAGTAAAAGATTGGTATAGAGTACGAGTAATTTTTCATCTCTCCTTCCTATTTGTGGATGAATTGTGACATAAAAACTTTTTATACCATTTAAATATTTTATAAATATTGTATCGTAACATTGTTACTCTTCCTCAATCATTGCTAATAAACCGCTAAATTTAATTTCACCATAAATTTAATGCAGCCCTACTTCAATATTACATTAATTCGCAATTAACTGAAATTAGTACTAAAGTGCGTTTCTCTAATGTTCATTTAATGCCACGTCTCCTTACAATTTAACATCCTACGTTTATGATAGTATTTCCTGGCCGGTGAAATTTTCTCAGGCTCCAAGGCATAATCTCGAATAGCCGAGTAATGCACAGTTTGTATGTATATTGGTTACTACGTTAGTAGTCGCAAGAAACCTGTTTCGGTCATGCCCTCTGTACCATCTTAAAATATTTGAGTGCAATGCATTCCCGCCGCTAAGCTAGATTTTTTCACAGTGAAACGTGTTAAATGTTATAGGAACACATTAATCTCTTTAGTATTTTCAGACACTTAGATTTAAGGAAATAAGAAGGCCTTAGAAAAGTACGAATCTAAATTTTGGAAAGAAATAACAGCCATTTTTCGTATTCGCCTCGTTGAAATTCAAGATTCGTCTTGCATTTTTAAATCTAGAACTTAATTAGCTTTGCAGATTTGGCCATTTATCAAAATGTCCGCCAATAACATGAATAAATAATTAAATCCTGTTAATTAAAAGATCCGACTGTTGATTTACTTTTATAGATATTGTGATATTGTAAACTTATGAAAGTTTGGAAGACGTTTGGAATTCATCTAGCGTCCGCATCTCTGTATGTCAGTCTGTCCGTCCGTCATTAGACGTGAATCATCGTCGGTATCGTGCAGCAGAATTTCGTGAGGTCACAGTTTACTATAGCGGTTTAGGCGCCCTGCGGTCGTTTATTTGAAAGAGGAGCTCCTATTAGATAATTCTGAAGTGTGAGCAGCGTGGCGAATGTCTTCTCTGTCTGACGCCGACCGTTTCGTGACCCCAGACCTAATCACATATCTGCAAGCGTATTATGATTATCACGAGCCGTATGGTCAGCGAGTATGTACACATTTTTTCTTTTTATTGCACGATTTCGCAGATACGTCTACGCATTGTGGTCTTGAAGTTTAAGGACCTTGTCGACGTTATCTAGGGCGACGTCTATTTTATTTATAATATCATTGTCGACTGTAAAAACTGCCTGCCCGTTACCGGCCGTGACATAAATCTCGAGTGTCTTTATAAGTCGATAATTACCAAAGACCTGACGCCAGCGCGGAATGCGTCGCACGCGCTCGATCGCTTCATTATTCACATGTTTAGCATATTTTCTAAGAATTTTATCATCTTCGATAAATTTAATTACGATCTGGTACTGTTTTGATGTCTTCCGTGTCCGGTTTCATAATGCGTTGTGGGCGGTACGGTTTTAAGTTTTTAACTTTCTTTCGAATTGTTTTACCGTTTTGAATTAACAAATCACGCGTCGATTCGTTTATTGTGAAGCTTCGGGTGTCGATTGTTCGATCATTCATCAGCGGTTCGAATTTCTAAAACTTTCTAAGTAAAATACAGATGTACGTCTAATCTACGTGTTGGAGGCGATATGTTAGGCTGTCATGGAGCGAGAATCTCTTAATGATATCAAGACAACCGTTAGATTAACAAAAGGATGGTACCCATTCGGCCGGGCGACACCTAGTCGCGTGCTGGGTTTTGAAAAATTGTAAATATAAATAACGGATTATCAGGTTGTATCGAGAGTTGAGACGTACGAGATATAACGAGGGAATAAATAAACGGCTGGTCTATGAGATTTGACGCACTTAGTAATAGGAATTGGAAAGATAAATATATTTACCGGACATTACTTGTGTTGAAATTTTTATATAGCGCTTTGAATTGATATCTACTATAATATGATAAATTTCGTAATATAAGTCTATGAGAATAACAACTTGCATAAAATAGGGAATTATGTCGTAAACGTGGAACCCCCGTGTTCTAAGAATAAAATTAAACAAATTGTAGCATTTATTACATTATGTCTAATTACTCTTAGAATTTGCATCTAACGATACACACATAAAGAATCCAAGGTATTTATCGTAAATCTATTTTTATGATCGGTTCCATGAACCAAAGCATGCACTTAATTTACAGGAAAACCAACAATTAATCGCAAATACATAAATTATAACGCAAAAGAAAAATTGCGACATATTGCATCAATATTGATATTCAATTTATTATTATCAGACACTTTAATCTTAATCGATTGGGCTGATTTTTCAATCCTTAGTTAAAACTTATTCGTCGAATAATGTATAAACCAGAGATGTAACGGAGCTTCGATTCCGGTTCCGTTAAGTCGGAACTTCCGATTATTATTACACTTTCGGTTCCGACTTCGGTTCCGATACTTTTGTATCGGATGTTAATCGGAGGTCGAACGAAACGGCCTGTGCCGTTATTGTGGTGGAAAGTAAATGGAAATACAAAATTCCAGCCCCTACAATCAATTGCCCGGCAATATTTGACATGTCAACCGGGCTCGGTAGCTATCGAACAACTTTTTAGTGGTGCTGGCCTAATTTACGACTCTTTAAGAAATAGATTGGTTGGGGACAAAGCATCAAAGCTTTTGTTTATCAAAGCACATTACTTTTGGAGTCCATTTTGATTTAATTTGCTTTAGCTATTGTTCATTTATTGTAATGTCACCAAATGTAACACGCTACTTTGGGTTTTAATTTTAATTAAACTTTAAATTCATTAATTTTATCTTTTGTTCATTTGGAATTATGCCAATTTTTTTTCACAGTTGTTTTTTATTTTATAATAAAAAATAAAAATGAAAAGAATTGACTATAAATCATGTTTTATTTGTCCTTAAACAAACTGACCCTGCCTCCGATTTCGATTCCGATTTCGATTCCGATTCCGATAAACCAAATTTGAAAACTCCGATTCCGATTTCGGTTCCGATAAAACTACCTCCGTTACATCCCTGGTATAAACCTACCATTTTAAAAACATATTCTACTTGCCAGTATTTGACAGTTTACGTGACATTTTAATTTTATCGTGTAATACTTTATTGGACGGATAAGTTTTAAACAAGCATTGAAAAATCGGCCCTATTTATTGAAATGACCTATTTAACACTTTTTTGACAAGAAGTTTTTGTTTTGAGAAGTCTTTGCGAATGTCATAAAATAATATTTTATGTACTCAAACATTATAATTAGAGGAATATAAAATTAGCATTTATATGATTATCCACATCAATTCTGCTGATATAACCATACTGTAAATGACAAGGCATAAATCTCTGTCAAAGTAATTAGCTAGGACTTAGGATACAAGGACCTGTATTAAGTATAGATTAAGGTGTTAGGACAATTATTATTATATTATGACACTTGTAAGGATCAGTCTATGATGATTTATGGGCTATTTTTAAAGGCCGTGAGAAATTTTCCGATGTTTCAGTAACTATGTATTTACTGGATCTGTTTAATGCACTTGTTTTATTGATCGATTTGGACACGATTGCAGTCATAATTAATTTAGAGTTAGTTCTATGAAGTTGGTTTTACTCAAAACGTTTGTCCCTCTATTTAGGATCTCACTTCGTATTGACCTACCGGTTATAAGTTATTCAATTCTGCTCAGTAATTTGTAAATGTTGGTCAAACACCATGTACAACAGCTTAAGCTATTGTAAGCTCAATAAATCAATAAACATGTCAAAGCAAAACATATTTTAAACGAGAAAGTATTAGATTTGCATATCAAGCTTTTATTCATAACGTGGTCATATAAAATTTACCCAGCTATGCACTAAAGAATGTGTATTGTCATAAGATTCGGTCCATCAGATCTCAAGAACGACGATTCATGTCAAGATCAGATTTACCTTCAAGCGAATATAAATTTTATAGCAAGCGCATATAATTCAAAGTTCAATGGACACTTCCACAATTTTGTTTTGTTGTAAACGTGTGTGGAATTAAACAATACTTGTATTATAGTTTGATCACGTATATAGGTTAGGCGTGGTAAGACTTTATTTCGCAATTTGAGAGAAATTGCTCATATTCCGTCATAATTTGTACAGTTTTTGAATGAAAACTGAGATTTGGCGATTATTTATGGAAAAATTCGAAATTTACAGTTAATAATGTAAAAGGTTAAAACATTGTTGAGTTGTATATTAATAACAATTACGAAAGTTAATGCAGTAAACTTAAGATAAATTTTGCATATATACATACTTTCTTAAACCATCTATTAAATCCTAAAAGCTTGTAGACAAGTTTTGACAACAGACATAATAGATTCCGATATGAATCATCCAAAACGAAAAATAAATACTTAAATCGACTTTCATTCAGTCAATCATTTGCTTGTCGATTTTACGACTTCACAGTAGAGATACACCAATAGCTATTTAATGAATAATCAATATTTAACGGAAACATACACAAAATACCGTTTCGATCCATAAAATCAAACAGAACAGCAGTTAGTATCCAATCAAGGTATATATATACCAACATAATTATAATAAAAAGCTTTAATTTTCACTTAATCCGATGAAGTATGCGCGGGCGCCGATTTGGAGAAATTCTAAGCGTCCA
Source organism: Colias philodice (assembly GCF_061535455.1). Lineage (NCBI taxonomy): Eukaryota > Metazoa > Arthropoda > Insecta > Lepidoptera > Pieridae > Colias > Colias philodice. The sequence continues at coordinate 3,082,235 of NC_143104.1, forward strand.
AATGATATGTAAATTAGATAAGATTCATAACCAATATGGGAACTATAAACTCAATAGCTCGTGACAGCCTTATTGGTACACTGGTAAGCGTAGTTATATGATCTGTAAATGTTGGATTCAATATATACTAATACTAAATTTCCGCCCGCGGCTTCGCCCGCGTTTTCAAAGAGAAAGCCGCATAGTTCCCGTTCCCGTGGGATTTCCGGGATAAAATCTAACCTCTGTGTTAATCCAAGTTACCCTCTATATGTGTGCTAAATTTCATTATAATCGGTTCAGTAGTATTTGCGTGAAAGAGTAACAAACACACACATACACATCCATCCTCACACTTCAAACTTTCGGATTTATAATATTAGTAGGAGTAGGATTATAAAGTAGTGTTTGGACGGGCTAATTCCAGGAACAACGGGTCCGATTTGTAATTTTAAAAATTATTGCACTGTTAGATAGGTAGTCCTGCATTTATCGCGGAAGACTATTATAGACTATCTAGGTTTATTATTATCAAGCTAAAACAAATAAGAGCGGAGAAAACCAAGGGGCACGGCTCAATAAAAAATTGATTCAGCTTGATGGGAAATGCAAGCTTGTTGATGCAATATAAAATTGGTAACTTAACGTAACTATTTCGTTGGCGATTTGAAGTCCTTGAGGGATTATTTAGTTAAAAATTATACTGACTTTTTCAAGTGGTTTAATAACTTGTTTAAAGCACATGTTAAAATTTGACAGAATCTGTTCTTGTACAAAAGATGCGAATTGCCGTTGATTAAACTCAATCTTTATAATATTATAAACTGTTGATGAACAACTTAAAAATATAGATTATTGCAAGATTAAATCTCCCAAACTAAAAGTATAATTAGTCAAAGCATAAGCAATCCATCGATTAGATAGTGATGTTCCGATCTATCGACGGATAATAATGACGTGCTATTAGACTAGGTGTCGACGCGGCGTGGGAGACACTGCAGCCTACATTCGAAACCGGATAATCACACCAGCAATTACTCTAATTCAGTCGGAATTACATACTCTTTAATTGAATTGTTGATGTAACACTTCGTGTTCGGATGATTTAACAGTGCGTTATGATTTGAGATTGGCGTTTGCGTGGGAACGTTTGTAAATACGGTTGTGTTTTTGTACTTATTTTTAACGACCGGTTCTTTCAATATTTTGGTATTTCTGAAATCAAGGATTGAATTTAAGATGATGTATTTACAAATGCTTTTCACTGTTTTTTTTATTATTATTTGCCGTTGGCTTCATCCACTATTGTCATCAAAAATTAACAACGTTCATTTGAAGTAAATAAAGCAACCACAATTTAACTGAAAAAGCAACTCATGTAAACTGACAGCACATTGTGGCTGTAAGCAGTATTTCCATCGTCGAAAAAAAAGTAAATTAAAAAGTACAGCGCGTGCGCGCGCATTCGCGCCAGCTGCGCGCCATTCCTTCCCGCGTCGACGAAACGTGCGCGCGCCGCATACCTGACGCACTTGACATTTCGAAGCAATATTTTTTTATTTATTTTTTTCAAAGTATTTTCGTCCAATTCGGAACTAGTACTCAATCAGGCGGCGGTTACCACGACGAATCGTTTCGGATACCAACTTGCTATCACGATTCGATATCACGACTTGCTTTTTGCTCAAATAACTGTCTGTTACAAATAAAATAGAAATAAAACACATTTATCCTTATTGTACTGGACATAAATACATAAACAATAAACATCTGAACTCAAACCACAAGTCACAACGTATTTTAACGCGATTTCACGAGCTCAAAAAACCTGTAAGGGCGCGTTCCCACTATGTCGTAACGACTAATTTATCGTTCAACGACTGTCGTCTCTACCTGTTCCCATTATAACGATTGTTTGTCGTCAACATTTTTTTATTGTGTAGCGACTGTCGTATCTAGCTGTTCCCATTGGATCGCGACGACATTTTATCGTTTCCTGGCAGTCGCTTTGTTGTTTACACATCATCAGCAAGCTACAAATCTAGTCGCCTCTGCGTTCGCTTGGTGATTACCAGTGCGTTTACTCTCCTGAGTTCAAATAGAGTTGCCGTCCACAATTTTTTTATCGTTTTACGACTGTCGTGCTTGCCGTTCCCACTGTCACGACAAAGTGTCGTCACCGCAAAAACTGTCGTAGACGACAGTAAATTGTGTCGTTCTAAATGTGAACACCTCCATTTAAACATATAAGCCACGACACTTAAAACTACACGATTATCTGTCGTCACGACACGGTGGGAACGCGCCCTAAATCAACCATAAACACATCGTTATCTTAAATAGTAACATATCTTTGTCGTTAAAAATATTATCACGATGATTAAGTACTTATCGAAAACAGATTTGGTTGTGAGCGGTAATTTATTCCGTATTTGGTTTCGGGAACTTAATACTATCATCGTGTGTCGATAAAGTAACAACAATATTGTATTAGTATGTACTATGAATGTATCTATAAGATTTATCAAGGGCCGGCTAAACGGGATCTCGTACTCGTAGTTGTGTTTTTTTTTTCACGACCTCTTAATTATTAATTTATATTATAAACAAAACGAGAAAACAAAAAGTTATCAACGGTAGATAGAATACGCTCGTTTTTATTTATGTATGGTATACATAGAATATACTTACCAATGAAACTAAGATTGGAAAAATATAACATAGTAAGAATGACTTGCAACAAAAACTGTAAAACCACTATAGGATGAATCGAAAAACGTAAACATTATACAACCAAAGCGATCCGTACATAATCGTTTTAGCACATTAAATTATGATTTGAAATAGCGATATTTAGCTCACAAAATCGCATTTAAAACGGAAAGTAATACCGAAACAACCTGTTACGGGGTCATAAGGTCAAATATTGCTTCATGACGATTTAAAACGCATTATACTCGGCCATACTTAAATGACCGTAGCAAGTGGACTCATCACGACATTTTGACGCAACTTGTGATTATTTTTTGTTACCAAATTTGGATTATTCGGTGATCTATAAATAATACGCGTGCACTACATACCAAAATCACAGTTGTCAAAAATGTCTATAGGTACTTTACAGTAGGAACTATCGAGTTAATCATGTTGAATTTTAGATGTTTCTCGGATGCATAAATTATAATTAACAACTTAATAAAAATAAATAAAACGTGCTCTACCAACTTATAGAATTTGTTGGCGCATTTCAGTTGCTTATTATAGCTGTAGTAATTCATGAAAAAACAATAATAAACTATGAAAATAAATTCATAGAAATTTTTTATCAAAAAAATAAGAAAGAAGAAATCTTCATAAGATTTTATGATTTTAAAGTATAAAATACATATTCAAATTTCCTCGTTCCTATATTCGTCATTGTTAGTTGTAATTCCTTCATCGCACTATTATGACATGCCAAAGTACCAAATATGAAGCAATATTAATTCTCGCGACTAGCTCCTTCGACAGTTGTTAGTGAAGTCATAAACTGAGCCATTACGACCATAATATAATATCTTGTGCTTACATGCTAATTGCAATCTACTGTTGAATAGCTGTATAACTTGTCTATGTTCTATGTTTTATTTCATTACTTTTCCTGACGTTCGGTGGACACTTGCGTCACTTTTTTGGCTACTCTTTTACGTAATGTAATTGTTGATGTTGGAATATTTAAATTACCATTGCTAAATTTCTTATACTCGTGCTAAACATTAATGTATTGTTTTCTTTTGTTGCAGCTGTACAAAGAGGCAGAGTTCCCCCGACGCAACCCGCCGGTCTAGCCTTACCGGGTCAATTCGCCCTCTCGAATGGCGACCCAGCGGCTGGGCTTAACAGCCATCCCTACCTCTCCTCCTACATTTCTCTGCTCCTTAGAGCAGAACCTTATCCGACATCACGATACGGCCAATGCGTGCAACCTACCAATGTGATGGGTATAGATAATATTTGCGAGTTAGCCGCAAGGTTACTCTTCTCCGCCGTAGAATGGGCGAGAAACATCCCCTTCTTCCCTGAACTTCAAGTGACGGACCAAGTCGCGTTATTAAGGCTCGTTTGGTCTGAGCTGTTCGTTCTAAACGCGTCCCAGTGTTCGATGCCGCTGCACGTGGCTCCCTTACTCGCCGCCGCCGGTCTCCACGCGTCACCGATGGCGGCCGACCGGGTGGTGGCGTTTATGGACCACATACGAATCTTCCAAGAGCAAGTGGAGAAGCTGAAAGCGCTTCACGTTGACTCGGCGGAGTATTCCTGTCTGAAGGCGATCGTCCTCTTCACGACAGGTAAAATTTTAGACAGTTTATTCGGGGAAGCGAGGTTGCTGCTGTACAGAGTGGCGGGTGCCGGGGCGGCGGTCACGAATTATGGTGAACTCGCCTCTCTCGTGAGAACTCATTTAGACGCGTACGCGGAAGCCAGTAGAGTGCCGCAGCCTCCGGCGCCTCCGCCACCGTCAGCAGCTTCCTCTGGGTATTACTCAACATTGGATACATCGCTCGGCGTCAACTCCTCTCTATCGTACGGCAGTTTCTTATCTCCTTCGAGATTACCGCCTAACTATACGAGTAGCCCTCGAGCTCCCGAACCGAGCTCGTCCTTCAAAGTTTGGGACAGCGGGAAGATGTACAAAAGCGATCAGGGCGGTTGACGTCGAGCGACGCATACTTGGGATGCATTTCAGGTGTCGGGTGATGAATGCCTTGTCACTTGGCAATGGGACTACGGTTTTATCGTGTTATAAGTTTGCGATGCGTTGCGTATAATATGATGTAGGAGGCCATTTGTATGGGGATAATAACTCACGCTCCTCGAGCGGGCTGCATGGGGAGACGGCGACTTATTGTTCTCGAATATTCGATTTTGTGATCTGTAAAATTCTAAATTAATAAATACCAAATTACGTTGATTGTTAGACGGTCGTATGACTACCGTTTTAGTTAAGTTATTTATTTCATGTAAATAGACTAATTTATTTATTTATTAAAACACGCGCGAAGTTTTTAAAATCAATTCTCTTTGTTTTATTTGAGTTTTTTAAATTCCCTTTTTTCATAGATATAAATTATTAGAATTAAACAATGTTAAAACTATAATATTGAGTTATAAATTGCGACACAAGGCGTGTCTTAGAATAGTTGTAGTAGTTATCTTACCTTCACTTGAATATACAAATGGATACTGGATTTCGGTCCCACGGTGAATGTATGATCTAGGCTAGAATATTAATTTCAGTCCTTTAAACTTTACATAATTTACATACATTTACAATTCTTTGAAGTTAATGAAGTGAATGTAGAAATTGCCTCGACACAACACAATTTATGAGAATCTTTGTGAAATAACATTTCTCAGCGGACACTTATTTATTGTTATTTTATAATTATGTTCAAACACACACACTTTAATTTTCTTGTGTAATATAATTCATGCCTCCTGTTGTACCTAATAAATAAAATTCACTCAATAAATATTACCAACAAAACCAAAAAAATCGCGGCAAATAAAGCTCTTAGCTTGGGACATTCACTATAAAAGGAGCGGTGCATCAGCCAAATAAGCTTGACCCTTGACGCTTCCAAAGTTAATACAATCCCATACATCTTGTTCATACAGTGGGGCTCAGGTTATAGTGGTCGGTAACTGCCTAAGGGTACTATGAATATGCAATAGTAATAAATGTAGTTTTATCCGACTGCTAACTTTCTCCTCGGCTAGCGTACATGGATCGATTACTGTGTTAGGCATTTAACGGGAATTATATGCAGTGAATTTAATAGTACGTTCCTATATCGACATGCATGCAAGTTTGTATAAATATTTGATAAGTTATTGTTAAAGTATAGGTAGAAGGTATAAAGACAGTTCTGAACGCAAAGAATTTGTTTTTCATTTTGATTAAATTTGGCGATCTTGGCTATATTTTATTTATCTGTTCGTTTTTATTATAGGTTGTTTTGTTTTAATAACAGAGTCTGTCATAGAAAGCTTTTACAAATATTTTTTACATTAACACATGTCTCTATAAAACTCCACAAAAAATTATGTTGCTAAACAATTTGTTCTAAAAAAAATGATTGACCACCAATCTTTTGAAATATAATTGAAACTTCAATAATTGAATCTTAACACATTATTGACAACATCAATTACCTACTCTTACATTATTTTTCACTAAAACAAAAGAGCAACGAAAACACATTTTACCACGTGTCAAAGTTAAAGCTCATTGCGTCAAAGCTTTCAATAGATATCGCTTCGTCACGATCGTTTGATTGTGCCGTATCGGTTTACAATTATAGGTACTTTTTCGTTTGTATGGCGGTACGTTATGGGCTATTACACTGTTTAGGTAAGCGTTGTACCATAAATATGACGAAAATGTAGGAAAACTAAGGAATTCTTATTTTTAGTCAGGCGGATATTTTACTAAATGTGCAGAAAAAATGAATATTTTTATGATAGAGTTTTTACCCTTTTTATATCGGGAATAAAGGCAAATTGTCTATGGGCGTGGATAAGAAAATCAATTGTAAACAGCAAAAAATATAACTAAATTATGAACTAACAGTTTTCGAACTTTCTAGCATCCCACATCTTCATGTATCGTATAAAAATCATTGCAATTCCCATATAAAATTAAGGCTCTTTCATCCCTCTCCAACCCTGCGCATGGTCAGCAGGAGCGAGCGAGACACACACGCCTAACGGTACAAGATCGTGACCATGCCCGCGGTCGCGGTCACGATTCTGAAAAAGTGTCGGGACGCTCTTATACCCCGTACCACGATGTCTTAGCAGTATTACTTCCAGTTTGGAAAAATGACAGCGCTATATAGGCCGTCTAGCGCCATCACTATCACACACTGGAAATAATACTGCTATAAGACTTCACATGCATTATGTCCGGAACAATTCTCGATCGTATTTATGATATGCTCTATACAAACCCGCGAATTTTGTTCCGCGACTTTAAAATTAGAAATTAATAAAATGCACAATAGTTTGTTTTGTTTTTATTAACTTACAAAGGACGTTATTAACACGCTTTTATTTGCTTCACCTGTATGTAATCTTTGTACACTAATTAGCAAGGATCGATCACGAAAAGTTTCTAGAATTTGTCTTATTAAAGGATTTTCCTATTTATTATTAATTTAACAACGTGAGTGTGCAAATATTTAGCTGTCGAGTACTACGTGTTTATAGGTTAATGTCACTGTTTAAAAACTATAGGCTATTTACAAAAAGGAGCACACTTGAATTAAATACATATTCACCATACTACATATTACAATTGATAGACTAAACTTTTCATCCGACTATACCTACTCACAATTACGTCCTATTGTGTGTACATTACTTGCAATTTTGTTAAAATTGACAAACAGACAATAAATTTGATCAAAACATAGAATATCTATATTGTATAATAATTTCTAGCACTTTGTATCAAGATTGAGCAATGTCGTTTTATCCCACGCCTTAATTATTATTGTTGTACTATTTAAAACATTGCAGTATGCTTCCATTAAATGTTAAAAACTGTATTCAAGATGGATTTAATCTTTGACAATGCTAAGTCATAGCACAGAATACGTAATACATAGGTAGTAGCTAACGTTAGTCATAGGTTATGAAAAACAAAACAATATCTACAGTAAAATTTGGCGCGAAACCACAGATAGGTACACAATCAATGACAGATTATACAATATAGATATATTACACAATTTGTACACAATAGGTACATTCTACAGATATAAACACGTTAGAAAAAAGAAAAAATATAGTTTAATCTTTATAAAATTTGCGGTCAAGATGCATGATGACTATGTAATTCTGTCAGATTGAAACGTCCGTTACACTGAACCTTTATTATTTACAAATAGAATTTCGTTGAGAAATCGATTCCACATTGTACACTTGATTATTTGCAATTTTACGGTTTCCCGCTCAAATTTTGCAGTTCACGTTGAGATGATAAATGATTTAAAATAAATAACTTTTGATAGTTTTTTTCTAGGTTTTTGCAGGGAAACTCTCAACTCACCGTGATTGACGATAAAAATAAAACTAAGTAGGTATACGTGTAATGTAAGGATCTTTTTCCTACGTACCGAATTAACTTTCTATTTTCTAAAGCAGAAACATTACTTTAGTTTACATGTATCTAAAATAGGCTTTGATAAAAGAAACAGTCGTATTGATTTATACAAAAAGTGGATTGACACCAAAACAAACCAAATATTCGCAATAAACAACACAGATGCGTAACAAATCCCCTTTGAGGTCACACCGTGACATGATATTAATAAAAAAAAAAACAAATTGAAACAAACCACCCTCGTTAGCACGTGTCAAAAAGAACAATTCGTAGAAATATCATCTTTATTACGAACGCCTTAAGATGAAATTTGCATTCTAAATACAATGAAGTGGACATCAAATTTGTTGTTCTTAAACTAATGAGGGATTTTTGTCTTTATTAAAACGGATTAGGACTCAATTTTGTTTGTGTGTTTGACCCTAAATGGTTGTGTTAATCAGGACATCAAGAGGGTTAGTTTGGTTAGCCGCGTTCGGCCGTGCTTATCAGATAACATCAAAGGGGTTAAGAATTGTTTTATTTAAGAGATTACAATGTTCATAAAAAATCAACTTCAAAAAAAATGTTTGGGAAAAGTATCAATGATAAGTTTAAACTTGAATATTTTAGTTTCAAATGGCAATTTGGCTGGCTATATTGTATTCGGGCTACTTTTTTTTAACATTATGTAATATTTTTTTTTTCGGAAATAGATTTTTATAATAGTATTTAAGACTTTTTTCAAAAAGTTACATCAACTACAAGTAGTTTCAATTTAATGTATTTTTGTGTAATTATGTCTAAACAAAGTTCATTAAGACGATACACAAAAAAAAATCTACTGCTTGGCGGGCGGAGTCTAATAGCTCGCTATCGCGAACGCGGGTGTGCGCGAAGTCATTCTTGCAAACTCGCCGCGCTGCCGCTGGCCGACTCGGGACAAACATGTATGGAGTCGTCATACAGTTATAATATTCTTATACATAATATATTTAATTGTTGATTAATTGGTTTTATTTTCTTGCTTATAAACAAATAATCTTCTTTTTAACAACTACTTAGACATTATTAATAATTATTATTATTTCGTAATGTTTACTTTATTACAAAATAATACAGGTTATAAATAATCTTTAAAATAACAAAAAATATTGTTACTCTGAAAAAATGAAATGGTACTCAATAACGCGGACTACTGAATGGATTTAGATAGAATTTGATGCTGACGTAGATATTACGTCATGCCCAGAAATGAAAGGTAATATTTCTGAAAGAAGTTATAAACCCTAATTCTTCTCAGTCAAAGTCAAGAGTGGAAGATATCACTAATACAGTAAAACTGATGCGAAACTTTGGATGTTAATTTGTATATTTTTTTGTTAGTTGTTACTTAATCACGTCAAGACTACATTACCAATTTTGATAAAATATAGCTAATTGCCTGGATTTACACATAGGATACTTTTTATCCGAACTGAACACTTCTGTGGGATAAGACAGGATTCACGATATAATCTAATTCCACGCGGGCAAAGCCGCGGTCGGAATGATATTTTTTTAAATAAAAAAATTGTTTAAAAAAAACACAAAATATATTGACGCATGTATTTATTTTTTGCACTCTATTATAATTGTAATTATTCATTACAAATAATAAAAATAAAATAGCCAGAACAAAGTTAGGCCCTGGTAGGGTAGGTAGGCAGGTACAGCAATGTTAGACGAACACTGGCTTATTTATACCAATAATAATGTATTATAAACATTAAATTAAGTTTACTTTCTAACAACAAAAATACATAATTGTATTAGCTAATGTGAAAGCGAATCAACCAATCATCCCACAAAAATGAAATGTGCACACAAATATTCATCCAAATCGGTTCATGTCATTAGGAGGAGTGACTGCAGCGCCATCTTCCGGGCCCAATTGTGTTTCCAGATCACCCAGGAACTCAATTAAATATACTTACACAAAATTTTTCGAAATGAAAACTCACATTATAGACTGGGGTAGAAGCCTTTGAAAATAATGAAAAGATAAAAAAAATCGCAGTCGGATGAAACCCATTAGAAAAGGAGGGGAATATGATAAAAATGTAAGGAAAAATAAATTACGGTCAATCCGAGTTCGGGAAGCGGGAGGGGGGAGCTTTTAAGAGAAAAAAATGGTTTCTCTCGATTTCCGACAAAACTACAAGTCCTATAGAAAAAAGTTCAATGGCAAAGTTGTAGGTAATTAAAAGTTCTACAACTTTTGTATTCACAATTTTTTCACATAACCTAAAAATTTAGGTGAAAAATTCAAAAAACCAAGTATTTGGTCTTTTATTTCTATCTACTTCAAAATTTATGTTTTTTCTACGAAATTTGGTGGAAACTTACTTTATTATGTCCCGAATACACTGTAATTTATTTGATTGAAAATATTTATTTTTTCGCCTTATTTTGAATTAATACCAAAAAAACAACCTAATTTTCAATCGAAAAGTCACCCGTCAAAATATCAGCTTTTTTCAAAAACTTGGGGTGCCTTTTATTAATTGAAATCTCTACTTTCATATGGTGTAAAAAAAATAAACACCACCATAGTAAATGTTCTCAGGAAATGCATACAAACAGTGTGATAATGAGCTTTTACTAAATCAGGCACACTTCTTGAACTCTATATCTTCTCTTGTATCGGCTTTTCGGTAATATTTCAAAAGAAAAATAATTATCTGTTCTAAGTTTAATATTTTACAGCACATTCAAAAGCAAAATGATGTCGATAAAAACATTTCAGGTAGTTCGAGAAGTGTGCCTGATTTAGTAAAAGCTAATTTTCAGACTGTTTGTATGCATTTCCTGAGAACATTTACTATGGTGGTGTTTATTTTTTTTACACCATATGAAAGTAGAGATTTCAATGAATAAAAGGCACCCCAAGTTTTTGAAAAAAGCTGATATTTTGACGGGTGACTTTTCGATTGAAAATTAGGTTGTTTTTTTGGTATTCATTCAAAATAAGGCGAAAAAATTAATATTTTCAATCAAATAAATTACAGTGTATTTGGTTCATAATAAAGTAAGTTTCCACCAAATTTCGTAGAAAAAAAATAAATTTTGAAGTAGATAGAAATAAAAGACCAAAAACTTGGTTTTTTGAATTTTTCACCTAAATTTTTAGGTTATGTGAAAAAAATTGTGAATACAAAAGTTGTAGAACTTTTAATTACCTACAACTTTGCCATTGAACTTTTTTCTATAGGACTTGTAGTTTTGTCGGAAATCGAGAGAAACCATTTTTTTCTCTTAAAAGCTCCCCCCTTCCGCTTCCCGAACTCGGATTGACCGTAATTTATTTTTCCTTACATGTTTATCATATTCCCCTCCTTTTCTAATGGGTTTCATCCGACTGCGATTTTTTTTTGTTTCAAAAATTATCTACTCTAGTCTATTACTATGTAAATATGAATATAAACCTGTTTTATTACTAAGCAATTTCCCGCACAGGTGTAGTAAGTATAAATGAAATAAATATCAACATCAAATTCTTTATACAACATACTTATCTACCACCTTCTAAGAAATGTAATTCTTGAAATTATTTCGTATTTTTTTTAAATATAATACTACTCCAATGAGCTCCTGTTCCATATTATGTCCGCCATACTTCCACTAAGTTCACCATGATTTTTTATTTCCTTGCACTTTGTTGCTTTTTGCTAAAAATGGAATCATGCGATAAAACCAGTAGAGCTTTGATAACATACATTTTTGACTGAATAAAGGTACTTACGAAGGAGTGTATTCACATTGTGAACAATCAGTGGGTTTATTTTCCTTCTGGATTCCGGATTTCTGAACAGATTATTTATGCTATAAATGAAAAAATCTTACACATTCGTTATGTACTTAAAACAGGGGTACGTATCAAACATCGTCTATAATACAATTATCATCAAATTTAAAATAAAACCAACTTACTTCATTAATTTGTTCCAATTGTAAGCATTCTTTTTCCTCCAACCTTTATGTTTCTTCTTCTTATTTTCTTTATTGTCCCCATTTTGTCTTATCGTGTTGTCACCCTTTTTTACGATTGCGCGAGCGACACAAGTTCCCCGTGTGACGGCCGTAGCGGGAATGACTCGTGCAGCGATCGGGGTAGGAAGGTACAGGGCGGCTCTCGCTATATTGGCTGGTCGCGCGCTAATTTCAAGTATTTCTTGTTTATTTCAAAACCATCGCATATTTCAAAATTCTAACACGGTAGACGTATAGGTTGTATATTTTATAGTTAATATCCAAAAAGTCGTAACTTTACATTTGTTATTTTGAAGATGCCAGAGATTAAAAAAAAATAACAATGATAACTTTGTATTTTTTTTCTATCGAGAAAATATCATGGAATCATGTTTCTAAAACGGTAGACGTATTGTGTTACTATTGAACTTTCTTGTCAAGAATTTACATCACGACAACTTTAATAATATAAAAATTACGAAGGTTTGAAAAGGGCCGTAAATGTTAGAAAAATTAATTCATCACCTTAAGAAATGCGATAGTAATCTGCTTTGTTAGAGTCTATGGGAGAGCTTTGTCGTGATTAACCTTTATGGTACTGACCTATGTCGGATTGTACATTATCGGTAATTTCATTTAATTAATTATAGTTCAAAACATTATTGATATCAAAAATCAAAATAGAGTAAAGTTATGAGAAGATTTCAAATAATCATAATCGTCTGCAAAATTTTTATTAAATAAATGCTTTATTATGTTGGACTTTTAAGTACATATTATGTATATCTATTATTTTACTAGCGGTCCGCCCCGGCTTCGCCCGTGGTACATATATACGTTTTCTCTACATAAAAACCATCCCCGTACTTCAAGGAATATAATAAAAAAAGAATTATCGAAATCGGTTCAGCCGTTCCCGAGTTATGCGCTTACCAACACATTTTGCGATTCATTTTTATATATAAGAAGATTACGGACTAGCTGTGCCCCGCGGTTTTACCCTTATTACTCCGCTCCTATTGGACTTAACGTGATGATATATAGCCTATAGCCTTCCTCGATAAATGGGCTATCTAACACCGAAAGAATTTTTCAAATCACACCAGTAGTTCCTGCGATTAGCGCGTGCAAACAAACAAACAAACTCTTCAGCTTTATAATAATAAATATAGATTACCGTGGCTATTGTCGGTAATTGATTTATGTTTTATTATAAAAAGTAGCGCAGTTTGTAAAGTATTCATGAAATACCATAGTATAATAGTAGAATTACTATGGGTCACAGTTACTCAAACTCACAGTAAAACAAAATCAGAATAAGAGCGTAAAATTTAAAATCAAGTGTTACAATTTATACGTAATAAATAAATAACCCGAATCACATTGCACTTACTACTACAATAATTTTAACAACAAACCAATATCAATCTTATATAAAGTTGTATTCAATTCGATACAGCCGGCAAGCGTAAAATAATATATTGTACTCATTATTGGGTATTGTTTCTTTAACGTTGTTTTCATAGCGTAGAATAATATAAATAATATAATTTGTGAGAACTTATTCATAAAATTTGCAAAGTCGCGTAGGTCCTTCGTAGAGTACGAACGTACTTAAATAATTATCTTCGTTATAATATTATGTCTATTAATTACTATAGTGATACATTCAATCAGTCTTATGTTGATTCCTTTCACTCTATTGGCCAGTAACAACTAACAACCTCTCTATAACCAAAATAAAATCGCTTTCAAAAGTTCTCTAGTATACTATATCTAACAACTTCATTCCTTATTTGAATTTTAATTCCTGTATCATTATTACGTTATTCCAATTTTAAACATTCAAAAGAACCGTTTACGCAATTTCAATTCTAAACATTTTCATTAACAGATTAAAAAAAGAACATTTGTTTTTCATATCTCGTCTGTGGCCGTCACGTGGTTGTCAATCTGATCTCAAAGAGGGGTCGATCGGACCGCACAATAGGGTTGCCACAGATGTTGTTTATAGGCGTCGCGACTTGCTTCCTAATCTTTAACCCTGCACCCTATTTATGTGGTATGGAAAACCACCGTTACGTTGTTTATGGTTAAGACTAGTTTTGTCAAATTGTTTTATTTGAACTGTTATTTTTAGTATTTTTTTTTATATTGGTTAAAAATTTTTTTTATTAATTAAAATTAAACACTAATGTTGGCCTTTACTCTTTTGAAAACTCCCAACATGGAAAGCATTGAAAATAATGAATGAAATGCGTGGAATTTTTTTGGAGCATAAATAAAAAAATACTAAATGATAAACAACAAGAAAATTAACCTCTTTATTGTCATAGATGACTGATGAATCATAGATTTTATATTCTTATATGATATGATGACAATTCCAAATTTAGCTATGATGATACTCAACAAAAATGCCAAAATTATAATCAAACGATTGTTTATCTATGGATCATTTAAATGATTTTACATAATGGGTTTATCGATCATTCTGCGTCAAAGCCTGATCGGATCACATTCCTTTGTAAATAATTATGCAACTAGATGATAAAAGAGAAATTTATTGCCTTCGGTTATTCCAATAAAAAATGTATAATATAAAATTTGAAACATTTTAAACAAGTGGCATTTAGTGCCTAATTGGTTTATGGCTTTAATTTTAAATCGATTTTGAATAATAAAACTGGCGCCATGTCTATTGTGTCATGACGTCTTTTTATTGTATTTCCTATAAGAATTATTACTTTGGCTATACGATTTATTAACCGTTGTATCTATTATATTTAAAAACAATATAGCTGAGATAAATAATTATAATCGAGAAATAATTTGGAAAATCCAAAAGTGCACGCCTCATAATTTTTTTTTAATAATTATTTATTAATTAAGTATTATTTTTGTTTATTTAATAACAATTAAACCACATCGAATCAGACCCTGAAAAATGAAAGGGTTCTATTCCTGAGCATACTCAAGCGTAAGAGAAAAAAAAAGACTCGTTTAGTAAAGTATTTCGGTCGCTATCGTGTTAACAAGAAAAAGGATCCGCACATACAGACACACGGACGTCCAAGACAGAACTTTTTTAAACTGTTTTTTAACTAGTTTAAATAACAAAAATGACATCAAAAATATCATGAACGTTAAAAATAGTATTTTTTCTTAATATGTGTGTGTATGTATTATCTTACAAGTGCAATGTATGATACATAAAGACATTTTAAGTTTGAAAAATCAGATGTTTTGCGCGAAGTGACAGTAGTACCCACCTCAACGCTTCGCTTATGAGGCGTGCAATATACGTTAAGTTCACGTCAAACTATTTATTAATTTTATGTAAGTTCTAGGTATTATACGATTGATATGACTATTTACTAAAACCACAGACTAATAATAATATACTACGTATACAACTACAACAAATATAAAAATTAATTAACAAATGTCACTTAGCAAGTTTTCCACGCTAGCGGTAGGTACTGTGATATGCAAATAATGCGAACGGTGTAACTTTTCGCCTGTTTGTTAAAACTGTGGGGATGGACAGAACTAATTGCATTATAGAATATACTAGAAAGTAGAATAGAAAAGTATAACTTATATTAATATTAGTTAGAAACATATTTTGTAAATAAGAATTTTCACAACTTAGGTACAATTCTAAATAACAATTTTCTTATAGCTTTTAATTACATATATGATAAGTGAAGAGCGGAATCTGTACGTACTTATGGAGATTAGATTTTAAACGGATTTAATACGAGATTTATTCATTATGTATGTATGCTTATCGCGAAATTGGGGATAAATTTATTCTTTGTATTTATAGATAGGCTACAGTTAAACATAAACTTTGTATCAACAACAACAAACCAATTTTTTCACCTGTTTAGCCTACAAACATAATTAGTCTAATCTCACATTCCTTGACGTAAAACACAATTCACAATGCCTAGCTTTGTCCCAATGAAGGCTATTCTAGCGAAGTCGCTGACACTGACAGGGCCATTCTTGTGTCCGAAGTTCGTGCGATAAGACACAATGGTATGAAGTTTGTGCGGATCTGTCACTGCATTTGATGATTGTCTGATGTTTTGTGTGTTAGGTGTAAGTGCATAAAATGGTACCTACAATTACGTTAGTGGTTGTGATATACGTGTAGACTACCTATTTGTTAAGGGCCATTGAGATATTGTTTATGGAGATTTATGGGTGCTGATGACGTAATAGAAACATAATTTTGTAAATATCGAATGGGTTTGTAGTTTTAGTTAGGATTGAGGATGTTATAACTGTTATATGCTTTTAGTTGTTCATGTTATTTTTATAAAAATAATAGTATGAATGTTTTGTAAACAGATATAGTTATGAAAATAAGATGGCTAATGAAGGATCTTTATTTACTGTAAACAATAAAATAGCCGTAACCTTTATCTCGTAATCTACATCTAGAATCAAACATAGGATCCTTATCATGATACTAATTAACGATCTAGCTAGAGTTTCATATTTAACAGCAACAATCTGTAACAGGATAATAAAATAATAATAAAGTAATAAATCCTCTTAATCCATAAAATGACCTAATTACTCTAATTAAGAAAACTATCGATTCCTCAGACAATAATGTCATAAAGAAAAATCATTAATTGGTATCAAATTTCGTTTTACGAGTATCTAAAATTCCGTAGCATTTAGATGGTTATCGTTATCAGACCAAAGGTGACACTTTAAATGGATAATAGCCGTGTTGACAGCCCCCCATTGCTGTTCTATTATCTTATACATTAAGTATTACGATTAGTGGAATATACGGAACAGATTCGAGATTAAAACGCGGCATTAAATTTTATAATTGTTATCATAAATCAAACCTCAATCATGTTAGTATTCAAACTTCTCAGGCAGTAGTCAGTGCTAAAATGATGATGAATGAGGTCAACTAACTCACATCAACCATTAATTTTATTTTAACACACAACAATATGAAGTACCTACACTAAATTACGGTCATATTTGCAATTTGCATGGTTAAAATTAATTAAACGGCGTAAATCATTGAACGTTACTATTTCACAGATCCCTAATAATTGATTTACCTGCTATAATCGATATAAATTATATTATTCAAGAAAATATCCCAAAACGCAGCGATAGCTTCCCCATTAACGCGCGTATGTCGCCACCAATATTTATCCAAACATAGTGTAGACTAAAACGACCACCATAAATTGACCCCTGCTACGATTATCACATCCTTCCAATATCACACTCGATTGAGGGTTCAGGGATCAAGTTATAGTGGTTAATTATTGCACACGTAAGCGTAATTGTTTATTGTTTGTTGAGGTTACTTGTAATGCTGACCCTTGCGTTTGTTTTAAACTATTATGTTAATGGAAGATGTTAACAAATCAGGTGGAAAGCTATAGTACGCGATAAGGTCAGTTTTGATTGAAATTTTAGTAACATACCATGTAAATAAAGCGTCATCTTAAGCATTATATTCTGTAAAAAACAAATCATAGTCTAAAATAATTTTAACTTGTAATCAACAGTTTTTCTAACTACGTTGAACGCACTATCGTTTTAAAACATAAAATATACTTTCAAGGGTCCCATAAACAAATTAATTATAGTAAATTCAATTAGAAATATTAATAAACGGACATTCACGATGACCGTAAAGCAAATAGATAGCGAACCGTAAACTTGCGAACAAGAAATCGCACAAATCAAGAAGATATTTTATCTCTGGTCGGGTCACAATAACATTAGAATATTGTATCTGATAGAGAAAGGGCCGTTAGGGCGCGTGAACATTGATATACTATTAATAATTACGGTTACTTATACAGAGTATATTTTTAATCGAAATATTTTTAATCTTTCGATAATTTTTAATCGAACACAACTCTTACAGAGTTGTGTTCGATTTTTTATCTGTGGCACTTTTTCTTTATGAGCGTAAAATAACGATGAAACAAATAATTGAAAATCTTTTCTTTATGTTAGGGGAAGTAAGGAATATAGTGTATTTAATTTTTATATACTTAAAGAAGTACCTAGTAAGTAATACATTATCACATCATCTAGGTACATAGTAAGTAATAGTGTAAAATTGATAACCTTTATTTTTCTCAGTAAGATTTTTAATTTATCTTTATCTCTTCTTTAAAAAAAACCGACGTATAGGTAACATTTATTTCATTAAAAAAATCACAGCGTTTTAATTTTAATCAACGTATCTGAATTTCCAAATACCATACTCCCTTACAGATAAAAAACACAAATTCATACATCGATTTACAGCATCTTATCTGTAAAGCGATACGGAAGGGATAGGTAAGGGTTGGCACAAATTAAGCCTAATGGTTATCGGGATGTTAGACGTTAACCCCACTGCGGGATGAATTTTAATGTGCACACTTAGTTCGTAATGACAATATGAGGTGTAGGGGCTTTGGATTGGTACCTACGATTCTTAGCTAACAAGCATTATGTTGTTTTTGTGTAGTGAAATAGTAACAAAGAAAATAGTTATTTGCAAAATTTTTGAAAATAATATTTTTGAGAGATCGTACGCTCAATCTTAAATCCCGATTTTAATAATAGTTTCTAGGATCACCTCAATTAAGATATTTTAATATTAAATCTACAGATGTCGTTTGAACATGTAATTTGAAAATATCAATAAAATAACTTCTACAAAATATAATTTAAATACTGAAAAATTGAAAATCGTTCTTTCTTATTTGCAAAACTATTCCCTAGTCTAGTACATAGGTACTTATAGCGCAAAACGTATATTATTAATTCAATCGAACAAAAAATAAAATCCAACAATTTGTATCTAGAGATAGTGTGGTCGTGACAAATGGAATATCGATAAACTAATATCGATACACGAACCGATCGATAAACGTGAATCGATGGATTAGATCGATATCTCGGCTTCTGAATGTGACTTATAACTACGGGGTCGGAGGCAGTAATTTGTTAGGACTATTACATTTCTAGTTGATAGTGATGCGACTCGTCGATAATGCCAGACGTTGAAAGTCGATAATTCTAAAAGTGACATGTAGTAAGGCAATAAAATATGTGAGTTTCATGTAACATATAGCTCGTTAAAAAGTCGTTGAAGATATAATAGTTTATTTTATAGTGGCGCCTTTTGAAACAATACATTATAGAGACTGTTAAATATGATACTGTAGAGTATTACGTATTAATTTATTCCAATACTGTTAATAATGGACAATAGCATGAAGTATTCTATACCTACCTGGAAAAATTTACAAAGATTATAATTAATTTGGGAAATCTCAATTAAAACGTTTTTGTTATCAACAAGTTTGTTCGTAACCTATATAAATTGTATATACAAATTAAAATTAGTTAATAATAAAAGGAGGGTCGTAAGAAACTGCTTGCTGGTGATAAGGAAGTAATTTGAATAATTATTGCTGAGTAAGACGTCGCAAGATGAATGTCGCTGCTCCCTTGAAATATAACCGTGGAAAACATAAATATCTCATAATTAAAGAAAAACATGTAATCACGCTAACTTTCATACGAAATATTGACTTTGAAATAACGTTTCAGAGATAATCCATATCTAATATTCTAATATTCTAAAGGCGAAAGTTTGTAAGGATGTATGGATGTTTGTTACTCTTTCACGTAAAAACTACTGAACCGATTACAATGAAATTTAGCACACATATAGACGGTAACTTGGATTAACACATAGGATAGTTTTTATCCCGGAAATCCCACGGGAACTATGCGGGTTTTCCTTTGCAAACGCGGGCGAAGCCGCGGGCGGAAATCTAGTTTCTGATATAAAAATAATTATTTTTTCTTAAAAAAATATTGGTTATATTGTGTATAATAAAGTAATAGTTAGAACTGTAAATAGGTAAGCTACTTTTAAATAAATAAAAAACAATGATAATAGCGTAAGAAATCACACGTACGTATCTCATATTCATGCACAAAAAAAAATCCAGTCGGAGTAAAGGAGCGTGATATAAGTAGGTAAACTCAAAATATTTACTTTCTTGATACAACCAAACATTTATGTACATCATACAAAGACAAACAAACGATTCGATTCGTGTATCGAGATATAAAATCGATTCTAGCTATTGTTCTGGCCAATCGATTTATATGGCTAGATGCGAGATTAATAACGCGTGGAGCCCTGGATGCTATATCAAGTCCTATTTCCTAGATCCAGATAAAATCGTTTGGAATGTTTCAACAGTGGATCTTTATCGATACTAAAATTTCATATGTTTGAGCATGAATCGATTTTAAAGATTGAAAACGGCTTGTCTTATATATAAAAATGAATCGCAAAATGTGTTGGTAAGCGCATAACTCGAGAACGGCTGAACCGATTTCGATAATTCTTTTTTATTATATTCCTTGAAGTACGAGGATGGTTTTTATGTAGAGAAAACGTAAATATGTACCATGGGCGAAGCCGGGGCGGACCGCTAGTCTTCTTATATATAAAAATGAATCGCAAAATGTGTTGGTAAGCGCATAACTCGAGAACGGCTGAACCGATTTCGATAATTCTTTTTTTATTATATTCCTTGAAGTACGAGGATGGTTCTTATGTAGAGAAAACGTAAACATGTACCACGGGCGAAGCCGGGGCGGACCGCTAGTTGTTGATATAAATCGATTTTGTTCAATATTGTATCTTCGAAGAACGTTTTCTTCGTTACATTTTTTAAGTGAAACTTCTTTGGGCCCGTTGAGAGTAGAATTTCATGGAGTAAGGGGACGATTTTGATATCTTCGAATCTAGCCAAATAAGTTTCACTTCTGATATGTGTGCTCCGCACACACTTTTTTCTGCTTCATTTATCATGACTAAAAGTTCTCAAAATCTCAAAAGCTCTTGCAGTTTTATACTATTGGCTGTATTCCTGTCTCAAGATTTTTACCTAAATGTAAAGCAAACAATATTGGGCATTCATATCCTTACTATAATTAGTTATAACTAAATCTTTCTATATTCTGCCCAGTGCCTTCATTACGAAATATTTTTACTCCATCCAAAAACAACGCATAACTAACGCAGCGTAAAGCGCTGTAACAAAGCGCTATGCGCTGTCAGTGCACCGTTGACAGGTGTTAAAGAAGAGCATCGCAATTAGTCGAGTCACGGTTATTAAGTAATCCTTTGTGATCTGATATGGATTACGAATTATCAGCTATACTTATAAAGCGATTGTATACTTTCGTTTACTAAATATGGAGCTTTCATTGTTCTTAGTGAATCGGGACGATCTACACGGACTTAGCAGTAACTACTATAATATGATTTTCTATTATGTAATGCTTAGAACTATTTAATGTGTTATGGTTTGTGGTTTCGAGGAGGAAAAATTCGGATAAATGTTGTTGTATAGAAAATCCTCTGATATTTTATCATAATATTATAAAAATTAACTACCTATTAGATATACGGTGATAAATGATAACTATTTTAGTCTCATTTTGAAGTACTAATACATATTATGTAGGCAATTCGTTTCCTTACAATTTAATATGATGCAAAGAACTGTATTTTGATGTCGATATTACTATTGAAAAAGCTCTTTACTTTAAACCATAGGTAACAGTGATTACCACAGGTGATTACTGATTATCAATAGTTTAAAAATATTCTTTTATATAAATAAAGAACAAGGATTAATTATTTATCCAATCAATAATATAGACATTTTACACAGTTGCTAATAATTGCAATATGCATTTACTTGTAGGAATAAATAAAACTGCACATTATCAAGGCAATTACAGATTTAACAAACCCGCTGATTATATTGCTTTAGTTCTTGCTTAATCATAACAAATTACAAGTAAAATTATTTACGGCGATATTAAATTATGTATCGTATCTTAAACCAGTCTCAGTTACGACCAATTACTATAAATACTAACCATATACACGGTTTAAAAGCTTGACAAGTCTGTTTGATAAAACGAATCTGAACTATAGCTTTAAGCCGGCTACTCACCTACCTGCCGCAGAGACAATCTCGGCTGGAGCAATTTCAGCTGTTCTCTAAATGGCCCTGCTGCCTATACTATACACATCACAATTAAGGGTGCAATTCCAATATTGCCCCTGCGACAGACAGGTACGTGAGTAGCCAGCTTAAGAACGAGCGGCTGTAGTTTGCACAAATCATTCATGCTTGCATCAAGCTAGCACTAACGTGTACCACATAAGATAGCGGAAGGTTTTATTGGATATTATCGGCCTTTAGTTCAGCCCTTTCGCTAACGGTTCCTGTGCATCAAGCTAACATGGGACATCTATTCACACTGATTCACTGTAAATCAATGTCTGCCGTATAAGTTTACAACGAAGAGGCATGAATGCACTGGGCTGGTTGGTTTTGGGAGTGCACTGTGTTTATGGTAATGTGAATGGTATATCTAGTGAGAAATCTATTCAGCGTTTAATTGTGTTGCATTAGATAGATGTTCAATACTTTCTATTTGGTAATTATTATAGTAGGATAAAGTTACATTTAGCTGTAGGTTAATAATAGAATTCTTTACATGCTGCAATTTCACGATTTTCACTAAGTTTACCTTAAACTTTTTTATTTGAATTAGGTATATAAAATGACAATGTAGATAACAATACGAATGTCCTTTATATTGAAAGTGAACATGAGTTAACACAAGCTCAATGCAATAGAACTTTCTCGGTGAAAAATACGAAAGCTCAACTTTGTTGGCTTCAAACCGTCTGAAACTTAACGAGCTTTTATTGTGACCTATCGTTTGTCTTAAAAGGAAATATTGTATTTCATATGAAGTTATATCATAAATTCGTTTATTGTTCGTTTGTCCTTTAATATACCAAAAGCAATGCAGCCTCACGCGCGTCGTCGTCACAATAATACGAAGCATTTCGAAACCCGTAACGTACTAAAACAATAAACCATAAAAGAGCGCCGATTTACCATCAATAAATGCTCATAATATTCTTTTTTATTTGTTTAACATCCACTTAATAGCTGGATAGAACAAAAGGCGTGACCCGATACGAGTATCCGTCATAAATCCACATTAAAGAATTAGATGCCGCACGCCCCACAACTCCATCACAACACGTTTACGCGGCCAATTAAAAAAGTCGTCAAGAACTATCACTAAATGCACCTGACGCGACATCTCTACATAGCAGGTTAATGTAGGTTCACACGTGAACCTAATAGTGGGTACACACGTACGCACATGCTCGATAAACTTGCTCGATATCGAGCAAGTACGAACGTGTGTACCATGCAAGTCTCAAGACAAATGCTCGAAGCCAACCATTTCAATCCAACAACTTCGATTCGAGCAAGATTCAAACCTCCATAATTTTTGCTCGATGTTCGAAGTAATCTTGTTTGTACGTGTAGCTGCGACTTCGAGCATGTCAGTCATGAGCGAGTGATTAATCGAAAAGGTTGTGCGTACGCAGCTGAAATGTCGGACTTTCGAGCGTTTACTCGTGATTTTGTGGAACAATTTATAAACATGTATCGAGAAGAAGAGTGTTATTGTACAGAGTTTGACTCATCCGTAAATAGTTACGAAACTCTTCAGGTTCTAGCTCTTTTATCAAATTAACATGACTGTGCCGTTCTCTTCTTTGTAACATTGGCCTTACCCAACGTCGACGCCTTTTTCGCGTCGGTTTTCCCCGAGAGTAAATGTAGCAGGCGATTCCCACCAAACACAACAACGTATCGTCCATTGCTCGAAGAGTTTCAACGCACACTGAACATGATCTTCGCGCAAGCTTTTACGTGTAGACGCGAGTTCAAGCATGTCTGTGCTATAGCTTTGTTCGAAGAGACTTGCTCGACTAGCAAGTACGTACGTGTGTACCCACCATAAGGTGAGAGCGATCCACCGGCGGCAAGGCCGGGAAAGTCGTTCGAGCTGAATGGAACCTACCATTAACGTAATAGAGTCGTTATTTCATAGTATGCATGGCAGGGTACAATTAAGAAAGTATCCGATAAAGCTCGCGGTATAATTTTTGAAAAAGGACCATATCAGAAAGGATTAGAGGTGTTTTTGTAATGCTTGGTGCGGGCTAACCGGTTGGTTCGGTCGCGAACTTTTACCTATAAATTTGTGTCGGCTAGCGTGTCTAGGAGCCGGCATGAGGAATCGCGAATACCACTGCGATACCAAATATCCAATGCTAATAATGTTGCTCGTTCGCTTACTAAATAATTGAACAGTCCTCATAAAACAACGGTAGTTTTTATTGTGGTAACGGTAAATACAGTCTTCGACTTCCTTATAATGTGAATTCTAATAAATTGATAGATAAAACTTCCAAAACACGATAGTGAATGGATATTTTTAATTATGAGCGAAAGATTTATGTACATGATCATCGTATTTCTTACTAATATAAACGCATATTGAAGCTTAACAGAATCCTACTATATTTCAAAGATAAAACTTTAAACTGAATTAACTTCAACTTCCAAGTCTCGGTACCTTAAAAAGAAAAGAAAAGAAACGAAACCACAACACCGCAAAATTACTTAAGATAAATGTCCAATGCATTCACTTACGAGCCCCAAACGGTAGTAATTTATATGTTTATATTTTTTATGTATGAAGTGTGAAAACGCACTCGTATAGGAGAGCTTATTTTTTATGCACCCTTCGACACTTTTTCGTGTGGTGTTGCAAATAGGTCTAAAATAAAACTACTCTTTCCATTAGTTTAATCAATGATATTTTTGTCTGTTTAACGTTTTGAGTTATTTTATAAAATTCTATTAGATTATTTTTCTATTACATTTTCAACATCTTAAACTTTTCTTCGACTCACATTTAAAGTTGTAGATAGCAAATAAACTGGTAATCGGAGAAAATTTTACAAATGTTACCTGGCACCACAGATAATATAATACTATTACCTACCTAACGTAACGGCACCAGTCTTGTACAGATTAAGGAAAAAATTGAAGTTTTTTGCAAATTTCTCGTAGGTTTTTTAACTTTATTGGATATTGTTTAGTTGTACCTTTAGTTCAATGTTAGTTTAACGTAACCAATGTTAGAAAAAAGATTAAAATGCATAAATAATGAAGTTATTTTTAAATTAAAAAACCACTTTTTTGCACCAGTGTTGGACAGTGAAAATCTAATGATGGACACCCAGTTTTGGACAACATCCAGTTATGAACACCCATTTATGGACTGTTTCTCCAGTTATTTACACTTAGAGAAGACTTATAGTTATCAATAGAATCTTGAAAATGATGATTGGAATACAATAAATCGGGGATGTATTTATAAAAAATAGTACTTATTAATTATTTTGCATACTTATAATATTTAAAACAGCAAAAATTGGACAAATGCATCGTTAAATACGAGTTATGTCCGTTAAGAAACAACAATATGGGTTTTTTTTTCTCAATAAGTCAGGGATGAAAAATATAACTAAAAAAAGTACTGCCATTCCACCCATTTTGGGACTTCTTCTTCGTCATATCACTCTAGTCAGAGCGAACGTGGTCAACATGAGGTTTGGGGGGGTAGATGCCGCTTCACGATATTCCGCCATATATCTCTGTTTCCTGGCATTCCGCTACACTCGTGAATCGCCAATCTGAATCCGCCAGCAGCCTTAATCTGATCGGTCCATCGATATGGATTCCAAATTGTAGCACGAGGCAAAAAGCTTTTTTTAAACTGTTGTCTAGATGGTGTGGATGAAATTTAAGCGTGTGTGCTGTATGGTGGTGGAATTTAGCAGCAGACAGTGATCCAAACAGTTCATCAGAGAACTCTCTATGATAGATGCGTTACAATACGCATAAGTATGCGACTTCTCTACGCAGTGATAGAGAATGAAGCCGAGAACGAGTCGCACAGCACATCATGACCCATTGTTCTAAAATATATTCTTCATGTTTAGATAGATATTATTTTGTTGGACCCATTAGTGTAATTTTAACAAAAAATATCAATGTCCATTATAGGAACCAAAGCAAATCCAGTCATGGACAATTGTTGTACAATATTGGAACCCTTTGTTTGAAATGGTCGTGATAGGTATATTATTAATCAGAAAGAAAAGACAATACAGAAAAGCGCAAGTAATTAATACCTTTATAAAAAGTTTATTTTCGACATATGTCCATAAATGGATATACCTATCCATAGAATTTAATCCAGATATGGACACTGAAGAATTTTATTCAAACAACATAACCTATAATGATACTAAATCGTGTAATATTTCGTACACTTAACTACTATAAATAAAAGTAATATCAAATTTTGCTGAGATTTATACAAAAATTATTATAACCAAAATTGTGTCCGCACTTCCTTAAGGATTTCCTTAGTAAAAACGGATTTCTTCGAAACGAGTCGCAGCAACTAAACATAACGTTCTGCCATCTTCAAACATTTTGGCCGAATATGATGAAGTGTCGTATTTTGATAGCTTATGAACCAAACTTTTATTTTAAGTATTGCCAAATTATATAACGTTAATTTTGGTCTTAATATTTAAATTTAATATTTATTTTGTCCATTACTGGATGCTTGTCCACCACTGGTGCCGTTACCTTACTGCATTATATTTTGAACAATAAATATTTTAAAATTCGTAGTAGTTTCTCTGAGATAACTGTGAAATTTGTTGCAGTTAAGATATCAACAAGCTTTTTATATTAAATTTAAATCCAACATAATTAATAAGCCTGTCTTCTAATATCATGTTTTCACAATTCATACGCAAAACACCATGAATATTCACATTAAAATTCAATGAATTTGTAAACGTGTGTTTTTAACAATTAATTTTATGTACGAGACTAATATCGACCATTATAAGTTGAACCCTACATGCGTAGTACCGCTATAAAATCACAAATCTTGAAAAATTGGCTAGGTATTATTAGTTTGAATATTAAATTATGTTAAAAGAAATGTGTCGAATGATGCTCTTAACGCCTCGGTATCAAATTTCATTAGATGTTTATACGAGTGTTTGATAAATCGCCCAATTAATTTGTTAATGTGATAAATTGAGCTATAAATATAATTAGGTAGAATTTATGATATTTTCACATGAGTGTAATGATCTTGTAATAAATATTACGACAAGAAAGTATGTATCAGAAATACGGTTTTCAACGGATTTTAAACAGTTTTGTTGGCTGTTTCTTTTAAGTTCTGTTTAACAGCGGGTTAAAGTATAAACAATGAGAACATTAATACGAAAGGGGCTGATTTATAGAACCCAACCCCTAAATAAAATAAAAAGAGAATGGGAAATTTATGTTGTATGGAAAAATCTCGAGAGCTTTTTAATATATTTTCCAATATAATAGTATCCTAAAATATACTGAATAGACAGTTTCAATTGCCATTCATTGAGAGCACACAGAATATTAATAGGCAAAAACCCTATAAAATATAACAAAAGTAGTATGTAGGTAAGCTTTCGAATATGTGTTTTATTGTTTAATTTTTATAATTGGCATAATTATGAACCTCTAAGTCAATTTCGATCGAGACCGAAATATATCCCACACCAAAAGAAATATCAATAAACAACACAGATTCTCACAACACAAAAATACCATTACAATGAGCGGGGAAACATAAAAATGCCGCACATACCGATAAATCCAAACTTGGACTAACTGAGGAAACTATTTCCGTCTTACAAAAAACGTTTCCGCCATAAGATTTATTGAGTGCCTCACTCAGGGCCCTCCGAATAAAGTGCGTGAAATGAGGTGTTGCCAACCTCCCCGTTTTGCCCCGGTTTTTTTACTGCACGCATTTTTATTGCTCTATTACATCAACTTAATATAAATATTTCATTAAAAAGTATTCAAATTTTACACCAATTTCATTACAATAATGATCTTATTCAAAGTCGAATCCTTAAAAAATACACTCCATCCATTATCGCCAGTTCTGTATGACCAATAATTACTCCAAATTAAACTGAAGGATTGACTTCTCGGTAGGCAAATATGAACAATGAGAATACCTAATACATACACAGTCGAGATATGCAATTGGCAACTAATAATAATAAAAAAGACCAATACATTCACAGCACGTACGCCACCATGTCGCCGCGGCCATTCTGAAATTGATACGCATTACACAGTTACAATACTACACATGCAACTGCACTCACATCTAATACAACGGAGTAAGATCTATATTCCCTTGACTCAATAATAACCTGTCCCTTGTTTAGGTATCGAACGTCCAGTATAACTTGAGCCCTACTTTAGCAAATAAAGAATACTCACTCGTATAGATTCCGCGTCACATAGAGGGGTGAGGAGGTCTCGATAGAGTGGTAATTTAAAAGCTTTTTGCTTCTTGACCATTGAGTTCTGAAGGCTTCTGATAGCCTGGTACCAATTGCTTGATATATTGAGTGCGACATGGGCGGGACGGGATCCAAATATGGTTTTATACGAATAAAATATAATAAAATATATCAGAACAAGCATTTAATTTATTTTTCTTTCCTTATTTTCAAATTTTATTTGTGAAAAGTTTTCTTTTAAAAGTACACTTTGTTGCATGAGCATGGACGATTGATTTTAATTTACATTATAATGACAAATGTACAGGTTTTGTTTTTGTTATGCTTTTTCATGTGTTTTACCTTTGTTATGGTGAAATGATTTTCATGTCTCTCTTCCCTTTCCTTAAGATCTTCAAAATTTGCACGTTATCATTTAAAAAAGAACAGAAATAGTAACTGTATTTTTGCATGATAGATATGATATGATAAAATAAGAATGGTTAGGTGGGTGGTGATTCCTGTGGCATGTACTTCGGTGGTGGTATTGTAACTAAACTAACCACATCTTCTCAAGTTCTTAGTAGGTCACTTTTTAACTATCATCCAGCAACTAACATAGGAATAATAAAGAATAACAACATTATGCTCCATACCGCTGTCAACTAACAAGAATAACAAAGAATAACAACATTATCATGTAAGTATTGCACTCTTTGTAGATTTAATTAATTAGATTATCATTTACGAGTGTTCTTTTTGATTTCTTTAAATTAAAATAATTTGGTTTAATGTGTTCATTTGTTTCAGTTAACGATGGTAACATTTGTTTATTATGTCAAATCAAAAAGGACACGTATCCAAAGACTTCTATTTAATTAAATAAAAGTCAGCACTTACCTACAAATGTAGAATTTTTTGCATGTTATTAATTTATTTTTTATTTTACTTTCGCCTTTGAAATAGGTTTGTAATTCATAATATTCTTTTCAGTCAGATAATATTATGAAGTTGTTCTCGCTTATATTCATTAATTGTTTCTTTTTTTTATACCTATACTTAGATAATTTGTCTTAGGAAGTCTTTATGCATATAAGTTGTTTTGTTTTTTTTGCAAATACCATACTTTAATTAATTAGTCTATTAGGTACGTATTTACAAAAATATCATTGTATTTTAGCCTAACTATAAAATTTACAGCAAGAATGGTCATGACCAAAATTATTAATTTCAGTACACCTATTCGCGAAATAGCATCTTATACCTAAAATATTCACAACAAACCACCATCAAATGTTAACCCTGCTCTGCCGTTACGGGTCGCCCCGACCCCAAACGGCTAATAAGTGAAACAGAGATTTATGAGTGCACAGATATGCAAATAGAAATTTGCGGTCCCCACCCGATAAAAAGACGTCGGTCCCCGCGGGCCACTGTTTGTCCAACTGTCTAGGGATCACAGCTCATAATTATATAGGATATAGACCCATTTATGTATTTTTCGAGCGTACATGGCTATTGAAATCAAACTTGACTAACTAGGTACATTTTCTTTTTTAATTAAATATCATTCTTAATTAAATAATATTGTTTATTCTGAAACTTTCGTTCTGATCATTGGAAATACGTATTTAGATAATTATTTCAGTTTCCAAATAAGCCTTCATGTATGGTAATAAGAAGCGAATAATATGTAAGTGTAACATTTGTTCCAAATAACAAAGGAAGTATGGCTAAAATATTGAAATTAAATGCATCACGACACAGTTTATCTGGCCGCCTTATCGCGAGGGTTATGTTGTAATTCGTAAAACTTGTTAAACAGATTAAGCTATCTCGTTTTACGCTTTCGTCGGATTTATAAGGGAATTGCTAATTAATCGCACCGGTGTTGGGGAGGTGACAGTATGTTCTCAAAGTAACCGTTATAATTTGATTTCGTCTTGGAGTTTCATAATTTATGTTTTCTATCTGTGCTCTATGTTTGTTCCGTTTAATATATCAGAAATCGGTTTGTTTTGCTCTTGCCTAAGAAAATTTTGACTTTTTACAAACTTACCTCGAAATTAGAAAATCAAATAAACAAATTATGAAACGTAATTTGTAGCTCTTCTTGCTTTTGGAAACTGTAAACACATTGATAAATCAAAATATCTGCGTATAGACAGCTGAAATCGGCATCAGTCGCGTGGCGCATCATATTAAAGTGACAAGCAGACTATGAATATGTCATGTTTGTATTTGTTTGCTCGTTGTTGACTCATGGAGGGATATGACTTTGATTTCTAATTATTTGACTATTTACATTTATTCGGTACTAATTTGTCATCATTAAAAATGTTTGATTTGAGAATTAGGCTTTTTAACAAGCATGGGGCCTTTTTATAATATTCAGTGTCATTAGGGAATCATTTGATGATCAACATTAATTTATTGAATTTAAAGGTTAGAATGCTGGCTAAAATTCTAAACACGTGTTCTTAATCGATATAATAACCACATATAGCATACACGCGTCTATCAAACCTATTTAAATAGAGACAAATATGTCCATATCAACGTGGCATCGTGCATTGATGAACAGCGGTCTCTGATTTCAACCCCTCACCGACAGATTGTTAATACTGACCGCCGACGACCTAACGAGCTGTGACCGCATGAATATTCACGTATCCCGTGTACTGTGATACAAGGAATTAATTAATTTCGCTGACAATCGCCGTCCGCTTTGGGGTCTAGCCAGGCCCAGGGTCTAGAAACAAATGCAACTTTTACAATTTCAATTTTTGCAACATCTGTTTTTAATGCCGTACGATTTATTTGTATTCGTTGTACTAATAATTCAACATCTTAGCTACAATGTGCGCAATATTAATGCAAATAAAACAATTTGAGTTTGATAGCGTACTTGCAGTTGCATGTTATAAAGATTACCAAAAGCATTTGCTTTAACTACCGACTAACATTGTTCTATCTAGAAATCTCTAGACACCGTAAAGTAAATAAAAACGCCCACGCAAATCCAGTTACCGCATCTGTTCTTACACAATTACATTCGCCATTTTAATCAATTGACGCGACACTAACAATACAACTCTTTAAATAAGCACTCGCGTCACATTATTGGTATCCAACTTTTTATTCCATTCATACAATTATGGATAGGTTATAATTTCGAGCCCGCAGTGTAGGGTTACCAATGAGTAGGTACTGGTTTTTGTTGTGGCTATATGTTTCATTGTACGCTATGATATAATTTTCCATCAGGTATAATTATATTGATTAGTGGTCAGGGGGCAGGGGTGTGAACGTTGAGATTCGCTCTCTGACGCGTGCTGATGCGATTACGCCACCCTCGCTTCCATAAAAAGTGCACTAGAAACACAATAGCACGAAAATCTGACACTTCATCTTTTAAAATGCAGTCAAGTGATGAAAATGGCTTTTTTGAAATAGATCATGTTTTACCTTTGCTGCTAATGGCAGTGTTGCTTTGTTACTTGAATATTATCTGTTCGAAGATTTTACATTATTTTTCTTATTGTTGTTTTTTTCGAATCGATTTAACTTACAACATATTCATGAGAGGGTATTGTAAATATTATGAAAAATATATTTTTATTTGTTTATCGTATTTTTCATACACGTGAATACTTGTTTACGTAACAGTACGATTATTATCATCACAATAAATAGCATAATACGTGATAAAACTGAACAAACTTACCGTCAACAGAATAATAAATAACGATCATTTCTGACATATCTTTGAGTGAACAATCAATTAATAAAAAGCGTTGTGGAGGGCTTTATCGAGGTTGACGCTAAGAGATTGCGGTCTAAGAGACCGGGATGTATTGGGATCGGGGGTCGGCCGGTGCTTGAGGGTTAACAAACCGCTTTTTATGAAATTGGGGTAATTTTTAGGGTTCCATACGTGAACTGTTTAATAAGAATATGAAGATCAGTCTCCTGAGGCTTTGTTATCTTTGACAAATAATAAAAGGCAAACACTTGTCTTGCCATATAAATAAATGAGTAAGTACCTATAAAAATTAGAAGTATAGTAGGTGTAGGAAAAGATATTTAGGAGTTATGTATTTAGTAACGACTTTATACTCATATATAGCAGAGTGCACACCCATTGCCATACACCACTCAAAGCGGTACGCACACCAAAATTAAAATAGCGAAAAAGGACAGTTTGGTTTAAAAGCTCATTAAAAACTTGTTGGAATCGTTAATTCGAACGAGTCGTGATTTCCCGTTGGCTCGGGACAAAGTTTTTCTTTTGTGGCCGTTTAATTGAGGATCTCTACGGGAATTAACCAAATGAGGGCGACACACCTCGCCTCGTTACCGGCTGTACATTGAAGTACAATCACTCGAAAATTAACATTTCATATTACGTAGGTATTTGGTTGTACTTTTGGCAACTATTATTTGGGAAATGGATAGTGATAGCTTGTCACGTATCTGTTTGTTGCACTCTGAATAATAAATTATCGATTTAATATTAGTTCAGATATAATATTATTCAGAAGTTCCTCTGTTATCATTACTATCATTATCCAAGACAAGATCGTGATCGTGTCAAGACTTAACAATTATTATAAGAATAATTGTTGTATTGCAAATTTATTGAAAGTTCTTCCGTTTCCTCCATTTATTTCCACTTTACTTTTATCTGCATTAAAAAAAATCTATAATTAAAAAAAGCATACTACGTTCTAAGTTACAAAAAAATGCACTGAATCTTATAAAAATCTATCTATCTAATTACCAGTAATTACCCTAACAAAATTTAAAACCCTTAAACAAAGCCATTACCAAATAAGTGTACAGAGCGATCCGCGAACACACGACGCCATTACCCTGTCGTGGGCGTAATTAAAGAGCTACAGTACAGTCTTGAATTAAAAACAATTAACCGCCCGAATTGAGCACAATGGACGCAAGCGCACGACTCACGACAACCTGGGCCTGTGTGCGCAGTGCGACTGTACGTTATGTGGCTTGTGTGTGCGACTGTACTGGTAATAGAAATTAAAGATTTTAAGGGATTTAAAATTAATAGTATTCGTTCGTATGATTAAGAAGCAATGTTATCTCTAACTGCATATTTGCTGCTATTCATAAAGAGACAATAATATCATCCTGCTCTATAAATGTGGTAAATGATACTTCAATATCAGAATTTACAAATTTAGTAGCTATTTCATGATTTAGAAAATCGATCAAAACCGATTTGCCAAAAACAACCAATGTTTTAAAACAAATGTAACTGTTTTCCTCCGTTTATTACATTTTCTAATGACACATACATAACGATTAATTTTCCAAAGAACATTACACTTAGTCACTTACCCTGTTATTTAGCTTTTAATATAAAAAATTTTTATGATACCGATTTAAGCATTTTAGTTTACTAAAAATAATCAAATCTTTCCTCTTAGATATTAATAAGTGTTAATATTCCCTGTCATTCAGTCATAGAACTTCTAAATCAGTCCTAAGCGATTGTGTTAATCGGCCCGTCAAATTAGGTTTCAGTACTGCTGAGTATGGCATCCTCACCCACTGAGGGGAGTCTTTTTACATTTTTTCACGGCTCTCGATTCCTCCCGATTTATGTCTTTCTATTAACAATTTCTCGATTTATCTGTAACTCGGATTTGCTTTACAAAATGTTATTTAATCGAATGGTGTCTTGTTCATTGATAGTGATGATTTTTTCTGAGATTTTCGTTGTCTGACGAACTATTTAAAATAATTTTTCACCGTAAAAAATATAAATAAGCATACTTACAATGCTCTCTATACAAAAAACGATCGTTGTAAAAAAATCAATAAAAATAGGTTACTTTAATTCTACATACTCAAATTACCAATAATTCTAAAATAACACATCGGCCATCTAATAAAAAATGAATGTATTGTAAAAACCAAGAGATTTGATTTATTAATTTGATAAAACTTTATCAGGCATAATGAGGGTGGATCAAGTGTAGTGTTACATGCAACACAAAGCACTGTACGAGCCCTCGGTTTTCATTGTGTCCCCTTGTAATTATCGATTATTATCAATTTACATGGGATTAGAGGTTTAGGAGATTATTAAAAATTCAAATCTTTATTAGTCAGTTGATGTAAATTACAAGATGGAAGATTAATTATAAATTATGGATGAAGTATGATTGAGACTGCATAAATCCATGTCAATTTTATGTCAGGGCTTTTTTCTAATTCAAATCTAAATAAAACTAAACTCTAACCAGCTAAACAGTAACAATTTGGTCAACATCATGAATCATATTTTTTTTCGACGTTATTATAACAACAAATATTTCGCTTATTGCTAATTGATTATTACTACAATATCGCACCACCTATTCGAACTTAGATATTTGAACCCAGGTCCATAACACCGATTCTGAAAGCAACAAGACGTGTTCATTCGTATAGTACAGAGTACAGACATACACACATACACACAAGTCACAATGTATTGTATGTACAAAGAGAGAAAAACCTTTCAAATCCGTGCATATATCACAAGTCGACAATGGCCGATCCTGTGGCTTTTGATCTGAATATTTTTCACTCCGTCCGTTCACTGGGCAATGGGCATTGTACACCCGCGTTTTAGGGTTGATGGACGTTAATTTTAAAGCAAAAAGAGCTAACCCTACACTGCGGTATAAGTAAATAATACATGATGAAAAATAAAAAAAATTACACTTAATTTAGAAAATTCTAGATAGCAGTCATTTTATTTGCTAGTTATAGAATGTCTACAATAAATATGTTATTCAATGCTCTCAGGTCAAAGAGAAAACTTGAAAGAATGTTAATCCAATTCATAAACAGTTCATCGTATTTTTATGTTAATCATATTTAACATTCGCCTGACCGACACTTATAATGCGATCAAGTCTATACTTAGCATTCATTTTAATTTTAACATGATTTAAAAAATGAGATAATATTTCGTGAAATCCTACCGGAAGTTCACTCGAATAGTATTCTAGGCCATTTAGCGTGTAAAACGTGCGATATTTTTACTAGTAATATGTTATAATTATTTCAAAATATTTGTCTCGAATCTAAATTTAAATCAACTTTTTCTCAAAAAATAAACATTACTCAGCCAGTCGAATCTATACGTAACAATCCGCCCTTTGTACCCTTGTGTAAACCATTACTTTTACCAAGTCCCTAAACTTACTAACATTTACAATGGACCAAACGAATTCGACCTTCATACATTGAAAATATCAATCCGCATACACCAAAGACAATACACCTCACGAAGGTCTCCGATTAGCGAACGTCAAACGGGCAAACACACTTGACCGGGTGTCTGAAACCCGTCAGCAGTTAGGACAAAGCATGGAGTGCTGTCATCGGTGTCAAGCGGTATCTGGCCCGCCGCCATCGCACGTGATTAAACCCGATATAATGGGAGTCAGAGTGCAAAGTGCCCTTTTGTTTGTCGTCTTAACGATTTACACTTTTTTAGAACAGAGTATAATGGCGCCTTTGATTGGGGTTCAATGTGTGATCGATCG
Source organism: Colias philodice (assembly GCF_061535455.1). NCBI lineage: Eukaryota > Metazoa > Arthropoda > Insecta > Lepidoptera > Pieridae > Colias > Colias philodice. Next base: position 3,118,281 of record NC_143104.1, read on the forward strand.
TAATTGAATTCAGGTTCAGCTTTCTACTAAAGCAGTATTCTATTCTCCGTAGGTAGGTACGTGTCCTACTAGTACAAAAGTTCCCTTAGCAATGATATTATTTTCCCAAAAATAAATTCTTATTTCTACTACATTATTTGAAAAAAATATATGAAATTCTTGTGCCTTCTGGTGACAATATTTTCGGTATATTTAAAATCCTACACTTGTTAGAGGCACGTCACTCAATGCCCTAGCTAGTGATGTGCTCATTTGTCAGAAAATCGCTCAAGGCACACGCGAGATTAAAACTAAGATGTCTTATTGTTTTAAACGTATTGTGTACATGTGCTCCGAAAATTAATTGTTTTTTTGCAGTTTAATATAAATATTTGGAATAGGTGTGTTTTATATTATACTGTCATCTGAACAAAAATCTTAAAAGCTACTTGTGATTTGTTGTTGCAAAGTCACGTAGCTCAAACATTACTTAATAGTAAATAATATTCGTTAGTTAGGTGGTTATTGAGTAGATTTCCTATAAACCAATCCATTGTATAGAATTTATAAACACCATAAAATAGCAGAACAACTAAAGGAAAAACGAAATATCAACTAAACTTCTATGAGTCCTTAGTTTTACATCCATATTTCCTGCGTCCGATTTTAGACTCTAGATAGTGAGTTGTAAAGTCTATATTTTATAAATTCGTGCTCTTTAACGGGCCTTAAAGCTAAGATATTAATGATATCAGCTGCGTTCGTTAAAACACCCTTAGTTTATGAGATTTTGATAGGTTGCTAAGGTGCAATCGCACAGGACGATACAAATTTTCTTCCCTAGTCTGTATAGTCATACGTATAAGGTACGCGCATTATATTTAAAAAATGCATTGTATTTTAGTCGTCTAAAAAAGAGCATTAGGAACAACTCAAGATTGCAAACTTCTAATTTTACATCGGGTTCAATTTTTTTTAAGTAAGTACCTAAATTCCTTTTCAATCAACATGACTTGAATACTTTCGACGTACCTATATCAATTCCGAATTAGCGAACAAACAGTTATGTTATTCTTAGTGATTTTAAAGTTCCTTTTATGCAGCAAATTTTATTTGTCATCACTCTTTAAAAATCTTTCCTAAAAATAATAATAGTCGCTAGTGCATACCATGCCTAGAAAACAATTTTCTCAGTGTTGCCATACCACAGATTTACTTAGGCCCCGATAGCACTAGCGCAGATTAGACACCTATTTAAGTGCTAAGTGCTTGTTTATGTGTTAGATTATTTCGTTCCTATTCGTTAATTATGAGGAAGATTGTGTCGAGATATATAGCGCGACTCTATTCAGTATTTTGTTTTATACGGATAGTATGTGAAGAATTTTATTCAACAATTTGATGCAGATATTATAATTTTATTCATATTAGATGAATTTATTACAGAACTATAACTAAAGGTTTTATTTACTAAGGTACTTAAATTCAAAAAAAGTTTATTTATTTATATAAAACCATTCCTACCATTACCTACAGTTGGTATCAATTTCTGCAAAATTAATTAATTAATAGAATTTTTCAAATAGGACCAGTAGTTCCTGAGATTAGCTCGCTCAAACAAACAAACAAACTCTTCAGCTTTATAATATTAGTATAGACTTACTAAGACTAAACGCGACTAGAAATATCGTAATTAGTTCAAACTTGACAAATAGTAAGCATCGAATTATTGCACGCCTCATAAGCGAAGCGTTGAGGTGGGTACTACTGTCACTTCGCGCAAAACATCTGATTTTTCAAACTTAAAATGTCTTTATGTATCATACATTGCACTTGTAAGATAATACATACACACACATATTAAGAAAAAACACTATTTTTAACATTCATGATATTTTTGATGTCATTTTTGTTATTTAAACTAGTTAAAAAACAGTTTAAAAAAGTTCTGTCTTGGACGTCCGTGTGTCTGTATGTGCGGATCCTTTTTCTTGTTAACACGATAGCGACCGAAATACTTTACTAATCGAGTCTTTTTTTTTCTCTTACGCTTGAGTATGCTCAGGAATAGAACCCTTTCATTTTTCAGGGTCTGATTCGATGTGGTTTAATTGTTATTAAATAAACAAAAATAATAATTAATAAATAATTATTAAAAAAAATTTATGAGGCGTGCACTTTTGGATTTTCCAAACTATTTGAAATTACACTATCTTTGTATTACCAACAAAATGTCACCTCTAACACAAGCAAATAAATCCATTGTCCATACGTCAATAGTTTACAAAACATTCCAACAGAGTTCCAAAAGTAAACTACTGCTTTTCTAAAGATCAGATACAGAAGCACCTGAACTCTGGACACTATCTGACATTGCTGACATGTCTGACACATTTGACACATCTGACGCGTCTGACACCGCTGACACCGGTTGGCACTTGACATCGCTCGCCGACACTATGACCTACTTCGGTTGTCCTTTTGTGCGATAAAACGATTGTTTGACACGACTCTTGTGTTTGGATTTTTTAAAAATGATTATTGGATTTTATTGTTAATTGATAAAGTTGTTTCAATGAAGAAAAATTCAAAGTTAAATAATTTGGTGGATACAGGTGACACTTTAATAGATAGATTGTGTTGAATATGTAATACAATAAGAAGCAGTACTGAACAATATTCTAACATAGTTTCTGGCGAAGATATAGTTCATTTAGTTAAACAAATTAAAACGTTCTTTGAACTAAAATAATTTCAAAAAAATATTTGCATTTTAGCTATAAAATGATATCTTCATGCATATTAGCTGCCTCATACATCAATTATACGAAACATTGTATCAATTTTGCGGTTTTTTACATGATTAAGATGTTAAGACGGTAGCGAACCGCGGGTGAGGCCATAAACATACGACAGTCGCCACCCGCCGTGTTGTTTATGTCGCGATCGGATCGGATACGTGTCGTGCTTGTGAACACGCTTCTAACTTATGATTGGATTGTATCAATGCCGAAATACCAGCAACAAAATCTTAAGTCCCGTAAGTGTGAGTAAGAAAAGAAATATTTCAGTTTAACAAAGTTCTGTAACTCTTAAGTTTTAAAAATTAAATGGATAAATGCAAAAAATGTCTATTATAAAAGAGAAGCTGTAATTTAAGCTTTTATACAAATAAATCAATATCCGACGGAGGTTCACAAAAAAACCTGTAGGCACGTGTCACTTCTGACGTTAACACCCGAAGACCCGCGGTCAGATCACAAAAAACCATTGTGCTAACAAAACCTATTTACAAATACTCCCGCGCCCGCCCACTCAAAAGGTGTTTATTTAAAATTTTCGCTACACAATACAGATGCCATCTTTTTTTCCGTATTCGCGCCATTTAATGCTATTTGGAACCATTAGAACGTACCTTTGCAACTGTCAATGTCAAATATCAAACAAAAGTAGATCCTCTGTCTATGGTATTAACGTTCGTCAACACATTCAGCATTTTCGAATCAAATTTTTTTATGAATTCGCTTCGCTTTTTCTAAACACGTGTTTATGGGATGCAATTTGAGGCTATTCATTCTTTTTTCGAATTCTGTTCAAATTTATTATTTTTCAATGTTGTCACAGATAATTTATATTGCTTTAGAGGTTTATGATCTGTGCGTAAACTGTTATAGCGGGAAATGAATTGACTTACATAGCATTACTAAATACTGCGTTTAACTGTGGAATTGCTGAAATCAGTTATAACATGAACTACGTCTTAAAGTTTGAACAATAGAAAACGCGTAATGCCCAAATGTAAAGCACACGAACATGAGTAAACATCTCAAATCTCGATAAGCGAAGGGTGTAGATTGGAATCGCGGTGACAAACACCGGGGACCATTGTGGGTGCTAAATTTGTTTCGCCATTTCCGATCTCCTTACGAGATTATTTTACAGAAAAGGCGCCATTGTTGGCAACCGGGACGGTAGATGGTGTTCTAAATTGTGTATTATCATCAGTTTGGGTAAGAACACATTCGACCTAATTTATGAATTGCGGAATCTTTTATTTTTAACAGGAGGAATATAATCGGTTTATGTGGAGACTTTGATAACATCTTAATAGGCAGTTTTGCTCAGCTATAGTCATCAGAAATATAGAGGTAACAATAATTCATTATGCATTAATTAATCCGTAGCATCAAAGTGCATAGAAGTCAATAAATTGCATTATAATACGTAACAACCCTGTATAAGTTCATATTTTCAAATCTCGAATCGCGTCAGTTATAATAAGATTCGGTCGAAAAAAGTTCCATTATGTCCACAGACTATTGTACGGTAATGCTCTATTCTCTATGATCCAATACGCAAACATCTGCTGTACGCCTACGAGCCTTTTGTACGCTGTGGATTCTTGTTTATGCTATTTGTTATTATCTATCTGTGATGAGATCGGTGATTTATGTCGAAATAGCCGCGTCCCAAATACTTGGTACTTGGTGATCATTGATAACAAAATGTGTCCTTGTAGCTACAGAAATATTAGGTTATAGTAAAATAATCTTACATACAATCTGTTTTTAGTTTTGCGTAAAGTAACTGATGACGCTTAATTACTTGAATGTTAGTTCGGCGAAGTCAATCAATATATTTATCTTTTATCGTATAGGAGCTACCAACGTTGACAAGTGAGCATTTTAGTATAGTTGGTTCTTTGATATACTGTTCCTCTTGCTATTTCGGTTAGAGTCCGGGCTGTCTGGCTGGTCGCAGTGGTTGCGTTTTTTAGTGCGCATCTCATCTGCACAGGATAATTTCCTTAATTTAAAGTCATTTTTTAACGCGTAATTTTTAATATTTTACCTTTAGATAGATCCATTAGACATAATTTTTTTATTGCAAGACGTTTTTTTCGTTGTTAAATAGGAGCCAGACGCAATTTTTTATTTCGTTTTTATAAAAAATTCAAATTATTTTAGAATGTCTGTAAATTTCATATTATGTTCTTCAAACATAATATAATCTAAAATTAATTAGCCAGACGCTAATTCGATTGTTAAGTATTAAATAATGTGTATAAATAAAAAAAGTAATGAAGCATGCAGCTCATCAGCTAGTGTATTTTAACTATGCGACAGGAAATAATTGCAAGAATACAATATTATTTACACTTGTTCTTATAAATAAAAGCTAAAATGAAAAAAAATAAACATAAAAGTGAAAAATAAATTAAAGTTACCATACATTGAAAAGAATGGAATAAAAACTTTATCAATGAAGGTTAAACAATTACATTGTTAAATTTAAAAAGCCATCTTCATAATCATCATCATCATCATCTTTCCTCACACTGTCAGAATTATTTATGTTATCGTCTAAGGAATTGTTATTGTTTTCCAATATTCCATCATCTGTAAACAACTAGAAAGTTTGTTTCAATATTGATGTACACACATACACACACACAACACACACACACCACACCACACACGACACACACACGTGAACACACACACACTCGCATGTTTAAGTTTGTATTGAATTTAACTAAAGTAGTTATAAGTAGTTATATAAACACATGAATTTATATAGGTATACTAGCGGTCCGCCCCGGCTTCGCCCGTATGGTACCTACATGTATAAACTATCCTATCTCTCAAGTTGGATCGAACTGCACATGGTGTGCGAATTTTATTATAATCGGTTAAGTGGTTTAGGAGTCCATTGAGGACAAACATTATGACACGAGATTTATGTATATATATATTAAGAATTAAGATTAATGAATTAATATTGTTATCATCATCACTACATAGTATAAAACAAAGTCGCTTTCTCTGTCCCTATGTCTCTTTAAATCTTTGAAACTACGCAACGGATTTTGATGTGGTTTTTTTTAAATAGATAGAGTGATTCAAGTGGGGGGTTTATATGTATAATAATAAAATAAAATAAAAATAAAATAAAATAAGCCTTTATTACTGCAAAAACATTACAAACTACTACAAAAATCTTATATGTACTACTAAATGCCGTTGACAATATTCCTTATTTATTCCTATATTATATTGTATATTATTTTAGACGTTTTTAAAACTATTTTCTCTATTATATTATTTCATTAGCTGTTAATCTATATAATCGGCAAACTTGTTTCTTCTATGGCAGCTTGTCTTCCGACAAAGGCCTCCTCTAAGGATTTCCATTTTGCTCTATTTTTAGCTATTCTGATCCATTCCGGGCCAGCTATCTTTTTAATATCATCTTCCCACCGCTTGAACTGTCTTCCCCTTTTCCGTATACCATCGCGGGGGTACCATTCCGTTATAGTCCTTGTCCATTTTTCTTCCTTATCTCTCAACATATGTCCAGTCCATCTCCATTTGAGTATTTTAGATATAGTTTGTACATTTTTAAATTTAGTTTTACTTTTAATTATATTCAATTTTATTCTTTCTATTCTCCGAACACCAATAACGCTTCTTTCTATATTGTTTTGACATACATTTAATTTATTTAGTTGTCGATCAGTCAGTGCCCATGTTTGGCAACCATATGTTAAACATGGTAAAATGCATGTGTTGTATACTCTTCTCTTACATTCCATAGGCATTTGATTGTTTTTCATGACTTCACTTAGGGACCAGTACTTTCTCCAGGTATTTGCTACTCTTCTATCTATTTCTTTTTGCATGGTATTTGATGGCGATATTAGTTGTCCTAGATACACATATTCGTTTACATACTCTATTTCATTATTGTCTATTCTTATTATGTTTGTGTTGAATTTGTCATAATTTTGGTTTTAAGTGTGTTCATTGACAGTCCGGCTTTAGCACTAGCGACACTTAATTGCTGCAGCATTTGTTCTAGAACTCTTGGACACTCGGAGAACAAGATCAGATCGTCTGCAAAACGTAGGTGATTTAATTTTTCGCCGTTTATATTCAAACCGAATTCTGTCCACTGCAGACCCCTAAAAATCATCTCTAGGACAGCCGAGAATAGTTTTGGAGAAATCGGGTCGCCTTGACGAACACCTCTTTCTATTGGGAACTCTTCTCCTGTTGTTTCCAGTCTCACTTGCGCAGTACTTTTTGTGTAAATATTTTCCAACAGTCTTATATATTTCGAAGGTACTCCCTGCATGTCCAAAGCTTCCCAAATGTATTCATGTTGCAAACAATCGAAAGCCTTGTTGAAATCGACGAATCCCAAATAATATTTTTTATTGTATTCCTGATATTTTTGAATAACTTGTCTCAATACATGAATGTGATCTATCGTCGAGTAATTTCTTCGGAAACCTGCCTGCTCCTTCGGTTGGTTCTCATCGAGTGTCATAGTAATTCTAGAAAGTATAATTTTTGAAAATACTTTATAGATGTTTGAAATAAGGCTTATCGGTCTATAATTTCCGATATTCCCCTTGTCCCCTTTTTTATGCAAGAGAATTATTGTTGATCTGGTCCAGTCGTGTGGGATGTACTCGGTTCTTACGATTTCATTAAATAGCTCTGTTAGATGTGGGATGATGACTGTGCTAGAACTTTTGAGAATTTCGTTTGTAATGTGGTCGGGGCCGGTAGCTTTCTCGAGCTTTAATGAATTTATAGCCCTGGCTGTCTCTTCCTTCATTATATCTGGTGTGTCTTCTTGATTAGCTCTATCCCGTTTTATCCTGAATACTTGCGAACTAGGATTAGGGTTTTGGTACAAGTTTCTATAATAATCGGAAGCAATTTTGATTATTTCTGGTCTTTTTGCAGTGCAAATCCCGTCTTTAGTCGTAACATTTGGCATCCATGATTTGATTTGATCTAGTTCCTTCAGGGCTTTTTTAGTACCTCCCGTCCTTTCAATATACTTTCTCATTGTATTCGTTCTTCTTAGTTTTCGATCTTTCCTTATCTGTTCATTGATTTGTTTACTGATTTCTGATATTTTTTGTCTGTTAGTATTTGATTTATTCTCTCTTATCAATTCTTTCCTTTCGCAAAGCAAATTTTTGGTTTCTATCGATAGTATGTTCTTTGACTTGTTTATTTTCCTAGTTTCGGTTTTGAGTGTATTTAATAACTTGTCGTATTTTTCTTGTGTTGGTATATTTTCTTTTACATTTTTAGTTAGAGAAATTTTAAGGTTATCTAAAAAAGTGTCTGTGTTTTTTATATTGTATGCGGGAGCTGCATATTTGTTATGAAATCTCCTGCTTTTATTTATATTCCCTACTTTAAAAGTGGCTCTAACCATTCTGTGGTCTGTGTTAAAATTAAGATTTTTTATTACAGTAACATCATTAAAAGCTTTCGGATTATTAGATAAAATGAAATCAATTTCATTCCTATTTAGGCCATTGGGAGAAACCCAAGTCCATTTTCTCGCAGGTTTTTTCTTAAAAAAGCTATTCAGGATACTTAATTTATTTTCCATCGAAAAAGTCACTAATTTTGTGCCATTACTACTTCTTCTGCCATATCCATATTTTCCGATAACGTATTCTTCTCCTTGATTGCATACTCCAATTTGTCCGTTAAAATCACCCATTATAATGATGTTTTTCTTGCACTTATTAAGAGTTTCTTGTAATTCTGTATAGAAAAGTTCGATTTTTTCGATGCCTTCAGGTTTGTTAGATTCGGTTGGGGCATACACTTGAATGATAGACCACGGTGTATTGTTATTTTGTGTCGGTATGTTTATATGAAGGACAGCTATTCTTTCTGAGATTCCTTTTATTTCTTCTATTTTGTCTGCCAAGTGCTTTTTAATTAGAAAACCTACTCCATACATACCCGGAGTCTCGCCTTTATAATGTAAAATATACTGTCCATTATCCAATATACCTTCTCCAAGACGTCTCATTTCGCTGATACCCAATATATCCCACTTATTTTTAGATAATGCTGTATCTAGTTCTAATAATTTTTCTGGGGTTCTCAGTGATCTAACATTCAAGGTTGCTATATAGATATTTTTCGTTTTATTCTGGGTGTTACAATTCATCCTTAGAGGGTCGTGGTCATTATCCCCCACGATGACCAGCCGGCTTGGGGGAGAGTTATTGTTAGCGCTAGTTTGATTCTCTTTTTGTTTTTTATTGGTTTTTTATTATTTCTCATTATTTTTATATATGTATAATAACATCCATTAAATAGTGGAGAAGTACTGTTATTTTTGAGGTTTCTAATGTGATTTCGTAAATAATTACATTTTTTCCACTTACAGTGCAAACGCAGGCACCCTACGAGTTTTATCAAAATAATGTACTAACTATAGTACACATTGAAAAGGTCTACAGAAAAGTCCGTGATGGTATATGTCTATCTCTTATGGATAACCCACAATAACTTTTTTTGTCATTTACTTTTTACGACAAATAATGGCTAATTTTCGAAGCGATTTTAACCAATACAGCATTAATCCTTAACCAATTAAAGACCTTGAATACATTGTTCATTTAATATAGATCTATATGGCCCTTTACACCGTATGATTTAAGTGAATATTTTCGAAGATATTACAGATTTAAAAATTGCGGGACGTAGCGTTTGCGGCGGTACCAGCCGGCCGCCCGGCTATATATTTTATCGTATAGGAGCTACCAACGTTGACAAGTGAGCATTTTAGTATAGTTGGTTCTTTGATATACTGTTCCTCTTGCTATTTCGGTTAGAGTCCGGGCTGTCTGGCTGGTCGCAGTGGTTGCGTTTAGTAGTGCGCATCTTATCTGCACAGGATAATTTCCTTAATTTAAAGTCATTTTTTAACGCGTAATTTTTAATATTTTACCTTTAGATAGATCCATTAGACATATTTTTTTTATTGCAAGACGTTTTTTTCGTTGTTAAATAGGTGCCAGACGCAATGTTTTATTTCGTTTTTATAAAAAATTCAAATTATTTTAGAATGTCTGTAAATTTCATATTATGTTCTTCAAACATAATATAATCTAAAATTAATTAGCCAGACGCTAATTCGATTGTTAAGTATTAAATAATGTGTATAAATAAAAAAAAGTAATGAAGCATGCAGCTCATCAGCTAGTGTATTTTAACTATGCGACAGGAAATAATTGCAAGAATACAATATTATTTACACTTGTTCTTATAAATAAAAGCTAAAATGAAAAAAAATAAACATAAAAGTGAAAAATAAATTAAAGTTACCATACATTGAAAAGAATGGAATAAAAACTTTATCAATGAAGGTTAAACAATTACATTGTTAAATTTAAAAAGCCATCTTCATAATCATCATCATCATCATCTTTCCTCACACTGTCAGAATTATTTATGTTATCGTCTAAGGAATTGTTATTGTTTTCCAATATTCCATCATCTGTAAACAACTAGAAAGTTTGTTTCAATATTGATGTACACATATACACACACACAACACACACACACCACACCACACACGACACACACACGTGAACACACACACACTCGCATGTTTAAGTTTGTATTGAATTTAACTAAAGTAGTTAGCATGAATTTATATAGGTATACTAGCGGTCCGCCCCGGCTTCGCCCGTATGGTACCTACATGTATAAACTATCCTATCTCTCAAGTTGGATCGAACTGCACATGGTGTGCGAATTTTATTATAATCGGTTAAGTGGTTTAGGAGTCCATTGAGGACAAACATTATGACACGAGATTTATGTATATATATTAAGAATTAAGATTAATGAATTAATATTGTTATCATCATCACTACATAGTATAAAACAAAGTCGCTTTCTCTGTCCCTATGTCTCTTTAAATCTTTGAAACTACGCAACGGATTTTGATGTGGTTTTTTTTAAATAGATAGAGTGATTCAAGTGGGGGGTTTATATGTATAATAACATCCATTAAATAGTGGAGAAGTACTGTTATTTTTGAGGTTTCTAATGTGATTTCGTAAATAATTACATTTTTTCCACTTACAGTGCAAATGCAGGCTGAACCCTACGAGTTTTATCAAAATAATGTACTAACTATAGTACACATTGAAAAGGTCTACAGAAAAGTCCGTGATGGTATATGTCTATCTCTTATGGATAACCCATAATAACTTTTTTGTCATTTACTTTTTACGACAAATAATGGCTAATTTTCGAAGCGATTTTAACCAATACAGCATTAATCCTTAACTAATTAAATACCTTGAATACATTGTTCATTTAATATAGATCTATATGGCCCTTTACACCGTATGATTTAAGTGAATATTTTCGAAGATATTACAGATTTAAAAATTGCGGGACGTAGCGTTTGCGGCGGTACCAGCCGGCCGCCCGGCTATATATTTTATACCCGTGCGAAGCCGGAGCGGGCCGCTATGTTTTTATATTCAACGTTCACAGTTTTTCTGTAGTGTATTTAGTATCAGCATTGCACCTGTGCGAAGCCAGGGCCGGGCGGGTCGCTAGTTAATATTAGATATAATTATGTATATTAGAAAATTTAACTTGTATTGGCAACACTGTATTTTGTCTGTGGTTCTTTTTCTTCTTGTACGCGGTGTGTAATGTGTGGTATTAGGCAATGTGCTATTGGAAACAATATAAATAAGTTTATGTAATCGCTGTTTTCATTTAAACCCATAACTTAATAGTTAAGTAATAAAAAAATTGTTTTGTATAGAAGATTGTTGATGTACCCTAATAGTTTATTTTTTAGCCTAAGGAATAAAATGTACCAATGGAAGGTACTTGTTCCCACAACACAGGGAATCCTAGAGTAGGAACAATTTCAATTTCTATGTATCTTATATTTTCGAAAAAAAAAAGTTATTTTTTATTGTTATTTAATTTTCGCGGCCGACCCTTTCTATCTCTCTTGCACTTTAAACTATCTCTCCATATACACAATCATCAAATTGTTATACTTACCTACTTTCACTACGTTTTTATTTGTACGTATTTAATACTTAACAATCGAATTAGCGTCTGGCTAATTAATTTTAGATTATATTATGTTTGAAGAACATAATATGAAATTTACAGACATTCTAAAATAATTTGAATTTTTTATAAAAACGAAATAAAACATTGCGTCTGGCACCTATTTAACAACGAAAAAAACGTCTTGCAATAAAAAAATTATGTCTGATGGATCTATCTAAAGGCAAAATATTAAAAATTACGCGTTAAAAAATGACTTTAAATTAAGGAAATTATCCTGTGCAGATGAGATGCGCACTAAAAAACGCAACCACTGCGACCAGCCAGACAGCCCGGACTCTAACCGAAATAGCAAGAGGAACAGTATATCAAAAAACCAACTATACTAAAATGACTTTTTTTTTAACGTTAATAGCTCCCGTACCATTAGGGGAATTATAAAACGAGCGAACAAAAAAAAACTTTGCGACTGATGATGACATACTGTTTTAATAACTTGAGCGGTATGAATTTGACTAAGCGAAAAATTAACTAAACTGACGACGAATATTGATTTATAATAAAATCCAGAACGAGCTTACAAAAAGTGCATTGTGATAAATCCATTTCAGATATTAAAATTTTATCCGAGCGACTTCATTACTAAGTGAGCGACTGGAAATACAGAGAGGGCAACTTCAATATTAAGATAGATTCGATTTTTCTAAGTGAGGTTATACTTAGCGAACTACTAAAAAGTTCACTTTGAGCAAAGTTTTGTAAGCTGCTTTATTAATGATTATTGGTTACTGATATTCTATTTGAGGGCTTATGTTTTTTATTTTGATACGCTTTTTTAATAAAAACTACAGATTTTTAAATTCGCGCGAATTCGAATGGGGGCGGGGCGACGAATCGTTGCAGTCAGGTGAGTTGGGAGTTGGTTTTTTTTTTAGTTGACTGAAGCGTCTTATTTTATTTTTTGTTCATTTGATTGAAATAAATGCATGCATATTACTTTATTTTTACGGAGTACATTGTTTTAATTGGCTCGTCTTTAGTACCTTTACGTTTCGCTAGAGCGTTGATTTTTTTTAAGTTATAGTTCTAAGTTTGTTAATTAATTTTGGAAAGTTTCAACTTGCGGAAACCATTACTTTTCAAGATATAATTTTTTGAAATCCAGAAAATTTGGTTATTATTTACGACGTTTTTGACAGCTGACGTTTCGTTCACTGTAACTAATGACTGATTCCTTTAATAAATGTGTTTTTACGGTTAATATAAAAGCGCAAATTAAACAATTATGTATTCAATCAAAAATATGATATAAATATGTATATTTTACTTTACAAATCTAATACGGTAAATATCAAATCTAAAAAAAAAATATACGCAATAACGAAACGTGAGCCCATTTTGTGTGGCGAGTGCCAAAAGCGACTTTAGGGTGATTCCCACTCAACCAAAAAAAACTACGTAGGTTAAAAACTATAAAACTTTTATTCTTAATATTCAAATAGGTAGCGAGGAGCGAAGCGACGAGCGTGTTAGGTTAACCCTTGAACTGCCGCACGAGCCGAGCGAGCGAAGCGAGCGTGCCGCGGCAGCGGCCGGCGAGTACCACCGTAAGCCCCGATCGGGGCGCGACACAATAGATTTTCTATTGTGTCTGTGATTCCGAGGACTGATGGATTAAGGGCGATTCTCAAAATAATTTTCATTCTCGATTTTCACAAAAACTACGCATTTTCGTAGAAAAAGAAAAGCAGTTTATTTTGAAAAGTCACTACCCGCTATCGATTAGACACCTCAAAATAATGAAATTCGGGGATCACGAGTCGTAGTGTTAGGTTGCCTTATATTTCAATAATAAAATTTCTCAACTAATAGAATAGTGTTTCTTCAAATAGTTATTTCATATTATTATTATTTTTTAAATGTGAGCTCATTATACTCTGCTCATTAGTGTATTTTTCAAAGTGGTTTTTGTATTCGAAACACTTCATTTAAGATAAAATGCCGCTCAGTATAAAAAATACATTTGCCAAATATTGAAAAAAATGCAGGACGTAACGTTGACACTCAAACAAATATTAGGTCGCTCAAATATTATGAAGCTGCTCATTTTGTATTTTAAGTAACTCAAATTAATGTTTGTAAGTTGCTGTTCTGTTGATTTCTCGTCACTCGCAGTCAGTCGCTCACTTAGTAATTCTATAACCCAAATTAATTAATTTTGACACTTAGAACTGTAATTTACAGTCACTCGTTTAATTGCTACCCTATATTTTATACCCGTGCGAAGCCGGTGCGGGCCGCTATGTTTTTATATTCAACGTTCACAGTTTTTCTGTAGTGTATTTAGTATCAGCATTGCACCTGTGCGAAGCCAGGGCCGGGCGGGTCGCTAGTTAATATTAGATATTATATATTAGAAAATTTAACTTGCATTGGCAACACTGTATTTTGTTTGTGGTTCTTTTTCTTCTTGTACGCGGTGTGTAATGTGTGGTATTAGGCAATGTGCTATTGGAAACAATATAAATAAGTTTATGTAATCGCTGTTTTCATTTAAACCCATAATAGTTAAGTAATAAAAAAATTGTTTTGTATAGAAGATTGTTGATGTACCCTAATAGTTTATTTTTTAGCCTAAGGAATAAAATGTACCAATGGAAGGTACTTGTTCCCACAACACAGGGAATCCTAGAGTAGGAACAATTCAATTTCTATTTATCTTATATTTTCGAAAAAAAAAAGTTATTTTTTATTGTTATTTAATTTTCGCGGCCGACTCTTTCTATCTCTCTTGCACTTTAAACTATCTCTCCATATACACAATCATCAAATTGTTATACTTACCTACTTTCACTACGTTTTTATTCGTACGTATTTAATACTTAACAATCGAATTAGCGTCTGGCTAATTAATTTTAGATTATATTATGTTTGAAGAACATAATATGAAATTTACAGACATTCTAAAATAATTTGAATTTTTTATAAAAACGAAATAAAAAATTGCGTCTGGCACCTATTTAACAACGAAAAAAACGTCTTGCAATAAAAAAATTATGTCTGATGGATCTATCTAAAGGCAAAATATTAAAAATTACGCGTTAAAAAATGACTTTAAATTAAGGAAATTATCCTGTGCAGATGAGATGCGCACTAAAAAACGCAACCACTGCGACCAGCCAGACAGCCCGGACTCTAACCGAAATAGCAAGAGGAACAGTATATCAAAAAACCAACTATACTAAAATGACTTTTTTTTAACGTTAATAGCTCCCGTACCATATCTAGATTGGTAGAAAGAGATAGATCACTGATACATAAAACATAATTGAAGAAACAAATCATAACGTTCATTTGTAGCTAATATCAACTAACAGACAAAAAACTCAAAACACAAAAACACACAAAAAAAATAAAAATGTATAATCCTTCCGCGTTTACTAAAGCATATAAAACCCAAACCAACACCCGCATATACCATTTAATAAGTGACAATTATTATATTTTATATAAATTAAATACGTGTGATCACAAATGCGGGCATCGAATGATTTCAATCACCCTTTCGATGGTTTAATAGTACGTAATGAGATGATACGTCACGTTTAATGAAGGGGAAATCAATTCAATAGTGTTTCAATGCTTTTTGGGAGTAAATTGTTACTGAGTGAGGTTAAACAATGAGTGGTTTTAGGATTCAGAAAATTGTTGTTAATTGTAGAATGTGGAAGTAATATACCTATTAGTGTCGAAGTGCATACGCGATGATACTGAATCCATATATGAGAACAATTGATAATTGTCAATTCATAGAATCCGCGACCCCTAGCTCAAATGCCATGTAAGTTCTTAGTATCAATTAGTGTACTTAAACATTTACAGAGTTGTTTATTCAAAAACAAATAAAAGCAAAGTATAGATTATTATTTAGCAAGCTATCAGTTGACTTAATACATTAATTTTTGCAGTCTTTTGAACAGAAGTTTCATCAAGAAACATTTAATTACTCGGAGGTAGAAATCAATTATGACGTCATCCAATTCATAAATTCGAAAGAATTCAAATTCATTTAGTAACCGTCAGGCCGGCGCCACGCGCGCACGCATGCCGCACGAGCGTTCATTACTGCAATGGTACATTGATTTACCGGGTCAAATCTGTTGACACTACCATCAATACTATTTAAGCTATGTTACCCCAACCTAACTGATTCATTATAAAACTATCTGATATCGAACGCTGACGTCATTCCATCTCAAGAAAGCTCTCGACGTGTAACGGCAACATCTTTTAATGAATGGAATATTTTATTGTTTGGCAATAATAATATTTTTTGTCATAAACATACGCGATAATGTCTCAATTGTTAGCACCACACTCATCCGCCGTAATTATCTAATTACGTTGCCATATAATAAACAGATCATAGAATATGCCTGAAGGAAAGTCTCCCCATATAATATTATTATATGGAGTTAAGGACTTCTAACGCAATCAGTAGCTTCTCTAAAGGTATGAAATATGCAGTGCGAACGTATCCTTATTCTAGCCAAAGCTTGCTTGATAGTGATACCATAAAAACAACAGACTATTTATATATTTCAATTCTTGGTAAAAATGTCACATTATTCAAGCTAAAGAATTTGTAATCTCGCGTGATAATTAAAAGTGTCCATTTAAATTATCAACGAAATTGGTTTCCAAGACGTAATTAAGTGTTAAAAGGGATTCTTCCAATATTTGTACGTTGGAATGTGTTTAAATGGTGTGGATTAAGTATTTAATATAATAACACAAATTAATCGTTGTTTAATTACTTAATAATTATTATATAAATAGTTCAACTGTATGAATTGAGAAGTAATAAAATACTAAACTCTTGCGCAATAAGTTCACAGAAAACATTAAATGAATGGAACGAATTTCATTCAACCCGTCTCGCGCATCGCGGGGTCATCGAGGCCCGTGTTTACCGAGCAACCGTTGGGTCGTATCAATTAAACTATATTACATTGTTACAATGACGAACGCTGGGTTAATTGCTATTGGGACGTCTCCTCGTGATCTTTGAGACCAAAGATCAGGATTATTTATCGTACACCTTTTCATTTCTTCCTTGAATGATAATTACTGGCTTATATTTGTGATGGAACACTAATTAAGCTTCTCTTATTAGATGGAATTTGAATTTCTTGTTCAATTTGTTTATAACAATTTTTTTTATCGGCTGTTCTATATCCTCCTTCCTCAATGATTTACAGTTCATATCGAGCTCGAGCTATATTTTCTATATTCTACTAACTTATAATCCAACACGATACTTCACTTTAAACCCGCGTTTTACATCATCTTATATATATCTAGAGCACAAATTTATTCATAACATTCACTAATCCCTAAATGAAGGTTTTGATTACTGGCAACGCTCCGCTTCCTTGCGTGGTATTGTAAGTTCAACTGCGTAATACGCATCAATTATAACATTTTATCACGGACATCTGTCGCAGAGAACGGACAATTAATGAGAGTTAGTACAATTGGCCTTACGTCACCAAGGAGGCGGGATAGGAATTAAAATTGATAGCGGTCATCTAGTTATAAAAATCTAGGACAGCTTAATTGTGACGTGACTATTCCAATCGTGAATGGAAATTACCTTAGTTAATGCTATGAGGGAAATTCGGGGGAGAAAAACAAATCCTCAATACATAGGATTAAGTTTTAAATCCTCTATTTTGAATAATATCGATAACACGTTTATGAAACACATTGTATTAATTTGTCAAACTTTTCCCTCGTCGTTTTTCGTTCGGGTTTATGTAAAGGTTAATTCACATTGTAATACGAGAATTATCGATATGGATGCCACGGTCTATTTTGTTCTACTATTCCCATATAAAGTAAACGAGTCAAGATTTATTTTTATTAACTTACCTACCAAAATTGTCCGCTTAATATTATAAAGAATTGGCCTAACTACAATATAAGATGCATCATAGCATAATCCGTTTATCAAATCATTCTATCAAGGAGAGCAGATGGCCTAGTACAGTAATTAATATTCGTGTCGAAATACTGTTCTCAAGTGGGTTAATTTTTTAATAACACCTAGCAACTGTACTGTCAGTTTTAATTTTTATAATGGTCACTATTCTCATGTATATTAATGTACAAAAAACATTAATTTCAATTAAGCGTTATAATTACGATGTTTGTATATTATAGACTATTAAAATATGCTGTCTTATATAGAAAATAATGTTACATATTGTTAGAGTTATTAGATTTGTGTGTATCTACATAATTACAAAGTTTTCAAATTATTAGGATTTAGCTTAGTAGGTAGGACGTATGAACTTTGAACTAAATTGATTATAACTTAAGTGACTAACGTTTAACAAAAAACATATTATGTCCTGTATCCCTTGCACGTAAGCTCCCAGCTCCCAACATAATCTCGCAAAACGGACATCGTACATAGCAATCACATTCCACAGCAATTCTCATCAACGACGCACTCAAGTAGACATCTGCTCGCTATAATGACCCTTTTGTTTACCGCGTCATTTCTTCCTTCTGTGTAACAATAAAAAATATTAATGTTTCACTAGGTACGTCGGCCAAATGTACCGCGCTGGGGTCGTAATCGCATTAAGACGGTCTGCGACCGTTCACGGGTTATTATCTTTATACGTTTTTATTTCGGGGGCTGAATAACGGAAAGGATTAATGTTGAATCACATTTCCTTGAGATATTTTGAATCGTAAAGGTAAATAAATCATGCTAAATGTTTCGTTTTAATGTTGTTTAAGGAAATGGCTTTTAGAACGATTTTGATACTGTGTACGGTGGAAGAAATAATTGAAACGCGTGCCTATATGTTTCCGATTATGAGCATAAGATTAATTTATTTTTAGCAAGTAAATTAATTTCATGTCAATGGACGAATCATTTCATTAACTTGCTAATATTAGGAGCCATTCTTCATATTAAAATACATTGATTTTAAGTTTTAAGTATTTTAACACTTCAAACAATAATATATCTTAACCATAACATATTAAACATCTAACGATATGTTTACGCATTTGTGTAACTATAATTTACGATTGCCATAACAATCAAACTTGTCTGTATTGTTATATTACAAATGAAGCAAGAAATATGACATTTACGAAGGTGCTACTACAGTAAATTGGCACGTAACTGCTAATTACTCATTAGGTGCCTGTAACAATACTTTATTGCCGCTTATATGTTATATACCTATGTTTATGAGCTGTAACAACATATAAATGGGGACATATGAATAGAAATTCATGATGTGAATAGCGAAATATAACCTTAGGAGATGGTATTTTTTATTTTATACATATTTCGATGACTTGATTGTTGTGTGAATGTTTCGTTTCGAATTAATGTACAAGTAATTTAATTGTAGTTATATTTTTGACGTGTTTAACAAGGGTTTTCTTAATATTTACTGTTTGATATTCATTTTATCAAACACAAATAAACAACACTTAATGTACCGAAAATTCGTATAATCTACCTTTTGGGGCTTTATGGCACTTTGCAGTACATTTTTTATTGTCATTGGAATGTTATGGACATTTAAATATGAATAAGGCATTCTTTTGTAAATATTTACTTTCTTATTATTTTTAGGAACCAAAAATATGTGTAAACTGTACGAAAATGTTTTATTATCTATTAGAGTTTAGATTTACTATAAAATTAGATATAAATAAGTTAAGTATTAAAATGTTTTTTTAACAGTAATTTTCAATTATTACAGACGCGTGCGGTCTCTCCGACGTGCCACACATAGAGAGTCTCCAAGAAAAATCCCAGTGCGCGCTCGAAGAATACTGCAGAAGTCAGTACCCGAACCAGCCCACCCGGTTCGGTAAGCTGCTGCTCCGACTGCCCTCCCTCCGGACCGTCAGCTCGCAAGTCATAGAGCAGCTGTTCTTCGTGCGGCTAGTCGGTAAGACCCCCATCGAAACCCTCATACGGGACATGCTCCTCTCCGGCAGTTCCTTCTCGTGGCCGTACATGGCGACCATGTGACATACGATGTGGCGTCAGCTAGCGGCCGCATGATCCACGCCCTACGGCTTCCCGTACCTGCCGAGCCAGCGCCTCGACCTGCGGTACCGGGAGGCCCCCGAGGACGCCGTCACGTCGTCCAGCGAGCTCCCCGAGCAGGAGGACTTCTTCAGGAGCAGGGAGGACAGAACCGACCCCTGTCCCACCTTCGACCCGATATCCGCGTTCTATCCCCCCAAGGCGGAGGACGACGCGCAAAAAGCTCAAAAGACCCTCACCATCGACAGCCTGCTGAACGTCAGAAGTGATGCGTGCGCGAACACTAAGTAGTACTCCGGGGTAGCGTGTTAGTTCAAGTTTTGTTCCTCTGTAATATATCTAGGCTAGATATTTAATGTGTAAATACAAATTCTATTATTGTAAATTTATGTATATTTATAAATAAGGTCTAGGAGTGTTTTCTACGGTGTTCAGATATGGATGCTATGCAAAGATTTACAGTTTCCTTTCTATTATAGAAATATTATTTTGAATATATTTCACTTGTCGTAATCGAGGATTGACAGGCAATAATTGTGCAATGATGTGGTATGTATCTTTAAGAAACAATTGACTATGTATAAATTTTACCAAATTTTGTCGATTCATTGTTATGGTGCGTCTACACAGGTCTATAGTACTTATACAATCAAACACCATAGATCAATTAATAACTTTTGAAGTGCCTGATAGTGAAACAGCATTGAATGTACGTTTTCACGATTTTGGTCACAACGATATTGGATGACTTCAATAGTAGTCTCCTAATACAAGAACAAATAGTTTACTGAATAGTATAAAATTAAATAAACGAAAATAATCGATATTATCTAGCTTGGAGAACAAAGCTTATGAAGCATAAAGCAATAACAATACCTACACTTAAATATTTTAGACCTGTTAGGACGAGCCAGTAATGAATCTACATCCAGTTTATTTTCCAAGTAGGCATTATTTATGTAATTAATCAGTTTTTATTTTTATTTAATGGTGCTGTCTTATAAATGTACAAAAATAATTCCGAAACGCATTTACGGTATTTCTCTTAGTAATTCTATTTAAGTCTGTTTGAAACTTTTATTATTTGTATTGTTTTATATTTTTGTACTTTATAATTATTTAATAGATTTATTATTATATTGTATGATTTTATATTTTTAGTTTGATAATGCGTGTTTAGTACATTTAATAATCTTTATTTATACAGGGTTGTAACTCGTAATACCTATTCATAATAGAAGTGGCATTATTTTTGTCATTCGATAATTTTTGGGAATAATAAAATAATACGATTATATTGAAGTTTTTAAGCGTTGGTTGGAGAGCATTTTGTGATAAATTTAATTTAAATCGAAGAACTGTTTTACGAACACTCAATTTAGCTACTGAATAAAAATCGAGCTATGTAATCTAAGGCAATCGTAACTTCCTCCTGAAAAGACTAACTTATTTGTAAATAATAACTGATTACAAAAAGAATGTACATACCTAGTTAATCATTCAATACAAATTAATAATTATATACTGTTCACATTACCTTTAAATCAATTCAGTTTCTGGACAATAACGAAAGACTTAGAAAGTTTCAAAGTAAAAACCAAAATGCTCTTCATTCATCGCGGCTCTCTCCTGCCAAACTAAACTGTATATTGAAAACAAGAAGCAATGTAACGCAATAATTGTACAGATGTATGTAGATGTGTGCGTGTATGGAGTTGTACAAAGGCATATTGACGAATAAAACATGTCTTTACAATATATTCTTTTATTTTACACCATGTCCTAGGTATACAAACATAATTAAGCAGTTAATGCAACTACATATAGGTAGGTACTTATAATACACTTATTAGTTATGTATTAGGTACATACTTAGTAGAGAGGTCTCGATGGTTATTAAAATACCTCTAGTGTTCAGACTGTGGGGTTCAAGTCCCTGAAGTATACAGTTTTAATTAGTATGAATATATTCACCTTCTTTTCTCAGCAGATTATGTAATGTTGACTAATCTACATATAGTCAAAAAAATAATAATGAACTAAATTAAAACAAACGTAAGATGAGTTATTTTTTAATTTTAAGTCATGATTATCGAATAAAAAGATACAAAAATGTATCTTTAAATGTATAGATTTTATTGTATTACTACCGACACAAAATTCCTTACACACAATTTGAAGTGGGTTAAAGATTATTTTTTATTCATCTAAACTCACAATAAAAAAAATTAAAACTAGCGTCAGTAACGACTTAACCAAATTACCAACAAAGATAAAACTACTTAAAACACATTTTATTTTTAACCATAGCGTGTAACAAAAACACAAATCACCTCGACCATAAGCGTTCATCACACATCGTAATCGATATGAAATCGATTTAACATCGAATAAACGAGCGGTATCGATTGCAGTAGCTGTCGCACGCGATGCAATCCTATACGCTGGCTACTGTAGGCTTGGATTACCTGTATCGATTCTCAATCGAATAAATATTGGAAATAATCGATTACATTTTAGAATGGTATAGACACTGTAATAAGCATTTTGTAGGTATCATGTCCATACCATGGGATAAAACAAACAAATATAACTTTTTTATAAATAGAAAAAACGTAATATTTACTCATTACTGTAAATGTCTTCCATAGCTCACGTAGCTACCTAATACTATAAAAGAGGTGAGATTTAAAATAGAATTTGTCCCTTCTATATATATCAAACCAAAGATCTCTAGATTGCAATATTTAAAAAGCACACTGTACACAATATCAAAAAGTTCGCAATCGACTAAACATAGTACCGTATTCTACCAGTAATAATTTTCTGAAGAATGTTAAATAACTAGAAGAAAAAGAACTTAAATTTACTAATTTAAGATCTTTTGCTTCTGCTGTGTAACTACATGCTACGTGTGTATTTGTGCAACGATGAACGCTTTTTAATACTCTAGACTTTCTATCTAAAATCTATAGCATTCGTTATATTATGGTCATAATATGCAGGTGCCAGGATAGGTGACCAACTGGTCGTCACGCACTCCGCTTCTTTTGTACTAAACCATAATTAAATTGCGGAAACTTTCCCCGACAATCAGGGTGGTTTGACAGGACACTGATTTTTTAATAATAAATTGTTACTCTGTTTATCGGTTGTTTTTTTTATCTTTCTAACAATACCAGTGGTGAAACTATTAAACAAGATATTAATATTAATTTAAAGATCCCAAACTTAGGAGGCAGATATTTCAGTAAGAAAAGTCTTGTAAGGCAAACCGAGGCGTGTAAGTAGTGGCCGTAGACGTCTACAAACGGGGGAAGCCGTATATAAATTCATTTAAGTATATCTTGGAGCTATTCTGACTCACAGGGAAAACCTTTAAAACTAATGAAAATTGAAAGGAAAGGCACAGTATGATTTATAAGAACCATAATATATTTATTTACTGCAATATATTTAAATTAAATTCTTAAGCCGAATTTTATCGGGCATAGTAAAAGGATTTAGGCACTATGTTAGCTAGATTTTGCTTTACAATGGTAAACAATAAAATAGCTTGATGAATTAACTAGGTCAATGTTGTTCGAAATAAAGCTAAACAGTTTTTGATAACATCAGTTAAACAACTACAAAACTTTACATAGCCGCTACAATCGATGCCTTCCTGTAGAACCTCATTCGTCAGGATTTCCCGTAGCGCCTCTTAACTGAAATACAGTAATTTTAGTCAGAGGGCGTTGGGCGTGGTAAAGGTCGCCCAATGGGGTCGTAGGTCGCGACCTTTCACAAATAATATCGCAGTACAGCCTTAGCGAACCGCGCACGCTCCGCTAACGATTGATTTGAGGGTTTCCCCGGGATCGTCTAGGTAGGTGAGGACTGTGGCCTTTCTGTTTGAAGCTTTAGCTAGGTTTCTTATTAATGTACGTACATTTTATTAGATTAATCTTAGTCTATATAGAAAGTATCAGTATAGCTATACATACCTATGTATATCATATACTTACTAGGCTTTGTATTTGAAGATTTTGCTACGGATCGGCTACGAGCTACATTTATTTAATGTAGGTAGGTAAGTTTTCTTTTAAGTTGGGAAGTTACACAGAAGCTTCTTTTATACAATGATGTGTGTATTTAACATGAAATAAATATGAAAATGGTAAGCTTGATATTATAATGAAATAAGAGATAGTTAGCTATAAGATAATTGTAGCATTCAGAGCTAAACATTTATTATTTCAGTTAAAGTAATAATAAATAAATAAATATTATAGGACATTATTACACAAATCGACCTAGTCCGACAGTAAGCTCAATTAAGGCTTGTGTTGTGGGTACTAGGCGACGATAAATATAATATTTAATAAATACATATATAGATAATAACACCCAGACCCAAGAACAAATAATTGAGTTCATCACACAAATATTTGCCCTGACCGGGGATCGAACCCGGGACCGTCGGCTCAGTAGGCAGTTACTTTACCACTGCGCCAACCGCGTCGTCAATGTTAAAGAACTGCTGGGTATGGTGCTACGGATAATATTAGGTCTTTCTACTTTCTACGGACAAACCAAACATTTTTACAAGGCACTAGTTTACTAGATTGCGACCTTAAATCTTTTGAAGTGAAACTTCTTTAGGCGCGTTGAGGGTAAAATTTCAAGGTCATATGTCATGGCAATACCGTCACGTCATGGAATAAGGCGACGTTTGGTATCTTTGAATCTTGCCAAAGAAGTTTCACTTCTGACTCGTGTGCTCGGTACACACTCTTTTTTTTTATAACTGTCACTTATGTTTATAAATTATAACTGTCACTGAGAATTTAAAACAATATTTTATTTCTAACTACATACCTACTTTGCGATTGATGATGTGATTAGATGACATTACGTCACAGTATTTAGGTTAGTTCAAGGGTTAGTTATAGTTATACCTGTACCTATCTTATGAAAAAACATATTGTGTAGGTACTGTACTATTATATATTCTGTGGTACCTACTGTGCTTTTATATTTAATTGTGCTCTTAGTACATACTTTTTAATACAGAATTAACCATACATAAGTATAGTCACTATTAAAGTAATTTTTTTCAAATTAGTAGCGCAATTTTTATCATTTTTTAAAATGTCTATAATATTTATCATAATAGCAAAGGCGTACATCACAGCTATATAACTAGATATAACAAAATTAGGATAAACAATTTGTTTGTACGTTACATCTACACATGGGAAGATGGAAGAGGCAAAAATTAGTACAACTATTCCGACGCATTGTGATGTTTGGAGATCCGACTGATAAGACAGACAGACGGACGTCTACTAAACGCCACGCTTGTATAAATGTTCACCTGGGGACAGGCAAAGGAGTGGAGTGTCATAAAATTGTTTCACCTTAAATTTTAGGATTCAATATAGAAACTTCTTTAGGCGCGTTGAGAGAAAATTTTCAAGGTCATATCAATACCTACCGTCACGTCATGGAGAAGGCGGCGATTTTGGTATCTTTGCATCTTGCCAAAGAAGCTTCACTTCTGACACATGTTTTCGGCACACACACACGCTTTTTTATTTAGTTTAAATGTTTCCTAAAGTCAAGTAAAATGTATTTTGTTTTCTGCTCCATAATTTTGGGACATATTATTTTACAATTTCGAATTGTGTATCGCAAATAACTTACCTGTAGAAAATCTTCTTGTGTTATACCTATGCAATAAATAGTCCTCTATCATGCACATAAATAATATTTATATTACAGGCCGATAAAATCACTTCATCTATAACATATATCTGTCTTATAGGCTAATTTGAATACTCCACTCCATTCCCTGTTCTCGCTGCGCCTAATCGCGCGGGTGGTCGAGCCTGATTGTGATTGACAGTGACACGTCACACCAACACATTCATCACCGACAATCGTACTCAAATCACCTTTACACCATCCATTGCTCCTTTAACACTAGCTCTCCTTACTTACTTTATTGAATTTCCTTATTGAACACGCAATGTACAGCGTATCTCTGGAAGAAATCGTTTATTAGTGATCGTTGTAAAGGCATAGTTAACTAGACTTGGGTGTAAGGCTTTGAAACGCTCCTTAGAAATGTATGATAGTAATGTATCGAGTGACAAGGGGTAGAATTCTTGATAGAAATTTAGAATGATTGTTATTTTCCTCTTTACTATAATCTATATAATAAAAATTAATCGCCAAAAAGTATATATAGGGTTTCCCCTAATATAAAGTATAAAGTATTAATAGTATATAATACTCGAGAACGGCTGAACCGATTTCGTAATTTTTTATATAATATTCCTTGAAGTACGAGGAAGGTTCTTATGGCGAGAAAACGTAAACATGTACCACGGACGAAACTGGGCGAGGCGCTAGTTTTAAATAAATTCGTAAAAAATCTTAATAAACTTTGGATATAAGTAAATAAAAGTACCTACGCAAGCTTTTTATCTTTAATGAATCCGCACCCCCGGGACTCTATCAATAAAAAACATAAGCCCCACTATCACAAGTGACAATTTATTTGGACGTCTACTGACATTGTTTTAGAGCGTATACGCACTATGCGGGTAGCCGCATTGCGGGTAGCCGTCCGGCTGACCGCAATCACAATTATGTATGTAATATTCATTTCTATGCGCACTGCGATGCGGCTACCGCAGACCGCACAGTGCGCATAGAAATGAATATTCCGTACATAATTTGTGCTTGCGGTCAGCCGGACGGCTACCCGCAATGCGGCTACCCGCATAGTGCGTATACGCTCTTAACGTCGCTGAAATGCCGACCCTAATGAAATTTATGACCGCAAAAATGTATAGCGTCGTTGATCTGAAGACAGATCTTAGGATCTCTTATATCGGTCGTTCTAGTAGCATTCTATGAATTGTCGAAAATAAAGATCCAGTAGATACGAGTAGAGGACTTGCTTAGTAAATAAGTAGGTAATCTTAAAGTTTCAAATAAATTAATGATTATTTAGTTTGCTTGATAGGAAGCTCAAGTTGAATATACTTAAATATAAAAAAAACTCTATATACTTTAGTACGTTCTAGGAAACTAGCTTAAGCCAACTATGAATACTGTACCAAATTATCGTGTCTTTAAATATGTGGGTATGCATGCACGCAAATATTTTTTATGTCAAAAAATCTCAAACAATATTTTGTTAACAGAAAAAAAAAAACCAAAACACATCCGAAGACAAACCTCGCGTACAATTTTCCATCTATAGGCGTGTAAAGAACAAAAGTCTTGGCCCGTCCGCCCCCGCTCCGCCCCGCGCCCGCTTCCGCACTTTTTTGCGGACACATCACACTCACCAGCTAAGTAATATCCCGGACTTTACTTAACTAGAATGGGGTGGCAATGTTTGACTCGTAAGTTGTAACTTGACCACTTGAAGGGCATCGGTCACCTAAAATGTAGTTGAACAGATTTTGATTGTTAAGGTAAATTTTTAAAAATTAAGTTAAAATTGACAAACTTTTCTACTATAGCTAAATGCAAGAAAGCTTTCTCGATATTTTGGAACTACTACAACTATTTGGGCTACTGAAATATTTCATTTTATTACCTGCATTACATATCTTTTTAAAAACGTCAATTAATTTATTCATTTAAATGTCTCATGTAGCCTATGATGGAAAAAATGTAAGTACATATTATACTGTTAGTCATTATCTCTCGGGTCTAAATACGTATAATTTCGTTTAACATATCGTTACACTTTTGACGAATAGCAAAGAGTAGGTACAGATCTTGACTATTTCAAATAATGTGTATCCATTATTTGAAATAATCTTACCTGAGATTTTACCTGAAAATAAATCAGCATAGTCGTAGCCAATTGTCATATATTACCAACCTTTAAAAATTGCACAAATCTTTTCAAATCTCAAATTCCACAAAGTTAACCAATTTACATAGTCATAAATACATCTCTAACCCTCACAGCGCTGCGTTTTTCCGTGGGGTGAAAAGTCACCCACGGGGCTTTTTTTACCCCCAAAGATAAGACATGTCACAACTTGACAGATGTCGCGACATTTACAAGTTGAGTAAAACAAGTTGTATTTTATGATTGTTTCTTTTTTTATTTTACAATTTATACAAGGTCAGGGCAGATTTTTAAATCAATTCACTACATTTAATATATCGAAAACAGACTTCAGTACACGATATGGTCTCACATTAACGTCTGTTTACCCACAGCGTCGCTAGAAAAAAATTGTACAAATTACTGATAACAATCGATCCCACACTAACACATCATTAATTATCCGATACAGGGTTGACACAAATTCCCGGACACACACAATTCCACACAAACCATCCACGTTCCCATATTTGCTTACCGTTAATCAAAAAACTTTTGTCAAGAATACGTCCAAAATTCACGTCTTACTGATTAATGATATCAACCCGACAACCGACGCGGTCCGAGCGACCCGGAGTTTTAAGAAAACAAATAAAACGGTGTCACTAATGATACGTCTAATGGTGCAGAATAATTGTCACTGTACCATTAGCCAATGAATACCGTAAGATCCCTTCGGCTCACACGACGACCTGTTTACGGATGGTAAGTTAAACGGCTGGACAAATATACGCAACTGTCACGATCATTAATTATCAAGATTAATACAGACAAAAGCCAAAAGAATCCCTTGCGCAGTTAATTTTATGCCTTCGAGAATGTATAGAAATCGGAAATACTGGTGCGAAAGTAAAAATCATTTTAGCAATATGACGATGTGTAGCTCGGAGCTGACAATTGAATTTTCAACAACCCTTCACTTCTCCGCCCTTCTTAAACGCATCACACATGCCTAATGTGTTCGACACTCGGAGCCTGAATTCATCAACACTGTCGCTATTCTTTGATATATTCAAATGCGCCCGGAAATGGATGTAATGTAGGAAGATATTAAAGTGTGAAAGACCACGTGCAGAGTTTTCGTACGAGCGATGCGAAAGTTGTCATCAAATACGCATCCTAAGGGCGGGAATCAGTTTTAAAAGCCATTAGAGCGGGCGGGGTGGCTCGAGGTTGTAATTAGACTGCGTTAATATTTAACAAGTGCGGCGGCATACAGATTACCGTAAGCCCAGCTGCGCCCAGCACCTTCTGGCTTTTTAAAAAAGCCACTCTGTCAACGGGATCGTCAAAAATTAATTATGTCATGTCCTGCTCAGTAAAAAGGAGATTTTAACGACGCTAATGGCTTTGTAATATCGACAGTGCCGAGAGGCGCTCCAGATATTTTTCTTTCATTACTGCCTGCGGTTTTCATGTATGAATTATAAATGGTTTTATGCGGACGAGGAAAAGGTTCAGTTGTAGAGGTGAAAAAACAAAGCCGTGAAAATTCGTAAGAGTAATCCTTTCAACCCTTTCTGAGTAATTTGAATCTCGAAGATGGCCGCGGCATCTGTGGGTTAACTAATGGCAAATGCATTATTAAAGCCCCGCGGTTGGGATCGGTGTAAAGGGTTGACAGATTATGTTATTACAGATTTCGGTTTTGTGAGTGAAATTTACATGAATATATGCGGATTGTTAGCTATAGATAAGTGGGCTCGGGATCCTAGTGAGGATTAGGAGTTAAATATTAAAAGTTTCGTGCTGGTTTATGAATTACTTATGAGTCCCATAACATATAAATATTGAAATGAAATACTCAAAATGTTTGTCTATTAAACTAATACTATTTAAAAAGTTTCTATAGATAGGTACCTATTAATTTCACACTTTTTTACCTAAGGCACGCATTAAACAGCAAATCTACGCACGCATTTTCATTTGCAGTAAAGCACTATATGTAATTACAAATTTAAAATTACATACCTTGTGCTATCAAGGCAATAAAATGTCACAAATTAATTAGTAATCCACGTAAGATGAACGTATTTCAGGTATAAATAATCAGTATATTTTATTACCACCTTGAAAAACACACGCAGGGCATCATCAATCACAAAAATCCGTTAATTTTTTCAAAAGCGAGTGTCGCCACGAAAAATTGCTTACGTAATATGCAAATCTTCCCATCCGGATGACCGTGGGTAAACTTTCTGGAGCCAATCAGTCACAGTCCGGGATTTCCGGGCCAGATTAGCATAGCCAAAAATCACAATAGCCTCAAGAAGTTAATGGACACGCATAATTTCAGCGCGCACAAAAGGGTTAAACAAAGGTGTCGTAATAAAAAGGTATATTAATGTGATAGATTGGGGTCCGTTAGACCGGCTCAGTCTCGAGTTTATCAAAGTGTTGGATAAGGTGATTTACTCGTTTACGGTCATTAGATGAAAAGGTTTATGGCTCTCGTGATTATTCCTGTTCAATAGAACTATAAAGCGGCCGTTGGCTATCGTTTTAAATTTGTTGATCAAGCACGCATCTTACGAGATCCCAATATAATCAGAACGTTTACAGTCTGTGGGCTACATTGATGTAAATGTTAATTTAATTTTGGGAATAGCATCCTATTTTTATATGTACCAACTTATCATTTGTATAATATATAAAAACTATCTTAACATTTGTAAAAAAAAACCGTTTGCCTCCCACACATTTATTTTATGTAGGCATTTTATCGTGCTTTACTTCTATGTCCTATTACTGTTTTTAACTGCAACAACTTCCACACATCGAGCAAAAATCTAAAATTCAAAACATAATATCTACAGAGAATATTTCTCGGCGCCGTATTCCAACTAACAATATCGGAATACAGTAAACAGAGAAACTCAAAAGGCACAAAATAAGCAAACTTATCTGATTGGCGAGCACAAAGCCACGGTAATCCTATCTCAGCAAACTCACGGCAACCTAGACGTATCAGGTATCATTATAATAGGCAATTAGAACTGTGAAAAACAAGCAAACGACCAATTTAACGAGACCCCTCCTAACTTTGTTATTTAGATTACGAGTTAAGAAATTCAAGAGCTCACCGTGTCCCATTATACTGGTAATAAAGATGGGGTTGTGGTATAAAAGCTATTTGTTTTGCCGTCACCTCTCAGTAGCTAAACAAACAATACA
The DNA here is from genome assembly GCF_061535455.1 of Colias philodice. Taxonomy (NCBI): domain Eukaryota; kingdom Metazoa; phylum Arthropoda; class Insecta; order Lepidoptera; family Pieridae; genus Colias; species Colias philodice. The sequence continues at coordinate 3,149,311 of NC_143104.1, forward strand.
TAAATAAGCGACTTTTGTATTTCCCATAGAATCTATTGTTGGTATTGTCACCTTTGTGCCCTTTCAAGGCATTGTTTTTTTTACGTTGAAGACGTTACTAACTGTCCGGTTGTTTTACTGTATTCTTAATAGCTCTTAATGACTTAACGTTTTATGGCGTTAGAGATACAATGTAGCAACAGTTGGGTGTTCATTGGTAAGAATAAAACTTGATAATAATAAAAATTTCATAATTATCATCACACGTTTTATTATTGACCATTATTTGAAACATAACCATGAATATGTTATCAATAAGATGTAAATCATCTTATCAGGGTATACATTCAAAATGATGAAACTTCTATAATGGTAGAAAACCGTATCCACATTTCTCGAAATTTCTCTCGCTGTTACGTCAAACAAACGTCAATCAAACGAGCCACACAACTAGATGCTAGAGGTCACCGATCATCATCTTCCATTTCTTTACAAGCCATGTCTAACTCTTCACTAAAATACCCTTCAATCGATATTAACACCTATAACCTAGCATTACGGGTAAAATTACCATGACCAAGTTGTGTTTTTTGCCGCAAAACATTCATGTCATTCCACAGGGTAAACAAGTATACAATGGAGTATCCCTTTTTATTAATATCTGTGGATGAATGGCGACAAAAGGTTTTGTTCTCATTATGCGTAATCGGAGTCGTTCAGGTGTTATATTATCGTGTGGTGTATTAATGAGCTGGTCTTTTATATTATGCAGGGATACTTCCCTTATAGGTAGAGGATTTGATATGCCCTATGGTTGCGTGTTCAGTGTGCCAATTTACTATCGATAGGGATATTCTGCTTAAAATGAGACTAGTTTGATCATTCTTTATTCGTCGTATAATACTTAATAATATAATACGTCTCTCTATAAAAAATATTCCAACCAAAAGAAAACTTAAATCTTAAATATGTAACTCGAAAATATTAGAATTTTTATGTATATAAGGTAGTCTAAAATACCTCTAATACTGTATGGATCGTAGTATAATCCACATCAACGAAATGTATTCAATAATTTAAAATTCCGAACACTTGTTTCAAGAAACTACAGGAGTCTTACCCGTTGGATGTCATGCTGATTCCAGCCTCAGTACATTGTACCTCGCTAATAAAATAATCATTTAATTTATTGAAATTGTTCATATATTCACAATTATTATGTTCGTGTCGCTTCCGATGGAGTTACTTGTAATTTAGAATCCCAGTAGTTGCTATAAAATTAAGTTAAACGATCGATAAAATTTAAATGTAACAGCAGTCGGATTCCGCTTCTAAATGCTCGATTATAGTAGCATTTTGTAAGTTTTATACACATATGAATTGGATATTTTGTATCAATTTGATTGATATTATAGGTTGATATTCGTTTAAGTGCGTAATTTGAATGTTCTGCCAGTATATCGACTGGATATGTAAGATTTCATAATTTGTAATGTATCGCCTATAATAAGTAAATAGTCTAGCCAAATTAAAAGAACAAATTCAAGTGAGATAATAGGTACTTAATTGACAAAACAAATTGCAGTATAAACTGAATATTTTGTTTATATACATAGAACGGTTTTAGTACAAAAATATTTCATTTGGATATACTATTATATTATCTACGACGTAGATACCAACTTTTTATAAATTTCGATGCGCCTCCATTTATGACTAAATAGTAGACACCTAATAATTAATCAAATACACATTTTATATCATTACATTTAACACTAATATTCCAAGTCAATATTCATTCAAACTTTTTCATCTTAATCTTCCCTCCCTTCATAACCACAAAAAACGAATCGATAACTCAATCAATAGATCTTTAAAAAAACTCCCCTAAACAGTATATTAAATTCTCTCCCTTTAAAACATCTTAAATAAAAAGTATAAAATAATAACATTTCAATGAAAATCACCATGTTTAAGGAACGCGTGCTTGTCACGAGCTGACCCTCTGACCTTAGGAAGCTGTGGTCATTATAACATTAAGATTTAAAAAAGTAATCCTTGCCGTATAAAATGAGATGTTTTTATACAAATCAATGTTTTGGGGTTGCCATGTTGAAATAAGTTCATTGACAATTTTGAAAACAAAGGTGTTTTAATGTGTAAAGCGATTTTTAAATATGGTTTAATTAAAAAATAAATAAAAAGCATTGAAATAAATTAGTTATCAAGTTATAAAATACAATGATGATAATTTCTTACATCGATTTACTTTATAGCGATTACCAGTCTATTAAACTATAGGTAACAACCTAATTAATTACCTACCTACTTACAAGAAAAACATTAAAAAAATAAAATGCACTAACCTTTTTTATCTCAGATCATACTCACTTCATAATCTGTGACATATGCCCTAATAAAACAAATTTATTGTGCCTTATTCAAAAATGTTATCTTCATTTATATTTTATGAGAAAGAACATTAAGCATTTTAAGGGTAGCTTTTTATATTTATTCATAAAGAAGTTTGTCTCGTGGCTAACTGACCTGTTGACCAGAGATGAAAGAGGCTGTGATCTTTGAGCTTGAATAATAACAATTCATATTTAATCTCCTTGTTACACGCGTTTGAATAAAGAGTTAAAAACCAGTTCATTTCAACGACTAGTCCAGAGGTATTTATTACGGAAATAAACTATACATATTCGTTGAGATTTTAATTGTAGTTATGTTTAATTTGAGGATTCATTTTATATTAAAATATTCTCATCCAGATGAACAAATAACGCTGTTGAACTAGACTTACCTACTTACTTAACAAGAAAAATGTAGTAAATATACCTACTAGTTCCATAAGAATTGAAACGTGACCAAAGCTTTCTTAGCCCAGTATAAAATCAATTAAGTGCACCTTTGACCCCCGAAAAAGAGATTTTATGGGAACCGTAATAGCTAATAATTCATAACTGGACAACGGTCTGCTCGCAAAATCAATAGAACGAGTCGGGGAATCTCTATTAATCCGAAAATACGCTCTAACAATAGTCGCCCTTAAAAACTACAAGCATAATAGCCGATAGACTACTCGTTTAAGAATGATAAATTACCAAAATGGAAGTCGGTATGTCCATTCCCACAGATATTAAAGCCGGGGACAAAGAAAGGGCCCCGCTTCGCCAGGACTCACGCGGCGGTATACAAAACGCGAAGATTGTTTGCCAATCCTTTCGAGTGGATGCAAATTGGAAAAGTTATAGGCTTTGATGTTTTAAGCTAAGGCTAATCGTAGATTATGTTAGACTTCAAAGAACTTGGAGATGACATAGGTTGTATTTTAGGATTAGGAGGAACGGAAGTTTTAAATTAAATTGCTGGTATACCTAATACATAATATAGAAACATCTATATTATCTGTCTATCTACTATTTGACGCACATTTTAATAAATACTCATCAGGTATAAGAAGTACATATACACCTGCCTTTGGCTAAAATATCAATTTGACCGTTGCTATCTTCACCTAGGACCTAGGTCGTCTTTTGAAATTAATGACAATGGTATTTTTTTATCGGTAATAAGTAAATAATCGTTATGCGATGTAACAATAACGATAAAGAAAATAAGGATTATAACGATATATTATATCATATTTATATCAATAAACAAACATAAGCAAAAGCTACAAGAGCGGTAGTATCAAAACAATATTGACGTAAGCAGATCTTGGATACGTGCAAACGTCGTACAAATCTCATTTATCCACCATTATCTTGGGTTATCGGGCATCTACCCCTTACCCCAATCGCTTATAAGCTACTAATTAACACAAACCACAAGATACACTATCCATTGCCTGCTTAGTACATGATACATAAAAAGCTCATGCAACAAACTGCGCAATGGAAAATGTATAATAAATTCGATCGCTGATAAGGCGCTTACGGTTTTTAAGGTTTAGGAAAAGCGTGATCTTGGTTAAGAAAGGTATTTATGCAAAGCCCGACGTTATTGTTGTCAGGTTATCGGCAGTCTTATCTGATGGGAATCGATTGTGGAATCGCGAATCGCAATTTGTTGGGAGCTGGGGCAATGATACTTAAATTAATGAATATACTTTTGAGGCACTTTCGTTGGCTTGGCTAGGGGGTAGAAGAACTGATAGGTACATATATACTTATAACAAAAGCTCACAGATTTTTGTCTAATTAAAAGTAACCGATGAAGAAATACATCTGCTCGATGATAAAAGCTGTGTTTAAGAAACATATCTTCGTGCTCATGATATAAGTAAAAGTTCTTAAATAACAATGTCAGTGTCCTTTCTTATCAGATATTGACATATTCCAGTTGTAGTTGGAGAAACTAAAAAATAATAATATAACTTTTGTATCTAGGACAATAAAGAATACCTACTTATAGTTTAAGTGGAATTGTTCGCAAAAGTCTTCTTTTAGTCTTTACAATATTGAGCTTTTATATCTTGCCTAACACTGTTAAACGATATTACTATTCCAAAACAATATTAACGAAACCTCCAAATTTATTAAGTACAAAATTTGCACAATAGAAAGAAACTTCGCAATTGAAAACAAAACAATTACAAACAAAGAAACAGCTCTCAAGAAGTTAAAAACAATTAGCCAACAACCCTTCTGTTAAAAAACAGTAAAAATTGTCTCGGAAATTTGTCCGTTGACATCCATCTCAATCAATCTTTGGTCCCTTAGGATCTGAACCCTTCCGGGACCCTCCGTAACCCAATTAATAAGAGGGTAGTGTTACACCCAGACTCACATCGACCGCAGAAAAATTAGATTGAAATGTTTAAATTGGTCATGTGTTGTAGTGATGACGTAGAGTTATAGAGCCATTTGGGAATGCAAAAATAAATAACTATGTATCTGATTTTAATGTGAAAAAGAAAATAGTTTGGCAATAGTTCTTTCTACGTAATAGTGTAAACGTAGTTTTTTTTTGTCTTCCGTTCTGCAGATTATTAAGAGCAAATTAGTTTATACCTACAATTTTTTTTAACAAACTGTCCAAGACGTTGAGATCCTGAGATTATTTTACACATTTTCTGATTTCAATCCTTGAACTTCTTAACTTTTCACTGTTCTTAAATAACAAAGTACTGACCAATTCTGCAGAAAGAATTTGATTTCAACCATTTTTCCATAGCGGACATTCTGAACTTGTCTCCAAAACCGCAACTAAAATTTATAGAAACTAAATATCGACAAATAGCACGTCGGGCATGCTATTAAATTCTCTATCTGTAATGATTTAATTTACTGCCTCCACCCACCGCGGCGACGTAATGTATGCCCTGCGATGCCCTTAACAAGTTTAACTTACAATTTGCTCGTAGGAGATTAGATAGTTCCGAACTGTTTATTGATTTATAATAGCGGGACTTTGCATGCATTTTTGTGTATGAACATATTATTATTAATTTAAGATTCGTCTGGTCCTTGATTGCATCTTATAAGCATGACTAAGTCGAAAGAGACGTTCAGTTAACTTAAATAAAAGTATTTCATATACTTTTTACTGCATGAAATTAGGAGTCCATACGAAACTCTTACAAAGTAACCCAAAGAGCTTTCAGCGCTTTAAAATCTACAGATAAAGAGCATAATCTTTTTTTATTGTTATCTTTTATGTGTTTTTTTTCAATTATTGATTAGATACATATAATTGAACTTGTAACAGAATAGTTCCGTACTTTCAGAATTGTATCTGAAGAATATATTATGTAGAATTGTACCTCTATTCTGGTACTAAGTATTTATTAAAACTGCGCTTAAACTCATTCTTAAACATCAACTTACGAATTCCTCGTTCGTTCTAAAACTTAAGAAGATGGATAACAATTTGTGCTTTTGAACGTAATCAATTGAAGAATGTCTTATATTCAATAGCACTTGATTAGCGGAGTGGCGAGTGACCCTTCGACATAATTATTCAAAGTGTGTCGTCAGAAAAACTTCGGCTAGTTACTGATTATTGTTTGCTTTTGATTTTAAACGTGATCCGACTTGTTGTATTTCAATATGCAAGATGGTTATTTTCTGAATAAAGACAAAATTTGCAATTTTCAACAATAAGGTGTGAAATAGTAAAGTCCAAGTTCTTTTATTAATAATATGGACAAGAAATTTTAAAATTATGTAATCAGATTGCATAGTAATGCCATTCGTTTATTTATTTATTTATTACTAGCGGTCCGCCCCGGCTTCGCCCGTGGTACATATTTAAGTTTTCTCTACATAAGAACCATCCTCGTACTTCAAGGAATATAATAAAAAAAACTCATCGAAATCGGTTCAGCCGTTCTCGAGTTATGCGCTTTCCAACAAATTTTGCGATTCATTTTTATTTATAGGACTAGCGGTCCGCCCCGGCTTCGCCCGTGGTACATGTTTACGTTTTCTCTACATAAGAACCATCCTCGTACTTCAAGGAATATAATAAAAAAAGAATTATCGAAATCGGTTCAGCCGTTCTCGAGTTATGCGCTTACCAACACAATTTGCGATTCATTTTTATATTATAGACTAGCGGTCCGCCCCGGCTTCGCCCGTGGTACATGTTTACGTTTTCTCTACATAAAAACCATCCTCGTACTACAAGGAATATAATAAAAAAAGAATTATCGAAATCGGTTCAGCCGTTCTCGAGTTATGCGCTTACCAACACATTTTGCGATTCATTTTTATATATAAGAAGATTATAGATTATTCATGTCTTAATTGTGGATAACTATTAGACCTTTATCATTTTATAAGGTCCTTATCAACACATGCACAATTATGCACACGCAGTAAGGGCAGAAGATGAGAAACGTAAGAAATACAATAATAACGAGAACTGTTATAAAATAAACCGAAAAAAGTCTTATTAACAGAGTCTTATAAAGTCTAGGCATGTCTTAGACGCGTACAACTGACGTCACCCCACAGAGCTTTCAAAGACGCCCATATTAAAATTTCCTTGAGAATAATCCGAACACAACACAATATCAAAATTTAATATCATTTTAATCTTAATTCTCCTTATTAATGTTACCGAGGAGGGTATCCTTACCGGTAATGGAAAATAAGCTCTAAAGTAAATAGATAGGGTTCGTTTTTGTTTGTTTATTTATTTGTTGGAAAATATGTGGGATGAAGAAAATCCTCTCAATGCAGGTAAGTTCAAAGATACCTTCTTTTGAGAGTGAATTATAATTAGGTCGTATTTTGTATAAATTCGGGAAAGCTTTATTAAAACAGATGGACGGTTTTAAATAAATTATACATTTCTGTAACTTTGTATTTTGTATGACGTTATATAAATTAAGAATAAATAAATCTGTTAATTTATATATTTATTTATTTAATCATTTATTGTACCACACCATTTAATATTACAATGTACAGTATAATATATATTTGTATGGATGCGAGGTAAAGTACAAAAGGTGACCTTATCGCTTAAAAGTGATTTCTTCCAGGCCACCTAAGGTAGAGGTTAGATATATATAATATGGGTGGCTGAAAAAGTAAAAGAAAAAAAATATTATTAAGATAAAAAAGTCGTGGGCGGAAGCTAGTAATAAATAAATAAATATTTCAGGACAGTTTTCACACACGGCACGATCTGATTTCATACTAAGCTTTCGCTTGTGTTATGGAAACATGGCTGATAAACATACATATAATATATATATATAGTTAAATAAATACTTATATATACAGGGTGTCCCACTATTGGTATACTAAGCGCGAAGGAACTTGTAGTTTTGCATACACTGATCACGTAAAAAATACTTTTAAAAAAAATTACGTCCAAAATTTTTTGCTAAATTTTTCCTGAAAATCCATGTTTTCTTCTCTAGCTTCGCGCAGCCGGCATATACCGCTTCTCTAATATGAGCATTTTTTCTATGAAAACATAATCTTAAACGATAGCTCACGTGCTGGTGGCAAAGTTGGGCGGCTCGCTTGTTATGGGTGTACACATAGAGTTTTAAAAATTCATCTATTTGAAAAAAAAAATGCGTCTGGAATTTTTTTATTATTTTTTACGTACTCAGCGTATGCAAAACTATAACCTCCTTTGAGCTTAGTATACCAACAGTGGGACACCCTGTATAGATAATTAACACCCAGACACAGAGCAAACAATGCAACATGTTTTTTTTTATAACGACCGAAGTTCCAATTGCATGAAAATATTGAATTAAAACTGTATTTTTAAAACGGCTTTTTATTCGAATGATGAGCAATTATGAAGAAAAATAAAATTTATTTCAGAATTAGGCGTATTACACCTTACCTATGTTCATGAATGCTGTACATGATTCATGTCCTGCATTAACATACTTAGAGCATTTAAATCCCGGCATTTAATTCACTTTTTCGCATCAGAAAGAAGATATAAAGTATTTCTTTAGCATTCTGTTTTTCGTGCAAAATACAAAAAAATCTGAACTCCACACAGCGCTCTAGCGTCCCGTGTCATTGTTACTTTTTAATTAAAACGCAAAAACGGACTGATGGATCACGTCCGAAGTAATTAATGGGTTTTGTTTGCTGAACTTGTTCACCACTCTATCCCGATAGGAGTGTGTGAAGATGTGACAATGTGCCTTTATTTCAAACCTTTTTTTAAGCGAAACGGTCGAAAATCATTGTTTATAATCTTTCAAGAGTCGAATCGAGCGAAAATTATCATTGTGTTTAAAATTTGTCTTTTATATTGCTTCATTAAACTTAATCTTCTTATTATCTATAAATTAAAATTCAAATTAATTTATTTGCCAAATAACATGCACATATACAAGCAAGTAGCAAGATGTAACGAATTTGAGAATCGTGTTCTTTTTCAATTGACCGTATTGACCGCCAATACAGTTACAAATCCAAAATGTTATGTTCCACATCCTTTCATTGTTAAAAGATTATTTCTTTAAGAATATTAACATTGTTTAATTTTAGAAATCTTAAGTCTTTAATAATTAAAACAACGCTACTGTTAACAGGTTTAATTACAACGTGTATTATGAAAAGCGAAACAAAGGCAATGACAAAAGTGAAATCATTCGTAATCGCGGGGAAAACTTTATTTTGACGAGTTGTTTACGGTAATAACGCTGTATTTAACACTATTGAATGGTTTGAGAATGTTTGTAGCAACAGTTTATCTGCAGTGATGAAATAAAAATATGTTTACCAGTAGAATTATAGTTGTTAATTGTTATCCATTATATTCTTTGATTAGATAGAAGATAGGTATTATAAACAGAGGTTCTATAGCGACACAGAAGAACTCGTTAATAAAATTGATTGGATTAATCCTTGAATGAAATTTATCACAGCAGGAAATAGCATTTAAGAAAACCTAAGAATATTTATCGGATACATCAGCTATTCTCTACTCTAATACATACAATTTACAGAAAAATATTGCAAATATCTGCACAAAATTACAATAAAAAACCATTCTTCCGAACAGTCCAAATACACCCACCGTACGCGAAGTGTCAACCGCGGAGTGGTAACACAAAAGCTGTTCGTTTAGGGGTAGGTAATGAAAAACATAGCCGATTACCCCTCCCGACGCTTGGGAGCAAAGTTGGGCTTTCAATCAACATGACAACATATACCACAAGAGAGATAATGTAGAGCGTTGAATGCTAAGGACTTGTTAAATCAGTATGTACTGTGTCTATGTCAGACAAAAGACATAAATATTATTTTAGGGCCGATTTTTCAATGCTTGGTTAAAACTTATCCGTCCAATAAAGTATTACACGATAATATTAAAATGTCACGTAAACTGTCAAATACGGGCAATTGGAATGCGTTTTTAAAATAGTTTGTTTTACTGCCGTACGGGTATGAAAAAAAATTGTTGTCCTACTCGATATGCATTCACGAGAATTGGTCAAGTTGGAGGAGTTGAAACTTGAACTACTAAACGATAATCTTTATATATAAAAATGAATCGCAAAATGTGTTGGTAAGCGCATAACTCGAGAACGGCTGAACCGATTTCGATAATTCTTTTTTTATTATATTCCTTGAAGTACGAGGATGGTTCTTATGTAGAGAAAACGTAAACATGTACCACGGGCGAAGCCGGGGCGGACCGCTAGTTGTATATAATAAAAGATTTATATGTATTTACAATCTTTTAAAGTGCACTGAAGCCTTTGGAAACTCATCACTAATGCTTGTCCATCCCAATCTACATTTACTATTTTCCAAAAAACTTTATACTATCTATTCTGTTTCATGTGAGCAACGGCACAGTTAAGTAGTAATTTTAACGCCTTTTTAAAATTAGTAAATCTTACATTAAATATAAACGTATAGGTACATTATCTTTTAAGAATATTAATATCAATCCATCTAATGATCAGTAGCGCCGCATGCACTTACCAATAACTCGAAATCTCAAAGGAAATAAATTAATGCTTTTAATATCGCCAACAAAAATCAGCGGGACATCTTGTAGGAACAATGAATGTGGTACAACACTAGTCAATGCGGCAATAGGGTGCACTAACAATAGTGATGTGCCAGCCGGCGCCCGCGCATTTGCAGCGATTGTGTCATCTTGATACTTTTATAATACCCTTGGTGAATTGGTATTTGCGAAAGCATATACTATAGTGCTTATTTCAATGAAAGTAAGGCAAAATTAAAAAAACCGTATACTTAAATTTTAAGTATAATAAATGTGAACAATCTTGACATTATATACCTACTGACAATAATGTTATTATGCGACTTCAGAATTTAAGCTCAATCCTACTTTTAAGGTATAAATTACCTTCACCTACTGGCAGGTATTAGGTACTACTATACTACCTTATCTTTTAAAATAACATACCTAAGGATTAAAATCAATTCTATAATAACATTCTCAATTAATATATATTAACAAGTATCATTTCTACCGATCCACCTACACGCTAAATACAATATTATAAACTGACCGACAAGTTTGCGGTCAATAAAGCCGAAAGTGCAGAATAAGAAGACATTCCCACGATATAAATCTTGTGTTAAAAGTGCTTTAAATTTTATGTTTTGGTGTCCTTCACAAAGGTCCTTTGTGCTTTTGTCTTGAGGTCCAAACATAGTTTCAGTTTGGGGTCAACTCTTGTGGGTGAGTCGGATTAATTTGATCGATGTTACGTGGGAAGAATAGTTAAGTAGTAGTATTTAAAAGGTATATTAGAAAGCAGGATCACATCTGCCATTTTAAAGACATGGAGCTACTTAAAATCTGCGCGGAACTTGCAGTCGTCTTATTCTTGTATATTATGTTGAGCAGTGGCGTGCATACAGATAAAAAGACACTGCCTATTTTGAATTGCATTTTTCACCACTGTAACTAGGTATTTCTTAATCTGTGACTCTACACTGTTCTTTGAGTGAAGAATATGAATGCCGTAAGTTATATTATGATGGATCAAATGGATTTTTTTATACGCACATATATCATAGTCGTGATAGCAACCTCTATGCTCACTGCTATTCAAGTACCTACATCAATTTATATATGGAATGTATACATATTATGTATTATGCTAAAGAGGGGATAGCATCAATATGTGAACATTAAACGTAACGCATTTATTTATTTTTTTCAAAAATCTCTTTAGTCTATTCATACCTAGTGACCCGCAACAGACCTCAAAGAGACCCAGGTGGTTGTCATTCAAATTTTAATATTTAATAATCAAATCCTGCCACGTGGCGGCGCGGGCGGTCCGCTCTACTGGGTTGAGACATTAGCTCAAATAAATATATTTTACTGGTAAAATAATACAAATATATCGTCATTGTTACTAGCTTTCTGCCCGCGACATTACTTATTTTAGCGCGATGATTTTTTACAAATTTCTGATTAAAATCTTTCATCTTGTATAATTTTATCAAAATGTCTTCAGTGGTTTAACTGGGAAAGTAGCTTATAATTTAGAGTATAATATATTCTTTGGTATTACAGACTGACAATGTAGCTACACTTATATATTTAACTAGCGGTCCGCCCCGGCTTCGCCCGTGGTACATATTTACGTTTTCTCTACATAAAAACCATCCTCGTACTTCAAGGAATATAATAAAAAAAGAATTATCGAAATCGGTTCAGCCGTTCTCGAGTTATGCGCTTACCAACACATTTTGCGATTCATTTTTATATATAAGAAGATAAACAGTGTGAATAGTGTTTTTGACCTATATTTTTTTTGTCCCAATATTTTAAACTCTTGCAGAATTATAATGTACTGTATAATATTATTTGAGAGTCGAAATATAGTCATTATTAAGAATCCTACACGGTAAAAGATATAGAGGTATACATTTAGTGTACATAAGAAATTGACAAAAAAATTAAGTACAGAGGTAAAAATAAAACTATTTTCGCATATTGGGAAAACAATAATATGTTCATATTATATTTAAAGGCGCACAAATTTATGAAAAAATAAAAAAATAACACAAGCAAAAGAAGAATCATTTGGAGGTGCTGGGATTTGAACCCAGGACTTTCAGCATGCGAAGCAGACACTCTACCACTGAGTTACACCCCCGGTGACAAGGAACTCGAAATTAAGGTCCATATCTCTATGAGTCCTGTCTTCGTGCAAATTAAAAGCGTGATCTTTAAAAATTTGGCCTGTGTTTTATGAAATTATATTTTTATCAGCACAATATTCCTGTTTTTACTGACGGAACTATAAAAAATATCGAATACCTACCTACCTAGTTGGAGTTTTTACGTGATTTGCACTCAGAAATATAATGTTTGATAAAAAAAAACTCAAGCCTGCTCTATGCTTCTAAAACTAGTACCTACATAACAAGATGTAAGAAACGTACTCTTAAATTAATTTATTTTTAGTTACCTACTTTGATTTTCTCATAAAACGATCACAATTTTCGATGTCGGTTAAAATAGTTGATCAATACTGAATATGCATGTGAATCAAATGAATAATTCAAAAAGTCAGACTCCACCCGTTACAATTAAAGAGGGGCAAACAAAAATCAATTAGCCGTACTATTGAAATATACAAGCTAGTAGTTTTGTCACGACTTTGTCTGGTTTTTATGTTTGAGAAATATTCGAGTCATATTCGATGTGACACAGAAGATTTGTTGTGAAAATGGATGAAACTTCTTTTTTTATTCAAAGATTTTAGTAATTTTTCTTTTAATTTACGAATTAATTTGTACGGAAATAAAACAAGATTTTTTATTTTTCAGATTTTCTTTTATTCCCTTTCAAAACGTCCCTTACCAAGTATTTTAATACAGAACAATAATTCATCTAAATAACTTTCAAGGAAATGCTTAAAAAACGATATTCAGAGATGAATATTCCCCTACCACGTATAATACACCGCAATCATATTCAACTAGAGGAAACTAAAACTGAGGGAACACACCAACATACCACTGCATGATTTTCCACTTAACTCCAATGAACAATTTATCACCACGATATACATTACTTTTTATGTTCAGTAATCTTTAAATATCATACTATCAAAAGCAGCAATGCACGACGAAATGACAATAGTATCAACAGATTGCCCGGAATTCCGCAAAATAGTGGAACAGTAAAAAAATTGATATTTTATTGCGTCCTGGGTCCACTTTTCTGCAATATTTTATTCTCTTTTCGTCGTTTCCCATTGCTAGTTACATATTTATATTTGCGAGTGATATTTTTTTGTCACGACAATTTCGACTTTATCGACGTAGTTTAGGGTTTTTAAGGTATATTTTTCGTTTGTTTGTAAGTTTGTGTGTGTGGTACATGTCGTCACACGCACGGCTGGGTTGTATATCATCTTCTTTGAACAAATGGCCCTCTGTGTCTTTGGTTACAGCGTAATCTAGTGAGGAATAAACAACGAGGTTGGGCGAATCGTGAATCTCAAATTTTGAATACGATTTCCGCGATTGTTAAGCGACTACTCTTTAGCAAACACCTAAGCAAACACCTTATTGAAAAGACAGTTCTTTACTTGAAGAATATAAGAAGAAACTGTATTAATTACTCATGCAGTAATTATTATTCTTATCGAATCATTTGTCATTCCAGTTAGTTTATATCAATGTATAACCAAAACTTTCTCATCTTTTCATAATGTAGATTGTTATAAAATAAAATAAAAACAAATTCTTTTGAAAGCTACGTTATCCAATACCAATTATCATGTCATAAATGACCAAGCGAAGACACAGACACACTGAAATCATTTTACGCTTCAATATTTATTCTTTCTAACAAGAAAATGGAAAATCTTTCATAAAGTATATTAGCATTTTAAAATAGAATTCTTAGACTTGCTACCTTTGAGACGGTGCAGGTGCACGGGTTTCGATTTAGAGATACTACTAGATTGCAAAAACCAATAAGAATATGAAATATCCGTTATATTCAAATTCTTTCTATAAACAAGCTGAAACGTTTACTGAAAATAAATACCTACAGTCGGAAATCAGCATCAATGTCGTTTAGTACCACAAATAATGTCATTAAAGCACTAAAATAGTACTCTTCATAATCAGTATTTACCTCATAATATTTTGATAACTAATAAATAATAATAACCTTAAATATTATGGACACTCTATTCGTATATTACCTACCTCAAAATGTATTGTATAATCACTTAGCTAATTCCAAGCGCTCACAACAAAACGGTAATAAAACCATATTTGTATTGTAACTTAAGCGGTAATTTAAGAACTCGGTGTAAAAGCCGTTAAAATCCATCACATAAATCAAAAATTAAATCGCTTACAACAAATTTCACGCGTCGTTTCAATTCGAAATAGATTATAAAGTGTTCTTATTGGATTATTTATTGTAATAAGATTCTTATGTGAATAGTGAGTAAGAAACTTTTTAAGAAGCCAATAACAATCTAAAATTGAATAATATGTACCTACATGTAGACGTAGTCGGGTTTCAAATTAAAATTGAAACCGTAATGACAATAAATATGCTTTTATAAATATTGAAATAACTTATGTCTAGAAATGGTCTAGAATTAGCATTGCAAATGGCTAGAATGAATTACATATTAATTTATTAATTAGGTATAGTTAATTATCATCATCATCATCTATCAAATGATGATGATGAGCACATTATACAAGAATTTAATTAAAAAGGTCTTACCAAGATTTGACGAAAGCTTTAATCACTGAGCTTCTACGACTCTAACATCTTTAACCATACAATAAAACCTAGCATCGCAGTATTATAAAAACACTAGCTTTCCGCCCGCGGCTTCGCCCGCGCTTTCAAAGAAAAACCCGCATAGTTCCCGTTCCCGTGGGATTTCCGGGATAAAACCTATCCTATGTGTTAATCCAAGTTATCTTCTATATGTGTGCTAAATTTCATTGTAATCGATTCAGTAGTATTTGCGTGAAAGAGTAACAAACACACACATACACATCCTCACAAACTTTCGCATTTATATTATTAGTAGGATAGGATAGTGCATCCACTATTGTAATCTTCGTTCATGTTACGAATGGATTTAAAATGCGGACAAAGTCACGTAGGTTCGCTAGTGTTCCGCATAATGTAACTAGAAGCTAAGTTAAGGTGGTGTATAAATTTCAATGCATGTAAATGTGCTTAGATCGAGCCGCGCGAGCGAGTAACTTAACGTACTCTTCCGTGTGACTCGTGACGATAATTGATGAATTTGAATTTTTATTTTCTTATTGGATATTTAATTTTGTAACATTTTTTTTTAAATAATACGATGCATCAATAAGTAAGATAATATAAATACAGTATGTATATGATAACGAAGAATCTATAAGCACGTAATGATACATTCTTATAAGATACTCAAAACTCTTTATTTACAGTTTTTATAATTCAAAATGTTCTAAAATTAAAAATAGGAATCAATTTCTCTATAGTCTATACGATTCATAGTAGAGAATAGAAGTAACTTTATTAATTTAAAAAACATACATTTAATTTAAAAATTGGAGTGCACCAGGAATTATCTGTGTTTATTTTAATTATATCTACTAGTTAACACACATCCCACATAATAAAAATTAAACAATAAAATTAAATTCCATCCACTTTTGTAGCAAATTGCCAAGTGCAATTCTGAAGATGCCCGGGTCCATATGATCAGATCGTGCCCAGCCAGGAGCGGGACGGATATATCACAAACAGCTTAGTGAGAAAGAGATAGTCGTTAGGATGACCAGTTAGGGGTCAGGGGTGAACGCTCTCGTGACGTATACTGGTTCCGAATAAGGTTCTTGTCTAATAGGAAAATAATTTTAAAATTATTGCTTAAATCTCGGAATGCTCATATTTTTAAGGAAACGATTTATTTATATTTCAAATATTTCAATTAAATTTAATTAATGTGCAACTAAATCCTAACATCTAAATGGGTCTGAATCTGATTTTTTTTTTTTTTTATGTTTTGCATTTTATTCTCAGTATGTCAATGATCGGTAGGAGAGTTATTATTTTTCGTTTTCACATTAAAACTAGAGTTTTAATAACTTTATTTTGCTCTATAGAATCATACAATAAAATGAAGTACAATTTATGCTATAAATTGTTTTACCTTGATAAAACATCTTAGATCATTAAGTAAAACATATAAGGCGACGAAAAGAAATAAATTTAGTAGAGAAGATAATCTCTACCGCAGTTCTACAGTTAACAAGGCAGTAACTATTTACTATTTAGTAATCTGAGGTATAGTATAGCTACTAGGTAATATTAGTAACTATTTAGTAATCTGTGATAATATCGCAAATAACTAGTATCACTTCAGCTTAATATTTGCTCAAGGTCTAGAAACTTCGCCGACGGGTAGGGACTAACTGTATGCTTATATTTAATAGGTCATTGTGTGAATCCTAGGTATGAGCTGGTTACTTTGAAGTCTTGGTGTTAAGATTTGTCACCTTGAAAATTTCTAACCTGAAAACAAGGACAATGAAAAACATCAATTTTAACTTATTCTTTATTTTATTTATTTATTTTATTTACACAAAAAATACCTATAATTAATTTACATCAAATAAACATAAAGGTAGAGCATTCTTTCGTGTAAAAGAAAACTCGTATTCAGTGTTGTTCAGTATTAGAATATTTTCGAATGCACTAAGAACAACGAAAGAGTGCTCTACGCCTGTTTACATTAAAAGAATTTGACATAGTGGGGTAGTGAGCATTTGTTCGTTTGATGTAAATGCACCGTTAGATGTCTTCTTATTGTATTTTATATCATGATCATGATAATAAAAATATCCAATACTAGATTTCCGCCCGCGGCTTCGCCCGCGTTTTCAAAGGAAAACCCGCATAGTTCCCGTTCCCGTGGGATTTCCGGGATAAAACCTATCCTATGTGTTAATCCAAGTTACCCTCTATATGTGTGCTAAATTTCATTGTAATCGGTTCAGTAGTTTTTACGTGAAAGAGTAACAAACATCCATACATCCATACATCCATACAAACTTTCGCCTTTATAATAGTATTAAGATAAGATTAGGTACCTCCAATTGAATCAATTTTTCATAATGGTTTTTAAATACCACCAACACCGTCTAGATGGTCCAATCTACCATATTACATTTTACTCCCAACTTCCTGCAGTATTCCGAACACCTACCAGTTACCACATACCTAGAAAAGAGTCTATGTATCTTTAACTTTATGAAGAGCCTTTATACCCTTAAAAGGCAAAGCACCTGCAACCACCAATGCAAATGTTTATGGGCAATAGTGACCACTTAACATAAGGTGAGGTACTTACTTGCTTGCTTAGCTATAAAATGGGATTTGGAATGCAAATTTTCGCGCTAATTCGTTATTGAACCATAGATTTATAACCATAGAATCTATAAAGCTGAAGAGTTTGTTTGTTTGTTTGATCGCGCTAATCTCAAGAACTACTGGTCCGATTTGAAAAATTCTTTCGGTGTTGGATAGCCCATTTATCGAGGAAGGCTATAGGCTATATATTATCACGCTAAGACCAACAGAAGCGGAGCCACGGGTTAAACCGCGGGGCGCAGCTAGTTAGAAATATATAGAGCGATCTTTCGATGTAATTTTTGTATCTCCGGTAAAAGAAGAGATAAAACCTGCATTTTATACTCGCATAAAACCATTTTGACGAAACCAATATAATTTTTATGATTGAAATATCTGTAATGTTTGTTGCAAATAGGTTACGTAGGTACATATAATTTTTATTTCAAACATCCATAAATGATCATAAAGCAATGCACATATTCCGTAAATGTAAACTGTAACCTTAATAAAATACTATACTCGTTTAAAACTCGACTCGTTAAATCTACACCTATCAGAATTAACTTCACAATCAATTCTTTTAACATACATTTCGTTTAAAGCCGAATAAAGAATATCACCCGCATCAATAAATATAGGGTATAAGTCAATGTAACTAAGTTAACGTTGCGCTACAATTTATGGAGGGTTCCGTAGGTATTTTATTTAAATCGAATGGTATATTTTCTTGAATCTTAAATGAAGAATGTTATAATATTTCTTGAATATAGGTACTCATCAATATACGCAAATAAGTGTGGCAGGTTATTACAAAAAATGTTTTGGTTGATACGTTAAATTGTAAATGGTCAATTTATATATGAAGCTGCAGATAAAATTTTTGTAACAAACGTTATAACAGTTACTATAACTTAACAGTTAATTTAAAACTAATATTAATATTATGTAGAACAGTTGACGTCAGTGAGTGACGTCAATCAAAATTTTGATATGTTTTTGATGTAAGCTTGTTGGCTAGTACACATACACAATCTAACTGTGTCTTTCAACGCATCAATCAACGCAAGTTTTCGATCTTCTTTTATTTCGCAAATGTTTATTTTTATACTGTCCTACGGATCTCTAGCGAACCACATTTGCGTTCATAGCAAATAATTATACAGTGGTTGTTACAAGGGGTTGTGGGGTGGCACCACGGGCACACAATAGACTGATGTAATGATTTTTATGTGATTTTCACGCAACACCGCCCACGAAAATGCGAAACCGTTTTTTAATTATACAGCAGATTTTAAAATACGTATTGGTGTATTTGCTACTGATTTTTGAACGATATGTTGTATTTTTAAAGTGTATTTAAAAAAAAATTAGCACGGTATCTACTAATGTAGTTATGTCATTACTTTTCGCTCCGAATTAAATGGAAACCGAAACTCTCACGATTTAGTAAACTTTTAAAGTAAAACTTCTTTAGGCGCGATGAGAATAAAATTTCAAGGTAGCGTCATGGCAATACCGTCACGCCATGGATTAAGGCGACGATTTTGCTATCTTTGAATCTTGCCAGAGAAGTTTCACTTCTGACACGAGTGCTCGGCATACACGCCCTTTTTAAATCTTAAGTCAATTAAAATATTATTTACCGTTTACTTCACTCCAATTTACTTAAAATTTATATACCTAATATAGGTAGGTAATCCATATAAAATAGTATGTAATAACAAAAATGATCCGAAAATATTCATATTCATAACATTAAAATGAGCATGACCGTGTGTACCAACTACCACGCATCTTTAATTTTATGCAATATTTTCATTGATAGTTCATTAAAAGGGTGTAACTGTAAAAACAGATAACGAATCACGAATAAAGTTGTTTTAATCCGAGATTAATTTAGTACAGCGCCATCTAGTGGGGTACATTCACACTATAATATAATGTTAAAATAAAAAGTGAGAATTATTATTTAAAAATCAACCGAAAATATATATGAAAAAATACTATAAAATGCAGAAATACGTACTAATTATTGTTTACCTACCATAAATATGTAAGTGTATCAGAAGGAATTGTACTTACTCATACTTATACATATTATATTTATTGAGGTTTTTGTTGTTGATTGCTTGAGTAAACTACCTACAAATTTTTAAATTTCTTACATTTTTTTCGGACGATATCCGACCGAAAAGTTTTAACTATAGGTAATCTTTATCAAGATTTGTTAGATTGTAAAATGTAAAAGATAAATTTTTAAATGCATGCTACGTATTTGGTTCCCTATTTTGGAGCATTACTTCATTGGGGGTGTAACTCAGTGGTAGAGTGTCTGCTTCGCATGCTGAAAGTCCTGGGTTAAAATCCCAGCACCTCCAAAAAATGCTTTTTAATAACTTGGTTAACAGTTGGTGTTGTAGAATATTTTTACAGTGGTAAAGGTATTTTTATATTTTGGTACATTCTAGTGACAAATAAAGCTGAAGAGATTGTTTGTTTGAACGCGCTAATCTCGGGAACTACTGGTCCAATTTGAAAAATTCTTTCGGTGTTAGATAGCTCATTTATCGAGGCAGGCTATAAGATATATCATCACGCTACGACCAACAGGAGTGGAGCTACGGGGGTGAAACCGCGCTTAGCAGCTAGTATTTAATATTTTTAATAAACATTCTGTATAAGACATCAACCCATTCTTCAAAGTTCCTGAAATTTTATTTAAGAACTAGCGGTCCGCCCCGGCTTCGCCCGTGGTACATATTTACGTTTTCTCTACATAAAAACCATCCTCGTACTTCAAGGAATATAATAAAAAAAGAATTATCGAAATCGGTTCAGCCGTCCTCGAGTTATGCGCTTACCAACACATTTTGCGATTCATTTTTATATATAAGATTTACATTAACTACTTTCATACTACAAAATCAAAACATATTCAAAAAAATTAGTTGTTTCAATTATGATTTTTAAATGATGGGTCTGCTAAAACGTTTCGCTTCTGACACATAATACCTAATGGTTATTAAAAAAATATATCGGCCGAATAAACCTCCTCCTTTTATTGAAGTCGGTTAAAAAATAACATTCTTCCAAGTCGGTTAAAATAACGTAATCATACAAGCAATGTATTCAGTAGCTAATCACAATGAATTGCTTAGTTCCTCAAATGTCAGACCAAATGGAATAACAAACTAAGGATGGACAGGCTGGTTAATAATTCAAACTAGCATTGGTTCGTAACCACTGCCACAATTGTATGAACTTGAGGAATATCCTTGGTATAATATTCTATCTGTAAATTAGTTATATCCTATCCTACTAATATTATAAATCCTACTTAGAAATCCTACTTGGAAAGCTAGTAATCTTTTATATATAAAAATGAATCGCAAAATGTGTTGGTAAGCGCATAACTCGAGAACGGCTGAACCGATTTCGATAATTATTTTTTTATTATATTCCTTGAAGTACGAGGATGGTTTTTATGTAGAGAAAACGTAAATATGTACCACGGGCGAAGCCGGGGCGGACCGCTAGTTAGGTATATAAATAAGGTGTCGCTGAAAATCAGCTCTGCAGTGAAAGTCTATGCTTTCACTGTAAAATGCTGAGCGGCATTCCTTTTAGCTAGTAGGTTTTAGTAATTAGTTTGTAAGTACATAGATTGTTATTTTTTTATGTACCTGGCCTGCTTGCTAATAAACTGTGCTAAGAAAGATTTTATTATTTATTTATTATTATTATTACTTCACTACATAGTATAAAACAAAGTCGCTTTCTCTGTCCCAATGTCCCTTTGTATGCTTAAATCTTTAAAATTACGCAACGGATTTTGATGCGGTTTTTTTTATTGATAGAGTGATTCTTGACGAAGGTGTTTGTTTTTAATTTATTAGGTTTTAGACAAAGCGGGCGAAGCCGCGGGCGGAAAGCTAGTCCTACTAATATTATAAATGCGAAAGTTTGTAAGGACTGATTACAATGAAATTCAGCACACATAACGTAACTTGTATTAACACATAGGATAGGTTTTATCCCGGAAACCACATGGGAACGGGAACTATGCGGGTTTTCCTTTAAAAAAAGGCGGGCGAAGCCGCGGGCGCAAATCTATTACCTATATTATAAATACGAAAGTTTTTGAGGATTGATGTATGTGTATGTACCTATGTATGTTACTCTTTCACGCAAATACTACTGAACCGATTACAATGAAATTTAGGACACATAAAGAGGGTAATTTGGATTAGCACATAGGATAGGTTTTGCCGGAAATCCCACGGGAACGAGAACTATGCGGTTATTCTTTGAAAACGCGGGCGAAGCTTCGGGCGGAAAGCTAGTTATTCTAATCAAAGAAAAAAAAAGAAAGAAAGATCAGCCACCTGTGTGCCAAAATTCGTTTTGCAATTTTGCAAAGAATATTTTCGAATAATATCGAAGTCAAGAATTAATTAAACTAATTACTAAATATGAAATAAAAAGTATACATACGTTTGTGTATGCAGATCGTACGTAGTATACTTAATATTATTTTAGAACATAAAAAATATATTTTTACTCAAAGAAAAACATCAAATATATTTATTATATTAAATGTTATTTTCTTAATAACCTGATTTAAAAAAAATACAAGAAAAGTGACACGACGAATATTCGGTTCGTTCAGGAAATTACGTCGCGACTCAATTTCCAATGTAATCCGTTCGGAAATCTACAGCCATCTGTGACTTTCTGATTTTTATTTCATTTCTAAATTTAAATTTGGAAAAATGCTTTCTTAGTTATTGATGCGAATTTGCGAAAAAATCTGATTTTTTCGGTTGATCATCGACCATTTTATTTAAGTAGTAAGATACCTATAACTTTTACCATGCCTATTTTACTTTTAGGCGTTTAACAAATACCAATATAACAATAATATTAAAATTTAAGCAATATAGTATAAACCTTTTATAAACAAAGTAATTTTGAATCATAAAGTAAATAAAACAATTAAAAATATTTTATTAGAAAAATTTAAAAATGATTGTTTAAGTTGGAGGTGCTGGGATTTGAACCCAGGACTTTCAGCATGCGAAGCAGACACTCTACCACTGAGTTACACCCCCGGTTGCAGAGGTTTCTGAAAATAAGGAATCGTGGAACTTTTAGTTTGTGTACAAAACTTCCTTTTTATCATTAACACTAAAAAATCCAAATGTGTGTGATAAAGTGAGTACCAATAATAATACCGTCTAGAAATAAGTAGATAAGATTTTTTAAAATAAAAAATAAAAGTATAGGTATATATAGGTAAGGTAAGTACATTTTAAATCAAACTTACACAATATACAACATACCAACGATCAACTATAAACCAAAAGAAAACCATAAAAACTCATCCAAAAACAAAATCTTTAATCTCCAGTCAAAAAATCGTCAATTCGCACTTTCGATAAGTCACACTGAGATATTGTTAGTTTGACTGACAGCTAATAACCGCAGATTTCCCCTGAGCCTGTCTGTCCCCTGCCGAAATTGTCGCGTATCTGTAGACAAGGTAATAATAATAAGAATTACAAACTCAACAATTCATACACAACAAGAAAGAATACACCGAAGTATTGTAAAAAAAAAGACAAAATTAATCTCAAAACTATTTGTTACTGTAAACTTTGACGTTTAATTATGAAAATCCATTTCTCTAAAAAGACTCTCAACTAAACACAGTTACATAACATTTACTAATTAATAACCAGAGTATCTTTAAATTATAAGCATTCATTAAATAAATATTGATTTTAATATTGACTGTCATCGTACACAGTTCCTTACAGAACATTTACTTTGAAACGTAAACTGAAACACAACACGCTAGAATTAACGCACGTTCAAATAAAAAAGAAAAATTAAAAATAAAATAGACATAAATGAATTGCCTCTATCTATGCGTTAAATATTAATGATCATCTCCATTAAGACAAGGGCTTTTTCTAAGAGGTTCTTATGAACATAGATATAAAGTTAATAAATTGCCTTCGACAAACCATAAATCATTCAATATCTTTTTACTATCTTCTGCAATGGATATCCATTTATATTTTTCTAAGAATATACTTACTATATTAATACCAAAAATCATTTTAATGTACATACATAATATTGCATAAAACCTTTCCGGATAATTGGTCCAAAATTCGTGTGTTGTTTTGGACAGTTTTAAATAGATTAAATAAAATAAATTGTAAATGAATCATATCTAGATACTGAAATCTCAATGCCCAAAGAGATATAATAAGACGTACGTAAAAGGTAATAAATCTATACACGAACCGCAATAACTCACACTTCTGAATTCACCCTAATTAGGGGAGGCCCTGACTATTAGCTTTACGAGTTCTTAATACTTCAAGTGTATGCTCCTATTTCAGTACAAATGTGGTGCATAGTTAAATATGTTCTTATATTTGTGAGATGAATAGATGGGGTAGTTATAGGGGAAATGTCTGATAAAATTACAAAAAGAAGTAAAATCTTGATGATGGAGTATATTATGGTACCTCTTATTATTATTCAATACATATTTCAATTCGCCGATGTACATAATCACATGATAATTATGAAGGAACAGGGCGGAAGAGACACATTTTAAGAAAAATATACTTACCTTTAGTAGATAAAGAAATTCTGATAAATCCCCAAAATATGGTTTTGCCAAATTCAAACCTTTTTTTTACCACCATCTAATAAACTATAGACTAACAAACATTCATGCTGAGACTCATGCAAGTTACTAAACATTTGAAGATGTATTTTAATGAATCTTGCGGTCTCTAATCAATTCTGACACAACAGTATTGAGTTACACGCATCATTAGTGCGGATTAATAGTTAAGGGTTATCACAATTTAGGGACAAATGAATGGTTAGTAATTAAAGACTTACACGCGTGGTAGAAACGGTATTATGTTGGTTTGGAGATTGATACATGACAGAAGATGAATTTTGGGAGGTTGGTACCGTCAACGATAATACAATAGAAACAGTTTTAATATTTGCGTTGTTTTTAACAATAATGAATGGTGTAAGATAAATTATTATTAAAGAAAAGTTGTGGTGAAGTGTATTTCATCTCTCTTATTTTCTGATCCCTTTTAATTTTTAAATAATACTAAAATATATATCCTTATTTAGGTTTTTACTCGTGCCTTTTCTTATACGCACCTACATAAAAATACAATCTGCAAAAAACATCAAGATGCATGATTTTTAAAACATACTAATAAGTATTCACAAATTATTGTCGTGTAAAAATTTAGTTCTAACAACCTCCAACAATGTCTTTCTTAATAAACAAGTTTAACACCAATAAAAATCTGAAAATCCTACATGATCCTCCTACCCTACTGTTAGCAAATCTCACAAATTGAAACAATTAGAGCAGTTCCCGCGTGATTTATGTCGGCTCCTTTTACACCTGAACGTGACGTGTGGATGCCAACCATAGACAACAAATGACACGCACGATCAGCTGAGAAAATCAATGGGCTTCTTGATATGGACAATGCTTTATGTATCAAGAACACAACAAATACAACTTTTGTATGAAGATGCGGAAGGACTAGATTGAAGATTTCATAGATCATAATGTTGCGCTACATTTTAACCAATATAAAAAAATAGTATCTTGTGTGTTATCAACAAAATTCGAATCAATTCAGTTAAAGAGATGTGGGAATAGGCAAAAAGACAAGGACAGAGTTTTGCATGAATGGATAATATGGACAGCGCTGAAACACGTTAGAGACTTCTACCGATGTTCTTTAGCAGCAGAATTGCTGGATTTTTTTCTCTCCTTTTCAATTTTGTCTGGGTTTCAATCTGAACGCAGCTTTTAAACTCTGTAATTAAAAATAAACTGTCATGTCACGATCACTGACAGATTGTATAACAGCGTAAACAATTTTGTATGTGTTTATTTTTATAGAGTTTATTGTGATGATAATTTATATAGAGCTAATAATAATTTTCGAAGCATTAGTCCACTGCGCTCCAGAATCTCCAAATGTAGGATCAGTTCTCTTTTCATCATCAGATGTTGGCAAAGAACAATGGACTACGTCGGAATTAGAAGCTTTACAAGCGAGAAGATACTTTCAAAACCTCATTCCACCTCCACAGATAGGATATTCTTTGAACAACGAGTATTTAGTAAACCTGGTGAACTATTTTGAAAACTGCTACTCAACTATTAATAAAGAAGCCACTAGTTTAAGTGAACAAGAAGTTATGGATATGGCTCTATCAGACGCCATTGGTGGATACATAAAAGTATGGATCTTACCTATCACTAAATATTCCTACTACGCTGGAACAATCAGTTCAGATAATGCGATCAAGATATTTAAATTATTTGGTAATATCAAAAGAAATTTAAATACGGATGGCACGTCGTGGCACGGTCCGAATGAAGATTTGTTACAATCTGTTACAATAGACATAGCTCCTAAGCCACACGAATGGCACCAAAGAAGTAGACATGATGCTTGCAACCGCTTAGCCTACTACGAAAAAACAGATAACGGACTGACTATCCCCATACCTTACATAAATTGGGGTCTCAATCCACAAACTATGTTTGTACCTTTAAGAAATCAATCGTTAGTTCAACTTATGTCGCCAAATTCATCTACAGCTTTACTGGATTATTACATAGTAGCGGCAAGTTGTTTAAATACAGATAATTTGGATAATGATACTGATTTTGGCTCAAGATTTCAAATATGGCTGGCGTCAGATGTGATTCCACATTTAAGTGATGATAACCTTTACGTTGCTTTTGGTAGTGTTTTGTCCCTGTTAAATAAGACAAAGAACTTTTACAAAGATATAGTACATTTCTGCGATGACAAATATACATCTTTACAAAATAAAGTTCTTGAATCTGGATGTCCAGTATCGTGGCCTTCGAAAAAAATTATTATCATAATAATTTTGCTGTTTTTGGAAATCATTTGGTGTATTCCTGCGCTTTGCTGTTTGTGGTCTCATAAAAAGAAACGTAAGCCGGTGAATGTATGTAAATGCTTCAAAAGAAAACGAAAACCCAACCCACTGAAACCATTTAAACACAATAAAGATAATAATTTACTTCCCGGCGTTAAACTATTTTTGCTACCACGAACGCGAAACTTGGAAGTAGACGTTGAATTACCCTCGTATGGCCCAAAATATGTCACAGTTAAAAGCCTTAAATCGTCCAAAGAAAAAGTTATGCACATTAATGAGATTCCAAAGCGACCATCTTTTGCAAAAATAATGCCAAGTTATAGAAATCCTCTTCCATCATTAGAAGAAAATATAAGTTTGTCGAAGCAACATATATGCCCATATGTTCCCATACGCGGCATCCTTAAAGATGCAAAATGTTCCAAAAGTGTACCTTTGCTTCCTGATCTACATTCCTCTAAAACGATGACACTAATCCAAGAGCAGGAAATCAAAAACATTTCTTACACACACGCAAGCATATCACTGTCCAAAAGTATATGTAAATGTGTATCCATGAATACGGATAATAATAAAAAATCTAGTATACAAAATGATAGTAGTGAGAAATATACCTCAATAACTGACAATAAAAGTACAGACGTTGTGCCAAGCATTGTAATGAATAAAACAAAAGAAAATATCAAAGCAAAATCCAATAAATCCATTACCAAATCTGGCATTGGAACAAGATCTAGAAGTCTGACCATTAGACAGTCGGTTCTTGAAAAGACTGCAGAACTAAAAACTAAATCCAAAAATGATACAAATAACGCTTCCATTGAAAAAAGTGAGTCACAAACTATAATAGAAAAGAAATCTTTACCTATGGATAAAGCTAGATCTAAAAGAAAAATGAAATATGAAGATCAGCAACACAAAATATCTAAAGTTCCAAAGATTTTAAAACCAAAGAAAAGTTATAAATTAGAGGAAAGAAATAAGCACCAAAAAGAAAGCCCAATAACCTTAAATAAAAAAGATAAACATCAAATAGATACACAGAAGAAACAAAGGTTTCCTGGTATATTTAGACCTACAAATGCATCTCAATCTAATAAAAAAGATAAATCTGTAAACGAGCATGCTTCTCTAAATATAAAAATTTACAATACTCAGAACGACACAGGAAGAAAGTCTGATATCTCGAAAATTTCTAAACCAATTCAAGAAAAGAGTAAGAAACATTTAAGTAAGGAATATAACACATTAAACATTAATATTGATAATCCGCAAACAGACATAGAAGTTGATATAACAAGCTATAGGTCTTCAAAGGTAAAACCAAGTAAAATACCAAGACGGATTATTTTCAAAGCAGATAATGGAAATATAAATCCTACTTCCCCTCATAATAATAAAGAATTTCCAGGTTCTACGAAGACACTTTGTAAATCAGTAAAAACCACTTTAGACGACAGCGCTATTCAAAAAGTTTCAAAGAAAAATGATAAATTAAATACTACATTTTAGCTTATGGATTCATTCATTGTAGATAAACAATTTCTGATAATTTTATATTATAATGTTCTTATTTTTAACGTTTAAATATAAATATTAAATATTTTAAGCTTTTTCAGTGTCTTTGTTATTATTACGAATCAAGCCTATGCGTAAAAAGGATGTTTTTACTGATTTTTAAGTATCTAGTAACTGTGTTAAGTTTAAATAATATACCTACGGATCAGTAAAAATATTAAAATATTGAGCAGTTTATAGAGATAGCCTAGACATCAGACTATGTAGATTTTTACTGATATTACATTGAAGTAAAAGCCTAGAATTTTTAACACATCATTAAGTTATTAAAAAGAACAGTCCTCTCTTATTATTACGAACATCACATTTAGACAAAATCAAAGCATCCTCCACACTTACCTAGCAGAGCCCCGCACTAATCACCCCGGACAAATTTATAGCCCGCGATCCGGGTGTATTAGCCACTCCCGGGTGAGTTATTGCAAATTTTACCCGCTCAGGTGCCGCGGAGGCTCACTAATCTGTCATTACTGGGTCCACTTAGCAAATTGGCCTCGGACTCGCAAAAATGAGTCTAACCAAATGGAGTGGCGAATTTATATAGACTCGATGGATGTTTTTAGGCTTTTTAGGTACCTGGGTCGGTTGTGGGAACTACAATAATTATAATTAGAATTTTACATACTAATTTACGTAGATGTCTAAAATATCTTACTATTCATTATATAATTCAATTATTTTTTGTATTGTTATAATAAACATGCTTTAAATTTAAATCTGTACATGATGTACTGATGATTGTCTCCTTTTGGTTATCTCCTACAATCTAATAAAGTAAACCGAAATCATAAATACCTTTTATTGAAACTAGAGCCAGAAATATAGAGTTGGACTCTACATTTATTATCTGTATCAATTCAGTAGGTTTACGTCTAATCCAGTGCCATAAACAAATTAATTAGCCGACTCTTAAGACTAATCGGGTGGGGTGACCACACCGCAATAAATACTGGACGAAGGACCACAATGTTGTGGGATTACGGACAATTGTCCGGGATAATCCCCGATTGACACGGGATTTGTGGACAAATCGTCCGGTGTGTTTGCTAATTTATGGTCACCGTTTTTAATTTGGTTCATCTGTTCTCTATGATATGGGTGATATATTTTATCCGGAGGAACATATTTTTAGGTTGCAATGATTAAAAATATCATAAAGCCTTAAAAAAATATGTATGTATGTGAATTTAACTAAAATTCTTTAAATTTTTTGCTACAATGCTTAGATACAATGGTTAAGAATAAGTCCAATATGTTTATATGTTTGAAGAAATGTATAATATGTTTATCCTCATATGTTAAAAATCTCCTACAAAACTGCAACGAAATCAGAATATCATTGAAATCCATCTGCCAAGTAAAATCAACTATAAAGCGAAACGGATAAACAATCTAAATATTATTTAACCCATGCAATCATGAAGAATCCAGCTACAAAATGAAAGTCCATAAATATAAATAACGTTATCGTTATCAAAACGGAAGGCGAAAGAACTTCTTAAATTAACCCGTTGACAACATTGCTTGCTCCGAGCCGAAAATGTCGCCGACTCGTAAGAGCTATAATTTAAACAATCTCTCTCCCTTGTTTGCTCAGAAACTTGATTTTCCTTAAAACACTTACGACCTTGTTATTCTACGGTTTCATTAAGGGTAGGGTTGTCAATTCCTAATAACAGTATAATTATCTACAATTTTTGTTACGAACATTTTGAACTCACGTTCCAAGAAACAATGTAAGTTTTCAAATCGTCGCGTATTTTAAACATATTAAAAAAAGATGACTCTCCTAATCTTAATCTTATCTTAATCTTAATACAGGCGAAAGTTTGTAAGTATGGATGTATGGATGTATGGATGTTTGTTACTCTTTCACGTAAAAACTACTGAACCGATTACAATGAAATTTAGCACACATATAGAGGGTAACTTGGATTAACACATAGGATAGGTTTTATCCCAGAAATCCCACGGGAACAGGAACTATGCGGGTTTTCCTTTGAAAACGCGGGCGAAGCCGCGGGCGGAAATCTACTCAATAATATACTGCCTTGCTTAATCACAATTTTGTTTATAATATTGATTTTCTCCAGTAAAGCAAAATAAGAATACATTCTAATATTTACTGATCTAGCAGACACCAGCAGAAATTTCTATACTTCATTTTGTATACCGCACACGAACATCAAACAACAAACTGATAAAAGTTTGGAAAACTAACAAACGCAATGTATGACATATTAAAATACCAATTACGCATCATTTAGTTTATTTTTTATACTAAATCCCTTTCTTAGCGAAAAAGTACCTATACCTGAGTCCTGAAACTCCATGAAAGAAAATTGTCACATTTAGCAGCCCTATAAATTAACGGTGATCACTACCACAAGGTTGTAAGTATCAGCAAATATTTCTATAGTAATTGTGGTAGGTTTAATTAAGGGCCGTAACAAGGTCCCTCGGGACGTGGCCAAGATATCACTATCAGAGATTCCAGATGTCGCGTGAAAGATGACACCTCAGCGCTTCCGAAACTTGATAATTAGCGGGTTCTTGATAAGAAAAGGTTTCGCTGAAGTGAAAATAACGGAAACCTTATTTTACAGTAATACGATTACGTAACTTCGGTTTATTATTTGAATTATGATATGTATAGAAAAAGGAATTTACGTTTTTGATTGAGGAGGTACGGAAAAAGTTTACATATTTACAACTTTGTAATAATTTCATTCTGCCACAGGTTTCTTATTACCAATAGATTGATTTCACTATACCGTTTATATTTTACGCATAAAATTGTCAGGTCAAATCCCCATAGTTTAAAAGCACCAAGTATGAAGATTTTTTATAGTTATCATCGAATGATAAAGGTATATTATGACCTATCTATTCGTGTATTTCCTGCTTTTAGATCCAACTTTAGAATACTCCAAACGTCTTCCGACATCTGCAAATACTTTAATAGGATAGCCTTAAATTACACAAACAATCCTTTACCAACATCTTCATATATATTTGCCGCCAAAGTCATCTTACCAAATAAACTAAGGCATAGCAGACCATTATAACTTGATCTATCGGAATCTACTACATACCGTTGACTGGATCTTAAGTCAAGACATTCGAAGGGTGTGGGGGAGGTCTAGTCAAAATGGATTGAGACAAATTGCATACAAGGGGAGTTAAACAAATTAATCACAGGGTCCAATTTTGCGGAAACAATGCGGGGTAGCTTGTGACTGCTTGTAAGCTGTGATAAATTGGGACATTCTACACTAGCGCAATTGTAGACCAATAAATAAGATAATTAATTACGCTTGTTGGTGGTTTTAAAGATCAGGACTGTTTATGCAAAGTTGGTATGTAGGTACATAGCGTTGATAGTCGCAGAACGTTGTCTCAATTTTTATAATCATTTGTTTGAATTTTTTGGATAAAAAAATACTAATTAATTATTATATTAAAAATGCAGTATAATTGTAATCTGAACGAAAATGTAAAATTACGAAAGTCTGAATGTATAGTTCATAGTTAACGAATACTTCTGACTCGTTAGAACGATCATTTATAGATATTATATTATTTCATAGTGTGATATTTTTAATAATAAAGGAAGCATTTCACCGCCCCCTTGGTTAATGCTACATTTTTATTACACAAATTATAAATGGCCAAGACGTATGGTTGCAAAGCTTAATTGTTGAGACAAATCTGCCTCTATTCAAACTTCTACGGACTACTTAACTATATTAAGTTTAATATACAGCTATGTAGATACTTCAGCCACACTAACCGACTTTACTTTCTTGGAATTACCCACAATAATTAGTAGACTGGTTCTTAGTAAAACTTAATATGCCTATCATTTATATTTCTCGCGAATATGTAATGTGGCTTTCTTCTGGTGAAAGAATTATCAAATCGATAAAACAGTTTATCTATTTATCCACACAAACAAACAAACAAGTTCCCCTTTATAATATTAGTGTAGACAAATCTAAAAGAAACGCGTAGTAAGATTTATTCAGGCTACAACAAGAGACATCCGGTAAGACGCGTTATTATTAGACTTGCCTTTAATTCGTATTTCCTTTACTTTTAATAGTGTTTATTAGCTCAAAGTACTTTGTTATTGTCGTTGGTATACTGAATTAAAGTGTTCTTGTAACTAATTAGAATTACTTACTTCCTACAAGGTCACAACTCACAAGCCGTTTAGTGTGAAAATCCATACTAATATTATAAATGCGAAAGTAACTCTGTCTGTCTGTTACTCAATCACGCCTAAACTACTGAACCAATTTGCATGAAATTTGGTATGGAGATATTTTGATACCCGAGAAAGGACATAGGCTACCTTTTATTGCGAAATATGTACCACGGGCGAAGCCAGGGCGGACCTCTAGTAGTGTATATACATATTAGCAATTATTAAAATTGTTAAAACTGAATAAAGCCTTATAATTATATCCTACTTGCTCAAAATATACTTCGATATAATCCAGAAACTAAAATTATGATCAGAATTACTTATGGAAATTCACAAAAATTTAAATAGCCTTTATAAAAACTGAAATTTGCAACGGCTTCACTTATCATCACATTACAAACATACGTTAAATATTCTGCAGACAGGATTCTTAAGTTGGTTTTGGTAGCTTCTTCTCTTCTCCGCACCGGCCACCGACTATATCTTCTGAATTCGTGATGCTGGGTTAAGCCTGCAAAAGATATCGATCAATGATACAGCTATGTTAAATACATTTAATATATGCCCCATTCCTAACTATTGGTCACTTTTCCCTCTAATTTTCAAAGTTCGGTTTAAAGAACTTTCTTGTATGGATTGAACTTGAAAGTTCAATCCATACAAATCTGAATCATTGTCCACATTTACAAACATACATATCAAACCTTTTACAAGCTGCACAAACTGTCCACTCGATGGTAATAATTAAAAACTAAAGCGGATGTACTTCCGGTCGAATGACGTCCGGTAGCGATTGGTTGACATGACCTTTGACCCCACCCACCTGTACAGAACACACCCTGTATATAAACACCTGAACACTCTGTATATATGTATACACCTGAACACCCTATATAACACACCCTCGTTATTGTCCCTGATCTAATTTGTAGTGATTTCTAACTGATTCTTACCATAAATAATCTGCATAAAAACAAATTGTCTTTCTGTTAGCTATTTTCTCAAAAAGTGCTTAGATGTTTTGATGACCACTTATTTTATTCGTATAACTTCAAAAATTACGTTACATTTTAATGACAATCAAGAACTCTCTTAATTTACGAACTCTACCTTAATTATATCGATTATATTACGTGAGTACTTAAGTGAGTAGGTACAATAATAAAAATACACCAAGAACCAATTATAAATAAATATATCAAGAATTTATCACGAAATTAAATAAATAAATAAATATTTCAGGACAATTTTCACACACGGCACGACCTGATACCAGACTAAGCTTTCGCTTGTGTTATGGAAACCAGATGGCTGATAAACATACATATATAATTTAAAAAAAAATACTCATAGATAGATAATGAACACCCAGGTCCCAGACACAGAGCAAACATCTATGTTGATCACACAAATATTTGCCCCGGGTGGGAATCGAACCCACGACCTCTGACTTGGAAGGCATTGCCACTACCAACCAAGTCAATTTAGATCTGGAGTATCCCAGTCATAAAATCACAAACAACTATTTCCTAATGTTACTTACTTCCATATTTAGTACAAAGTTATCTTAAATGATTTATGTGAATATTATCGTTATCAGCTATAATTTGTGTTCCACTTAGAGACCATCGTTTATGACTACTTGTGGCTTATGCTTTGAAGTTAAAAAAATAATGATTAACGTTTTTTACTTAATTATGTAGTCATTTATGTGAACAGTTACAACATAGACTAAAGTTACTTATATTATGTGACTTATATGTATTATTATTTTTAAGTTTTAACTGACTTAAAATCCCTAGAGGTTCTCAATTTGAAGCGAAAATATATCTTTTCCTTTCACTTATTAGGATTTTTCTCCTCACCGGTGCGAAAATTTAAGGAATATCTTATATATATTTTTACAACATACATTTACATAATATGGTAAAATATATATTATTATGGTCGTGGTCGACCCTTGAGGGAGGACTTGCAGCAATGAACGTTCCACGGCTGGTACGACGACGCGACGACATGAAACTAGCTGTGCCCCGCGGTTTTACCCGTAGTTCTCCGCTCCTGTTGGTCTTAGCGTTATGATATATAGCCTATAGCTTTCCTCGATAAATGGGCTATCTAACACCGAAAGAATTTTTCAAATCGGATTAGTAGTTCCCGAAATTAGCGCGTTCAAACAAACAAACAAACTCTTCAGCTTTATAATATTAGTATAGACTAGCTGCTCCACGCTCCACTCCACTATAATATAGATTAAATAGTAAAAAATAAATAAATAAATATTTCAGGACCGTTTTCACACACGGCACGATCTGATCCCATATTAAGCTTTCGCTTGTGTTATGGAAACCAGATGGCCGATATACAAACATACATATACATAAAAGTATATAGTAGTTAAATAGTAGGTAATGCCTACCTAATACACTGAAAAGTAAAATATATCCCATTTACTAACACGCAATACATCACGCTCATGCCAATGACATTAACGTATGTATTAATTAAAAGTTAACCGTAGTATTGCCAAGACCATCCACAACTTACATTGAGCGCATATTTCATACAATTAGACGGGCCAATCGTGCCAATTTAAGGTCTTGCTGGCCATCCTGCTGCCGTCATTTTCATTTTCAAGTGTTTTATTGAAGTATCCCAATAATTAGGAGACTCTACTTACTTACTAAAAATAAAAAAAACTTAAAAATTACACAAATTACAGTTGATATCTTAGTGGTGTAGTAGTATTATAACTTCCTGATGACAGCCTTATTTTACCTTATTATATCTATTTATTGTAGAAATTAATTCACAAATACAAATTTAACATACCTACATTTATATATTTAGATCAATCACTTGTCCCAACAATTTTCAGCCAGCTGTAAGACATGATGATAACGCACTTGTATTTCTATTACATTAACAAGTGGCAGACTTTTTAAACAAATGTAAGCTTAAATGGACATTTCATAAACGGCCCACCATTCCGACTTCCCCCGCAGCACATATTACTGCGTCCAGCTATAACTCAATGAACAATGGGCCGGGCATTCTAATCCAGGCCTGGCCCGTAATGAAATTCCGGGTGTTACAATACGTAACGATTAACACTATACACTATTCATTGCTATGCTTAGTGATTATGACGCATTAATTCATAATTGCTCTCACTCTGTACCAGGAGAAATTAATTTGCATAGCGAGATATGTTACCATGTGTTTCACGGTAGAAAAGCAGCTAAAAGAGAGTTGAAATGGAAAATATAAGCTGAAACTCATCCTAACTGTCACAAATCTGCATTGAATAGTTGCAACTAACTACTTATTGAAAAGCATTCCCAAAGAAAGGCTAATGTAGAAATAACTATTTGAGTTTGGTGTGATTGCTTCCTTATTTCTTATTTCTGAAAAATTAAAAGCAAACCTTCGCCATTAATAAATAAATAAATAAATAAAATAAACTTTAGTTCTCATTCATAGACTATAAAACGTCATCCCAAAACACCACTGAATAGACCGCTTTAATCAACAAAACAACCTCAGAAAGCACTTTTAAATAATGCTAATGGGCGTAAGTAACCCCATTTTCCACTAAACCACGAAGAATGGTGAGGGTAGGCGAGTAAGCGACGCATTGGACGCACAATAGCAGATGTAGTCAAGACTATATGCACTGACTTTAAGTAATTGGCCTTGCGACAGGGCTGCACTACAGAGATTAAAAACATCGATCACGATATGTTTCTTGATTGATGAACTTAGGATAAATGATTTAAAAACAAAAAAGCATCATTCCTTAAGAGTTACAATAGGAAATTGTATTGTTTAATTTAGTATAGGACGATTGACAATTTCATTAAGACATAACACATAATATTATAATATTTTTCACGAAATATATTATAAGAACGCAAATTTGCATTGCCTTATAAAATTGTAATAGCAAATATTGCTGCATATATTCGCTAGGCGTTACAAAAATGTATCACAACCACATATTATCTCTCGTCACAACTTATTAATCAAACCTTTGCCGTACAATTTGGCCAAGAAAAACCTATGTTCATTTTCAACCCTGAGACGGTCGACCACAATAGAACTCTATCACAATGAGTGGCGCCTTCATTATTTACAAATGAGCGTATAAATCTCTCGCGAACGACTCAACCAGTCATACAAATTGCAAATTTACCCTCTCACTCCGACCTATTCACCCTGCCCTTTATTAGAACGGGATAGCTACCTCCTGATTATTAGTTGTAAACCCACAGTTACAAGTGTTCAAAATTTATGAACTCGTAATAATAGCTCAATCAAAGATGTCTGATATTCATAGATCCATAATTATGACATTAGTACAGTGCAAGCGAAGCCACATGGTATTGTATGAAGCTGATAGAGATTGCATTATAAATACGCTTTGGTATGCGATGGACAAGTGAATTTAGACATATTAATAGTCTTTGCAGTCGTAATTCATACCACAGATATTATGTACTAACAATTATATGGATATTGCAATTATCTGAAATAAATTAAATAAATAAATATATATAGCATAGTTATACGCACAGAATATATCTTAGGAAATTAGGTATAAGCTACCTTCTTTAATAAAACAGCTGAAGGAGCATGCAAAAATAAGGTTTTTTAAACGCAACGGTTAGCTGTTCTAATTATATATTGGTAATTTACGAAACAATATAAACTCCCCAATTAATAACGTAAAAATGATGAACAAAGCATTAATAAACGTATAAAACATTTTAGATTCCAAATACTCACACCAGCACACACCCTAAAGCAAACATCGCTCTCAAAAAATTAATCCATCAGTCCTCGGAATCACAGACACAATAGAAAATCTATTGTGTCGCGCCCCGATCGGGGCTTACGGTGGTCAATGGGTTAAATGTTGCCAACAATAAAAAAATCCCCGCAAACCGACAACAGTCAAGTCAACAACGTCTTAAAACGATTACAGACAGTCGTCAAGGTGTGAAGAGGGAACACGTAAATCGCATTAGATATGTTAAACCTCACTCCTTGGGGGCTGGAGAGGTTTTTTTCGCGGCATTTTTATTCGTATCGCTTACTTTCGCGATTATTGCGCTGGTAACATTTGCATAGAGTATAGATGGATTTGCAAGTTTTGATCTGAGATTGAGAACTGAAAGTTGATGAATATTGTTCAAAGACGTTCTATAAGACAATCTCTTGTCACAGCTATTTTTAGTAAACATATACTTACACAAAGAATATACCTACAGGTTGGAAATTTTCTATGGGCCCTGGAGGGAAAGTACTTGAAATACTGGAGATAGCAAATTTTGATAAAAGAAAACTTTCCTTTATTTTTTAATTTCCATTTCCACTGTATACATATAGTATTTTAAACTTTGTTTTATTCAGAAAAAAAGGGAATTGCAATGCAAGTATTACATGAAACTGAATTTAGAAATATCATAATTAAACGTCCCTTTATTCATTCATTACATTTCCTAATATTTCTTTGAAAAATATCCATATGTATGATTGTGTATACTGTATACCTACTAATATTATTTTATGTTACCGTAAAATGATTCTGATACAAGTATCAAAAGGTATGAAGTCAGTGTATACCTACCAGTCACTTAAGTTGCATTTCAAGGAAATGTTAAAAAACTTCAGCATCGAGTCAAAAATACAAAAACATTTTTTTTTTCAATATTTGAATTTTGAAACGATTTTGTGAAACGGCACAAGCACATCCAAAGAAGATCTCAAAGGAGAGGAGAGGTATACTATATATTATAGGTATACTATATACTATATTATTAATTATATATGTATTTATAAATATAAAGAGATTTGAGTTTTAATTTACTTATTTTGTTTTAATTTACGTGTTTTGTTTTGGAAGAATATGCTTGGCGTGGTTATAAACTGGATAGGTTATTTATTTTTGTTTTGCATTTGAGCTTATTGGTATTTTTATCAATCATAACAATGCCGTGATCATTTGCTGAGCTGTTCACTTTTTCAACTTATTTATATAAAGCGCAGTTATGTATTTGCATAATGTAACCAAAAGAAAATATATGTTATTGTACATTTATTATTAGGTATTCAAATGCTTTTTCTATACTGTTTGAATCACAGTGGTAAAGAGTAGGAGGTGAGGAGCAACTCGACCCTCTATCGAGCTATCCTGTGAAATTTAGTTCATATTTTCACCGCGGGACTAAGTGGCGCTGCTTGGCGTGCATATTAAAATTTCGGAGAATTTTCTTTTTTATTTGATTAACGGAACAGGTTAAAAAACTGTTTTACTTTTATTGTAAGTATATGATGGATATTGATATTGTGCTAACATAAGTTTACAAAAATTAAACAGGTAAGAGTTGGTAAAGAAAATATAGTTTCGTGGAAAGTCTACCAGGTGTCGTCATGGAAATTTTGGAACATTGTAAATCGCGCTATCGAAGTTTATTTTCAGGACATTAAATTAAACGGGAAAACCTAGGCTGTCAAGGAGTCAGGTAACAGGTTAGTCTTAACATGTTATTTGTTATGACTTATTGATTGTTACCTCATTGGCAGTCGTGTGCGAAATGATGGCAAAATAAAATTTTATTAAATTTTTGAAGACAACGTTAACAACGTTGTCAATAAGGTATAATTAATCACATTTTCGTATATTTTGCGTAGGTGAATTATTTATTATTATATTATAGTACATGACTTAGCAGATCTATCCTAGTATTCAGTACTTTTTTTACTTTTGTGTCCTCCATTTTAAAGTTTGCATTCCCCTACAGTTTCTATTTACCTGTATTAACTTAGCTTTCCGCCCCCGCTTATAACAATAAATTATATACTAAAACCTTCCTCTTGAATCACTCTATCTATTAAAAAAACCTGTTTCATACTATGTAGTGATTATCATTTCTCCGTATATCGATTAATGTTGTCTTATATTCCATAAGCATCTTCAAAGTTTAAATTTCATTCAAAAATAACAACTCAGATAATAATTTAGACACTTTTCAAGATATTTCCACTCGGTGTCACAATAACTTGCCGAGTCCCTAACCCCTTTGTGTGCAATCGGATAAATGTCACCCCAGCGCAGTATCTCGTGTCGTAATCAAGTCAAATGTTATTTTTATGGACTAATTCTGTTTATAAGAAGAGAAAAAACTGAAAAAAAATTTTATCCACTAAAATTAAAAATTTGTTTAAATTCATATTTAAGTGCCAAATATACTTAAAATACCTAATAATAATAAGAGATGCGAGTTTAATATTACTAAAAGTAGAAAATATTTTGAAAACTCTAGCTGCATATTGCAACATACAGCTCTATAAATATGTAGCTGCAATACCATATAATATTAACACGAAACTGTTTAAAAAAGTTTATGGGATTTCCGTTAAACAGCTGAAAACAAATTATTACAAATTTTTATTTAGTTTTACAAACACATTACCTACAGCACCTTCATTATTATGTAAAACCGAATCTTCCGCGTATACATAGGAAATACAAGCTTTAAGTGAAAATCTTATATATTATATAAATCTCTTGTCACAATGTTTGTCCTCAATGGACTCCTAAACCACTTAACCGATTATAATAAAATTCGCACACCATGTGCAGTTCGATCCAACTTGAGAGATAGGATAGTTTAAACATGTAGGTACCACGGGCGAAGCCGGGGCGGACCGCTAGTATATTATGTAAATATGTGGCCCTCAAATACACTGTTTTCTGGACGAATTTTCAAAACGTAAAACCACAGTAAAGACAATGTTTTATTCCAAGTCACAGGTGTTAATAATGTTCAAAGGGTTGTCTCCCCTTCGCTATTGACTCTTCTTTCGGAAGATAAGACATTGCTCTAAAGAAAATGATTACAAAACGCTCCAAAATAATCTGACCTCTCAATTCTGTCAGTGACCAAACGTTCCTATCAAAGTATCAAAAACGCAGAGGTCACGTATCTCTGGTTTGTCATTTACAGCTTTTATTCAAATTCGAGTTAATGATTAGAAATTATGACTTTCTTACAAATAATTAAGATAATCCCTTTTTATTGGACCATTATGTTATTTAATGGAAAACATTAAATTGATTAAATGGCAAGAACAATCAAAAATCCCTTTACGTACTTTTCAGGAATACCACAGATAATATAAAACAATACTATCTGATTAGTTCTACTTAAGTATTGGATCATTGGATGGAGGTATGTATGTTTGTTACTCTTTCAAGTGAAAACCACTGAACGGATTGTGATGATACTTTGCAGTGATATAACTTATTTAGTACCAGAACACATAGAAATATGTATTTAATATCTTTTGCCTGCGGGTTCATCCGAGGGTGAAATCACGTGCAGGCACAGCTATTACCATATCCATGAGTCACATAAAGAATTTCATTGCATTTTCCTATTAACTGTTTTGAAAAATGTCACCGTATTAACCACAGTTTTATGGTCTAAATGCCCTTTCCAGTGTAGGACTGAATCGTCTCCAAAGGTCGTGAACTTCCAGCCAAATGTCGCGGCCTTTGAGCCTAACCATCCCCTGGGTATACGAAGCAATTATTTTTATAATTACAGGACATAGTTACAAGACAATGATTATCCATTGATAAGTATAGCTCGCTCTATTTTGTAGCGATTTGTTTTCGATAAAGAATAAAGAGATTTTGTTTATTGTACATACATTGTTAGTTTATGTACCTGGTTTCTTGCACAATAAAGTGTTAAATAAATAAAGAGGATTGTGTTTTATTGTAATTTCCTCCAATAATTTGAAACCTTAAGGTTTGAAACTAATCTACTATTTTCTTTAAAACTATTGGATTTTTTTCTGACCCAGCCTATGTGACCATTCTTCACACCGTGTTTTAGCTACAGCATTTGTTCTTTATTTAGATTCTAAAATCTTTATATATAAAAATGAATCGCAAAATGTGTTGGTAAGCGCATAACTCGAGAACGGCTGAACCGATTTCGATAATTCTTTTTTTATTATATTCCTTGAAGTACGAGGATGGTTCTTATGTAGAGAAAACGTAGGTAAACATATGCCACGGGCGAAGCCGGGGCGGACCGCTAGTATGTAATAAAAACTAATATTATTTATTATTAGTCAGTTCTTTAAAGAAACGAATCTTCAATGGCGGCGCTTATCATTCCCTCTCGCTCACACACGGCCGTACGGTATGCAAAAAAAAAGGGAAAAATAAAGTCACTAAAATGTATTTGATTTTCCCTATAATAGTTTTTATCATAAATTTACAATGACAATTATGCATTTGCGAAAGTAAATAATGTTTTATTGGAATTTGACAAAATATGTTCTTTGGGAAAAGTTGTTCAGTTTTATGGGCTTATTACAAGTATTATGGGGATTTTATTACATTCTGTATACGTAAATATGATAATTCATATAAATACACAAATACAATAACAAAAAAGTTTGTCAACAAACAATTTGAAATAATTAATAAAATAATTATCAATTTACGTTATTTTTATTTTCTTTTTTGCTGATCCTACCATCTGTCAAAGTCAGCTTTGGCCGCCATTGAAGATTCGTTTCTTTATTGAACTGACTAATATTAAATAATTTGAGTAATGGAAAATGGGTAGCGTGTTCGAAATTTAAAATGTCCAATGGCGTCCCTCACCTCAGATGACAGATTATACACGCGGGAGTGATCGCATAACAGACTATAATATGTGGGTCTACATTTTCTGTTCCCTATTCCGAATTATAACCTATTTACCTATATCCTAATATCTTGAATGTTGGCAACACCTTTCAAATAAAACAAACCAAATTAAACCTTTTTATTTTAAATTCGAAAGAAAATTGTTTAACGCAAGTAACAATGAATACCGTGATCAATTTTTTAAAAACATCAATTTGAAACTTATTTGGCATGATTAGAGTTTAATAAAATGTAGGTACTCACTGCATTCACATTAATAAATTCATATTTTTAAACTACTTTAATTATTTTTAAATTTTTCAATTCTTTAATTTATTTAGTACTAAGTATCTATAAAAATATCAGCACATACACATATTATCTAGGTATGTATATCATTGTCTCTTACTATGAGCACAATATAAAGATCAACACGATCCATCATACAATATTATTAAATTACGACCCTCATCTCGCGACCCATCCAATTATGGAGTAATTATAATTACTGCACTTTCTATTTGCTGGTTATTGCATCAACATGTGGTGTTTGCGGCGCCTTGGTAAATATTAGACAAAAACTAATACAATATAGTAATAACGATTTATTTAATTGTTTTAATACCCTTTTTAATATAGTGATAATATGATATATCTAGACTTAATTTAAATAGAATTTTCTGCTAGGTTTTGATAAGAGCGGTTAAAAAAAGGTAATAACTACCTACTTTATTGTAAGTTATCTGAATCGATGTATTAAACCGGTGCGGTACCTACCTTATTACGTTAAAATACAAATAATAATATGTATTCTTTAATCTGGGGGCACGGTAGTGCCCCCGCCAAGACGAGCCAAGCGACTACGCGCACGGGCACTACCTACCTTTTCTCGAAGCGCTTCGACGTTTTTTTGAACCCTCATAACTTGGGTTTGGATTATGCTAGATCAACAAAATTTTCGGGATATATTGTCAATAGCGGACTTATTGAACATATTAAGTTTTAATTACATTAGCTTTTATACTTCAGATTTTATTTATATCTAAAAAACGCTAATTTCGTCACTGACTCACTGATGATCATCAAAATTCTTAAGGTATTTCCTAATGTCCTAGAAAGCTGAAATTTTGTATGTAAGCTAGTATTAGCACACAAACAACAAAAAAATTATAAAACTTGTAACTTTCATCCCCCAACCCCTTAAACTAGGGGATGGGAGTTTGTATGAGACCTGTAATTTTAAATTAAATTTTGATGACGCTAGAGGTCTAATCTAATAATCTAAAACTTGGTTCCCCTAGATATATATATGTATAGGTACTCCTTGTTAAAAAAAAAATTAAAAATTTAATCGACATAATATATTGAGACATATACTTCAGATCAGATCATATAAATATGAATGAATAGAAGTGTTGCGAACGTCTCCTGCCTCTTACGTCCACACAGTAGCTAAAAATAAAAATAAAATTTGTTACAAACAACTTACAAAAAGAAATGAAATCCCACCAAAAACATTTTCATGTAAAATGTTGCCAAGACGAGCCCATATGACTCGCACTGTCAAAAAGTTATCAGATCTCATGTAGAGCCAAGCTTCTAACACTACACGCCCTAACTCTACAAGGCCTAACTTCACAAACTCTACACCTTAGTCAAATTATGTGGCTTGGCCGTTCGTTACTACAAAAACTATTGTATAACACAAAAGTAATGAACAGTGAATTAATTTTTCACCTTACGCCGATGTGAATGTAGCGAAATGGCCAAGCCACATATTTTGACTAAGGTGTAGAGT
This sequence comes from Colias philodice, assembly GCF_061535455.1. Taxonomy (NCBI): domain Eukaryota; kingdom Metazoa; phylum Arthropoda; class Insecta; order Lepidoptera; family Pieridae; genus Colias; species Colias philodice. Next base: position 3,193,420 of record NC_143104.1, read on the forward strand.
TTGTGAAGTTAGGCCTTGTAGAGTTAGGGCGTGTAGTGTTAGAAGCTTGGCTCTACATGAGATCTGATAACTTTTTGACAGTGCGAGTCATATGGGCTCGTCTTGGCAACATTTTACATGAAAATGTTTTTGGTGGGATCAATATTTACAGGAAAACTTTTTGCATTCAAATTCTCTTCCTCTAGTAGCAATATAAAACCTCCTTGGAATGAAAACATGATTACATTCACTACATTTTGACTACATTCGTTTGGAAAATCATAGTTCCAATAGAAACTTTTTCATGAGCCGGGAATCCGTTTCCGCAATGTCAAATTTTTTAAACGATAAAACTTGTAGGTATGTGTAAACGCACACATGCAAAGGTACCTACATGTCCTATTGTGTTCATACGTGACACTGAAGGGGTTTCGAGTGTGCTTTTTCAATTTGCCGTCGCTAATGTGGAACAGGGAAATGGATAGAGCTGATACTTTTAAGTTCGGATGAAACTTACTGGCGCGAAACTTTGGAGTTTTTTTCTATTATTGGGGATTACATATAATATGTATAAAATATATTGAAGGTATAATAACTGAGCTTTTTAAAGACAGAAGCTATCCACGGTAAATAATAATTATTGTTTCTGACTCTACAACAATAGCAAAGAGTACACAAAGCAAAAGAAACAATGCAATCTGGCACAGTTAACACTAAATACCTAGTATAAAACAAAGTCGCTTTCACTGTCCGTATGTCATTAAAACGCAAAGTATTGAGATTTGTTTTTTTTAATAGATATCATGATTCAAGAGGAAGGTTGATAAATAATTAATTAGGTTTTAGACAAAGCATGCGCCTGGTTTGTTAGTTAATTATGGAAGATAAATTGGAATAAAACTAACTTAGCAGGTTTTGGAATAGTGTCAAGTTATTTTATGAAAGCTCAGTACTCGCACGACTTTGCTCTCTGTAAAGCTATGTCTCTGTCAAAGCTTCAGATAAAATACACTTCTTATTCTACTGAACATACATGAATCGGCTCTACACATGGTTCTGTTCTTAGTCAAATCAAGTTCGTGTAATAGTGAGACATTTTTTCAATAGTCTGCTCAAAAAACCACCGCGGACAGAGTGCAGCGGAAATGAAACGGAGCATGTGTCGATTGAATCGTTCGCCCAAAATTGTGGCGCGAAAAAATATGCTACGGAACGTCAAACGATCCTCGTCATACGTGGCGGGAATTTTGAATCTGTATATTGGAAAAACGCACCTGTATTCGATTGAGGTTATAAAGAAATTCATATGGAACATAAGTTGTGGGTACATGTATGTTGAATTGAAAAGTAGAATTTAGCATAGACAATGACCTAATACCAAGTTAGTAAAATCTATATTGGTTTTAAAGTCTTCGTAAATTGTTTTCGTAAATGCAAAATCTGTCGTGAATTTACAAATTGCAAAGAATTTTTTAACATTGCAACCTGCTAATTTAAATGAGAAATTATGGCTTAAAATAATACAACAAACTTAAATGAGAAATTAGCGGAAAAATTGAAATCGCTGAGCGTAAATGAAAAATTAAAAAAGTCCCGCCGGAAACGGTAGTACGGCCATGTTTCATCCGAAACGTAACGACCTTAATTACCAGATGCAAAAAATTAACGAACGCAATGTTTATTAATGTCAGATAAAGAATTTTAGAAAACAAATATTTGTGCTGACGTTGTTTCCCTAAGTTCTTAATGAGTTATCTAAAAAAAATATTTATAAAAATGGGTAGGTATAGCCTTTAATTAGATAATATGTATATTCTTTTAAGATTTTATTCAAAAAAATTTATTTATTTGAATATTCTTAAATTAGATAGTCGTGGGAAAGGCTATCTTACACATCTATATATCACATCAGATGATCAGAATATGTACCAAAATTTTCAGTCGCCTACGTACATTCTTACTTAAAGGTAGCCACGGACAATTTAGAGTCTAGACACCAGAATCAAATTGTAATACCAACTTTACAGTATATGAGTTATTGTATATGTGCGAAATAAGTGCAAATATACCCATGACTTCCGCAGACGACACTACCCTCTTGTACTCCTCTCGCGACCCAGTTGCCATAGGGTTGACAGTTTTCATTATGAAGGCCATGTGGTCGTTTGGATTTTTATTTTACCATAACAAACAAACTAGTATTCACTCATGTTTAAACATAAGTTGGTGGTTTCTAAAAACTGAAAATACTTTATTATTTAACAGTTATCCACCATTTGGAATATTATATAATTTGGGCGCGAAAGTAAATGATTTGTTCTATGTAAATGCTAGACCCTAGCGAAGTCCCTTTAATAGGTGGGGCGTTAAACGAAGAAGAATAAGAAGAAGGACTATCCCCTATGTGTTTAAATTAAAAAGTAAACAAAGAAACTTATGAATTTTTATAATATGTTCCATTCTTTCCCATACATAGTTAAATCAGAAAATTTGATATAATTCTTTAACTTGTCCCTAGTAATACTTCAAATGCGAAATTGTGTATGTTTATTCTTCCTTCTTTCACGTTGCAACGAAGCGATTTTGTGATATTATGATTTTTGTATTTGGATTGTATACGTAGTATATTATTATTAGTCTGTGATTTGGAGATATTTTGTAGGTTAGGCAGTGACTAGGTACTTTTAACCGTGAACATCTTATTCATTTGATAATTCCTATAACTACGCAGCCGTTTAATATAACAAAATATTATTTTACTTTTCTATAGAATTATTGACAGCCCTATTTCGAAATATCATTTCCGTAATGGATGTCACGGGCGCCAAGTGCACTAGAAAGCAATGGTAACCACATTATCACTGACGATAATTTCTTTGGCACAATAAAAAATCAACTTTAACAAACCCCTGCAGAGAGACGAATGCAGTTGCACGTTAAATTTGCAAAAATGATAGCTTGATGGTGCAACATCCGCAAGAGAGCATCACATTAGCGACATCTCTCGGTCGGAGTGAGAAAATTACACTGGAATTATAATGTTGAGCTTCGCGCGCTTTTAACGTTTTAGCTGTCACTTGTAGTGTTGCCAGATTAAAAATTCATTATTTTTTTATTCTCGTCTGAAAAAGAATACTCATTTAAATTTAAACAAAATTGGATTAAATATAGGTACCTATTTTCCAATCGTATTAAATGATTACATAATTATTATTAATTTTCAAATATACACTCCTGTACATAATTAATATTATTGTCTTTATTGTTTTTGGTGTGATTGTGTTAATATAAATAAGATCAGATTAGATGTTTACATTTGTGTTATACTAACTTAAAAGCAACTACTAAACTATACATGGAATTTTTATATCATTTGGACAGTAAACTTATGTAAATATTATGCTTATAAACTTACTACTATGAGTATTAGTTAGTATGTATGAGATCCTGTTGTAATATGATAATAATATTATATTAGCATGATTTCGTTGTGTTTTTTTACGAAGGTAAAAAAATTACCACATCCAAAAAGTGCGTAAAACTTAGCACATAGGTGTCAAATCCCTTTAGCATATTATATTTGTAAACATATAAAATATGGAAACTATAACAGCTATAATTGTTATAAGTACATATAACATAATATATATTGTTTCATGTTTGCTTTCAGATTTACATTATAATACGCTAAATTCCTCCGTAAATATAGCTATACGTTTGGTACACACGAGAACTTAGAATATTGACCCGTTTCCTTATAATTTTCATATTTAATTTATAGAGTAAATAAATTTATAAAAGGGATAATAATAGGTGATAAACATTTTTAACAAAAAAATAAAAATGAATGCCCACAGTTGATATTTAATCTTTTGCTTAATTTGGGTATCAACCGCAACAAAGGGCTAGGAAAAATTAAAAAAATAATAATAAAATAAACGTCAGAATGATGTCTGATGAAATTACTTGTAATCAAGGGTCGTGACCTAAAGTGGGCGGTGCCCCTGCGCTCCAAAATAACTACCTATTATCAGAACAAAAAAAATATTAGATAATTAACAAATGTAAGGTAAAAATGTAAACAAACTCATAAGTCAAATATAACAGATAATGTTACATACGTATGTACATGTGTTGCTAAGTTAATTTTAACCGACTGTTTAACCGACTTCAAAAAAAGTTTTATATTCCATTGAGTAATTATTTATATAATAATTTTTATATCAGGTATATATTCAGTACATATGATCACAAATTTATTCGTCACATGCAAACATTCAAAGCTATTTAGAGATGATCCTAGTATGATCCACGTCTACTCCTTTGCCCCGGTTTTCCCAGGTTGATCCGGTTTAACAAATAACGTATAATCATCATAAATATTGTAGCTTTCTGATAGTGAAAGAATTTTTAAGATCGGACCAGTAATCCCCTACCGGTTGCCGACTTTTTTTACAAGAAATAAAGTATATTCAGGTCTATGAAGATTATTAAAGAGTATTTTAGCAAAACAAACAGTATTTATTGTAGTGTGCGCCCTCTGACTAAATAAAAAAAAAATTGTGAGCGTCTAAAATCTAAATGTAACACATAATAATGTGTCTGCACTTTGATGCTGAAAACAGTATTTTGTATACTTTTTTTTTTGTTAAACAGTAAAAAGTATAATTTAGTGAAAAACAGTAGTTAGAATACTGTTTAAAACAGTAGGTATAGTTGGCAACCCTACGGCCCTACCATGCATGTTTAAAATAATATTATTGCATATTTTTCGTGCGTGCAATGCATGGAAAATATTGCGAAAACATTTATAGTGTAGGTAACTATCTACCCTTTAGTTTCTGTGATCTGTGGTAACTACTAACTACCATCATTCTTCATGAATAGAAAAGCTGCTTCGAGTAAGAACTTCAATTTCTACTTCGACTTAAGTACATAACTTTACCTATTTATGGTTATTGAATATATGTATTGTATTTGAAAATATGTCTTTTATATTTTAATTAAATTTAGAGGCCGTATAATGAAATAAAATAGGTTTTCGCAATTTAAGACTTATAACTAACTAGAGGTCCGCCCCGGCTTCGCCCGTGGTACATATTTCGCAATAAAAGGTACCCTATGTCCTTTCTCGGGTATCAAAATATCTCCATACCAAATTTCATGCAAATTGGTTCAGTAGTTTAGGCGTGATTGAGTCACAGACAGACAGACAGAGTTACTTTCGCATTTATAATATTAGTATGGATTGTTTGTTAAATAAGAAATCAGAATGCTATGCTGGTTTAAAGATCTTAGAATGTGCAATAATGCATAATAGATTTAGAATATAATTACATCGTAGTACTTTGATTAAATCTTATGTAGTACTTATGTACGTAAATAAATTTCATAGCATGTATGTATTATGCTTAATAACATTAAACAACTTGATAAAAACAAAAAAGGATAATAATAATTCATTACATCTTAGACTTAATTAAAAAAATAAAAGATAGGTATATATTTTCATAAATGCTTTTATTTTTGTCAACTTAACTTATAATTTTGAAACAAAAACAACAATGCCATGATCCATATTATTCCTTATCCTTACATTTCTCGTTCTCATGTACAACCTGGGGCTTAAAATCTAACTCCAAAACCTTGCTCAGACTCTTAACGTACATATCCAAACGTTGCGTCATGTAATAACAACGACGGTCTCTTATCTGCCTGTTCATGTTCAAATCCATTACGGAAATTAATAAGCCATCTCTAGTACGCGATAAGCCTGGGCACCTCACTCCATCTGGAGAGGAGAAGTAGCTGGAACCATAGAACAACCCCAAATCTTTATGCGCAGGTTTTCCATCAGCCGAAGTGAACTCATTCGGGAACTCTTCAAAACCTACTCTGTTGATAGCCGCTGTGAAGTAGCAATTGGTGATAGCAGCGTTCCTCGCCTCGATATTCCACATGTACTCGCTACCGGCCTCTGCAGCGATCGTCGCTGACGGGTTAAAAACAATCTCAGCGCCGTTCTGGCCGAACATCATCCAGTTCAAAACGTGATGACGCCCGAAGCAAATATTAACAGCAATTTTACCGTACCTAGTCGCAAAAACTGGATGTCCCGTGTTGCCCTCCATGTAGTAATTAGATTCATTGAAGTCGCCCACTCTCGGAATGTGGTTTTTGCGGTGCTTGCCGATCACGTTGCCAGTGTCGCTAATAATAACTGCGGTGTTCCACAGGATATCTGCGTGTTTCTCGTCCCTCTCGAGGATGGAAGATACGATGACCATTGCGTATTTGATTGCAAGCTCGCGAAGGAAACGCGTTGTAGGACCATCTTCAGCGGATTCAGCGAATTCACACCAAGGTTGCTTCTCCCTGGTGCAAAACGCGAATGGCATATTCCATAGCTCTTGGAAACAAAGGATGTTGACGCCCTCTTGGCCAGCTACGTCGATGATTTTCTTGACTTTCGCGAAGATAGCATTCTTTTGTTCGTTGATTGGCCGGTCAGTGGGTGCGGCAATGGAGTGCTGGATTACTCCGACCTTGACAATTCTAGGTGGCCTGGTGTGCTCCTTCTTAGCAGGGAATGCGTAGGCAGCGATTTCAAAGTTGTTGTCCTTGGCGGCAGCAATGGAAGAATCCTTCAGCTGGACCTCATGGTGGTTCTTCCGTCCATAGTATATTCTATTAAACTCGTCCAAGTCCCGGCCGCTTAGATTGTTTTCAATGATAGATTCGAGGCTCTTAGTTTCTCCGTCCATGTTGAATGCGAGCGATCTGATGTATAAGGTTCGATTGACTACATTTTCTCGATCAATCCCGCCTTTATATAGCTTAGCGGCTTGTCACCGGTTGTGTAGAGCATTTAATGAGATGGCCGTTGTTTATCTACTTGGGTGGTTCGACTTGAGCTCCGTGACCTTAGATATGTTTGAGACAATATCGTATGAACGAAAATATTTGATTGGTCGAGAGTAAACTCTCATTATTAGTTTTACGACTTGATATGAAGTAATAAAGCGAAGTTCACGTTGTTAATAAATCCATTAACTACTTGAACTTCACTTTATTACTTATTATAGAATAGATTGACTTTCATCTTACACATATTATAAAGAGGAAAACTTTGTTTGTTTGTTTGTAATGAATAGGCTCATAAACTACTGGACCGATTTTGATAAAATTTGCCACAGATAATCTTTAGACCCTCAGAAAGAACATAGGCTACCTTTTATTGCGAAATACCTATGTACCACGAGCGAAGCCGGGGCGGACTGCTAGTATTATGTTATTTAAACAGTAACCAGACAATTTCTGTCCATTTTTTAAAGAGAAATAATTGGTATGTAATTTGTTTATTTATTTTATAGACTACAACACTATGTCACATATATTTTTTTCTGTTTGTATGTTTGTGTATGCGTCAATCACGTATAAGCTATTGCGCAGAATTGGACACGCACATTTAAAATTTTAATACCTACATACATATTAGTGTCAACTTACAGGTTGCATTATTCGAAAAATAAGTATTTTTAGGACTCTCAGTACATGTAAAGGTATAATAAAATAAATTCGCGAATATGAATTATGAGGACAGAGGTGTCATTGAAAAGGACTTTAAATGGAATAGAGGTGTCTAATGGAAATACTTCGTCTGATGTTATTATGTATATTATAACTAGCGGTCCGCCCCGGCTTCGCCCGTGGTACATGTTTACGTTTTCTCTACATAAGAACCATCCTCGTACTTCAAGGAATATAATAAAAAAAGAATTATCGAAATCGGTTCAGCCGTTCTCGAGTTATGCGCTTACCAACACATTTTGCGATTCATTTTTATATATAAGATAAGAAGATTATAATATCGACTAACATTTTGTATTTAATGAATTACAGAAATGTCTGAAATTTATCACAACATAACTTGTAAAAAAAGCTGCTTCCCACTGTAGGTATGTCTGTCTGGCCCTATATTAGGTTAGATTTTTAAAATTACGCAATTTTATGTATTTGTATGTTAATGCATAATGGCACCGGTGCGAAGCCGGAGTGCGTCGCTAATTAAAAAATAATCGGTTCTTTTTAAAATGGATGTAAGAAATAATTTACTAAAGTAAGTAAATTACTTCTTTAAAACTTAAAAACAGTAGCTTTTTTCTTTTGTTTATTTGATTCATAGATATTAATTAATAAGATTTTTTTAACTTTATTGGTGATCAGATTGATTTTATTTGATATACTTATACAACAGATGTACAATATTATGTGTGCAAGTTTTGTATGCAGTGTTAATAATTGTAAATAATTTATTCTACCCATACTAATTATGTTGAATACCTGCAGCCTACGTGACTAGGTTAGAACTTAGACCGCCTAGATATTTTTAGCATATGGCAATTATAACACATTCGAACTGTGAATGAGACCAAGTTAATACGTAGTCACATCAAGTCCCAACCGCATAAACATATACTAAGTAAGTAACTTTATTTGCGTCTCAAATTCTTACGCAATAATATTTACTTATCTATACAAAGCTACATTGGTTCGTGTATTGAAATAAAATGGAGCGATCTCTCGACGATGTTATCAAGAATAATTTGAGTGGAAACGAATTGAGAGAATTTAATAGAATATATTATGGAAGGAGCGAGCACAGTGAGTTGAAAATAAATAATCCTACAAAAGACGCAGGCGTAAAATATAATTTCGATGTTTTGGGGTATACATTTCACGCCTCAAAGGAGCAACTTCGTGAACCAAGAATTTTGAGGTTAGGTTTGGTACAACATTCAATTGTTTTATCAACTGATAAGCCCATTAATGAACAAAGGCAAGCCATATTCGATAAAGTAGAAAGAATTATTGAAGCAGCGGCTTCGGAAGGGGTAAAAATATTATGTTTACAAGAAACATGGCCGATGCCTTTCTTTCTGTACACAAGAGAAAAAGAACGATGGGTTGACTTTGCAGAATCTGCTGTTGACGGACCTAGTACAAAATTCCTCAGCAAGTTGGCAAGAAAATACGAAATAATTATCATATCACCGATATTGGAAAATGAAGATGGTGTTTGGTGGAATACGGCAGTAGTTATCAATGAACAGGGCAATTATGTTGGTAAACACCGTAAAAACCATCTGCCAAGCGTTGGAAGTCACAGCGAAACACCTTATTATGAACCTGGCAACACCAACCATCCAGTATTTGATACGAAATACGGCAAAATTGCTGTAAATATTTGCTATGGACGGCATCATGCATTAAACTGGTTGATGTTTGCGCTGAATGGAGCTGAGGTAGTTTTTAATCCGTCAGCAACTATTTTAGAATTCGGTGAATCATTCTGGGGTATTGAGGCTCGCAATGCTGCTATAGCCAATGGGTACTTCACTTGTAGCATCAATAGAGTTGGAACAGAAGAATTTACTGTTGGTAAAGACATAATTAAAAGTTCTTACTTCGGTTCCAGTTACGTGACTGCTCCCAATGGGTTTAGAACACCTGGCTTACCAAGAAATCGAGACGGTTTACTGATAGCAGAAGTTGATTTGAACCAATGTAGACAAGTAAGAGATCAGTGGGGATTTCATATGACTTCGCGTTTAGATATGTACGCTGATAAGCTCCAGAAAGTCGTTGAAAACTAAAATAAATATTTTTTCTCTTACGCTTTATTTTTCTTTAATCCTTATCATTATAGCAGCCTCTCCTTTTTTTCCGTAGTACTTTTTACACGCTTGCGCAAGCATAAAAATCTTATATGTCTACCTGTGTCTTTTATTTCTATTGAGTCTAAGTTTAGTGAATCTTATTAGATAAATAATTTTATGGCTAAAGTTATTTTTTTTTATATATATACCTATGAGAGAATAGTGCAGTAAAATCTTTCAATAGATAATAAAAATATAATTTGGAAAATCCAAAAGTGCACGCCTCATAATTTTTTTTAATAAATATTTATTAATTATTATTTTTGTTTATTTAATAACAATTAAACCACATCGAATCAGACCCTGAAAAATGAAAGGGTTCTATTCCTGAGCATACTCAAGCGTAAGAGAAAAAAAAAGACTCGATTAGTAAAGTATTTCGGTCGCTATCGTGTTAACAAGAAAAAGGATCCGCACATACAGACACACGGACGTCCAAGACAGAACTTTTTTAAACTGTTTTTTAACTAGTTTAAATAACAAAAATGACATCAAAAATATCATGAACGTTAAAAATAGTGTTTTTTCTTAATATGTGTGTGTATGTATTATCTTACAAGTGCAATGTATGATACATAAAGACATTTTAAGTTTGAAAAATCAGATGTTTTGCGCGAAGTGACAGTAGTACCCACCTCAACGCTTCGCTTATGAGGCGTGCAATATTTATAAGAAAATTCTCCAGCTATTTCTAGATTAAATCATAATAATATGTTTATAAGAAGTCTATTGTAATTTTTAAGATCATTAAAATTTCCTTTACATTTTCCTTATATTAAGCAATATTAAAACTTAACTACCTATAAATCTTAAGTACCTACATCTTATAAAACTACACGAAGTAAATAAACAACAGAGCTACACCTACATAAATTTACAATTACAAGTAAGTAATTTGTGTCATGCTAATTTTCTTTATTACCTTTTAATTCAAGTAGGTGTGTAGTACATATATTATATTGATCATTTAGTAATTTATCTTGTAATTATCTTGTAATGATATTCTGCTTTGGTATCTGGGGGCACGGTAGTGCCCCCGCCAAGACGAGCCAAGCGACTACGCGCACGGGCACTACCTACCTTTTCTCGAAGCGCTTCGACGTTTTTTTGAAGCCTCATAACTTGGGTTTGGATTATGCTAGATCAACAAAATTTTCGAGATATATTGTCAATAGCGGACTTATTGAACATATTAAGTTTTAATTACATTAGCTTTTATACTTCAGATTTTATTTATATCTAAAAAACGCTAATTTCGTCACTGACTCACTGATGATCATCAAAATTCTTAAGGTATTTCCTAATGCCCTAGAAAGCTGAAATTTTGTATGTAAGCTAGTATTAGCACACAAACAACAAAAAAATTATAAAACTTGTAACTTTCATCCCCCAACCCCTTAAACTAGGGGATGGGAGTTTGTATGAGACCTGTAATTTTAAATTAAATTTTGATGACGCTAGAGGTCTAATCTAATAATCTAAAACTTGGTTATAGGTACTCCTTGTTAAAAAAAAAAAATTAATCGACATAGTATATTGAGACGTATACTTCAGATCAGATCATATAAATATGAATGAATAGAAGTGTTGCGAACGTCTCCTGCCTCTTACGTCCACACAGTAGCTAAAAATAAAAATAAGAAATTGTTACAAACAACTTACAAAAAGAAATGAAATCCCACCAAAAACATTTTCATGTAAAATGTTGCCAAGACGAATCCATATATGACTCGCACTGTCAAAAAGTTATCAGATCTCATGTAGAGCCAAGCTTCTAACACTACACGCCCAAACTCTACAAGGCCTAAGTAACTTCACAAACTCTACACCTTAGTCAAAATATGTGGCTTGGCCGTTCGTTACTACAAGAACTATTGTATAACACAAAAGTAATGAACAGTGAATTAATTTTTCACCTTACGCCGATGTGAATGTAGCGAAATGGCCAAGCCACATATTTTGACTAAGGTGTAGAGTTTGTGAAGTTACTTAGGCCTTGTAGAGTTAGGGCGTGTAGTGTTAGAAGCTTGGCTCTACATGAGATCTGATAACTTTTTGACAGTGCGAGTCATATATGGATTCGTCTTGGCAACATTTTACATGAAAATGTTTTTGGTGGGATATTATGTTCTAAAACGTTTATCAACTTTATGCATATGCAATGGGCGAAAGTTACTTGCATTGAAATGATGTATTCTCTCTACACAGGAACTCTTTAATGAAAATCCTCTAAAAAGAAGGACTATCAGCTGCTTTGGCGATTAGGTATAGTTTTAGGCCATTATGCGGTATGCCACCGTCCGCGTCGCGGACCGCGGTCGTGAATGATACCACAGTATTATGCACAATATATTGTAATTCTGTGACAATACCCAGTCAGCTACATACCTACTTAATATATTATTTTTCATATAAGTTGTCCACGAAAAATATTTTTTTCTTAATATAAAATATTATAAAAATATTCCATGTGTCTTGGACAAAAATAATAAGCTATATCAGACATTTTTTATCTACACAATTCAAGTAAAATATTTTATATCTGTGACATCGACGATGATATGTCATTTTGCGTTTTTGTAAATCATAGAGTTGTATTCATTTGAAATACCGAAAGTAGAAAAATATATTGATATTACGGAGTAAATAAAGAGAAAAATGGTAAATATGAACTTTCTTATTTGTTCTTAATGACGTTATAATATGTATTAGACGTACTGCGGATGAGTTTGGTTATTTTGTAGCGACTATTGATCATCATTTTTGTTCAATCTAACTTGTGTTTCTTTTGTAGTCGATTCTAGCTTACAATGGAGGTGCTGTTGTGGCCATGAAGGGCCAGGATTGTGTGGCTATCGCTACAGACAAACGCTATGGTATACAAGCGCAAACAGTGTCGACCAACTTCCCCAAAGTATTTCAAATGGGCCCCACATTGTATGTTGGTCTACCCGGCCTCGCCACCGACACACAAACTGTGTTCCAGAGATTGAAATTCAGGTAAACTTACATTCAATATTATATATCAATAATACTACTAATATTAATTTTGCATTGTCACCTTTGTTACATCCTAAGTTGTAAGCACTCACTGTATCCTGTAATATGTAGAAATATTTAACAAGAGGATTTGATATAAATGTATGAACTTGCTAATTACCTGCTTATCAATAAAATAGATCCGTCAAGTACATTAAGAACCTCATTTTTACTTACATTACTCATATGAAGCAAAAAACATTGTTCTGTAAAAAATATAACTTACGTCTTTCCAGAATGAACTTATATGAATTAAAAGAGAACAGAATGATGAAACCCAAGACATTCTCAGCGATGCTCTCCAACTTATTGTATGAGAAGCGTTTTGGACCTTACTTCATTGAGCCAGTCATCGCTGGTCTCGATCCCTATACTAATGAGCCTTATGTCTGTAATATGGATCTGGTAAGATATTTTTTATTTGCAAATATTGTATGCATACAAGTTTAGGTTAGAAGTATTATCAATGATTGTACTATAATTAAAAAAAAATGTATGCGTGTACTAGAGTACACACGTAAGAAGTGAAACTTCTTTATGACCTTAAAAATGTCACGAGTATGGCGTAACGCAAAAATGTCACGCGTACGGCGTAACACAAAAATGTTACACTAAATTTTTGTCCAACCCCGATAGAGAAGTTTCACTTCAAAAATAATGAAAAGTATATTAGGTATAATACTCATGATTGTGTATGTGAAATTAGAAATTTTGCATAACATTTTTTTTTATACATATAGACATTAGCGTTTTATCAACTGCTTGTCTATTTTTTTAAAGTATATTTATTGTGTTTGGAGCTTTGTATTCATGATGAGCAAAGTAAATGTGGGAATTTATGCTGAAATAAATTTATATGTCCCTAATGGCCATATTAAAAAAAAATAATAACTCCACAGATTGGTTGTCCAAATGAACCAGAAGATTTCGTAGTGTCAGGCACATGCTCAGAACAGTTGTATGGTATGTGTGAAGCCCTGTGGGAGCCAAACCTGAAACCTGATGAGTTGTTTGAAACAATCTCACAGGTATGTATTTCTTCTACTTATTGTATCCAATATAAAGGTGAAAGTTTGTAAAAATCTTTGGTTGAATTTTTGTTACCCTTTCACTACTTTTTTTCAACATCTACTAAACGGATTTTGATAGCATTTGGTCACTGCCAAACATCAATATACATCACTGTAGATTTTTTACCAGAACAAATATTTTTGATGGCATGCCATGTTTGCAGTCTGTGCCGTAAACTTGCGGCATTGTAGTTAATTATATTTCTTCTGTATATGTTGTGATAAAAGATTGTTCTTGCCTAGAATATTCATTACTAGGTTTCCGCCCGCGGCTTCGCCCGCGCAGTCAAAGATAAACCCGCATAGTTCCCGTTCCCGTGGGATTTCCGGGATTGCGTCATTTTCCCGGGATAAAAAGTAGCCTATGTCCTTTCTCGAGTATCAAAATATCTCCATACCAAATTTCATGAAAATTGGTTCAGTAGTTCAGGCGTGATTGAGTAACAGACAGACAGACAGTTTCTTACAGTACTTTCGCATCATGCATAAATCTAGTCATTATCCATAACTATATTATATTCTTCCTTCCTCATTTACTTCCTATTGATAATAGGAAGTGCCTATATTAATTATTATTCTATATATTTTAGGCGCTAGTAAATGCAGCGGACCGTGACGCGATCTCAGGTTGGGGAGCTGTGGTCTACATCGTTGAGAAGGACAAAATCACCGAGAAACATGTCAAGACAAGGATGGATTAGGTTTATGTGGGAATGTTTATTAATAAAATATAAAAGCTATTTCATTTTTTATTTTTTTCACTTTGTCAGAAATTGCTCTAGGATTCCGATAACATTTTAGGTGTTTTTGAAACACACCAATTCAATTTACACTTTTAAATATGATAACTTTTAATTAATAACCTTTTTATAATTTCAATGGATTTTTTATCTGAAATAGAAGGGACAACAAAACTGTTGGCTGTATATTCCACTGTTCCGCAACACGCATCCACATTCCACACGTCTGCCGAACAACGTGACAAACAATGAACACATAGGGACAGCACTATACTAAGAAAAGAGATGTACTTATTTCCTTCTCGCTTCTCTGTATAGCGCCGTCCCTATGTGTTCGTTGTTTGGCAGATAGTCCGGGATACATCGCCCATTTTTGCAAGTGATTACTATCAAGCTAATTTTTCGTGAGTAGCTTTATTTTGATGAGATGCCCAATAATTTCATGTACGAAACTCTCGATTGTGGTAGCTTACAGAGGTAACAAGGATAACAATTTTTGATTTGACGGTTCTCAAATATTTATTACGCAATTTGTAGGACAATATGTCTGTTGAATTATTTAAGTATTAAATAAGTGAAAATAAAAAAAATCAGCTGGTTAGTAATCATTTATGATGACTTCGTTATCGATACACATTGGAAAGGGGGACTCTTTGATCAAACCATAGATTTTGTAGGACAAATATTTTTTCGAATAATTTAGATAATTATCTTGAGATTGAACAAAAAAAAACCTTTCAGTTAGTAATTAATATTTGAGAACCATGAAATCAAAATATTTTATCCTTGTTTCCTCTGGTAGCTACCACAATCGAGTTTCGTACATGAAATTATTGGGCATCTCATCAAAATAAAGCTACTCACGAAAAATTAGCTTGATAGTAATCACTTGCAAAAATGGGCGATGTATCCCGGACTAAGACGTGTGGATTAGACTTTTACGTAATGACTAGCAAGTAAAACGCGAAAATGTGCGTCGCCTCTACATGTAACATAACGTGGCGATGGGATAATTTTTTGAATTTGTAAATGTATGACTGTTGGGGAATTAAAATAAAACACACATTGCAGAAACCTTATAAACCGAATGTTTAAAAAATTATAATTTTCAATGTTTATACATTGTCTTTACAAGAGATGGAGACTAGAGGAATAACATTACAATTGTGCCGTTTTATCGCACACGAAAGCTATAGAATCCAACGCCGTTATTACTGTGCCTTGCCTTCAATATTTTAGAACAAAAGCCCTGATGAGTAAGTTCCAATACATGCGCCGTAGACCAAAAGGATAACATGACATAATACCCTTGCAAAAATGACCAATAGCAAGCAAGCTCTGTTAGCATTATTTAATCTACAAAGTACAAGATGATAGTGATGGTAAGACAAAATATATTTACAATAATACTCATCAAGGCGACATTCCAAACGCAATCTGTTCAAATAATTTTCCAAAACAACATATTATTATTTTATGCTTTTTAACATAATTTTATGTAATTAGCTAGATGACCGCAGATGCAGTTCATAACCCCAAAATTTTAAAGATGGCGGGAAATTATTTTTCAAGCACAGAACAATTTATAAGACTGAATAATGAATTACCTTCACGAATGAGTGTCAAAAAGGCGAAACCGATTGCGAAAAAGCGTTTTTCACATACAGGATTACATTTACGTGTACCTATATACGAGTATCTAAACAAAATATATGGCAAAATCGGTATTCCATAGACAATATATATTATATTAGTGAAACATGAAAATATGACATCAAATAAACCAATGCTTTTTACTGAAAATATCTTAATAGCTTTCGAGACTAAAAGCGAGACACTTATTCATATAGGTATCATATTTGAACATATACAGATTAAAAACCAATAAAATTTTATTTCTTTCAATGTTTTCAATTGTGCACTTTCATTTTATTCTGTATATTATGAAACAATACTAAAGTAAACTTAAGATGCAATTTTTATTTCTAGGCAAATTTAATTCTAATAATTCAAACAAAAACCTATCACAAAAGAGCTTTGAAATGTGCTATACATTTATAGGTCACATAAAACAAAAACTATTATGTTTTTCCAGTCTATATTCCAAAATACTCTTATAAATTTATAGGCATTATTATTTAGGAAAAATGGAATTTATTGTAACGCCTTAACAATGTTGTTATTTATATTAATAATATTTAAATATTGGTTAAGCAATATGAATCCACTCTAAAGTTGAATTTACATATATAGATAATTTTTGGTACAACACGGAAATAAATAACGCGATGAATTCAAGACTTAATTTAAAATACTAACATCAATACATATCGAAAGTAAGGGAATAACAAAAATCTTAACTTAATACTTCACGAATTCCTTCTATAAACACTTTACATGACATATGGATAATCACACAGACTATAACAATCCAAGTCTTAAATCCATAATATTAGAATAATAAATAACAAAATCTTACATTAATTTAGAATTACTACACTAGACAAGAACTAAGCTATTAATATTGGCAAAGTTACAATTTATAGCGCGTTTATATTGACCGTAAACATACAAAGTTATTTTACATCCAAATCCAATACAATATCTTCAATACAACCACCTACATAATATATCAGTACCACGAATATAAGTCAACAGAGCATAAAAACAATTATGTTAACCAAGAACCAGAATGCTGTAAAACAAATACAATACACATTGTGTATATCAAAATGGCGTCTTTAGCGCCTTAAATTTGAAAACTACGCGCCAAATGCCATCGACTTTACTCATTAGCATGTCTTAAAACTCATTTTCGTGGTACCGTATTTAATTCCGTCGCTCAAACATTAGCCAATAACACGAAATTTTAAAGATATTTCAACAGTAATTATATTTTTTTTCTCAGCACTAATCTAACCGATAGCGGAACTTTATAAAAGCTAGTAACGAGTTAGGAGAATATTGCAAACGTGCCATATAAGATCAGTTCAAGTGTTAAGAAATTGTATACAAAGAGAGAACAACAAATTTCTTTCATAAAATTTTCATCCCATTTTCCGCGCAATTTCATGTCAAAACGAGTCATAGACTATAGCATTCATTTTGACATTTGACACTCATGGACATCAATGGAATTATTATAGGGGACTAAGGGGAGTTAAGGCATATTTTATTTCACTTGCTTATAGGTTTGGTCCAATCAGATATTATATTCATTTCAAAAACTGCTTTTTCCTTACAATATGGCACTTAATTCCAATCAGATGTTATTGTGTCTTGTTAAATTTTGCTAGAGAAACGAATAAATGATTCCCAATAGTTTTATATTGCATTCCATAATTACTGAATCAGATTATAAATACTACTTTTTAGTCTGGTATTATGAAGCCTCAAAAATGCCCTTATAATTGCAACATTTTTAATCAATTTCTTATATACTCGAGAAGTATTTATTATTGGGAATTTTCAATTTCTCATAAGTTCATACAGAACATAGACACTTGAAATTGCGACTCATTCACTTGAATATTTGCAGCCACATTTCAATTTACTAAGCGCCATTTATCCATTAACATGCTACATGAACATTTGACCACAACTAGCTTTTAATAAAAGCTCTAAGCTGTAATATCTATCAAAAACCCCTTCAAAACAAGCATAAATTAGAAATAAAAAGATAATTCTTATAGAATACTCCATAAAAATAATTAAACCATAACTATTTGAAATATATTTTTGAGGCCCTCAAAGCAATGATTTTTTTATATCACTAAAAATCTAAAATCTTCTTATTCAAAATTCTCTATTTTTTGTACCAACTCATATTCTGTTTTTATTTTGATGGGATTTTCAATACATATTTCACAGATTATTTTTCAAGTCACAAAATTCCTTCATAGAATAAAAAGACATTGCTTAGAAACACATAATACCTCTTTTAGTGTGCATGTGGGTAAAATTTTTAACCTACATCACCCTGTTAACTCCATTATCAATCCAACAAACTTAATTTTACACTAGCGGAAACTAAATCTTTACATTTCTATAAAATTTAAAGTAACCTCTATTTAAGAAATAAGCATGAAATTAAAAAATATAATACAAGTCAATAAAAGTGCATTTAAAGAGCATCTTATAACTTTTATTTTAGAGAATGAATTACTTACTTTCATTTTCTTTGGCTTCTTAGATGTTATACTTATTCCATTAAGAAATTTTACACAAATTAAGAAAATAGAAACACGACGTTAAATATTTATTTAAGGGCCGATTTTTCAATCCTTGGTTAAAATTTATCAGGCCAATAAAGTATTACACGAACATTTTAAAATGTCACCTGTAAACTGCCAAATACGGACAATTAGAATACATTTTTGAAATGGTAGTTTAATATGTTATTCGATGAATTATTTTTAACCAAGGATTGAAAAATCAGCCCTTAGAGGAATACAAATTGTATTCAGCAAAACTGAGAAATAAAATATGCATACTAAAAGTTCCTTGGCTACATCTAAATGCACCTTTATAAATGAATCTAAGCTATTTAATACAAAAATTAAAATATAAATTATACAACAATATTAAAGGACTGCATCAAAACAATATAACATTAATGGCCACAGAATTTTACCATAACATTCCTTTTTAGGGTTTCTGGGGAGTTTTGTGTTCCTTGGAGTGATGAAAAACTTTTTTTAAAGGGATTTGAATATTATTATAAAAAGAAGATATCAATTTATTGAGAAAATTTGGTATGTTGAATATTAATATAACATTTCCAGAATTAAAAATAAAAAGTCTGCTGTTCAGACATTTTTATCATAGAAAAAATAAAAATAAAAACTGAAGAGTAATACATAGTTGATAAAGACTATTGTTTACTCATTTTATTACAGCCAATACAATATTTGCTACAACATATAAGGTGCTATTTTTAATTAGCAACCTTATTTAATATAAAGAAATAGTATCATTTATTTCAAATTGTTAGTCCATTATTATATATATACGACGCGGTTGGCGCAGTGGTAAAAGTTCTGCCTACTGAGCCGACGGTCACGGGTTCGATCCCCGGTCAGGGCAAATATTTGTGTGATGAACCCAATTATTTGTTCTTGGGTCTGGGTGTTATTATCTATATAATATGTATTTATTAAATATTATATTTATCGTCGCCTAGTACCCACAACACAAGCCTTAATTGAGCTTACTGTGGGACTAGGTCGATTTGTGTAATAATGTCCTATAATATTTATTTATTTATCATAACAAGTCAAAGAAATCTAACATTACTACACAAAAAGATAAAACCAAACCTGCCAATACTACCCACACTCCGCAGAACACAAGCCGCCCCCAGCACAAACACTGAACCAAGAAGCTTATATCTAAATACACTGGAGATTGCACTATGACCATTAACTTGTAACAAGAAAATATGACGTTGAATGACGCCTGTATGTTTTTTATCCCTTTCACACCAACTTGCCAAGTTAGGTGTGAAAGGGATAAAAAAACAATTTAATGGTCATAGTGCAATCTCCAGTGTATTAGATATAAGCTTCTTGCACTGAACACTTGACACTAAAAGAGGCACTAACACCGCACTAACACTTAACACTTAGTTCCCCTCGATCGCTTTCGCCACAAACTCAATGAAACGCTTGCCGTACTGCTCCGGGTCGCACGTGGATATGCCGTCCACGTTGCTGCCGTACTTGACGGTTTTCGCCGCTTTTGCCGCCTGGAAAGTGATATTTTTATATTACACTAGCGGTTCGCCCTGGCTTCGCCCGTGGTACATATTTACGTTTTCTCTACATAAGAACCATCCTCGTACTTCAAGGAATATAATAAAAAAAGAATTATCGAAATCGGTTCAGCCGTTCTCAAGTTATGCGCTTACCAACACATTTTGGGATTCATTTTTATATTATAGATTTAAACTTTGACATTAAATTAGCTGTTGCCCACAAAAAAAATACTTACAAACTTTCATCCCATATTTTATCCCCTTGGAATTTATCAAAATCCTTTGATATAGGATGCCTTCATCATAGTGTCTATCTGCATGCCTAATACCGGTCCGATCAACCCAGTAGTATGTATTGACGGATAGATTCGTCATAATGAATTATTTTTTCAACTACACTTGCAACACAAGGCTTTCAATTGTCATCTATACTTATAATAAATCTGTAGAGAGGCCAATTCTGTACATGAAATATATTAAAAAAAAAACTATGAAGGGGTGATAAGGGATCGCTACTGATGCCAAAAATGCAATCAGTAAAATTTTTGTCTGTCTGTCTGTCTGTCTGTCTGTCTGTCTGTATATTCGCTATAGAAACAGAAACTACACGACGGATTTTAACCAAATTTGGCACAATTATTCTTCATACTCCTGGGCAGGTTATAGTAAAAGAATCATGTAAATCGGTGTAGAAACACCAAAGTTATACATGAAATACGCTATAAGTCATCGCGCGTGAATACAGAATCATGCCATAAGGATTATTTTTGTGTATCAGTTGCCGCGTTCGACGCGCTTCGCGGCGGGAGCTATAAAAAGGCGGCGGGTCTGCACCCGTTTCGCGTTGTCACGGCATCACGTGTGAACGGCTGAACCGATTTCGATAATTCTTTTCTATTATATTCCTTGAAGTACGAGGATGGTTCTTATGTAGAGAAAACGTAAATATGTTCCACGGGCGAAGCCGGGGCGGACCGCTAGTCTTTTAAATAAATCAGTTACCAGCAAAAAGAAGTTTCTACAGAGAAAATATTAAAATATTTATATGTATCAGAAATACATAGTAGGTAGCATACGCTCACGTAAAAGCTCATTTTCCTACCTGTTTCTTAACTCCATAGTGAGTGAGGACATCAATGAGCGCTACAAAATATATCTCTTTCTTTGGAGCCCCTGTAACATTGTTCACAGTCAAAAACATATAAATCTTGCAAGAAAAATGTAATTTCAAATTACATAAAACAATTAAAGGGACGTTCATTTTAATAGAGTTTTGGAAGCTAAAATACATTACAAAAACACTCGTTTTTTATTTTTATTTTGTCTTAATCAGTATTTTTTTTAAGAACATATGGTTAAGAAACAAAAAAAATTTTTTTTTTTTCAAATTTTTTCTTTATCACAAAATGAAACCATTTTATAATAAGTAATATAACGTACATATATCGGTAATCACTCACCCTCCTGACTAGGTATAGCGTATATATCGAGCTCCGGTATGATCCCCTCGTAGCGGAGCGACGACTGGCGAGCGAACCCGCGCGGGCTGTCCGGCGGCGTGTTGTAGCCCCATCTTGTTTATTATTTCCAATATAATAGAAAGAAAGAAAGAAAGAAAGAAAATACATTTAATCCAGCACACCAAAATACAAGGCAAAAACAACAAAATAACTTACAATGAACAAAAACAATTAAATAAAAATTACAATTTATAAAAGAGGTAAGTAGGTATCACGTTTGTACAAGTATAAAAAGAAACATAGGTATTATATTATGTGGTTGACTATAGTATGTGTGCTGGACAGGGATACCACTCAGCAAATCTGTGGCTTAATAGCCGCAGCACTGATTTTCAGTGGTTCCCATATCGCAACTGACGTTTGCAGCGATAGGGGCTACAAATTTATAAAATAATAAAGTTTTAAATAATTTCTTACATACATTTTAATATATACATCCATTACATAAATATGGAATAACAGACACTACATTCATGCAAAAATGCTACATATATGCGACATGCGTACTATATCTACTATAATACAAGATACTCATATTATACTATTCACCTATATATATACAAGTATATACCATAAAACATTGAATAAACTGGCAAAAATAATAAAAAACTGACCAGATAAAATAAACTAAGATAATAATAGGTATTGTTTTATGTATATATATATATATTTTTTTTTTAAAAACCAACTAAGGTTGGCTGATTTGTCGTTGAATTATTAGTTTTTTTAATTCATTACGAAAGCTCGGCACGCTGCTTTTATTGCGTAATGGTGGGGGCAAATTGTTCCAACACTTAGTTGATCGGTATTTAAAAGCACCTCTGAATGCCATGGTGTGGTGTCGAGGCACAGCCAGACTAAATAAAGACGCCCTTGTTCTGTATACCGTGTCCGAATTTCCCAACCAGGATAGTTTTTCGGAGAGGTATGAAGGTATGTTGGACCGTATGACAGCAAACAGTAGAACGGCAAAATGCAACCTTCGCCGATTTTCCATATTTAAAATCCTGGCATTGTTTAGGTATGGCGATATATGGGATCGGGGGGGCACATCCCAGCAAAAGCGAGCACACGCATTTTGTACTCGTTGTATAGCTTTCTTTGAGCGCGCGAGTATTCGATCACCATATAACGCGTCACCGTAGTTGAATTTGGATAACACTAATGCATCACACAATCTAATTCTGAGCTTGGTTGACAGATGGCTTCTGATACGGTAGAGTACTTTTAACCGGTAGTAACAATTGGAAATTGTTTGGTTAATGTGCTTTTCAAACCGCAGTGACTCATCGAAGACGATACCAAGATTACGAGCCTCTTTCACCCGCTCTATTGCCTCTCCATTTATGTATATTGGTGGAATCGATTGCTCAAAAGTTTTGATGCGATTATGAGAACCCAGGATCATGAATTTAGTTATTGAGGGATTATTAATATACACAAATTTAGACAGATTCATCATACATTATGGTGAATCTATCGAAAAATTCGGAAGTACAATAAACTCAAAACAAAATATGGCGTAACGCAAAAATGTCACGCGTACGACGTAACGCAAAAATGTCACGCGTACGGCGTAACGCAAAAATGTTACACTAAATTTTTGTCCAACCCCGATAAAGAAGATTCACTTCAATAAATAAATGTGTGCGTGTACTAGTGTACACACGTAAGAAGTGAAACTTTTTTATGACCTTATATTTAAAAAACTAATTTACTATATGCAACTTTACAGAAAAACATCGAATCACGCGTGGTAGGGATAAGAAAAAGATGGCGCGTAACGGAAAAATGTCACGCGTAACGAAAAAATGTTACACTAAATTTTTTTTCCAACCCCGATAATTTGTTTTTTTGAAGTGAAACTTCTTTATCGGGGTTGGACAAAAATTTAGTGTAACATTTTTGCGTTACGCCGTACGTGTGACATTTTTGCGTTACGCCGTACGCGTGACATTTTTGCGTTACGCCATACTCGTGACATTTTTAAGGTCATAAAGAAGTTTCACTTCTTACGTGTGTACTCTAGTACACGCATACATTTTTTTTTTTAATTTAAATTTCATTTCATTTCATTTCAATCAAATTGACTTAAAGTAATTTTATTATTTTGGATTTGTGATTATCGTTTTTCGTAGAAAATGGTTAGATATTGTACTGTTTACGGATGTATTTCATCAGAAAAACGCTAATTTCTTTACGCTAGTCACAATTAATGTGCGAACCATAAAGCGTTGTAGTGCCAATGTGTGTGTTAACACACATTTGCACTCTCTACAGTGTGACTGTCAAAACGATAATTTTGCATGGAGTGTCCGGGGTGTGGTGTCGGATAGCTATCGTGTCGGATACGTGTCGGATACCTGTCGTGGCGCGTGTCGGTGTCGGAGTCGGTGTCGGACTCGTTGTCGCTGTCCCGCTCCTGGTCCCGCTGCCGCGCCGCCTCCGCCTCCGCCTCGCCGCGCCCGCACTCGTGCACGCCCAGTAGCAGCGAGTAGTCCATGAGGTGCAGTTTCGTTAGGAACTGCCGGTACAATACACAAAAATATTACATACTAGCTTTCCACCCGCGGCCTTCTCGCCCGCGCAGACAAAGAAAAACCCGCATAGTTCCCGTTCCCGTGGGATTTCCGGGATAAAACCTATTCTATGTCCCGGGGTAAAGAGTAGCCTATGTCCTTTCTCGGGTATGAAAATATCTCTATACCAAATTTCATGCAAATTGGTTCAGTAGTTAAGGCGTGATTGAGTAACAGACAGACAGACAGAGTTACTTTCGCATTTATAATACATATTTTAATTGAAAAAAGCATTCACATGACGTAATGACGTGTTATTCCTACTAATCCTTAGGGATTGCCTATTTATTTATTTATGTACGGCATACGCCAAACCATTAAACACATGAAACCGAAAGAGCAGAATACATTTGGCCGAGAGGTCAGGTGTCGCCCCGGTCGCGTAATGGAGGAAGACGCGGGTTCGAATTTCACCTATTCTTTAAAAAAAGTCTCTTTTAAAAACTATTCAATACGAGAACACTAAAACCAAATACCTTCCCAACTACAACACAACATACTAAAATTAACATTTCCCTGAATAAACAAAAGTCTTGTCCAATCACAATTAAAATTGGCATTTCCCTGAATGAAAATTACCTCAACATCAGCAGTGAGCGTCTCCAGAAGTTTCTCCTTGGCGGCATCACCGATATCGATCCTAACGCCTTGCTTGATGAAATCGTTGTCCTTTAGAGTTGGCAGTTCTTTCTCTAGCTCCTTTTCGGACGCCTCGCGGTCTACCGTCGACCCTTTTAGGTCGTATTTCCTGGGAAATTGTTGATAGATTTAAAGAAAAAATATAGAATATACCTACATATAATAACTTCAATGTCTAAAGAGCGGTATTGCTAAGAGCCATTTCCAAGAAAAATACTCTTCTCATCAATAAAAAATTCCATTATTTACATTCATGATATCTAATCTATGTATTGTTCACAAGCGTATCTATAACTATTTTATTTCTCTTAACTACATACAACAAAAGCATATAAATTACATGGATAACAAACATATTTTAGATTTTAAGTATTTTACCAATATATCCTGCAAAACACACAAAAATTTCCCAGGGGAAGCTCCACTACCCAATTTATCTCTACACTTTCGAAATTATCGGACCAAAATGTCCACCAAAGTATAATACACAAAGGGTCCTAAAGCATAAACATGTACAAACAAACATCACCTACTTGTGTATATTCAAATGGTTGGAGAACACGTTCCTGGTGGCCACTAGATAGTGCTCAATGCCGTCCACCGTCAATCGGTACATGCCGAGATATTGCGGCAGCAACGTCTTGCCATGCCTCTCCACTATGTACTGTAAATTTGTTGAGTAAGTAAGTTCTAAGGTTAGGACTTATATTATTCAAACTTACAACGGAAGATTTGATTATTTATAAGTGAAAATGTTGGTGGTTAACTCAAGGTACTTGAAATAATCAACGATCAATTTTGATAATGCAACAGTTGAAGCCCTTTTTACTAAAAAATTGGTTGTCTGTAAAGTCGGATTACTGACGACAGTTGAACGTGACAACGTCTGATTGTGCTTCTTTGTCGCTCGTTCCGCGCTCTCGCTTGCACTTCAAGCCTTACATGGAACGCCTCAGAGCGAGGTAACGCCGCATGAGTCATGTTTTTTCGTGCGTGCAGCCGGCTCTATCGAATTATAAGACGTTGTCACGTCAAAGTGCTGGGCGTCAAACCTTTTAGAATGTAGGTAGCGTTAGCTACTATTAAGTATTCTGTGATATAGGTTTGTTAAAATGTAATACTGTCTACATTTTATTAAAGTTTTTTTTTTTTTCTTTCTGTGATATTTAAACTAATGTTCTGCTTAAAGTATACGCAATCATGTTATTGCTACTGTAAAAATAGAGTTCCACATTCACGTTTCCAGATAGGAAAGCCGAATGATATAACAAGTGTTACATTATAAAGAATACGTAATGATATTTCATAGTCAAGCATCTAGCCCATATACCAACAACGCGTTAAGAACGATGATTAATTTATTATACAACACAATGAGTAATAAACACAATATCAGTACGGAGAAATTATTAAACCAGGAAAATGTAGATAAATATTGATTCGCACTGATACGAGATATCATGTAATCCGTGCATATGTTATTATATTATCTTGTACCTACATCTGTCTGATTGTTTATCAAATTGAATGAATAATTTGGCATTATTGTATAAGGTTCTTTGTCCTCTGACCGCCTCTTTGGTACAGTAGTTGACGCTGTCGTGGTCCTGGGTTCAATTCCCGGTGTATACGAAGAAAAAAAATGTCTCGGTCTGGCAGGACACAGAAGGCCGATCACCTACTTGTCCCTAAAGAAAATCTATTTGTGAAACAGATGTATGCATCTGCCCCTTACCCCACTAGGGGACACGCGACTTCACTTTTTGTATATGATTCGCTTATGTGAATGAATTTCTAGGGTTTAAATTCATACATTTAAATGTTGCTGCGTGCCTATGGCTTCGTTTGCAGTGGCTGCACGCAATTACACTGTAGTTATTTTAATCTATTTAAGATAAGCGTTGAATAATTTATAAAGAAAGTAATCATAATAATATATGTAATACACTACTACTGCGTCAACCCGTTAATAGATAATTACAAGCGATATTTCATAACAAGAATTAGGACACCCGCCTAAACCGTACATTATTAAAATTCTTGTAAATTTCAAGGTTCAAGTAACACCGAGGTTGATGGTATTTAATTATATTAACTATATATTTTTTTAAACTGCGAATTCGATGTTTTAAAAAAATATTGGATAAGAATACGTATAAATAAGGTATACTTATACAATCACAGTCACGATTTTATAATTTACTAGCTGCTCCCCGCGGTTTCACCCCCGTGGCTTCGCTCCTGTTGGTCGTAAGCGTGATGATATTATATAGCCTATAACCTTCCTCGATAAATGAGCTTTCTAACACCGAAAGAATTTTTTTAAATCGGACCAGTAGTTCCCGAGATTAGCGCGTTCAAACAAACAAACAAACTCTTCAGCTTTATAATATTAGTATAGATTATTAATCAAGGTAGCGTGACATTATTGTAGTTGATTTCACATCAGGCAGAATCTTTTCTATCCAAAAGTAACTAGTTTCATATCAAAATATTATCTTATACAAAGATACTCAATGTTTATTGTGATAAAAAATTTGCATGTTATTTTAACAACAAATCTCAACACACATGCACTGGAAAAATTTCGTCAGAAACATGACACATTTTTCTTTATGATATCTAAATTTCAAGGAAAACTTTCCATTGCAATATTTGGAATCTCACTTTTGCGTTTATGAGCTTAGAGACGCGACTTCAGTTTAGGTAAAGTTATGGGTGACTATAATCTTACTAGGTACCTATAGGTCAAATACTATTTAGATCCAAGCAAACATTTTCGTTTGAAATTTTACCTTTTCACCTCCGAAACATTTCCACAATATTTTCCTAACCTACTTCGGACTTTCGGATTTGATAAAACTTTAAAGCAATACAAGTTATTCATAAGCGATAGAATATTCAGAAGAAACTGACCTTCGAAACACAGTTTACCATAGTTCGAAATAATTTGGAAAATCCAAAAGTGCACGCCTCATAATTTTTTTTTAATAAATATTTATTAATTATTATTTTTGTTTATTTAATAACAATTAAACCACATCGAATCAGACCCTGAAAAATGAAAGGGTTCTATTCCTGAGCATACTCAAGCGTAAGAGAAAAAAAAAGACTCGATTAGTAAAGTATTTCGGTCGCTATCGTGTTAACAAGAAAAAGGATCCGCACATACAGACACACGGACGTCCAAGACAGAACTTTTTTAAACTGTTTTTTAACTAGTTTAAATAACAAAAATGACATCAAAAATATCATGAACGTTAAAAAAAGTGTTTTTTCTTAATATGTGTGTGTATGTATTACCTTACAAGTGCAATGTATGATACATAAAGACATTTTAAGTTTGAAAAATCAGATGTTTTGCGCGAAGTGACAGTAGTACCCACCTCAACGCTTCGCTTATGAGGCGTGCAATAAGGATCCGCAGTTAAATCAAACTGTACCTTTAAAAATACATAAAATCTATAGAAGTCAATATTGATATATTCTCACCGGGTGATAATGCTTCAAGAAAGAATGCATTCTCTCCACCTCCTCCGACGTGAGGGTCTTCAATATAAACAGTCTGTCATAGCTCTGGTAGAACTTCGCGCCAGACTTGCCAGACGATTCGTCTGGTATCGGCTGCGACCTGTCAACAAATAACGTAATTACCTTAAATGGTTTATATTGAGATTTTTATGTAAAACAGAGGTAAATATGTACGTCCCGGATAATAATTGTTTATTGCCTGTCTTTTTAACACGCTTTTTTTATGTCAGAGCAAGCAAAGGGGCGGGTGGGTCACCTTATGTTAAGTGGTCACCACCTCCCATAAACACAAGTAACATTGGTAGTGTTACAGGTGCTTTGCAAGAAAATAAGTTACTTTTATTATCGTTTTATAATTCTTTACAAGATATTTTATAAATAGAAGATATGGTTATTGACTCTAAAATATAAGTAACGTTAAAAACACAAGGTAGGTAATATGACATCATTGCAGTTGTGAATCATTACTGTAAAAAAAAATGTTGTGTGGTTTTATGAAACCACGGTAAAAGTGAAACTGTTCGAACGGTTCCGAACACTGCTTTATATACCTACTCGGCAGCCGACCGTCACGCGACATGCGCTACACAGACCAAAAAGTTTGAGACGATGTAATAAAAGTTTCACTTTAATAAATTATAATATGATCTATTTAGGTTATTCAATTTCAAAGTATATCTAGAAGATTTATGTTTTGTAAAAAAAATTTCTTTCATTCCCCAGTGAAGAACATATGTTGTATATTTAAATCTTTAATAGGTTTTTATATAAACTAAATCATGTTAAATAGTAGATACAAATATAAAATATTATAAAAAGTATTTGTTTGTTTAAAGCATTCATTTTTGAGCACATTAGTAAATAACCGTTTATCTGCTCATGTGGTAAGGGATAATATTATGGATAGGTCAATTTAATCCTGGCAAAACAAAATATATCCTTGCTGAAAATATCATTATAAACATAACAAAATAACATATAAGTACAAAGTAAGTACCTGGTGTATTTACAAGACTTCTATAAAACAATCGCGATATTTATGCTTATCTGAGTTATTGGCATTTAGTAGAAAACGCTTTATTTTCGATAAAATAACGAGAAACCTACAGATAGCGGAGTATTTCTTTATAACAATGTATCGCACACACGCAAAGTAAAACCATGCGTAGAAAACAAAACGTATCAAGAAAAAAGTTAGCGAAGGGGTTCAAATCAAACGTATTAATATTATGTAATTTCTTTGAACATGGATATGAAATATGGATTTAGTAGGGGTGGATGAATTGTAAAGAGTGGAGGTACTTTTTTCGTTAGACAAATCCGAAAAATTGTGCGACAAAATATTTATTACACTTCAACTCTCTCACTAGAAGGGTTTTGGTCAAGTTTAATATAATATGTAGTATGTATATGCAAAGAGATATAGAAAAGACCCTCTTCATTTAAAATGAATTTATACCGCAGCATAAAGCTTCTCTATTCACAGAAGTGATCGTGAAACATCTAATATTAAGACATTCAAATTATTAAATAAAATCATAAAATATTCAAACTTTAAAACCTTGCCATTTTCGTCACGTATCTACTAAATAATTACCACTAATTTGTACCGCAAAGCTGTAATACCAGTGTAACGTCTAACTGCCCTATTAACCCGCGCCGACCTTTTGTTAAGTCGTATTACAACTCGCATACAATATTCAACTACTAGACCTGGGTGCTGAAATATTTTTCAAATAATTTTTCTTTTGAGAACGCGATCATTTTGACTATGTGAGAACTATATTGCCAGTTTTTTTTTATTATTTTAAATATCACAGATTTTAAATTCGTTTGTTACGAATTACAATTTTATAATATACCAGTGTACACTGTTTAAATCAGACATAAAATGTCATAGAGTTATGGCGCGCATCAATAACTATGAGCATTATACACACCTCACACACCCTTACACCTTCAGTCAGTCATAATGCGTAACAATTAAGTAATATGTGATAATAATTCTTAGTTAATTGTTTAGAAATAAGTGTTCAGCTTATTTTTAGTTACAACAAGTTTGTATGGTATTCAAATTGGAAACCCACTTAAATGTAAACAAAAATATGATTTTTTGTAATTACCCGCATACGTACCTTTGACGTGTCCATCTCGGTGTTGCTAGGTGCAAAATTGCTTGGTGACATCTTATAAATAATTTAGTCGTGTCAATATATAAAACGCGTGTATACAGTGATATGTAAGGGATGGGATACACGAATCAAATATACAACAACCTCTTCGGGGTACAGACGACAAACCGAAATCACAAAAAGCATGTCCAATGTTCAAATTCAAATGTAACGTCATTCCTTGGTATAGCACGCGACAAAAACACAGCCGGTGAACGTGAATGCGATGAAATGCCGTGTCAGTCAAAGGCACACTACATACTGTTATTCGAAAATAAAACCGTTACAATTCAAACTTCCCTGACCTCAGCCGTTTCATGGTCAAGCCGCGTTTCATGAACTCGCTAGCGTCATGGAACAATCCCTCTTGAGTATTTTTCAACTCGGCAACACCGGAGGGCGCTGTGGCCGACCTCCTCAGCTTATTAATAAACTTCTTTGACGCCCGCGAACGGAGGTAGTTATCTGGCTTTCTAAACCTATGGGACATGACGGGAAATAGGAACCGGGATGGCGTGACGGAATACAGGATAAAAATAAATATAAATAAATACAGCACGCGTAAATAGCGAAACACACGTGATTTTCTAGTTTATAAATAAATGATTGCTTATAAACTGTACCTGGTCAGGGACTCCTTGTAATCAAGATCGTCAATTCCAAACCTCTCGCGCAGATTCCTGAAGACGAGCGGACAGTACTCCTTCACTTTAAAGTGAGATGGCATGTTCTCTCTGAAAGAAATATGGCACAATAGAAAAGTCAAATTAAGGTATAGAAAACATTAATATTTGCCTCTATGTTACTATTTTTCCTTGGTTAAATGTTTATTTTTTTTAACATTTAATAGGAATAGAACCTATGTAAGGTAGAGACATAGAAACAATCTAATAAGATTTTAATTAATTTTTAATTACACATCATATTTAAAATCTTATACAGTTTGTTAATATGAATTCTAATTAAGGCTGCAGTCTAGCAAAATTGCGTTTTCAACAAGTTATTTGACAATTTTTTCCCGGCTAATGAAATGATAAACTGAATTTTTTTTTCTTGTTTATCAATTAGTGTTATATACGCAATGCGCGTGAATTTTTTCACATTTATAAAGTTACTTTATGTTACCTTAATCAGGCCTTCAAGATAAGTCTCTTTCCCCCAAAATCATTTCGAGCTAAGTTTGTGCACTCACTACGTTGCAACCGATTACAATTTACACAATCTGATCAGCGCATTATTATCCTTATATAGTCGTTATTAAAAACTGCTGAACACAATTGCCGAAAAACTTATGATTTTCTTAATTAGAACGTTATAAATTCATGAAATTTCCCATTTTTTGCATTACAAAATCTATTGATAAATACTGCTAAAAGTTATTTTTTCCATTAATTTATTCGATTTGGTTGAAGACCAATGAGTATTAATCCTTTAAAAATTTTTTTTTTTAATTTTGATAATTCTTTAAATATTAAAAAAATATTTAAAATAATTAGGAAAAATCCTAGCGAATTTCTTTAGTCGCGCTCCTTGGGCCGGAGCGTTCTGACGTGTGCTCTACGCTCGATTTTCCTTCATACCGAAGTGAAAGTTGCTCTACTTCATTAAATTTAATATTTTTGTTAATTGATTATTTTTATCTTAGTTTTGTGCAAATATTCGTATTTTTAAACATTTGATTTCGATATGGAAAATAAACGAAAAAAATACGCGTGTAACTACTAGAAAAAAAATTATCTTCGAACATAAAGTTAATGAAACCAAATAGATTGCAAAGGTGATTGGCAACAATTTCTTTATTTTACGGGGTGTCAGTAAAGGGATGTATATTTCTTTAAAACTAAAGTAAGCTCATAAATTTTCTTATAATATAATTTTTTTGAAGTTCCAAAAATGTTTATTTTTCATTTGAGAAATACGAAATATAATATAAACTTGTATTGAGAACTTGAACTTCCCAAGTTCATCCGGGGAAATCCCCATACGGGGAAAATGATTTGTTTACTCCAAAATTGATCCGAGGTGTTTTAATTTTTTCTTCTAGTCATTTTCAACGTAGCGGCATGTTGTTTGATTATTAATAATTTTGTAACATAAATGCAGGATGTTGGTTTTATATTCTGATCTTACAGACGCGCTGACAAATTTAGTCCGCCATTTCTAGTTTAGTCTACCAACTCTAAGTACCAATATTAAACGAATGGATTATCATCACATCATCAAAACTCAGATGTAATGGAAGATCACAATAACATAGAAAATTCAGTGGGTGTTGAGAACTAAACAAACAGAAGTAACAGAGACGCGAAGAATAAAAAAAGAGGACGAAAACGATAATTCGTTGATGCTTTCCCTTTTCGACATATTGTAAGGGTACATCACCAATCTGCAAAAAACAAAACTGATGATTCCCAATTGCTGATTAAAAATGAAAAACAAATAATTGACAACAGTGGTGAAAATTTGCTGATCACAATGAAACATCCTTCAGTGGTAGCAGATTTACTCATTTCAAATGTATCGGTGAACAGCGTAAAGGAGAGGAGGACAGGAAAACATTATGAATGTGGATGGTGGATTGTATACAGGGTATAATCGATAAGTATGTGCAGGCGATTATGATGTTATTATTGCAGGTATCAAAAAACTTAAAACTGATATCGAAATTACTTTACCTAATGAGCGAAATGACAATAATAACTTTTTAAAAGTATAACGAGAAATATCTAAAAAATTTACTTTATACACTCCCATATCAAAAAGGGAAAATGGGACTAGTAGAAGTTAAATGTCTAATTCCGGCAAAAGACATGAATGCGGAAGATGCGGTTAAAAAAAAATTAATATTTGAAATACAATGCAAAAAATAACACTTTTGTCATAGATAAGAATCATGACTATTTTTTCTAAATTCAGGGACAACTAAACGTTGCAGAAGCAGAAGTCTGCTTATTTGCTGTTTGGACTGGAGTGAATAATTCGTTAAAAATAGAATATATAAAAAAGTATGTAACGTTTAGGCAAAATAAAATGATGGACCATTATCAAGATTTTACATAAATTGCCTACTGTCAGAATTGATTGATTCGAGACTTCAGCATTCGATGCCCATCAAGGACCCATCCTATATCATTCAAGCGATTGAAAAAAAAGAGATAAATCCAGTGCAACCGATAAAGCATCAGAATGCTAGCAAAAGATTTATTAGGTTTATCAATATAAATCTATATATTACACATAATATAATAAATCTGTAGAAGACGCGAAGACTGACATCCGCGCGGACGGAGTCGCGGGCGGAAGCTAGTCAGAAATAAATATTTTTTGTTTTCATTTAACACAAACATTACATTTTTTTTATTATATACAAAATTTGTTTATCCGTTTTATTAGTTAAACTGAACAACTTTCACTAAGAAAC
Organism: Colias philodice; assembly: GCF_061535455.1. Classification (NCBI taxonomy): domain Eukaryota; kingdom Metazoa; phylum Arthropoda; class Insecta; order Lepidoptera; family Pieridae; genus Colias; species Colias philodice. The sequence continues at coordinate 3,227,583 of NC_143104.1, forward strand.
TTAGGTCGAAAAAAATGTATAGAGTTCTGCATTTTGTATGGAAAGCTTATTTTTTTTTATATTTCGTCCAAATTTCTTTGTAAAAGTTGATCAGTTATATAAACATGAAGTTGAAGATATCAATAGAAAGTATTCGCAAATTTTGTGTACTGATAAAAAAAAAATCACCCGGTGTAATTTTCACGAAAATTGTTTCAAATTGTCATTTTTGGTACTTATTACGAATATTAAATTATGCATACGAATGATTTAATTTTTAAAAATTAAGTGGAGCAACTTTCCCTTAGTACATTTGTATTATTTACATATAGGATGACAGGATGCATTTGTTTGCACTACTAGACCAAGCCCTTAATATTATGTTTTAGACAACCTGAGTTTATAATCTGCCATATAAGGTTTATAAATAAAAGTTTTTCTTTAAATTTATAGTCTTTATTTATTTATTACCGAGAAACATATATGCATAGAGAAATGGAGGGTAATAACTGCTTGGATTATCAATTTGAAATATTAAACTTAACTACGCTATTTCTTAAAATATTTAGAAACTAGCTTCCGCCCGCGACTCCGTCCGCGCGGATGTTGGTCTTCGTGTGGATGGTTTATTTCTCCATTTTGAGTATCTCTGACAATGACATCTTATAAATATCTATTGGACCCAAATACGGCTAGGCCTATACGCAACGTGTGTTCGCGGTTCTACAGAACAACGTCTATGGATAAAACTGAAAAATTAAGATTAAGTTTTTTTACGTATTTTTCCAGGATAAAAAGTATCCTATTTTACGCCCAGGATAATAAGGTATAATTATACCAAGTTTCATCGAAATCGAACTGGTAGTTTTTACGTGATGTCTTCACATACAGACAGACAGACAGACAGACAAAAATTTTTTTAATCACATATTTGGGTTTGGTATCGATCCAGTAAGGCTGCATATTACATTCGATGTCCCCGAATTTCATTATTTTGTGCTGTTTTATCGATAGCTGGTAGTGGATTTTCTTAACAAACTGCTTTTCTTTTCCATCAAAAATGCGTAGTTTTTGTGAAAATCGAAATTGAAAATGATATTTTTTAAGGTTATTTTTGTACTAAAAACGCAACTTAAAGTAAAATCTTAAGCCATTATAGTATCAAAATGTCTAATTATCACACGCACACGCATTATTTTTAAATATATTTACGTACCTATTACTTTATTTACATATTACAATTTATTTTGTCAAAATAGTATTTTAACAATTTAGTATAGCCAAAAATCGTTCCATATTTTGTATTCACAACAAGCCACAGATAACACAGATTAGTTAATATGACGCAGATCACAGATTAGCAATACAAATATACTAGCTTATCATAGAGTATAAATGATACATTTTAATTTTTAATGTTTTTTTTATAGCTCACTTGCTTCAGTTTTAAAAATCGATTAACTTTTACTTTTAGTATTCAAATAGGTAGCGAGGAGCGAAGCGACGAGCGTGTTAGGTTAACTGTTGAACTGCCGCACGAGCCGAGCGAGCGAAGCGAGCGTGCCGCGGCAGCGGCCGGCGAGTGCCAGAAGCGACTTTAGGGCGATTCCCACTCAAACAAAAAAAAACTACGTAGGTTTAAACAACCTGTTTGTATTTTATTTATGTATCGTAAAATTTTTGTTATTATCAAACGCTATCTAAATTAAAATTACGAAGTGTCTAGTCGTCCGCTAAACGGATGAATAAAATAAATTAGTCGTCCGATTACCGGATGAATAAAATAATTTAATCGTCCGATTATTCGGATTACTAGATAACCTTTTAACACTAAAGCTAGTTGGGTTGGACTAAAGCAAAGGGGGCTCAGGACTTAGAAAATTTTTGATGGAGTTGGTGTCATTATAACACCTATTTATTATTGTTTTATCGTAAAGATTACGCTAATATAAGCATGTTTTATAGGAATAACTTTTCTCTAAAATCAAAAATGGCCGAGATATTCGCCCTCAATTCGTTAGGTTAGGTTTAGGTTAGGTTAGGTTAGGTTTCTTAAAAAAAAAACTACACAGAAATAGGAGCCCCGCGAAGCGGGGCTCCGTCGACGCGCAAAAAAAATCAAGTTTAGGTTAGGTTAGCCGTTAGGTTAGGTTAGGTTAGGTTTCTTAAAAAAAAACTACACAGAAACAGGAGCCCCGCGAAGCGGGGCTCCGTCGACGCGCAAAAAAAAATCAAGTTTAGGTTAGGTTAGCCGTTAGGTTAGGTTAGGTTAGGTTTCTTAAAAAAAAAACTACACAGAAATAGGAGCCCCGCGAAGCGGGGCTCCGTCGACGCGCAAAAAAAATCAAATACCTACGTGTGCCCTCCTCCCCCCTCTCCTCCCCCCACAAAAAACCTATAATACGTGCGGCAGTTCTCTAAAGAATTATTATTTTATTCATCCGGTAATCGGACAACTAATTTATTTTATTCATCCGTTTAGCGGACGACTAGCGCTTAAAATTATTTTTGACAAATTCATTTTAAAAATCACTTTCGAATTATATTTATTATCTACAATTGTGAACGCGTCATATAACATTTATTATCTATAATGGCATGTCGTAAATACGTGGTAAATACAAACTTACATTTTCCAGGTAATATAATTTAAGAAATTGTTATAAATAAATTAATAATACGGCATTATATTTAAAAATATTGCCTGTGTGCGAGATTACTAGAAGTTTTAATACGACAATGGTATAAAAGTGTCGTTTTTAGTACAAAAATAACCTTAAAAAAAATAATTTTCATTTTCGATTTTCACAAAAACTACGCATTTTTGTTGGAAAAGAAAAGCAGTTTGTTAAGAAAATCCACTACCAGCTATCGATTAAACAGCACAAAATAATGAAATTCGGGGACATCGAATCAAATATTTAACCTCCAGTAACACCCCCTGCTATTTATTTTTTCAATATTTTCAATGTACAGAATTGACCCTTCTACAGATTTATTATATGTATAGATTTTCACAGATAATAAAGAGTGTTGGCCGTTGACTACCTAATTCCTAAATTAAGCTTTAACCCATTGAGCCCCGAACGGCCCGATCGGTCCACGACACAATAGATTTTCTATTGTGTCTGTGATTCCGGGGCCTGAGTTATTAATCACTTACTTGTTAAACAAGTGATTGTCCACTTTGAGCTTGGAGTAAGCTCGGAAATCATCAGGCAGCAGCATAACGGGGATCGAGACATGGCTCAGTTCATTTATCTGTAAAAAAGATAAATATAAAAAAATAAAAACGATAAGTACCTAAAGAATTATAATTAGATTTGTTTGATAGCCATGACAATAAACTTTTGGCAACTAACTCTTACCCTTACAATGTGCTTGATCCATACATGATTATTGAAACAATAATAATTGATCAAGTGCCAGATATTACAAGTAGGCTATCATTTTTTTTTAATATAATTTGAGTCGTAGTTGCCACAAAATTATCATAACCGGTAACATAAACAAAAAAATATTGTAACAACAACAGTTCCGCAACTGTTTCGCAAGCAAGGCATAAAATATAGGCTATTTTATATTCTACTTAGACTCGAATGGGGAAATTTTAGAGGCTATTATTATCTAATGATATTACCGTATGATGAACACCCCACATAAAAACAGAGAGTAAAGGTTCATTAGCACGGAATAATTTCACTTTCTGATGTTTCACGCGAATATGTTTTTTTTTCAATTTGCTCAATCCAGTGGTAGGAACGGACATTTTGAATGTGTTTCCGAGAATCGGCGCACGGCTACGTATTGTAGTTATTAACACAGTTTTCTATCTAAACCATTTTTATTGCACTTAAAATAATAAAATCACTAGGATTTAACGTAAATACGAAATTTATTACAGAAACTCGACACCCATCAATGGCAAAGTGCGAACCGCAAACGGCTATTTGACAGAACGATTGATGAAACTTTATTTTTTATCTTACTTCACTGACTGGATACGAGTCGATTGGATTTTATTCTTTTAAAAAATCTTTTGGATTTGGGTTGATTTAATATTTAATGGATATCGCTTCGTATCACCGATAGCAATATATTTTTGAAATATTGATAAATATTTGTAGATTTAACATTGGTGTCGATAGATTAAGCTTCGTCACACAATATTATTTTTATATTCCAGCTATAATACCCACATTGAGTTGTTTAAATTTACAAAAGGGAAAATTTTTAAAAATAAGGGGGTAATTTTGATTGAATTTATAGAACTGACATATAACGAACCATACACCAAAAACAGGTAAAACTTAAATTTGTACTCGTTTTTCACAAATTGGTAGTATACAATAGTGCAGTAGTAATATAATTATGTAGTATAGTCTTAAAGTATATTATGTAAAAATAAAAATCGCTATTGATGGATTTTTGAAAAGACAAAGCATCGAAAGTTCCGGTACGTATAATATTAAAATAAATTATGTAAAAAATTGTACTTATGTGTGAAATTGTAATTTTCTCCGACGATTAAGCTGTACCTGTGCAGTGGTGGATTATTTTGCCCATCTATTGCTTGCAGATATATATTTTTATGTTTACAGCCCCCCTAGTCAAGTGGCTTTCTGTAAGCGTACCGTTCAATAGAATAGACTAGAATGAGATTGACGTAGGCTGTAGATAAACGTATCTACAGCTTACGTCAATCTCATACATTCTAGTCTATTCTATTGAACGCTACGCTAACAGAAAGCCACTTGACTAGGGGGGCTGATGTCCCTCATCCCTGCTGAGTATACCGCATATTTTTATTTTAGGAATAGGGCACTTTAAAAAAGAACGACCCTAACGTAAATTCATAATCATAATTCAATATATTATATTATTTATTCTCATACTCTATCAACGAAATATAATATTGTGAATTCCTATATTATTTTTATATATAGCTCTATATGATCAATAGACGGTTCTCCAGTGGTTCTCCACGGTGCGGCGGCTCCAAGGATAGTGACAGATGACATCCACATTGATTTATTGATATTGACAAAATATGACATTAATATTGAACCTTGAAGTGTCAAGTAAATTTTATGGAGTTTTCAGTTGTGTTTTCAGTAATCCTAATCAGTTTAATAAAATAATCATTACTGTATTTTCAATTTTAAATGTATGCTATAGTATAATAGCACGTGTTCGTGAATTTCGTGATTGGAAGGGTAGCTGTAGTAGTAGACGAAAATAAATAACTACTGCGATGTAAAATTATGAATTGAGTGCGAACATCTCACTTGAAAAGAAAGTTCTCACCGTTGCGTTGAACAGTCAATAAACAACATAAAATAAAAATAATAAATAAAAATGGTAGTCCCAAGTCCATTTGTTTATTGGGCTCAAACACCAAAACAAGTTTCACTAAAAATTGATTTGCGGAATGCCGAAGATCCCGATGTAGAAGTGATTGACAACAAAATAAGGCTCGCAGCTCAAGGGGTCGGTGCGCACGGGATATGCAAATACGAATTCAGTTTGGATCTGTATTCCCCAATTAAACCGGTAAGTTAAAAAAAAACTATTCAGGGGCATGTGGAATATTCTAGAATGTTTTCAAAAAATCGAAATTTTAAATACTGAAATCTGTACTTGTGTCTGAAATAACTGAATTTTACCAAGATAAGAATTAATTATATAAAATAAAAAGTGTTGTGTGTACAGATATTCTTTGAATATATGTATCACCATAAAATGTATATTTACTGCTAAAGTGGGTCCAAGTCAGAAAAGCCAGTGTTAATTTATCATGACTTGATTTGTGACTGTTTGTGAGTATTTATTTTATAATATTTCAATATCATTGCATCAACAACTGGTAGGTAATTGAACTTTTATATTATATTTATATGGTGTCAAGGTGCTATATTCTCAAATCAATAATTATTTGAACTTTTCACATTATTATTAATTATAAAATCATGGACGTATAAAAAAAGACGGACGCCGTATTACGAACAAACAACGTGAAGCCACCATAGTAAGCTAGCGATCGTGTAAAGACAATAAACACGCACACACTCTCACCATAGTAAGCTAGTCAGCCGCCATTACGTCGTGAACTACCGACTGATTAACTGCGTCACTGTTTCACAAAAAATATTTAAAATGCCGTCTTGCGTGGTTAAATGGTGTCGCAACAGTACAATTTTAAATAACAAATCACAAGGGATTACATTCCACAGGGAAGCAAGCTATTTCTTTTATGTTTTAATGACAAAATTATTACGGCAAAATTTATAGAAAAAAATACAGCCGCCATTGTCATCAACACAGCTGTTGCCATGGCAACATGGCACACACACATGGATGTTTCGCCGCCATTACTAGGCTTCACTCAATGTTTAGGCGATATACCGTCCGTCTTTTTTTATACGTCCATGTATAAAATGTTTTTTTTAATATGTACTCTGTATAAGTATATTTTTTGCACCATCATTAAATAATGAAAGCAAAGATAAGATTATCTTCTTCATATTTAAATTTTATCCAAAAATAGTATTATTAATGTGTTAGGGCAAAGGTTAATAGAATAATTATGCATTGTCTGTTTGTTTAATACAAAAATACTTCATTTACATCTTATTTTACATATTATTTATGGTTTCTCATATCATTTGCATTGTTGATTTGTATTTGGTTATGTCAGAATAAATTATTTATGAAGATATACATTAATATGTATAACATACTAGCTGTTCCCCGCGGTTTCACCCGCATTGCTACGCTCCTGTTGGTCTTAGCGTGATGATATATAGCCTATAACCTTCCTCGATAAATGGGCTATCTAATACCGAAACAATTTTTTAAATTGGACCAGTAGTTCCCGAAATTAGCGCGTTTGTAGTGTATGTCCTTCCCTATTATCGGCTCTTAGACGCACACGACCTCTCACTCCGACCGCCTGCAGCCAACTGAGCTGTGTGAGCGGTGTCACCGTTGCACGTGCGCAAGAGATGACATAATACTTCCCTCTCTTTCACTCACATACACTACATCCCTCCTTTATTTTAGAAAATTTTTAATTTTTTCAATTAATTTTATTAAATAAAATATTATGTTCTATTCGGGTATGTTGTATGTATGCTTCTATTCTAGTCTATACCTAAGCACCAGTATCAGTTAGGTATCAGTTAGTAAACACAGCTCAGGGACACGTCCGCTCCATACCAGCGATAGAGTAGAATGTGTCACCTGGCCTAGTAATATAATTCTATCTTTATGCAACATCTCTCCTTTTCATTTTTTTTTCTTTTTTTTTTCATTAAGTATATGTATATTCAAAATTATAATAATTTTTACAATATATATGTATTCAAATCGATATTAATTAATAATTTTTTCAAACTCAAACCTTCATTCATCAACCATACCTCGTCCAGAAACGTTTAAAACGTTTCGTCAGTATAAGGACAAAATATGAATTTACCACTGGTTCGGAAAGCCGCCTCAACAGAGAAGAGCCGGCAAGAATATATAGGCATATAGTCGATCCTTCAAAATCATAGAAATGTAACATCTTACATAGGTATTTATAATAACAATAATGACAATTTATTTAAGTATACGACAATCTATCATGAATAAGTTGTATACTTATATTTAAGTTTATTAAGTCATTATTTATTTATTAACCAATGGGACGAAATCGTTTTCAGTAACTTAATGTTCCTTCTGTAACTTAACTATACTTTTGACTAACTGTACCTATACTGTACCTGTACTGTACCTGTACTGTACCTGTTCTGTACCTGTACTGTACTTAACCTGTTTTATTTTTTCCTTACATGACTATTGCACTACCTTGTTGATATGTTTCACTCACTATTTATCATGACCTGCACTCCAAGTCATTTAGAAGAGGTGAATGCTGCTTCTTCTGACGCATAATTTAATTCACTTTACCTGCACCGGCATCTGCACCATCTAAGTAACCACTGTTTTCCCACATATTAAAATTATTAATAAACGATAGCTGCAAACCGAATTATTACCAAGTGAAATGCCTATAGACTGGGTACATACTTAAATGCTCGGTTATTATTTAATATCTATATTCTGTATATGTACTTCGTTACTAAAACAATATATGTTCCGATTTTAATTCAATATACCTAATAAAATCGGAATGTAATATAATATGTATATATCTGTACCCTAAATAATATAATAAATATTATACGGCAAAATTGTAACCAAACATTAATTGGTTCATTATTTATTCTTATTTAAGCAACAACAACTTATCATAATGATCCTTAGGCACAAGGAAGATTTGTTTATTTATTCGTTTGTCCGTCTCTCTTTCATATCGCAATAAAGCGATTTATGATATATTTTTGGGTGATAGTTTAGAGGTTAGAAAGTGGCAGCCTTTTTTATAGCGCATTAAATATATTTAATTCATACAGATACATAGTATTACAACGTTAAGGTTCATAATTATCAATTATTTAAATACCAACTTTTGGGTATAAACCACTCTGACAGAATTATAGTCTTAGTGGAGCTTGCTCTGCAACAGTACAATATCATACTATACTGTGCCATTGACTTCTATTGAACCGCTTTTAGCTTCACCTGTATGTTCGTATGACTGTATGCAACCGATTCTTTTCGATTCGCTTATGACCTACCCAAACCGTACAGATTTAACTTCAGTGGCAATATTACAACAATTTATTGACAATACAATAATGAATATTTAGTAAAGCGTGATTAATAATGTATTACTTTTTTTTATACTTCTTATTGTAACCTCAACACACACGCGGTGTTGTTCATTGTATGATTATTACATTAATAACACATAGGTATTTAAAATTCAATTAATGTAACGAACCTAAAACGAATCAAAATGTATCATTTTGTTGATGACTTTTTTTATTTGTTACTTATGATAACATTTGTATTTGTATTACTGACAACTTAATAGCCACTTGAAAAAGAAAAAGAATATAACTTAATGACAATAATAATGGCTAGACATTAATCACACATTAATGGTCTGAAAATAAGTAGTTGGATACATATTTTTTTTAACTGAAAAATGTTAACTGTAACAATCAGTAATACAAATTTAACTGTAACAATCAGTAATACAAATTTAACTGTAACAATCAATAAAAACTTTGTTTTCCTATAACTATATAAGTATTTGCATAAATTAAGTAATTAACTTGAATTTACAATATTCAATTTTGCATTTCGAAATCAATACCACTATACCACCTCAATATTGTAGAGATTAATACTTGGAATTTATATTCTGACTAAGGCACGAATGGTGACCTTTTCGCGATAATACATTTTTTTTTTGCTTTGACAAGAAATCTTTACCGTATTTCTTAATTGATAATCTTTTATTCAATCTAGTACGATATCCATTATTTTTTCGCAGCGGTGTTAATGCATTAGGTGCGATATTTAATGTTCAAAAGATGAGCTCTTAAAAGATGTATTACGTAAGTACCTACTTTATGAATATGAAATCAGACCAGTCTTACAAACCACCATTAAAACTTGGATTTTATATGAATTACTACGTTGTAAATCTTATTAAATTCTTAATAACTTTTCAAACTTGTAAATAAAATTATTAGTGTATTGACTTTTATAATATCTACTATTCACGTTGATGTTTGTGTTGCTGATTTTCTCGTCTATTATAAAATTGGTGTTTTTTAATTAAAAACAGTCGTTATTAATATAGTAGATAATAACTAGATGCACATTTTACCATGGTTCTTACATGTACCTTGCATATACCAATATTTGCGGTATGATGTGGTTATGATCCATTTTTTTATTTTACATTAAATGTTCATCTTGAAATTGACCTTTATTATCTATGATTTTACCATGGTTCTTACATGTACCTTGCATATACCAATATTTGCGGTATGATGTGGTTATGATCCATTTTTTTATTTTACATTAAATGTTCATCTTGAAATTGACCTTTATTATCTATCTAAAAATTTCAAGTGTATATTTGACAGGTTGTTTGTCACTATACACTATCTATCAAAGTAATCCACTATATAAAAATAAGTCGGGTTTTCCTTCCTGACGCTACAACTCCAGAACGCACGAACCGATTTCCACGGCTTTGCACTCGTTGGAAAGGTCTCTGGTGCGAAACGGACTTCGCCAGGTTTGCTAGTTATTAACAATTAACGATTCATATTTTATGCCAACTGTCTATTGTCCAACTTTTGTCTTTCACGGTATATTATTGTATAAATTACGTAAAAGTCGTTTTCAACGTTCCAACATGTAATGATTAACAGTGTGTTATACCTAACCCCAAACCGGGGTGCTACATTTCCGCTGAGAGAGTGGTGTTATGCTACTGCTACGTTCCGTTTAGAAAGCTTCTACATACCCGCAACGTTCCCGCGCAGGGAATTGTCGCGTCCTTGCCACGTTCCGATAAGGAACCTCATACGCTGCTACATACCGCTTAAGACCCATCTTCAGTAGTACTACGACATTGCTACGATTGCCGCTGAGGAAATCCTTCTAAGTCTTGCTTGCTTCGGCTCCTTAATTCCTGTTGAAGGAATTCAGCGACCAACCCTAAAGACACCCTACCGCCTAGCCTTCGCAACGAGACGCGCACTCCATCTTACGTCCACCTATATCAGTAAGAGCCCTACCGGAGGATTTGGACCTAGGCACACCACGACCCTTATTGTTACTGATATTTGTATTTTATTTTATTAAATAACTAAATTAATTGCCGACTGTATGGTGAGTATCTAGTTCTTATTATTATTTTTTTGTTTCCACCTCACCTACAACGCCACATAGTATATACATACAATAAAAATGAATAGCCAAATATGTTGCTAAGTGTAAAACTCAAACCTCGGCACGCAGCGTATCGGCTCGACCAATTCAGATAATATTCATGTTCCAAATTCCAATTCGTTTAACGAACCGATAAAAGGCGAAAGAGCATTACAACGTCTGCCAGGTGGGTAGTTTGAAATAATGAATATTGAGACTACTCTGTATGTCTCTCATTCCATTTATTTTTGTTTTCGAATATTCATTGTTTTATTACCTTACCCTGTTTATCATTATTATATTATCACTTAACCTGTCTAACTTTATAGTTGTCGGTTAAATGTGCAATACCTATCGCAGATATTTTAGGTATTGTTATCATTATGATTATTCTTTCGTTGTTTAACAAAATCTGCTATGAAATTATGAAAATATTAAGTCACTTTTAGATAAGAATAATAAAATCTACTGTAAATATTTTAGTATTTACTGTATGCTCTTAAAAATTGAATTATTCCATTTTTTATTTGGATATCAATACTAACCGTAAGTAATTTCGAAGATACAATCTATCTTACGAACAGTGAAATCTTCACTGTGAAATGGTGACGAACTATCACTTTTTTTTTTAAGATCGCGTATTTAAGTGCATGAATTCGCAATATGGGCATCACCCAAAATATAAACATTTTATACGAGCATCACCCGTATCACATCACTACAGGCATCACCTGTATTGTAATTATATTACGACTACCAGGCATCATTTGGTATAAAATTACAAAGTACACACGGGCGTCACCCGATTTTTGTTTTTGCACTACCAGGCATCATCATCTGGTATAACATTACAAAATACACACGGGCGTCACCCGATTTTTGTTTTTGTACCACCAGGCATCATCTGGTATGACATTATAAAATACAGACGGGCGTCACCCGATTTTTCTTGACCACCAGACATTATCTGGTAACACAGTACAAATTACGTACACGGGCGTTACCCTTTTTAAAGTGAAACTTTTATTACATCGTCTCAAACTTTTTGGTCTGTGTAGCGCATGTCGCGTGACGGTCGGCTGCCGAGTAGGTATAAAGCAGTGTTCGGAACCGTTCGAACAGTTTTACTTTTACCGTGGTTTCATAAAACCACACAACATTTTTTTTTTTGTCAGGCTTCATCTTGTAACATTATAGCTTAACAACAACAACTTTAGAAATCCCTTGTCGTGGTCCACATCACCATCGAAACACATACATCAACTTACATGAACTTCCATAATGTTACTATATTAGCCTGTCCAGGAAACTTACGTTCCTTGCATGATAACCATTAATTAATTTTTTATGCAATAATGAATAATCTTAAATAATACTCATGCAACTTCACATCGAGTAATTAAATAAGATATAAGTGGGTATTTGGTATAATTATATTTTTGTAACCAGACAAATCTATTCTGAGCTGATAGGGAATCGAACCTTCTTAGCTCATTTAATCATGTTTAACCAATCCTTTAAGCAGGTTTTTACATATCAGTATCAATAAATTTATATGTAAACAAATGTCCCAAAATAATAATCTACAGCCTCGACTAAACAAAATATCACATTTAGTCTCGCATAACGCAGTTACAGTCCTATGCATGACTACGTGAGTACATATACTGGACGACGCTAGCTGTATATCCGTACACTGTACAGTGTATTTATCAAACAGGCACCATACGCTCGAGCAATAAAGACAGCCCGCGTATGCATTGGTATCAGTGTAGTTATGTATACGAGAAACAATTTACAACACCTACTTTATCCTTCTGGCTACAATTATTTAAGAGGTTTTGCTAAATCTTTATGTAAACGAAACCTTCGTTTTCTACGGCGCGGAGGCCGGAGGCCTCTCGAAAGGCACGCACATGTTATTTATCTACTTTGTGCGGATATTTTTTTTATGTAAGCGGCACAAAATATCATAATGAAAATAGGTATGTGTGTATATTACTATTAACTTTAATATTCCCTTCGATGTAACTCGACTGTGGATATAATTAGTTCAATAGTTATCACAGCACACCTATTTCCTCCCTTTTTTTTTGTTTTGTAATTTTTTTTTTATTATCAAAAAAAAAAAAATTACTTACATTTATTCCCGATTTACCTCGTCGCCAAAAATGTAGTGTATGTCCTTCCCTATTATCGGCTCTTAGACGCACACGACCTCTCACTCCGACCGCCTGCAGCCAACTGAGCTGTGTGAGCGGTGTCACCGTTGCACGTGCGCAAGAGATGACATAATACTTCCCTCTCTTTCACTCACATACACTACAGCGTTCAAACAAACAATCAAACAAACTCTTCAGCTATAAAATATTAGTATAGATATACAAGTAACAGTATTAACAGTGTCCATAAACTCCGTAAGGGCTTCACCAATTTAACAAAATACTAGTTGCACCCTGCACCTGCGTGTGTGAATGTGTTTATCCTTTTAATTCTAAAGTTCCTGTGATTACACAGGAACATTAGAATTATTAGTATTAAAACCAGCTTAAGTTACTCCTGATAAAAACAATTATGTGTCAGTAAAAGTCCCATCAAAATCAGTCTAGCCATTCCTGAGGTTAGCCAGAACAAACAGACAGAAAAAAAATTAAAATTTCAATTTTGGTATATGTACAGTGTGTAAATCCATATGCATTTACTAAAAATTGGTTATTTAAATAAAATTTAAAAATCGACCCTTCAATTTTATTATTGGTATAGATCTATGCATTTTTGGTAGGTCTAAGAATATTATGTTGTAAACAATATTTTGTACCCCTAAGTGATAAGAATTTTTCTTGTAGTTTGTTTTGAGTATATAATGCATATAATGTTAATTCAAAATTACAAAATTCAAATAAATTATTACATTACAAATTTCATACACAAATTTTTATAATATATGTAAATGTTTAGCAAATCGCTGTTAAATACATACAACAAATTATGTATAAATAAAGAATAATGCGTAAAAATACATTTAAGTAAGAATTTCTTTTTAATTATTCTTTATAATTTATTCCATGTGTAAAAGTTTCTTATGAATCATTAGGATCCAAAATGTTATGCTTGGATTTTCAAATTTTATATAACTCTCTACTCCTGTTGGTCTTATAGCAATAGCCTTCCTCTAGGGCCTAGAGGAAGGCTTTGCTGAGGCCTTTGGTGTTAGATAGCCTATCTAACACCAAAGGAATTTTTTCAAATTGGATTGTAGTTCCTGAGATTCGCATGTTCAAACAAACAAACTCTTCAGCTTTATAATATTAGTATAGATAGAATGTTAAGATCACATTCATACAAAAATATACTAAAAGCATTCTTATAAGACATTCAATTGGTAAATAAAGCAGAAAAAAATAATAAAACTGATTTTATCTTTTTATATACACAATAGGGTTTATAAAAATGATGAAAAGGCAACATATACATTTATTTATTTATTTATAACACTTTACTATGCTAGTTAATAATACAAATTACTTAAAACGGAAACTTATAGCTAAACTAGCACAGAGGGCGGCCTTATCACTAAAGAGTGATCTCTTCCATATATTGTAAGGCATATTGTACATTGTAATTTATTTATATTGTAATTTACATTGTAATTTATTTATATTTTCTTTGTCATAGGATAAAGATGGTGAACAAAACACAACGGTCAAAGTGTATGAAAACAGAATCGAAGTGTTACTCCAAAAGGAGGAGCAGGGCTGGTGGCCAAGACTCACTGCACAACCACAGAAACCAGCATGGCTAAAGGTAAATGTTGTAAACTAGTTAACTAGCGTTCCGCTCGCGGCTTCTGCCGCATTGTATGCACTAAAACTTTTTTCGAGCATCATGCTATCCATTGATGAAAACAGAATGAAAATCGGTACAGTAGTTTTTGAGTTTATCGCAAAGAGACAGACATTGTGGAAGAATTTGTTTTAAAAACGTGATGACTGTAGTAAGTAAACATACCTATGTACCATTGAAAATCCACACAACTTTTAGCTTTCGAAAATTACAGACCATTCAAACAACAGGCAGGAAAGATTAATGTTTGGGATGTTTTTTTTTATATAATAAACTGGAGGTCCGCCCCGGCTTCGCCCGTGGTACATATTTCGCAATAAAAGGTAGCCTATGTCCTTTCTCGGGTATCAAAATATCTCCATACCAAATTTCATGCAAATTGGTTCAGTAGTTTAGGCGTGATTGAGTAACAGACAGACAGACAGAGTTACTTTCGCATTTATAATATTAGTATGGATTACCATATACATATTTAGTGGCACCTGTTCTTTTGATACTACTAACAGAATATTTCTATTTAATGTTTACAGATAAACTTTGATCTATGGAAAACGGAAGACGATCTTGAGGAACCTAGCGAGGAAGAAACCCGCGATGTGATGAAAGACTATCCCGGGATGTACGATCAAGTGCACAAAGAGGAGCTAGGTTATAGGAAAGGTATGTTATTTCAATATTTAGTTTTGTAGCAATTAAATTAGATTCATTAAAATGCAAAAAGACGCGGGTTCGAATCCCAGGAGGCGGGATTTCATCGACTTTTTACTTCTTTAAAAAAATTGTGACAACACACCAATTGACACAACGCCATCTAGTCCAAAAATAAAAGAATTATGCCATATTGTAGTGCATAATTTTTCTAAAATAAATAATTCAGAAAATCGCCTTTTATACCCCCATAAACATAAAAATGCAATTATTTTCGAACACACTCTCCTTTGCGCAAATATCAATTTTACCAAGCGGCAAGCGTATGGAAATCTTGCTGAAGGTCATTTAAATTTAAAATAAAAATATATAATTAAACATATTTGCCTCTTACAAAAATAATTAATAATAATATAAATCGATAAACTTAATCAATGTTTTGTCCCTTTCACATACATATTATTTGAGATAAGGAAGAAAGAAACAAAATATGTACTATATTAGTATTTTTTATAAAAAAATATAAATAAAGGGTATTGAGATATTATATAAAGGTGTTGTTTATGTACCTTATTATTACACAAATTATTTCGTCATTAAAACTGACAATACAAGATTTCGGTTCAATATTCTGTTTATCTGTTTCTTTATCAGTAAATTATTGTGGAATTAGATAATAGTTTTGGTGATTTAAAATATTAAGTATTTTTATGTAACATCTGAGTGAAGTTCTGTATTGAAGAATTAATATGGAGACATCTCGTGAAAATACGGAAGTGTCGAGTAAGATATATTCGTTTGGGAATACAAGATTTTTATAATTTTCCTAAGATTCAATGTCAATATAAAAGAAAATATTAATTTATTCATCTATATGAACATAATATTTTCTAAACGTTCCCGGTGTTACGAATACTTGGTTTAATATAAGTAGGATTATGAATGTTTATATTTTTAAGAAATCGGCTGTCAGTAGATAGTTTTATTCTATGTATGTACATTGTTTAATAATATTAATAAGCAAATTTTATAGCATGATAATAGGTAATAGGTATTATCAAAATTAATTATTTTATTTTGATAAATCCATATATTTATCGTCCACGGGATATTTATAAATTAAACCTAAAAACTGTTAGTGTCCCCAGAGAACTTTATAAAAATAATATTTTTTTTATTTATATAAACACTTTCTAAGCTATGTATAAGAACAATTTAAGTATAAATCATATATGTACTTAAATTGCTCTTTCAATCATATAGTAATCATAATGTTCTTAACATACCTACTGCGATACTGATCTATTAAACCAGTTTTTTTAATAAATAAAACCGGTCGTGTTACGGAAACAAAATAAACACGACATAAAATTTTAAATGATGCTATTTAAAATCCTTATTTATTTTTAATATGTAAGAGGTACATAGTTTATTTACTCCAAATAATTTTATTATCTCAAAATAGTTTTATTTCTTAGTTGAATAAACAGAACAATGTAGTTTAGAATCTAGATTATATTTGTTATAACAAGAGAGTATGTGCAAATAAATTCTCATGAACCCCCAAAATTACCACGAGCCCCTTTTATTCCTATGGACCCCGCGGGCTCGATACAACCACAATTATCTATCTATCCTTTAGAAATGACTCCGGCAATTACAGAAGACTACAAGAAGGTGTACCTCATTATATACAACCTGTTTCAATTCATCGGTTTCACTTACGTTCTAAGCGTAATGGGGGTGCGTTACGCGAAATTGGAGTATGACTCTGTGCCGGATACGTATGAACACGTGGGCTCTGCGATGAAGTTTCTACAACTGATGATGTTCCTAGAAGTCATGCACCCGCTATTCGGGTATACTAAGGTGAGTTGGTTTTTTAGGGGTTGCGAGAGTTTTTAGAAATTTATTCGTTAAGTGGGGGTTAGAGTGTAGTTGACAACAATTTTTTCAGTTACAAAAATTGTTTTTCAGTGTTTTTTTAGCATTTCAGTGCCCTACGTATTAAAATTTTTATAATATTTAATTTTTAACAGGAATAAGCTTGTAAATTTGCTATGTATGTATGTATGTAATAATAATTTATTCATTCTACAGTAATAAGTAATTTACTCATGAAAGCAAAGTATACTTCCCATTGAATAAGAAATAGTTTTGTCAAAACTTGTTCAGTCATTTTTAAAGAAACCAAATGTTTTTACCAATTGGTAGCTTTTAAAGCTCTTCTCTTTCAACTAAGACTAACAAAAGAATGCGTGTTAGTCGTTTAATAACTATAAAATGGGTATTGTAATTTAACATCATTAAAATAAACGTAAAAAAAAAAATCAAATAATTTAAAATTTATTTTTATTAGATATTTTTTTATTGTGAATAGGACTAAGCGCTTGACCACAATCTCATATAATTGTAATGTGTATATAAAAGGCTATTTATTATTATTTAAAGTTTAAACTTATTTTTTCACACTCCAGGGTAGTCCACTAGTGGCTTTCCTGCAAATAGGCGGTCGGGCGTTCGTACTATTCGCCATGATAGAGTCAGAGCCAAGGATGCAGACCAAACCGGTGGTGTTCTACCTGTTTGCTATGTGGAGCCTCATTGAGGTTGTCAGGTATAACATGAGATTATTAATTATTAAATTCTCAGGTCTCAAGCTATCTCTGTAACAAATTTCATCCAAATTGGTTCAGTGGTTGATGCATGAAGAAGATACTTCTTCTTCATGCATCAACCACTAAACCAATTTGGATGAAATATATAATATTATATAATATAATTGATGAAATATATAGATAAATTTATAATTGAAGTAGACAGAGTGATTACTTTCGCATATTAGTTAAGATTAAATCTATATACATTTATCGGCGGCGGCTGGATTTATAAACTATGTGGGCTGGTTATATCCTCTACATTGGGCATCTTGGGTAACTTCGAGCATCAAAAGACATAAACGGAATCTAACACTGTCAATAATAACTGAAATCACTAATGAACTGAAATTAATACTTTGTATAGCGAATCTAAACTCAAACTAATATAGAGACTGATATAGACTCGAACAGTCAAGTCCGCTCGGCACGAGATCCAATACTTGAATGCCCGTCCGCTACCACGGCCATGTCCAAGTGCACTCCGTGAGTCATGCGCTTGCGTTCGGTAATATCAGGGGGGGGATCTCCGACATATATAAAACTCAAAGGTGACTGATATAGTGATCTATCAACGCACAGCCCAAACCACTGGACGTATCAGGCTGAAATTTGGCATGCAGGTAGATGTTAGGACGTAGGCATCCGCTAAGAAAGGATTTCCCGAAATTCTTGCTGGAACGGGAAAAAACGGGGATGCACGTACAAAGTCGTGGGCGGAAGCTAGTCTACAATAAAATGTTTAAATGTATGTTTTATTGGTTGCAAGTTTCTAGTTACTAGCCATCATCTGATTTTTTAAGATTGTTACGGTGTGATAAACCAGTATTTGTAACAATCAACCTACTTGTCTGTAAATAAAAGTTGCTTGTCGGATAAGCCTTCTATGTTCTGCCACAAATATATTTTTCCCTATACCTACCAAATGCCATAAATATTCATTGTATTATTGAAGTGAAACTTCTGTATCGGGGTTAAAAAAAAATTTAGTGTAACATTTTTTCGTTACGCGTGACATTTTTCCGTTACACGCCATCTTTTTCTTATCCCTACCACGCGTGATTCGACGTATTTCTGTAAAGTTGCATATAGTAAATTATTTTTTGAAAAATAAGGTCATAAAGAAGTTTCACTTCTTACGTGTGTACACTACCTACATTAATTTGTTAGGGTTCTGAATATAATGTTTTTGTTTCCCAGATACCCGTTCTACATAGCGCAGTTGTACAACAAGAACTTCTATTTCCTCACCTGGCTGCGCTACTCCATGTGGATCCCCTTATACCCACTAGGCATTCTCTGCGAGGCAATTGTCATTCTTCGCAACCTTCCCTACTTCGAAGAAACCGGCCGATTCACAGTATCCCTACCAAATGAATGGAATTTCGCATTCCACATGCCTTCATTCATGAGGCTATATCTTTTGATCCTGGCTTTCCCCGGAATGTTTTTCGTAATGAAACACATGCACAAGCTACGAACGGTCAAGCTCAAGCCGAAAATTATCATCAAGAAATGCAAGTAGGTGAAAAAATTATGAAAACGAAAAAAAAATTTTTTTTTTTTGGACTAGCCATGTGCTCCTTGGAGTTTTTTGGTATGTAGGATTGTAATTTGATTTCAATATTAATTGGTGTTAGTCTCGGTGTCTATTATATACACGGTTTGTCGTGAAAATAAGTTAGGAGTTTTAGTAATTGTAAGTTGATAATTTAGTTTCTGATTTGCTGAATGTGAAAATTATGTATGTTTGCTCTATTTCATCAAAAATAGCTGTTATGAACGTAGAGAAACATTTTAAACGTTTAGACTTTAGAAGAGTAAAATCGATATGAAATGAATTTCAATTTCTTGAAGCTGTGTTGATATACAATGCTCAATGTTTTTTCCATATGAAAATACTCGTCTCTATCTAATCTTAACTTATTTTTGTGACACTACCATCATTTTTAGAATATCAATAAAATTAAAAACGTAATTAAAACACTACTAAGAATTAAACATTAATTATTATGCAATTTAGATTTAAAAAGTAAAGACATTATTAATTATATTTATTTATGTAGATAAAACATTGTTTTTTTTTTTAATTTTTTATGTACATGCATATGCAAGAATAATTTAAGTTTTGATTTAAAAATTGTTGGTCTCAATTTTTTGTTTTTATATTTTATCTTTTGTTACCGGTT
Organism: Colias philodice; assembly: GCF_061535455.1. Taxonomy (NCBI): domain Eukaryota; kingdom Metazoa; phylum Arthropoda; class Insecta; order Lepidoptera; family Pieridae; genus Colias; species Colias philodice. The sequence goes on from NC_143104.1 coordinate 3,247,741, forward strand.
ATGTTACTATTGTAATTTTATAAGAAATAAATGTGAAATAAAGGTAATATGAATATAATCGGATTGTTTTTTTCATTATAATCATAACATCATAGTTTGTACATACACGTGGGGCCGTATTATGACTTCATTTTTCCAGACAGTTTACGCCGTGAATTGAACTGACTGGCAAATTCATATTATACCATAATAAACCATGGCTGGTTATTGCGATCATAATATTTGCCAGTCAGGTTCAATTCACGGCGTAAGCCCCTATGCGTGGCACCAGAACAGTAGTCTATAAACACCTTATAAGGTGCATTATTATTTAGGGTAAGAAACAGATGACGGGGTAAATGCAATATCGTTAAATTAATACGTAACTATTGATTGATTAAACAAATATGAATAATATTATTATCAAAACCGTTTATTTTCATGCAATGCCTTCACAATATTCACAATAAAACGATGCTCTGAAGTGGTAATCACAATTTTCCGAATTATCCGACATCCGGATTTCCTCGAATGCGGAATGCTCTATACTATTTTTAATATGTACATTATATTTTAAGGATAAAGAAAATTTTTAACTATACCATTGAAAACCAGTTATTAAATGAACCGAAAAATATTATAGTATATGGATTTTGAAAACCCTTTGGATGTAGGTACATACTAGAATACTTTATGTGATTACATAATTGTAACATGCCTAACTGCAGTACTAAATTAAAATTGTCTTATTTGTTCTGTTACAATTTACAAATGTATAGCAATAATTATCAATAGGATTATATTATGAGCTCCTTAACCAAAATAGTTGAAGATTCTTAGAAAAGCACGGCAAAAAGGTTATACATGGGCTTTTAATGAAATAAAAAGCAATTTTCCTAATATAACCTTTAATTCAAACAACTACAATAAATATTCCTGAACTTCATACTATTACAGTATCAAACAGCGACATTATTACATCATAACATTAATCTTTATAACTTCAAAAGTTATCCGAACTTTCATAGTTGATTTTTACACAATAGCAGAAGAACAGGCATATTATATTTAAGCCCAGAAGTTCATTTCGGCTCTCTTGTACCACGCCGATGGTTCGGTGTGGGCGTAGAATTCATGGAAGATAGGTTCGACCAGTGCATCGGGGGGCACTAGTTTGTAGATTCGCTCACCGTAGTAGGTGCCGACCTGAAAATGGGGACATTAATTAATTATAGGTAAGTTAAATTTTACTTGAGGTATAAGGTATATTAAATTCAAGTTGGTACTAATGTTTTTTTGCATTAGTATAACTTTTTTACTTTTCATAACAATCATAATATGATGGGAGTTTATGTGGTTTTAAAGAAAATGTTGGAACTAGTATTTATGATGTGTATCTAAATATTTCTTAGAAAAACTCTTGGTTATCAAATTAGGAGACATATTAAATTAACAACAATTTCATTATAGATAGATAGATGGTAGATGCTATCACATTACTGGCTCATATTATAATCTAAGTGAAAGATGCACAGATACAGTTAATAGGCTAGAAGCACAGAGGTATCTTTTTATCCTACTTCTAAGACAGCGGTTGTATATGTAGTATATTATTTGTAGTCTGTGTCAGCGGTGACCTAAACTAGTAATTGATTATTAGTAATTACCTCCCATCCAGGAACATCGCGCATAAGCTCGGCCTCCGCGTCGCGGTTTCTGCGCAATTGTTTCAGATATTCGCGGTCCCTCTCTGCCAACATCATTGGGTAAATAGCCATCTTAGCAGAACGCATCTCTATTCTGTCCTTATCAACCTTTTTGGAGTTCAAATAGTATGCATATGCAGACACTACTGTCACACCAAGATACCCAGCGAACCATGTCAAGCCTGAAATTGTAGCGCCAAATTTTAACTTGCATAATTTTTACTGTAGATTGGGAGTGAAAACTTTATTTCAAATTTGTATTTCATTGTATTCCTTATTATTGACTAGAGTCTAGTCACTAGACTATAAAAGTAAATTATTTAAAACCTGGTATTAATACTGTTATTTAGAAAATATTATAGCGGACAAGTGTAAAAAAATATAATTTTATCTGAGAGAAACATAACCTAAATTATTACATAATAATACCCCAATATTTTCTGATAGGACTGTCAAACTTACCGCTAAAGTATGATTTTGCCGGGACTCTTTTAAAGGGAATCGACTTATATCCCCCTGGAGGAGGCAAGTCTTGTTTTCGAGCTATTTGGCAAGCCTCAGCCATTTTTTGGCTTTTTAATTTCGACAGAAAATCATCTGTAAACTGTCAAATTTGTTGTGATGGCCATTGACAAGAGTCACCTGTCAGGAGCAATACCACAAAGTAAAGGAAAACCTTTTTAATCTCCGATTTAGTGGCTAGATACATGTTTATTTGCTCGACCGAATCTATCAAAATAATCCTTGAAAATAGACTAGCTGATATAAAGTAGCCACATAGCTAAGCATGTAATACTATTTCTCTATTTAGATTAATATGCTTTCAAAAATAAATATCTATATACTCTTTGAATTTAATGTCTTCTTATAACTTCAAACCGTAATCAAACATCCGTCCTATTTTGCTAAGCAACGAATAAACAAATTTTGATAAATAAATTTATTTCAAACTTGTACATAAAATGGAATCTGATACTATAAATGAAGAAGTTCAAGTCAATTTACCGGACCCACCAGATGAAGAGAGAGAAATAAAATTAAGACCCTTAGAACGAATTAAGTTGCATCCAAAGGCGCCAATAGAACCAACAGCATACGGAAAGGGTAAAAATTTTAGCCGACCCTGGATTCTTCAGGACGGTCGAGATGCCCCAGCTAAGGGTAGTGAAATGCGCAATAGCTTCGGTGTTCCTAAAAAAGCTCCACATAGTGAAGGTAAAAAAAAACTTGTTAGGTAAGGGAAACGTATGAAACGCTTAGGTACCTGTATCATAATAATGTAAGATTTGTTGTTATTTCATAGGTATTCGAAAGCGCATGTTGAAAGACTTCTTTTGGGAGCAGATGCTAGATGAAGTTATAGAAGAATTAGCAACGTCTCAACCAGTAGCCGATTATTGCACAGAATATGAATCCAATTTCATTAAAGATAATTTTGAACCACGCAATCTTGAAGTCACTGCTGATAAAAATGTATGTACGTCTTGGCTAGACTAAGACTAATCTTTAAAAAATTCACGTCCCGGCTTCACCCGGGATAACTAAAAATGTAGTCCTTGTTTCTCGCGATAGATGTCGCTAATGGCGAAAACTAACCAGTATTTTTAAAATAGGTCAAATAGTTTTTGAGTTAATTCGTGAAAAACAAAATATCTTTCTTGAAAAATAGGAATATTATGTTTTTATAATGTGAAAATATACCTACATATCTGTTTGCTCTTGTTGTTTTCTAGATGCATTTAAAATACCCATTGTACGGAACCGGGTCTAGTGCTGTGACATATTACAGCGAAAGCGTGAAAAAGACTGGCCCAGTAAGTTTAAAATATATTTATTATTTTAATTAACATAACATATTTTAAGATACTTAATAAACTGATTCTTTTCAGGGTGAGATATTAGAAAAATTCCGTAGATGCCAGTACTTCACCAAGCCAATGGAGGAAAGGCTGGATAATGGATGGGTTTTGTAGAAGGTTTTTTGAAATAAAATTCGTGTCAAATGTTAATTCGTTTTTTATTTTATCCAAACATAGAACAAATTTTGTACATAAATTAAATATTATTCAAACAAGTAGTTTCTAGTTTGCAGTCTACACTATTTAAAACAATAAGTCGTCATCATCCCAGTAGTGAGGATAGCATACTGGCTTGAAATCACCGGCAGAAACCGTAGTGGTTGATAAGCCGCTCTTGGAATTTACGTCTACAAGATCCTTTAGTGAATCGCTCTGTCTGCTCGATACTGAAGGTGTCTCCGATATATCTGGGAAGCAGTCATTTTATATTCAACATATTCGGTTAATATAAAAAAATCGTCGATCTTTCATCGAGCGCGGTAATAATTTACTTATAGAATTAAAAAGTGTGGATTGAACCTTCAATTCAAAAAATTGCCTATTTTATAGTATGAATTTATGGTAGTTATTCTAATAAGAATTTTGAACTGAAAAAAAATACAGGAACAAAAAAAAATGTTCTCCATCTTACCACTGGAATCTCCGCATACTTTCCTTTCCACGGGCTTGGGCAATATGCGTCCAAGATTTTTCTTTGCCTTCACCATTTTCAAACGGTGGTATTCTTCACGTTCCTAGGATCACAAAATGTAATATAAATTTATTAAAATTGTGAATAAATTTCCCTACAAACATCATAAATTACGTTCTATCAAGCGCTCAACAATTTAAATATTTGTATAATATTTGTGACCAGTGATTTTAGTGTCAACAGAAATAGTAAAAAATGCTTAAGTACCCTTTCATCCATTTCAGTTAAGATATAATTTTCAGTATTGCGTAATTTCGGCAAGATCACTTTCTCTATGCCATTGACTTTCCTGAAACGTGCATAGATATTTTAAACGGATTTTGTCGAAAGCAATTTTATATAGATCAGATTTTTTTAATACCTGAGAGTAGTACGAATAGCTTCATCTAAAAGTAAGCAAATGTTTCTCAAGGAGGCAAACTTTATAAGGATTTTAGTGACTTCTCGAAAAGCACGTTTCGTTTCACTCGTGCGATGACCGCCAGCACCTAAACCTGCGTAGCGGAAGGCATCGCCTGCCGTATGGTCCTCAATAGCTTGAAGTGACACGGTTGGGACCCCAGATATGTTTTCAGGGACTCGTTGAACACGGATTTGAGCCTGTTATTAGTTTAAATAATATTAGATAATACGTATACAAAATACCTATTCATAATCTGTGATCAAGATGGATGTTTTGTTTGCTTGATTAAGTTAATTATTTAAGGTTGGGAGGAATTTGCCTATTATTTAAAAAGCTACAGCTTTCTCAATCAAAAATCTAAACTGTAAAGCTTATGAATCAAGGATATTTTAGCTTACCTGGCCAACATTTTCTAAAACTAACGCATTTGATTCGCCATTAGTAAATTTTATAGCTGCAAGAGAAATGTAAGCCTCTTTCAAAGTATGGCCGAGTAAAGCCTGGACTGTAGCTAGTTCAGCGGCTGCCTGGCGCCCTTTGAAGCGTAGGGCTTCAGCCTTTCTCTTTAATAGCTGATATCCTTTATTGACTTTTTCTTGGCGTTGTTTTATTTCACGCAACATAAACAAGGATGCAGTTACAGGATAACGGTTTTCAGAGTTCATTTTTTTAAGATTTTTTGAAAACTGCGTTGTCAAAATGTTGACCGTGAATGACCGTTGTCAAACAAAATTTTCTCTCATTAATAGTTTCAAATAGTTTTTATAGTTTATCAGCTAAATCCACAGGCTAGCTTTAACATTATAAGAGCTAGCGCGCACGAGCAACTTTGTCTCCGCAACTATTTTGTCTCTCCCATCAATTGTATGGGGAGTTGCGTCGCTACGTGCGCGCACTTTCATACTAGCCCATGGGTGGAGAGACAAAATAGTTGCGGAGCGCGCGCACTGTCTTAGAGCTAGCGCGCACGAGCAACTTTGTCTCCGCAACTATTTTGTCTCTCCCACCCATGGGCTAGTATGAAAGTGCGCGCACGTAGCGACGCAACTCCCCATACAAATTGATGGGAGAGACAAAATAGTTGCGGCGACAAAGTTGCTCGTGCGCGCTAGCTCTATGAGTTTGTTTGAATGCGCTAATCTTAAGAACTACTGGTCAAATTTGAAAAATTCTTTTGGTGTTGGATAGCCCATTTAGACCAACAGAAGCGCAGCCACGCGGATGAAACCACGAAGAGCAGCTAGGTATAAAATAAAACCTTTCTCGGAAACCACGCCTATTGTAATACTGTGACCACGCTGTCCATTATTGAAAACGTGGTGAAAACAGAATAAAATCGGTATAGTAGTTTTGGAATTTATAGCGATATGAAGTAATTAGTAAATGATACTCGAAATAAATAAATAAAAAACATGTTTGGATTCATAATATATATTTTATATTACAATTATTATACCTATACATTTTAAAAATGTAAACTTTATTCTAATTTAATTATTCAAGCAGTCTCTGTCAATTTTACAGTACACTATAGACATATTATTATACGTTCTCGCAGGCACAACACATATAACTATCTAAGAATACAGTTCATGTTAATGATAGTCAGTGTAAACCCTACTTGTGCTTTAGGCTCTTCCTTCACAAATGAATGGTCATACGCTGTTTAAAATCCCATATTAGCGTCATTGAAATAAAACCCGTCCATTGGATTGACTGGACCTAGGAAGACGAAATCATTCGAGCCCAAAAGCACATTGTCGGGTTGGGGTAATTGCTAGGAATCCGGAAGAACGTCCGTATCGATCATGTTCTCCAAATCTCAACTGTCCTGCCAATAATTATAATTTCCCGGCGGAGGCGGGACCGGCATCGGAGGCCCATTCGGGGGCACACCCGGGCCGTAGGGGGAGCCCTGCGGCGAGCCGTATCTAGGCCTGAACCACGGTCTACTCGTGTATTGATACTGATTTCCCGCATATGCTGCTAAATTCTGCCCTGTCGCGTTCGGATAAGGATTCTGATTGGGCGGATAAGCCACGTTAGGCATGCTCGGCGCTGGATAATTCTGATTCGGGATCGGCGTAGACGACGGCGAGAAGTTAGTTTGCGTCGTGTTCTGCGATATTGGCGTGTTTCCCGTACCATAAGAAGGATTAATAGTCTGTGCTGTCGATCCATTCGCCGGGTAGCTAGGTGGCTGGTTAGTCGTTTGGTTTCCATTGTAATTTTGGCTTTGGGTCGTCCCGTTGGCCGTGTACGTCTGTTGCTGTCCAGTCGGGTTTGTTGATGTAAATGACGCCGTTGGTGTCGTATTTCCTTCAGAGGTAAAAGTCTGCTGACTCTGACTTTGAATTGACGACCCATATCCTGAATCTTGAGACGAAGATGAAATATAATTCGTTTGATTGTTTGTCGCGATCGTAGAATCTGTGGTATCGGTGGAAGTAGTCTGTCCATTGCCGTTGCTGGGAGCCGGAGTGGTTGGTTCTTGCGTCGGTGGTATCGTGTATTGAACGTTGGGGTTCGATGGCGGCATAGTAATGGCTCCCGAATTAGCTTGCATTATGTACTGCGGTGGTAGACCGGGATACTGCGATGTGGGAGTCATAAACGAGTTCTGAGGAAGTATTTGTTGCATCGGTGGCGGTTGTGACACGGGAATATTTTGATTGGTAGCCAATGGCGAAGCGGGTGGCGGGGCAGCTTGTACTATGGGTATAGTTCCCGACAAATTAGCGTTTGTTAATTGCTGTCCAGCGAGTGCAGCGTTTAATTGCTGTGCTGAGAGTTGATTGAGATTGATGCCTGCTGGCATGAAGTGGGAATTCGGAGGTAGATTCATGGGCATAAGGGGCATATTGTATTGTACACCTCCAGGCATTCCAAGTTGGTTCGGTTGCACCACTGTTACGTTTTGCCCCGGTTGTAGAACTTGCTGGCCAATAAGCCCAGGTGGTAATGCGTTTTGAAGATTAAGGTGCTGTTGGTTTGTGGGTATCATGTACACTTGACTATTCGGCTGGCCAAGTACTGTAGGCATTTGATTAACATTTATTGGGTTCTGTAGTACAGTCATTCCCTGCGGAACGGTTATCATTTGAACGTTTTGAGCGGTAGTCTGAAGTTTATTGGTGGTCAAATCTTGTTTCTGTCCATCTTTGCTCGTTTGTATTTGGATGGAATTTCTATCTATCTGCTTTATGTACATTCCATCGTGTGTTATCCCCGACGCTGATACGCTATAAAAGAAAAACAATAATTTAAAAAGATAGCTATAGAAATAAATTAGTTTACAAGAAAATTCCAGAAATCCATGAACAGGAATCTCGAATTAATAAAGTTTTAATTACGCGACAAACACAATAATTACAGTTGTATATCTACTTTTATTTGACTAGAATGTAACCAATTGATTGTGTGGGTATTATTTTTTAAATGATTATACATATTAAAAAACTACTCACTTTGTTTGCTGACCGGAAGACACATGAATGATGGTTCCATGAGCTGGATTGATTTTCATCCCCATGCTGACCACAGTGTTGTCTTTAGCTAATTATAGAAAATACAGCATTAAATTTATACATTTCCAAATAAATATACAGAGTAATAAATAACATTTAAATCTACGCATAGCTCAAGGTGTTTCGTTGTCGCAGAGCGCTGGATAACCTGTGTAAAAGAATAACTTGTAAAAATTACAAAGAACACTGCTTCTCGGCTTCGGACAATATTTGATTGTACTGCAGGCACACAGGCTACCTATGAAGGTGCAGGCAATATAATCCCAGATGCTGCTCTAATGCTAATTTGAAAAAGTAATATTAAAAAGCTCCAATACTATTGAAACAGCAATGTTCTGGAAAAAATCTCTAGCTCTCCGGAACGCACACAGGCTTTAACGCAGAGACGCCTTTGACCTATTTAAAGAAACATAAATCTTCTTTGCTATTTGTTGTATCTCATCGCCTGTCGTAACTCGTGAGTTGCACCGAAGCTAAAGCAAAGTAAAAGAAGAGCTTATCTAATGTAATACTGAGTTATTATCTGGATTGTTTAAGCTGCACGAGGCCACATGCCAAAAGATGTTGTAGAGCCATGGTGATTTTTTTAGGTACAGCTAAAATTTTAAAGAAACGAAAGTAAAAAAATGTAAAACAGTCACTACATGCATATCTAAAAAGAAAGATTTAGGGACAATGCTATAATGCAAACGAGAGTGATTTAATATGAAAAATAATGACGCAAATTGCCAATTGATAAAAAATGTTTACGCAATTTAACGCCAATATGCAAATTATTAATTACGCATAATTTTAGCACTCATGCGAGAATTAAGAAATAGATTCCGCTATTGCTCGTTGTTTATCTAATTTAGTTGCATCTAAAGACGACTCTGCAGATATCTATACAACAATTTAAAAAAATGTAGATGAAAGCGCTGACACAAAAATATATTATGTTGAAAAATCGCAAACAAAATGAGAGCTAAAAATAAAGTAAATTTTTGAAGGATTACAGGAAATTCACGTCAAATTAATCTGTGTTCTAAATAAAGAATAAAATTAGATTACATTTAACATACATGCAATAGTTTTTCCCACGTGTCGCCAATTCTACTCAAGAAGAGAAGACACTCTATGCAAGCGTAACAGAAAAGTTCTGAAAAGGGGCAAAATTTAATTCTGAACAGAAGCTTCGATGTCGATCCATTCTTAGATAAGTTGCATGTTTTTCCCTGCAATTCTTTTCAGCTCCTGTATATCTCGTACCTGTTTTTACTTACAAATAAATAGAAAAAAATTGGTTGTCTGTAAAGTCGGTTTACTGACGATAGTTGAACTTGACAACGTCAGATTGTGCTTCTTTGTTGCTCGTTCCGCGCTCTCGCTTGCAGTGCAAGCCTTACATGGAACGCCTCAGAGCGAGGTAACGCCGCATGAGTCATGTTTTTTCGTGCGTGCAGCCGGCGCTATCGAATTATAAGACGTTGTCACGTCAAAAAAACTTATAAATATGGACGCTGAGCTATAAATCAATTGTAGCTGAAAAGAGACAACAAGAATGATGCTGTAGGTAAATATTTTCCTGAAAGTACACTATGAAAAAAAAAGATCTAATGCGCAGCTCAATGTAATGGGTTTCTCCTCCTTTGGCTGAAAATATCTCCATCTATCGCGTGGCTAAATAAATAGTAATAACATTAAAACAATAAATGCAAGAAATATAGAAGTAAGAAAAAATTGCGAAGCAGGATTCCTATTAAAAACTATTATAAATCTACAACAAAAACACATAAAAATTATCCTGACAATCTATACATATAATAAAATCGTAGGAAAGTCAAAACTGTACATTGAATATTTTTTTAAAAGAATACATATTCCATGATCTATAATCGATATAGAAGCCAAAAATATAGTTTTTAGAATTTTTGTCTGTTTGTCTGTTTGTCTGTTTGTCTGTATGTTTGTCCGAGCTAATCTCGAAAAGTACTGCATAGATTGACTTCAAATTTTGCATGAATATTACTAACAGGTCGAGTGAGGTTTTTTTAAACATATTATCATGCTATCACCTCCGGGGGAGGAGCTGTGAACCTTTACTTTTCTTACGTATTCCGTGTACTACGACAGCGTACAATCTAAAGACTCATGTTTAAATGTTGTTTTTGAGTAAGCCATGCTATTATCTAGCTTTACACTATAAAAACTACGTCATTTACGTAATTTGGGCAGAGAAACTGTTTAATGAATCTTAGTACTATAAAGACAAATTTGATTCAGCGCCATCTATGAGATTTCGTAAAAATCAAATCAATTTACATGTTAACACTACTGAACACAATGTTAAAAATTAATAATTTAAATATAATTATGTTATTTATTTATTTAACTCTTTAACCCATAATAAATCTTCCCTTCCCTATAAGGTGCGCTTATAATTCGTGTGAATATACTACATTTTTAAAAGTGAGGGTAGATGTATATTATTTTAAGTCAAACTTGACACCATTACAGTTAATCTAATATTGATTGTGTTCATTGGTTACATTTTTAAAAATCTTCGTGTTTTAATAATTCGATCACGAGGCGGGACTCTAATACAAAAAGGTTAGTTCGTTGATAATTATTATTCCTTCATCATTTACATGTTGTTAGTAATAATATACTTTGACTGTTAATACTTTTGTTCAGTATTTATCTGTATGATTATTGCTTGGTAATTAATATATTTTCATGTCGTATACCTAATTATAAACATAAGTGTGATGTGAAACTAGCTGGATTTATTTTTACACACTCACAGTCTTATATTTTGTGTTAATGTTAAAATAGTATTAATAATAGTGTAAATCATAATATTTTTTCAAAGTTAAAAATATTTCCTTTTTTCTGATGGTGTTGCCATCGAATTAAACCGCGCTGTCGTTTCGTTCACAAAAAGTCATGTTATTAGGACCGAATATGTAGCCGCCTCAACTTACGGAAACGAGAGTAACCTGCGTTGTCTGTTAGTTATTGTATAGTCGAATTTAACGTTACATGGAAATTGGAATCTAAATATATGTATACCTACTTATATTAAATCTGTAGAGGTCAATTCTGCACATGAAATATATTTCCTAAATAACTATTATTTTTCATATTCGTGAGCAGAGCAGCAACTCCATTTTTAAGCTTTCGTCGCGTGTGCGTTCTTAATGCGTGTATCTTAATGGTTAAAGCTACACAGAAATCAAGTATAAAAGAAATGTTCTCCATATTATATAAAAAATATCTCCCGACATCATAAATGTCTATCTTTTATGGTTGAGCTTAGGAGTTCAAAGCTTCCTGATTATATTTGTCTACTAGCTGTCCCCGCGACTTCTTTCGCGTGGAATAGTGACTATGGGACCTATGACCATGGGCTCAGGGTGGGGCAACAATAAAAAATCATTTTTATTTTCATGCTCCCACTCCCGCGCCCACTCGCACTCCCACGCCATATGCCACGTTCAGTCCCAATCCCACGCCCACGCCCACTCCCCTTCACAATTAGTACCTACGAGATCAAAGCCAGGGTAAGCGCCCCACCCAGCCCCACCGTGGCTACGCCCATGCTGAATTACTACTTAAGATACAATTATTGAGTAAATACGTACTAAAGTCCGGTCGCGAAGCAGAAAGAATTTCGTACAATGACCTCTTTACCTACTGACAGTGGTCATAAACATTTTTGAATGAAGTGCAGTTTACATGAAATATTTGGAGGAGAAAATGTTTTTTACTAAATGTCCTCTATTCATTTACAATACTTATTAGTTAGTTACATTTTAACTTTTTCAATAACAACGATATATTATATAAAAAAAAGTGTGCGTGTACACACATAAGAAGTGAAACTTCTTTATGACCTTATTTTTCAAAAAATAATTTACTATGTAGGTACAATATTACAGAAATACGTTATTCTAACACGCGATTTCGACTTAGGCGGATTTTGATTGGACATAAAGAGTTTGAGGTTTATTCTTATAAATTTTGAATTCACAAAATCATAATTGAACACCTGACACCAATCAAGCAAACACAAACCTTACGCTCTCAGGTTAAAGGTTTACAATCCCTAAGGACGGCGGTCATTGCACCTGTGCGAGCAAGACACATTATTTTTACAAGGGAGTGACAGTGACAGGTAATAACAGGTTAATGTACGAAATTCTTCCTGCTCCGCGACCGGACTTTACCATAAATAATTAAAAGAATTGTTATTAAAATTTCTTACTAAACTGAGCTAAAAAACTTACGTACCAAATTATTAAAGAAAATCAAGAAATGAAATGCCTAACCTATACCAAATAGTTACTACATAATGTAATTAAAAATTATGATTAGTATATAATATCGAAAATCAAAAAAGAAATGCCTAACTAATTCTACGTAAAATTTCTTTTAAATTATGTCATATTATTTTTTAGGAACCAGGGGGGGGAGAGGAGCAAATTCTATTTCCTTCCTTTCTTAAACGGATGTTTTTAATAATCTATGGTGTAGCCACTGATCAGCTTAATCAAATCCAGCAACAAATCCAAATTAGATCTTTCCTGTCTCACGCACGTAACTAAAGGCTGAAGAGAGAGAGAGCACGTAACTAAACCGTTTAGACGAAGAAAAGTGTATAGAAAAAGGAATAAATAATTTCATAAACTTCCCGACGATCTTTAAAAATAAATTATAACTTTCATTTTTTTCATTCCCACTTTTTATATGTAGGTATAATAAGTGGATGAACCAATTTTGATACACTTTATCTAAGAACCAGCGTCGGAAAATATTCTGCCTAACAAAAAAAACCGCATCTAATTCGGTTTACCTGTTAGCCAGCTACGGTGCCATAGACAGACACACACACACACACACAGAAATACATAGCGGCCAAACACATAACACCAGTCTTTTTGCGTCGGGGGTTAAAAATATAATACGACATAATTTAAAGGACATTTTATGTGGAAAATTTATTTATTTATTTATTTATTTATTTAAATAAATAAATAAATAAATTTTCCAATACACCAGGGTAGATAATTTTTGAAACAAAAAAAAATCGCAGTAGGATGAAACCCATTAGAAAAGGATATGATAAAAATGTAAGGAAAAATAAATTACGGTCAATCGAAGTTCGGGAAGTGGGAGGGGGGGGAGCTTTTAAGAGAAAAAAATGGTTTCTCTCGATTTCTCGATAATAATAACACCTGCTAATTTTTTTCTACATATTTTAATTGTACAGACATCACTTTTCCACAATTTTATTATATGTATTGCTTCACAAGCATTGGCAGACGACAAGCGCTTGTCGCCATCCGTCGCGATTTGAACTGAGCGTTCCCACGGCATGTGTGCGTATGGCAAGCACTGGCGAGCGACAAGCGCGCCGATTCCCATGGCATGTGGTGTGGTGTGGCGCGGTCGGATTTGTGAAGCAAACATGTCGTGGGAATCAGGCTTTAACTTAATTTTTATTCACCCGCATCAGTGCCACCTAAAAAATCTTTATATCGAAATTCGAGCAAAGTTAAGAAAATGAGAAAAAAGAGTTCTCAAGGATCGTTAGAGATAAGAGGCTTACTATTGACCGAAAACAACATGTGTTATGCCGACCCTGAAACCGCTTCACAACGAGAATTGCGGCTCACAGCTGACCGCGAACGGCATGTACTATCCTGTGAGACCGAAACCTTCACTGAGAGGGTATAACGTCTCACAGCTGATCGCAAATGGCATATTGTACTATCCCGTGAGACCGAAACCCTCACTGAGAGGGAATTACGTCTCACAGCTGATCACGATCGTCATATTTTATCTCGAGAATCTGAAACTTTTACTCAATATGAAGACCGTTTGACAAATAATAGGGTGCACCATAATATTATTCGATCTCTCGAAGATGAACATGAGCATAAGCAATGACTAGAGTAGGGACGCGAATATTACCATTATTTGAGACAAGAACGATTAATAAGTTTGTTTAATGAAAGATTAAGAATTGAAACTATTGGTCTCTTGAAACGGACGAATAGCGAGAGGCCCGTCTTACTGCAGACAGATTTCGACATAGTCTTAATGACTTAGAGGTAAACATAGAAGATCAATCTACAAATTCGGTGGTGTGGTCCGACAAATATAAAAGTGGGTTTGCTTATAACCTCACAATTGATTACCTACAGATCATCTTCTGTATAGGCGATATTAACGTAGTATGTTCTTTTTGTAATGCTTTAAAGTGGAGTAAGGAGTCGGCTTTCGTTTGAAGATACGCCGGAACCTTTGAAATCACTACTTTTAAGTTTTAGAGGAACATGTGCAATCTAAACAGTTCTTAGACAATATTAGCTCTTATAGTATTGCGTTTTAAATGATCCTTTGGTGCTCAACAATTATCAGATGCTCCTTTCATTCTTACTTTTAAGATACAAGGTCAAGTTTATCATTTGATAGGATCCCTTTTGCCTGAAGGCCAACCTAAGTTTCTTTAAATATATTTTGTATTCGACTACGACGAATAATCGAATACAAGAAATCAATATTTCTCGAATTTAAAACTGAACTCATTTCACAATTTTAGAACATGTTAATTCATCAGGTTAATCCGTATATATGCGTTTTAAATCGACATTAGAAGCTTTTCCTCAAGATGGTGATATTAATATAAAATTGGTATAAATGCCGATAGACGGAAGTCTATCAGCACTCAGGAATTCCCTGAGCGTGTTATAACGCCCAGGCCACAGTATTACAATTTTTCCTACAGTAGGGCGACGAATGTATTTTCGCATAGCAACGGAGGGGAACTCGTGGGGGGTAAAGTGACGCGGGCCACGTACCACAAACATGCTTAGTTTGTGGTACCGAGCGCGAAAGAAAGTCATCGTGTTTTTAGTAAAGTTACTATGTAAACTAACGTAATTTATTACTTAGGTACATATTCTATAATGGTGCGCTCAAACTGTTAATCTACATTTAATTTAGATTATTATTTTAATTACTAAGAAATGTAGAATTTAAATCACATTCATTCATGTTTTCCTCAGATATTCGATGTCTATGATTTTCGATGATTTTAAGATTTTCTTATCAGAGTATTCAATTTTAATGTAGTTAAATTTTATAAGAGACAATTAAGAACATTCAAAAATAAAGTGTCACGTATTTTTTTTAAACGACGAATGACGAAAAACGACCGAATCGCGGACGAAGTCGCGGGCAACAGCTAGTTATTATAATAACATGAAAAATGCCCGAGATGAGTTCAAGGATTATTTTGGGTATATTTCCATTTTTAGCTGGATTTCTCCAATATTCTAGACATTTTTAGAGCTGTAAATAACATTGCGATTTAATCCGGTAACAAATCTCGGTAATATTTCGCTGAAATCTTCAATGTACCTGCAACTGGAGTCCAGGAGCGCGAATCTCGAGAGTTCTTGTCCTGGCTATGCGACCTGTGCCATCATATGAAACAATATACACACACACCTTTAGACACCATTTAAAACATTTAGAGGCAAAAATTTAATTAAATCCTAACCATATTATAAATGCGAAAGTTTGTTTGTTTGTTCACCCTTCACGCAAAAACTGCTGAACCGATTTTCATGAAATTGGCACACACATTGAGGGTGACTAGGATAGTTTTTATCCAGAAAGTTCCACGGGAACGGGAACTATGCGGCTTTTCTTTTGACTACGCGGGCGAAGCTGCGGGTGAAAAGCCAGTAATAATTATTAATATAATGGTAATGTTACTGCTGACGCTCTTGGATACCTTTTTGTTTTGGTAATATTTATTAAGTGATGTTTAGAAGAATTAACTTTCGTTAGACAATTTGTAATACACATAAGAATTTAGATTTTAATCAATGTTTTAGAATTTAGATGATGATCAAATCCTACTAACAATTCGCCTTTCGTGAGGCTTAATTTTTTTTTTATAAAATGAGTATTTTGAAGTCACCTACAATTAAAAAAAAAACTTATTTTGTTGAACTCCAGGCTTCCGTAGAATCTTCGTAAAAATCTTCTTCGTAACATCTCTGTCATAGAGGCCAAATGAGCGAGATAATTTGGAAAAATTCTAACCTGTAATAAGGATATTTAATATCTACATTTGCATTTACACAACCATGCATTTTCTGTACATGTTTTTTTAGTATTTATTTTTTTTTAGTTTATGAGTTATCCATACACCCATTGTTTTGCTGTTATGTAAAAACGATTACAAATTTTGCTCTGAAGTGCCAATATTTGTCGATGTAGCTTCGTAAACTTCTGAAAGAAAATAAATTAGTTTTCAATAGAAATGACATAGAACTCACCCAGCAGGCGCAATAGGTCGCAATTGTAACTGACTCGGCGTTCCATCAGACAATCTTTTTTGACCGCGTGACTCTTGTGATATATTCTTTGTATTTGTTGACGACGTCTGAAAATTGACAATTTTTCATATAAGATAGGAGAAAATATATAATTTATTACGATTACATTTAATCTACAGAACCCAAAATACCAGCTAGGTGAGAAATTAAAGGCATGAGAGATAGTTGTTAGCGGGATTTGTATTTTTTGAGGTGTCAAATGGGTCAATATTTGGGCTTTTCAAAAATGACCCTGATCTTTATCTGTTCTTCTTGGCTGCATAAATAAGTATCATCCCTACTATTATTATAAATGCGAAGATATGTCTGTTTCTTTCCATTTTGATTTCGGTCGCGACGGTGTGATTTTTTGATATGATTTTTTTTTTCTTGTAGATAACTAGGGGGCTAGAGACTACTTTTACCGCGATGAAACATCTAATTTCAGACAGTTAAAATGCGGATTTAAATTACTGGGAAATTATAAATAGCGCTATATTGTAATTTCAATAAAAATTTTTAATAAATTCAAATAATAATATTAGGTATAACATAATTTAGTATTCATGTAAGTATTTAGTTACGAACAAATGATTTCTGGATAGAAAAGTTTAACAAGGACAGCATAGATTTGCAAACAATTAACAAAAGAAGTAAGCAAAAGATAAATAAAATTAGTATGTGGAAATGCTAATGTAGAATACATATTGCATTTGCTCACTGATATTATTTGCGGCGACGAGGCTTGGCCGGTCGATATAATGTTTATAAGAGGAGCACTGCTTGCTATGGGCTGTTGAGAAAATTCATATTCATTACTTAAATTGATATTTTTGAAATGAAACTTCTTTAGGCGTGTTGAGAGTAAAATTTCGAAGTCGCGATGAGGCAATACCGTCACATCATGGAAAAAGGCAACAATTTTGGTATCTTTGAATTTTGCTAAAGAAGTTTCACTTCTGACATGTGTGCTCGGCACACACGCTGTTTTTTATAATAAAAATGTTACAAAAATTACATGTATGTGCTACAGCATAAACATCCTTTCCCTAACATTTATTGAAGAAAAAAATTTCAATTTATAAAACAAAAAACTTCTTAATATTGAAATAAACAACTGCAATATAGTTTTAACATACAACATATTATCATAATGCAGTTTTTGTAAATCCAATGGTAAATAATTTTACAGTACTATACTGATACAAAAGTCAAATTTAATAAAAAAAATTGATTTTCACAAAATTTTTACCTAAATTCATTATTTTTAAAATAAAGAAAAGTGCAAAATATTTTTATTTTGTTTAAATAAAAAAACGAACAAACCTTTTGGTTTAGCTGCATTATTGTTCCAGTGGCTTGTAATTGCTGCAACTGAGCTGCCGATAGTGGCAAGGTTGTTTGTTGGAAACTATTTGCCGGAGCAATCTGGAAATAATTTTTAAATTATTAATGCAGGAATAGTTTTTACGTACTTATAAAAAAGTGGTTTGGATATTGTTAGTGTGGTTAGGCATTCTAATAATGTAAAAATAATATAGTCATAGTAAGTATGTTAAAAAAAAGGTATAGTAACTGTCTATATTTTCATATTTATCACAGACTAGCGACCCGCCCCGGCTTCGCACGGGTGCAATGCTGATACTAAAAACACTACAGAAAAACTGTGAACGTAGTAAGTATATAAAAACATAGCGGCCTGCTCCGGCTTCGCACGGGTATAAAATATATGTATATAGCCGGGCCGCGGCCGGACGGTACCGCCACAAACGCTACGTCCCGCAATTTTAAAATCTGTAATATCTTCGAAAATATTCACTTAAATCATACGGTGTAAAGGGCCATATAGATCTATATTAAATGAACAATGTATTCAAGGTATTTAATTGGTTAAGGATTAATGCTGTATTGGTTAAAATCGCATCGAAAATTAGCCATTATTTGTTGTAAAAAGTAAATGACAAAAAAAAGTTATTGTGGGTTATCCATAAGAGATAGACATATACCATCGCGGACTTTTCTGTAGACCTTTTCAATGAGTATAATACTTAGTACATTATTTTGATAAAACTCGTAGGGTTCAGCCTGCGTTTGCAATGTAAGCGGCAAAAATGTAATTTTTTACGACCTCACATTAGAAAGCTCAAAAATAACAGTACTTCTCCACTATTTAATGGATGTTATTATACATATAAACCTTCCTCTTGAATCACTCTATCTATTAAAAAAAACCGTATCAAAATCTTAAGCGTAAAAATTTAAGCGTACAAAGGGACATAGGGACATAGGGACAGGGAAAGCGACTTTGTTTTATACTATGTAGTGATTATATGACCGAAAATAAGAGATTTCTTAAAATGGAATGTTAAACATTTGAGAAAAAATACTTACAGAAACAAATTGCTGGGGCTGCAAATTAGTCAGACCTGTTTGATTTCCAGTCAGATCTTGTAATTGCTGATATGGGATTATCATAGTCTGCGACCCAGGCACAGTCCATTGCATGTCTGTGCCCTGGATGTGGTACCGGATGTCCTTATCGCCCTTATCAGTACTATACAGGATCTTCTGTGATGAGCTAGTGCTCTGAGCGGCACACACGACAGGCGTGGCTGTAGCCGAGCAGACTGTAGTGTCCGCCCCTGTGAATGTAGCCTGTGGGAATGTTAACCCATTTGGCAGTATCATTGACATAGATGACGGCACCCCACTGAGCCGCAGCTGGGTTACATTCACCGGTTGCATATTGGATATATCTACAATCTGTGTGGGACCAAAATTGTGCTGTTGTAAGGCACCCAATGATTGTGCCAAAGGTAGCGATGTAAAGTTTGTGTTTGAAACTTGAACTCCTGGCTGAACAATGGGTATTAGCTGGCCATTTTCCTGGTTAAGCACATATTGCTGTTGAGGGAGTAACTGTAACACTGTAGGCGGTCGGACTGTCATCAATGGTGTCGACGGAGCGACGCTCACCACGGGCGGGATGACTGAAGGGTTCGACGATGTGTTCAATGTAGACGTCGACGAAAGAGCCACCGTTACAATAGGCGGAGGTATCGGCGGCGGTGCCGTAGTGGTGGTCAACGCTGGGGGAGGGACGTTCAGTGCAGGCGGCGGGCCCCCGGCCTGCGCGGCGCTCCACTGAGCCAGCTCAGCTCGGATCGTCTCTATGAGATTCTGCGCTAAAGAGCGAGCAGCTGCCAATGCCTCTGAACGCGTATGTTGCAATGCGAGATGTAATGGTTCAAATTTGTCACTTTTTAACACAGCAGACACGCCTGTTTCTGAACGAATATATTCGAGATTTGTTCCATTCTACAAAAAAATATTTCATTAGATATGTATTCATCGATATATCGTATTATTGTACAAAGTAAGTCAGAATATGGACTATCAACTTACTGGCCCGAGAATACGGGATTTAATATCGAACGCGGCTGGCGCGTTGTCTAGGCCTATATAAACTTTATCTATAAGACCTCCAGACATTGTTTCCGAAAGTATTGTGTAAAATTTCTATTTTATTTACTAGCTTTCGAGAAATGCATCTTTTTAATCAAAATGTTTTGACATATAGACAAAGATCAAAGACGTGATCAAAGACTATAGATATTAGATATAGATAGTATAGGGAATAGATGTCAGCTCCAAAGACGATAGACTACAAGGTATATATGTAATATCAAAGATAATTCACTTAAATCCTAGATCATTTATACTTATTATACTTATACAATTATATTATATTAATATACAATTATATTACAATTATATTACAATTATATTAATATTATACTATATACTATATAATATTTCATGATCACATTCATGATTTTAACCACAATTAAAACAAGATTTTAACTTTTTTTGAATTATTTGATTTAAGTCACATTTAAATTTCTAATCTAAATTATTTAAAGAAAAGTAAAATAACGTTGATTTGTTTTTAATACATTAAATGAATATACATTGTTAAATAATACAATTTTGCAGTTTATGTCCTAATTTAACCTTATCTCTCACTAATTGTTTTAAGTGTGTTTTAATAAATATAAACATTTAGCACCATTATAAAATTAATTGTAATCGAATAACATTACACATAATTATTATAAACACTACATCCACCAGATAGCGCAACTTTTGATTTTTGAATCTTGTTGAATCATGAATGACCGAAATGAGTGAATGTAACCCAATTGTGCCAATAACCATATTGCACCCATAATCCCATAGAGTAAATTTAAATTTAGTTGTTGAGCGCTACGAAATAACAATATTGAATATTAGTTGTATAGTGTATACAAGTTGTATACGTAGTATATTATTATTATTAGTCTGTGATATTAGTTTTATAAAAATTTTACCAGATGTCGTTACAGAAATTTTTGATTACTGTTAAACGCGCTATCAAAGTGTATTTGCAAAACATTAAGTTTGACGAATGAATTTTTTCTGCGAAATGTGAATGATAGGTTTGGTTGTTTGTGAATGATAGGTTTGGTTGTTTGTGATAGGTTTGGTTGTTTGTTCTTGGTCGTTTGGTCTCTCGTTCTCAGCGTTCTGCTCGCTGATCAATAAATAATTAATTAATTGATTGATTAATCAAAATTAATTAATTAATTAATTAAATAAATAAATTGATAACTCATAAATAATTTGGTTATTTCTGAGTTGTTAAAATTTTATTGCGGCCAGATGTGAATAAACACATCCTGCGATCATGCCGCCGCCGAGCGTGCCGCCGCTGCCGCAGCGACGCGCGACTCGTCCGCGCGCACTGGGCCGCAGGGTCTATAGTCGATCGGTTGCCGCACTTGAAATGGGCCTGGACGCCATTGCCGCTTCCGGCCAGGCTGCAATCGTGGCCCGCTCAACAGCAACCGGCCGGCTTCCCGCGTTGGTACCGGAACCTCTGTCAGGTGCCGGCGATGAATCGTTCCTGGCGAGTCCCCTGACGTTGTCGCCGGCCCAATCCACCGAATCCGTATCGTCGATTACTCGCTCGCTCACACCGAGTCGCCGACAGGCCTCGGTAAGCGCCGCCACACCAAATCCGGGCACTTTGAAGCGCCCCGCACAGGCACCACTGCCGCGCACTCCGCGCTTCCCCGCCCCTTTACCGGGTATTCCGGTGGGACGCTTTCCCTCCCCTCCACATAGAGTAGAAGAGAAAGCCATCACAGCATCCTCGTCTCCGCCTACGCTGAATATGCCGATGATGTCACCGGGTTCTCCTATGGAAACCGGGACCACCGGCACCTCATACGCGAACATAGCCGCGTCTCAAAAATCCCCAGCACCTACACCCTCCACCTCCTCCGCCGCCGTTGCGCCCGCCGCGACCAACTCTACCTCGACTGCGACCGACACTACTGCCTATGCCTCCACCTCTGCTGCTGCCGGCGCCACAAGCGCCGCGCCCCCTACCAAACAGCCCAACCGCTACCCCCCGCTTATCGTGGAGACGCTGCCCGACTGGCCCACCCACTTTAGAGAGTTAAAGAAAGTCCTCGGGCACACCCCAAACGGACGTCCATTTGGCAAGGGCGTCCGCTTCATACCAAAGACGGACCAGGAGTTCCGACTCATCCAGCGCTATCTTACGCAGCTGGAGAGCAATACCGGAATCTCCTGGTTTTGCTACTCGCTGCCCGCTGAAAGAAGCGTTAAAGTAGCGATCCGCGGCCTGCCGGCTAACACAGAACCGGCACTAGTAGAGACAGAGCTGCGAGAGCTCGGGTTCATCCCAGAGCACGTCCGCGCAATACCCGCTCGTCCAGGCAGGCCGGGCTGTTTGATGTTCGCGCAATTGCAGCGGACCCCGGATCTCATCCCAGGCATTTACGAGGTGAGCGAACTGCTCTGTATGCCTGGGATCACTATTGAGGCCTGGCGCGGCAGAAAGGGGCCCGCGCAATGCCATCGCTGCCAGCAATTTAGACACTCCTCCCAAAACTGCCACCGGCCAATAGCCTGTGTGCGGTGCGGTGAGAACCACCCGGCGAAGGAGTGTCAACGTTCGCGCGAGGAACCACCAACGTGCGCCAATTGTGGCGGCGCCCACACGGCTAATAATGCGAACTGTCCCATCTTTCGCAAGGAGACGCGCAACCGCCGAGCAGGCACCGTCGCACGCACTGCCACAAATGCCCGTGCGCCCGCAACAGAAGTCGATGCACCTGGCTCGCTCATGGCTGCCGCCAACCAGCCAGGACCGACGGGCAAACGCCGCCGTAAACGTGGCAAACGCACACAAAAGCGGCCACCAGCTACACAGCCTTCCGCGCCACCTACTGCAGCCCCAGTCACTGCACCGCCTAGTGTACCGCCTGCAGCATCCACCTCTAGGCCACGCTCTGCGCCGCCCTCCGCGCCGCAACCTACCCAGCGTAGCAAAACGTCCAAGCCCACCGTGGTCGCCGCCCCTGTACGGGGGACGAAGGCGAAGCGAGTGATGCCGCTGGACCCCCGATTAACCAAAGTAATCAGCACCCTTAACCAGGTGCTGATAGCCATCCAAGAGCAGCGTGACCCAGTACCGCTGATCTTGGGCTGTATCGCGGAGCTTTGCGCCTCTTATGGCTGAGCTCCGTATCGCTTTTTGGAATGCCGACGGGCTCTCAGCTCAAAAAGCCCGTCTCTTTAAAACATTGCTCTCCCAGCGTCAGGTGGACATCGGCCTGGTTAACGAGACACACCTCAGACCAGCAGACAAGTTGAAGGTTTCCGGATACTATGTCTACCGGGAGGACCACACCTCGCCGATCGGGACTGCTTACAGGGGATTAGCAGTCCTGGTCCGTCGGAACCTCATCCACCAACTGCTGCCAGTACCTCAGTTGCAGTCGTCGTACGCCCTCGGCGTAGAAATCTGCATAGACCGCCAGCCCATCCGTGTGTTCGCCTTTTACAAGCCGCCGCAAAATCGACTGGCAGTGGCTGATGTCCGAACCTTGCTGGACTCGCCACTGCCCACGATCCTCGCTGGCGACTTCAACGCGAAACATACGGCATGGAACTCCAACACCGTGAGCCCGGACGGCAGACGCCTACTGGACGATGCAGATCGCCACGGTTACGAAGTGCTAGGACCAGAGGTCCCAACGCACTACCCGTACTGTGCAGCCCACACTCCGGACGTCATCGACATAGCAGTAGCTCGCGGCCTCGCTGCCGCACCGTCACTTGACGTCCTGGATGACCACCTCATCTCCGACCACCAAGCCGTCCTCCTGACGCTGACAATGACTCCATTGACGACATCGCTGCCTTCTCCAAAGCATCGCCAGGACTGGAGAATCTTCGCCAAACACATGGCCGAACACTCGCCGTCCTTTAGAGTAGAGAGCCCTGCAGACGTCGATCGACTCGCAACGGACCTCAGCGCAGTCATGTCCAATGCGCTTCGAGAGTCCAGACTCGATGCTGCAACTACTCGTAGAAAACCCCAGCTCCCTGCCTACATACTAGCGATGTTAGAGGAGAAGAGGAAGCTGCGTAGACTATGGCAAAACCTGCGATGCCCGGCCATGAAGACGCGGCTGAACGCCCTGGCAGCCAAGATATCAGACGCACTGGAAACGGTAGCAGTCGAATCTTGGCACACCGCCATCGAGCGAGCCGGCGATGACTGGTCCGGCATGCACCGCCTTTGCCGCCAGCTTTCCAGGAAGCCCTCTCCGATTAGACCCCTCATGGCCGGTGACGGAACCCCACGTTACCGCGCCGAGGATCGAGCGGAGATTTTCGCAGACTTCCTGGA
The DNA here is from genome assembly GCF_061535455.1 of Colias philodice. Lineage (NCBI taxonomy): Eukaryota > Metazoa > Arthropoda > Insecta > Lepidoptera > Pieridae > Colias > Colias philodice. The sequence continues at coordinate 3,272,049 of NC_143104.1, forward strand.
GAAGCAGTTTACGCCTAATCCGACTGCGAATGTGCAGCACGTAGAGACCATCAAGCGACATGTGATGGACTACTTAGAATTGCCGATACCGCCGACAGAAGATCCCGTCGTGTTCTCCCCTGGTCGAGTCCAAAGGATGATTCGCCGAACTAAACTGCGCAAAGCCCCCGGTCCCGACCGAGTCACCAACGAAGCGCTGCGTCACCTACCCCCGCGAGCCATCGCAACGCTGACGCGGCTCTTCAATGGAATCCTCCGTACCGGGCACTTTCCATCCCCGTGGAAGCTCGGCCGAGTCATCCTGATTCCCAAGCAAGGCAAGAACATCATGCTGCCTGAGAGCTATCGCCCCATCACTCTTCTGTCCTCGACCTCGAAAGTTTTCGAGAAACTTCTGTTGCTGCACATTACGCCCCACCTTCAGCCACGCGACGAACAGTTCGGGTTCCGCGCCGAACACTCCACCACTTTACAAGTGACGAGAGTACTGCACCACCTCGCTACCGCTTACAACAAGCGAGAACAATCGGTTGCAGTATTTCTTGATATGGAGAAGGCGTTCGATCGCGTCTGGCACACCGGACTCATCTACAAGCTGTCCACGTCTACTACTCCGCGTCGAGTAGTTAAGACTGTGGCCACCTTCCTGCAAGACAGGCGTTTTCAAGTGGCGGTTGAAGACGCTTTGTCCACAGAGCGCCCCATCCGAGCCGGTGTGCCCCAGGGAAGCTGCCTGTCGCCCGTCTGCTATAGCAGATACACGGACGACATTCCAGTCGCTGGCGGAGCTATTTTAGCGTTGTATGCCGACGACGCTGCGTTTATCACCACCTCGCTGAACGCCAAGCACGCATCGGTAAAGATGCAGCGAGCACTGGATGCACTTCCCTCATGGCTGGAGGACTGGAGACTCAAGGTCAACGTGGGTAAAACTCAGGCGATTTCCATCGGGCGGGCGCGCCTTCTGCCGCCCCCGGTGTCTCTCATGGGCGAGAGCGTCGAATGGTCACCGACGGCCAAGTACCTTGGTGTGACCATTGACAAGACGCTCTCGATGCGGCCCCATGTGAAGAACGTAGTTGCCCAGACGCGTGCCGTGCGGAACATACTCCGCCCCATGCTAGCATCTCACCTGCCTCTCCGTACGAAGCTGTGCATCTACAAGGCGTACGTTCGCACGCGACTCACCTATGCGGCCCCAGCGTGGTTCGCGTTAACCAAAGAGACAGACCGCAAGTCGCTGCGAGCGCAGCAGTCGCTAGCGCTCCGCACCATCTCCGGAGCACCACGCTTCGTACGGAATCAGGTCATCTCCAGGGACCTGCGCATGGAGAGCCTGGACGACTTCGTTCGTCGCCTGAGTTCCTCCATGTTCGCGCGCGCCGACGGAGCGCGATCCCAGCATTTGCAGGGCATCGCGCCATACCATCGGCGACCGCCGGACATAAGAGGCCTACCACGTGACCTAATCTCCTAGGACACGACCGCTTCCTCGCCGCTGGCTGATGGGCGCCCCCTGGCACCTTGCCGGCGGGCTCGACCTCGCTAAGCGGCGGGTGGCTCCACCCACGGACATTCCTCCCTGCAGCAGCTAGCAGATCGCCCGCGATACCACGCGGGCTCGATCGCACTGCAGCAGGACACTTCCCGGACACGACACCTCGGACCATTAGGTCCCACCCAGTGCCCCGCCTGTAGTTGCAGGCGGCGTTGCCACCACTGAAAGGGGCCGTCGCCCCGAACAGTTACCCCGAGGCCTGTGAAGGCCTGCGTGGAAGACCCCGAGATTTCTGCGAAATGTTTAATGGAAGAGAAATGGCTATGTCATTATTGATATAAATTTTTGAATGATAACGCTGTTTCTTAATTTAGAGCGTTGTCTTATAATATAATCGTAATTCACTAATTCAGTATTAACTATTAACTGACGACACTACCCTAGGTCCTAAACTCCTAACTAAATTATTAATAATTTTTTTTTAAATCGGGCCCGTGGTTCCTGAGGTTAGCGCGTTCAAGCAAACAAACAGTCTTCATCTTTATGATTTTAGAACCTATACATACGAAGGCTACAAATAAATTTATCCAGAACAGAATAAAAACACCTGCGTTGTATTTCTAATATTGTTTGATAAAATTAACAGTTAAACGCTTCTAAACGAAGTCTAGTTGAATTAAAAAAATGCGAAGTCCCCTAGTGAGATTTTGGTATGGGGCAGATGCATTTAGCATACTTGTGTAACCTTGAAATTTTGTTTTAGGGACAAGTAGGTGATCAGCCTTCTGTGTCCTGTCAGACCGAGCCGAGAATTTTTTCTCTCCATCGGGAGTTGAACCCAAGGCCCCTCGGTTCTACGCTTACGCGTTAATCACTGTACCAAAAGACGGGCAAAAGTTTGGGCTAAGGACATTATAATAATTGAAATAAACAAGCCAAAAATGCGTAACGATTTATATTTCTAAAAAACATGATATGCAAACACTATTTCTAAACAATTAAACGTTTTTAATTTGAAAAAATATAACGTTAACATTTCCGTTTAACAATATTTTTTAAAAGTATATTTGTTATTGTTTAAGTTTACTGTCATGTAATCTTAGTTTAAATTCACAGATCTTTTAAGGCTAACACAATTTGATGTGACGACGTTAAGTATTACAATGAGGTGGGTTATATTATGTTATGATTTTTAAATATAATTTATCAAACATAAAATCTTAAATGTAATCAAGCTTAACACTAGATTAAGGGACTAGAAGATTAAGAATATTTATGCACACCTCAATAACTATGTTTTAAGCAAAAGAAGGACGGAGTGATAACTCCAAGCTCATTTATCTAAATATAATTAGGATTCAACTCTTGGAAGAGAATATACCTTGCCGTTCCTTGGGACCTTAACTGATTTCAAAATGTTTACATTGTACCAACTCACTATTTCACTTCAAATTTTATTTACGGAAACTACATTTTGTAGTCTTTAACAAAAATGACATGAAAAGTTTTAATAATTACAATTTTTGAGTATTCTTTATTCATATAGTTACATGTTTTAATTATATCTACTAAAAAAATATTTTTCCGTAAATTTATCATTTGTATTTTTTTCTACAACGGCCGTATTATGACCCCTTATTCCCAGTCAGTTTACGCCGTGAATTGAACTGACTGGCAAATTCATATCTTAATATATTATATTAATCTCGTGTCACAATGTTTATCCTCAATGGAGTCCTAAACCACTTAACCGATTATAATAAAATTCGCACACCATGTGCAGTTCGATCCAACTTGAGAGATAGGATAGTTTAAACATGTAGGTACCACGGGCGAAGCCGGGACGGACCGCTAGTAATACCATAATTAACCACGGCTGGTTATTGCGATCATAATATGAATTTCAAGTCAGTTCATTTCACGGTGTAAACTGTCTAGAAATAAGAGGTTATAATACGGCCCCAGGTGTTTTTAAAAATTACTTATGTGAATGGTACCGCCTAATAAACATCTCTAGGAGTGATTCGAAACAATTTTTTATTACATACATAGAATATTTTTTATAATATTAAGTGCCTCGAGGTAGCTGAGTAGATAGAAAATTTTAAGAAAATATATTTGTGTAGGAACTATTACAGATTTCAATGGAAAAATAACCTATGTATTATATTATACAATTTTTTTCTTATTGTCCACGTACAATGGGAAATTTTTACATAACATAAAGCTACTATTAAGTAGTCGATTGAACAAATATAATTCTTAAACATTCTTTCCATTCTTTTGATCTGCAATTTGTCCACCTGTATACCGATACTTACATGAATAAAATAACGTATTTTCTTTTATAAATTTATAAAGAATAGAAAAAATTCGATCACTCAGCGGGACTCGAACCCGCATCCTTTCGTGCCACTCCGGGGCGGATGCCTGACCAACTCAGCCACTCGTGACCCGCCAGAGCAATCGATTTTATTCTATTCTTATTTCGTATTTTCTTTTGTTTTCTGGCACTTATTTTCAAATCCTCTATTTCCATTAACGATATATAACATTATTACACAGGTAAAGTCTCTATCGGAAGAATTTTCTGGAAACTTGGCCAAACTGGAAGCCATCTTTTGGCACTTTCTATTTTAGTGCATTTGGTGTTTAATTTTGTTACAATACTATTATTGAGAAATTAATTAACAAACTTAAAAATTAAATTAAAAATGTGACAACAAAACCTTAAATCTTAGTTAATACTACACTTAATTTAAATAAGTATTTTCATTACAGCCCGTCTGTTTCATGATTAGAAAAATATTACAAGATTTATTTCAAAGTGCAATATTATATAAAAATATACTTTTTAAAATCTATCTTATGAGTTCGTTATTAACTGTTAACTTTTATATGGAATCATATTAACGTTTTATATATTTAAATATGGTGTTATTCAAATTTTAAGATAATTAATTAACACTATTTCTGCAGTTAACATTAAACTGATTACAATTTGTTGTATTGTATTGTATATATTGAACGCAATTCCTTGTAAAACAAAAAAAAATCGTTATAAAAATTCTATTTTTTATTCGAATAAAATTTCGTCAATCAATTCATAAGGAAACACTGATATTAGATATAGTATAGTCAAATCAAGATTACTTTTTTAGGCTAAACTTTTAAAATGATTTTTTAACAAATTATCAATTGTAAAATATCGAAAAAGAATTATTAGTTCCATGACGATTTTTTATAGGTAATAATTTTTGAAGTTATTTTTTATTACTGGGGAATTGCGTTATTACAATATACGATATAACATTTTTAAGCTCACTTTTAATCTAAATAACATTTTTATAATTTTTACTTTTAATTTTGAATATAATTCACTTATATCTGGGGTCAACGTTTTTAAGTATTATTGTTATTCTATTTATTCCTATTCTTAACAATTATGTAATAATACCAATTTTTGTAAACCTTACACGATATTGTTGCAAATAAAATAAAAAAAAGCCAATTTTTTATAAGTCTATGAGTTCTGAATTATAGCTGCATTAGGAATTCGCATTATAAAAATAAATACAATTATGCTGAAATTTTGACAATAATTTGGATTTGGAAAATGAAAATCGCAATTATGGGTGGAAGACGTAGAACTTAGAAAGCTATAGAGTGCACGCTACTAAATAAAATATCTCTGTTTAAACAAAATTATCGTGTCACAATGTTAGTTACCATACTCCTCCGAAACAGCTGGACAGATTCTCGTGAAAATTTGTGTGTCTATTCGGTAGATTTGAGAATCGGCCAAAATCTATTTTTCATACCGCTAAGTGATAAGGGTAAGGAATAGCTAGTAAAATATAAACCAATCACTCGTATTTAATTTATAGCTGCCATTAGAAATATATAGCGAATTCTTTTAAATAAAAACTACAATTATTCATGAATAGCTCTTAGCTGCTTTTGATATAAAAGGTTCCATATTAGAAATAAAAAAATAGATAAACAAGCCTCGTAAAAAACATTTTCACATACGAAAAGACAAATACGACCAAAGCTTAATACGAATTTTCGTGAAATCAATAACTCATAAGTCGATAACAGTATCGAATGTGAGACTCCTGTAAGTCGAATTAAATATTTTACGAAAAAAAATACGAAAGAGATTTCTTGACAACCTCTTTCTCAAGACGGAAAAATTGCCAAAAAAAATATTTTGAACAAAAAAAAGTTTTTTTTTTAAATTCCAAACAAAAAAAAATTTTTTTTACATTAAACAACTACTGTAACTTAGCGCATCGTGAACAATAGTCGTTATACACGGGGCTCCCGTAGTACATGCACAGCGGAGCCCTGCAAGGCTTCGGTGACGGCGGGCGGTCGTCGTAGAACGTTGATTTTGAGAGATATAGCGTGCGGTCGGGCGCTTTGGCTGTGGCTAGACTTCTAAAAAACAAAAAAAATCGTTAAAATACGTATAAAAGGATGTTAATTAATAATTGTCTTTTAAATTATCTCTTACTAGCCTACCGCCCGCGGCTTCGCCCGCTTTGTCTAAAACCTAATAAATTATATAATAAAACCTTCCTCTTGAATCACTTTATCTATTAAAAAAACCGCATCAAAATCCGTTGCGTAGTTTTAAAGATTTAAGCATACATAGGGACACAGAAAGCGAAGAGGAAGGTTTTAGTATATAATTTAGGGCTGATTTTTCAATCCTTGGTTAAAACTTATTCGTCGAATAATGTATAAAACTACCATTTTAAAAACGCATTCTCATTGCCCGTATTTGACAGTTTACGTGACATTTTAACATTATCATGTAATACTTTATTGGACGGATAAGTTTTATCCAAGCATTGAAAAATCGGCCCTAAATAGGTTTAAGACAAAGCGGGCGAAGCCGCGGAGCACAGCTAGTTTAAACATAATACAATTACCTTTGGGCCGTACTCCTTTCCGCTTCGGTGTAGAATTGTGAACGTCCTGTACCGTAGCGCGGTTGGGACGGTTCGCTTGTTGGTTCTGCTTTACGATTCTTCTCTGTTGTGTAGCTATAATTAAAAATGGGTATTTAGGAAAGTGATGTGTTTAAGTGTTTGAAACAAAAATATAATTGAATGCAATAAAAAAAGAACAGTAATAGTTTGCAATGAAAATATTTATATATATGTATTATTATCAGTATAATTTCATTTTGAATGTAACGCGGTTGGCGCAGTGGTAAGTAACTGCCTACTGAGCCGACGGTCCCGGGTTCGATCCCCGGTCAGGGCAAATATTTGTGTGATGAACTCAATTATTTGTTCTTGGGTCTGGGTGTTATTATCTATATATGTATTTATTAAATATTATATTTATCGTCGCCTAGTACCCACAACACAAGCCTTAATTGAGCTTACTGTGGGACTAGGTCGATTTGTGTAATAATGTCCTATAATATTTATTTATTTATTTATTTATTATTTAAATGAGACGAATTTTATGAAATTTAGCTTGATACTACATCTATATTAACAACTTTAATTGTTTTTAACAGTGAAGTTAGAATTGACTATAAAAGTGTAAATTACTATATCCTTACAATTTAAATGATGCAATTCTGGCAACACTTCAACTTCACAGAAAACCAGGAGTACGACAAATGAAATAAAAAAAAAGACGAGTTGCACTGGGGGAGTGCCGGCAGAAGTGAAAACTTGATTATTAACGTTCAGCATGTTTGATATTTTGGAATGGTATCCGTCTTACGCTTTTTCGATCAGGTCACGTGTCCTGACGGGAGTTTAAGATTTTATATCCAACGCCGCTAAAGAAGTTTTCACTTCAAAAAACATTAAAAAAAAGAACTCACCCAACCCAAGCCTCGTTCAAATAATTCTTAACCATTTCCTCTTGCACAGGAGCCCTAGCCGCTAACACCCTACAGCACAAAACTTCACAAGTCGACCGTCTCCTTATCAAATCCTCTGGATTACTTTGACTCCCACTCAACTTCCCCGTTAACTTGGCCATAGACCCAAAACTCTTCAACTTGCTCGACATAGACCGGCCTATACTGCCAAACTGTTTGGCCACAGAGTTCAGCTGTTTAGAGCTCTTCGTGGATAGAGCGTCTAGAGATCTTCTTAGTTCTTCTGGGGGTTGTGTGTGTGAAAGACATTCTACTCTTTCTAGGTCCAAATAAGCTTCTAACATGGCTGTGCGTTGGAATTCGTCTGGGAGCAAATTGTTTATCGTTTTTTGATCCGGTTCGACGTCCCAGCGGAAATCTTCACCGGGGTCTACGTTGAATCTGGAATATTAAAGTATGTCGTAATTAAGTATTCAATTAATATTATAAACGCAAAAGTTTGTAGAAATCTGTGTTACTCTTTCGGAAGAAAACTACTTTGGATTTTGATGATTGTAGGCAGTACTGTAGCTTATGTACCAGATTATTACATAGTAACACTTGCTTTTACTTTTAGGTGAAATCACGCAGCCTAGTATTTCATATCTTCAAAATTAAGAAAACGAAAAAGTAGCTTGTGATTGATGAGAAGAACTAATTGTGAGTTCATTCGGCACCCATATTAACCCGTTGAGTGCATTGCTCATAGCCGGCACTGATTCCTAGAGTGTCGAGGTAGTTCACGAAATCTAGTTTTTTATGACTACCGAGTTTGAAAATTTTATTTACCCTATTGTTCTATAATTATATGCCATGTATGATATATATTCGGAAAGAAGAAGAAACTAGTTATAGCATAAAAATGAAATCATGACGATATATTTTTTCTATAAAATTATAGAAATTGATTTTATTTTGTTTTAATTTTAATTGCTTACATAATAACACTGAACAGAAAAACTTACTACAAAATATAATAGTACCTTATTGGCAGCGGATTCTGGGCAGCATCTTCCAGGGGCACTCTTGCCCCATCGCTGGGCAGCGGCTCACACGGCACTAGGGCAGAAAAGTGCCCCGCGTCATACGCCAGTAGTATCGGTGCTTTGCTGCAAGTAGCCGGGTCGAGTTCTAGGGGCAGGTAGATGCCCCCGAAAGGGATAGGTGCTATGGGGTCGCCGCGGAAATCCTGGAAAAGCGTGTTTGGTTAGTTTGGTGTGGAAATGGAAAAATGTATTGTTTCCTTTAGGATTTAATAATGTGCGGAATCAGGTTTAACAGGTTTTTTTTATTCGTATCGTATCGTGGCACTCATAATTGAACACGATGAGTTATGGCAATGAAGTGAAACCTGGCAATGAATTGATAACCATAGAACGACGCGAGGATAGACCTTTTGTATAAGTCTTCTAGTAGAATAGCTCGAATTTCGCGAATTTTTACTTTATCCAAGCGCGTCGCGGATATAATTCGGCGCTATTTTCGTGATGCAAGCATACTATTGGACACACACACATTCCACACTCACCCGTAACGCGACATCCGCGAACACCAACACAGGCCGTCTCATCACATGCGCTAACGCTAACACATGCAACTGCTCGAGCCCCGCATAGTGCGGTACAGCACTCGACTCAAGCTACACGCTACGAGCGATGTGCTACGTTCGACGCGCTACGAGCTACGCGCTACGTGGGACGCGCTACATGGGACACGCTACGCGCTACAAGCGATACGCTGCTATCCCCCCCACAACTCACCCGTAGTGCGACATCCGCGAACACCAACACAGGCCGTCTCATCACATGCGCTAACGCCAGCACATGCAACTGCTCCAGCCCCGCATAGTGCGGCACAGCACTCGGTTGCGGGCGGCGCGGCTCCGCGGACGCGGCTCGGACCGACTCGCGCCACTCACGCGCCCATTCACTGTCCGATAGTTGGAGCCCAGCTGCCCGGAGTGATGCGCTTTCGGACCACCGCCAACGACGCTTTATTGCGTCTGTAATGGGGATTTAGATTAGGAACGAAACTGGTAATATGATTATTACATAGATTTTCTTATGTTTGATTTTACGCGCGAGTATTATAAATATGAGCACCGCCAATAGCACTTTTTGCGACTGTAATTTTATTAAGTAAAGCCGAAGTTTGAAAACATGACTAGTACCAGTAGCGCTTTAATGCGGCTGTGCTTAAAACAATTTAAAACAGGAAATAAATTCACAATACTGGCGTTTAAAATGTTCTATGTATTTTCCACTACAAAATTAATACTAAATCTGAAAAATTTTCAGTATTATGCACAAATTAGAAACTAGATTTATTTATTTTAATTTTCATTAACATAATTGACAAAAGCATCCTTAATTAATGTAGGAAAACATAACGCTCACCAGTCAAAGCTTCGCCTTCCTCCCCCTCTAATAGACCCTGCACTTTAGTCCTCAAAGCCAGCAGTCTATCCTGAAACCCATAAGCTGCAAGCGAAGCGGCGTGCGGTAAACAGTTCCCATCGCCCGACGTTGCTAGGGGCAACAGGCGAGGTGCATACTTTGTAACTTACCAGTTAAAGCCTCGCCTTTCTCCCCCTCTAGTAAACCCTGCACTTTAGTCCTCAAAGCCAGCAGTCTATCATGAAACCCATACGCTGCAAGTGAAGCGGCATGTGGTAAACAGTTCCCATCTCCAGACGTTGCTAGGGGCAACCGGTACACCACAATACTTATAACTTACCAGTTAAAGCCTCGCCTTCCTCCCCCTCTAATAGACCCTGCACTTTAGTCCTCAAAGCCAGCAGTCTATCATGAAACCCATACGCCGCAAGCGAAGCGGCATGTGGTAAACAGTTCCCATCTCCAGACGTTGCTAGGGGCAACCGGTACACCACAATACTTATAACTTACCAGTTAAAGCCTCGCCTTCCTCCCCCTCTAATAGACCCTGCACTTTAGTTCTCAAAGCCAGCAGTCTATCATGAAACCCATACGCCGCAAGCGAAGCGGCATGTGGTAAACAGTTCCCATCTCCAGACGTTGCTAGGGGCAACCGGTACACCACAATACTTATAACTTACCAGTTAAAGCCTCGCCTTCCTCCCCCTCTAATAGACCCTGCACTTTAGTCCTCAAAGCCAGCAATCTATCATGAAACCCATACGCTGCAAGTGAAGCGGCATGTGGTAAACAGTTCCCATCGCCCGACGTTGCTAGGGGCAACAGGCGAGGTGCTCCCGGTACTCGACCGCGCCACCAGTTGAGGATGCTGGCGGATTCTAGGGTCACTAGTGTAGCGGTTTCTAGCAAATCCTTTTCTAAAAATATCCTGGAATATTATTGAAACAAATTATAATGATGTTATGGTGGAGATGGGATATAAACTTTACTACGAACTTAAAACATCTGTTATAAAAGTAAAAAAGTAATAGTTCTGGTTAGAGAAACATTTATTTGGATAAATAAATTTAAGCTAGAATAAATATATTTCTATATGACCTCTACCAATATATTGTACGATTTTAGAACCAATTATATCTAGATATTGCAGAAAATTGCTTGTAATAATTGAACCACAAAAACAACGGACACTACAGAATCATAAATCTTAAATATCGCGTGCCGAAAATAAATCAAACTCAACTTGAACCGAATTTTCAACCATCGACAGTCACTAATACTCGATAGATGTCAAAAAGGTTAAAGATTATTGACCAAAAAGGGTTCAAGGTACAGATTGCGTGTTTTTAGCTAGTTGAATCAACTCTGGCGTTTTGCCTGACACGCGTGAATACAAAATAAATCAGTGACTGGACTGCAGAGTCAGTCAACAATATTGCACTATGATTTTCATAGCAATTCCACCATTTGCATAAGCCATCAAGAATTTTCTAAAAACAGTGGAATAACTAAATATTTATTCTGCTTAATTATAGAACACACATATTCTGAACTACTCTCTATACTTATTATTTACTATCGTTTTTAATTGCATTTATTATGATTATACAAATTTACTAGTGCTCATTTTGCTGAGCGTAAAATAATTTTAAAAGATTAATACAAACACCTCTACTAGAATAGGAAGCGTTCTACAACTTTCAAGGTTCTAAACCTACTAATTTGGCATATGATAAGTTACCTAATTGAATTTCATATTTATTTTTATTCAGTTTTACAGCATTCAAATGCTTTATATATATAACTAGACATTTTTAAAGAATAGTAAAAACTCGAACACATAAAAATTTATATTTTTAAAGTTAGCGAAAGACGCGGGTTCGAATCCCGCCTCGTGCTCGTTTGTATTCTTAAAAAAAATTACAGTTACTTTAGATATTAAGTAAGTTTTAAATATGTCAAATTACTATCTACAAACCTGAAATCTGGCGGATATACTGATATATCAGGCAGCAGGAGTATGTGGTCTGAACTGAGCGTGTTCAGATCAGGTTCGGTGTTACTGCGCAGCGCCCATACTAGCCCTTCGTTATCTGTGGCGCGTGAGATTCCGCGGGAAAGTTTGCGACCTGAAAGAGAATATTTTGCTATATCATGGTGGGCAACCGAGATGGTGGAGCATTTGCCGATGATGGTACAGTACGATTCAAACTTAATGGCGGCTCGGAACTTCGAACGATCTGATGCGCAGAAAACAATTTTAGATATTACCGGAACGTTAAGGGTCGGATAACTGCGCGCTCGTGCATTCGCAGCTAACTTCCGAACCGCCATTAAGTTTGTATCGAACTGTAGCTTGCATTCTGATGAGCATGCACCAGAAAGTAAGCGACCATCATCTGCAAATGTGTTGCAAAGTATTCATGGTGGGATAGAAGAATTGCCTGGAAATGGTGAGGAAAAGGATACAATTTGAAGACTAGTACGTGAAAAGACCTATTGATTTTTTTTTAATTTTAAATACTATATCCCATGTAGCATCTATAAATTCCAGCCATCTTGACGTTAGAATTTAGATGTAATAAACAACATCTTGTGTGAGTACTGATGCGTTCAAAAGGAAGGTATTGTTTTTGTTCCCGGTTGAAAGTAACAAAATATGCGTGTGCAGGCAATGTACATATGTATTTATATAGTTATGCAACAGATGTGAAATGCCTCTGCCAGCTGTCACATATCTCAAGACCTAAAACTTCACTCCTCTAATACGAAGCATTTTGTAAAGAATTGTTCCAGTGACACAATCACACAATCTTACCCATCACACAATCCTTCCAATATTATAAATGCGAAAGTTTGTGAGGATGGATGGATGGGTGAATGTTTGTTACTCTTTCACGGAAATACTACAGAACCGATTACAATAAAATTTGGTATGTAGGTAGCTGAAGACCCAGAATAAGACTTAGGCTATATTATTGCGTGAAATACCACAGGAAGGGCAAATATGCGGGATTTTCTTTGAAAACGCGGGCGAAACCACGGAATCTATCACTTCTTTAATACGAAGCATTGCGTAAAGAATTGTTCCTTCATACAATTACTCAATAAACAAACAATCAAGCTAGACAATGTACCCGCCATTGTCCTTGTCAAGGTCAATAATGAATATAATATCGGAAAACAGGGACGCGAAAAACACAATTACGAAGGTCGCCGGGCTGTTGACATTTCAACAGTTGTAGCCACCCTAATATCCATTGTTTGTTGCGAAAAACGCCAGATTACACGCTATTCGAGTACCATTCACCTTTTGTCGTGAATTTTATAAGAAATGTGGCTCTAATACAGCTGAGTTGAGCAATATACATCAGGATATTGTCTGTAGGCTCGATTTACCATGTTATTAGGCTTCAATAATCTTATATATAAAAATGAATCGCAAAATGTGTTGGTAAGCGCATAACTCGAGAACGGCTGAACCGATTTCGATAATTCTTTTTTTATTATATTCCTTGAAGTACGAGGATGGTTTTTACGTAGAGAAAACGTAAATATGTACCACGGGCGAAGCCGGGGCGGACCGCTAGTTTCATTATAAAATTTTGGACCTTCCCTGAATAGCTTAGCAAGTTAATTAAGCGTTAATGCGTATTAATTACGTAACTGAAACTTGTACTTTGAAAGCGAACTTGAACCCTTTATTTTGTTTTGTTTAACATCCTTACATTTTATTAACTGCCCACTTTTATTTTCAGAACCACTTTTTACCACCATCATATTTCCAGCATTTTTATGTTATATAAAATCTTACATGTCTAAAAGTACTAGCGTTCTAATTAATATGAATGGAGAAAGTAAGAAAGACTGCAACAATGAATAATTTCACCACGACTGAAAGTGTTTAAATTTGGACACATAGAATCTTTCACTTTTAAGATGTTTTTAAAGTTACATCGTACATCCTCCAGTATGGCATAAAAAGTTAGGTAATTGCCTGATTCGTGGAGGCGAGCGAGAGAGATGTTATCTGTTTTGTGTGAGAGTGAAAGAGCGCGGTCATTATCGTTTAAAAATACAATATTGATGTAACCTGTCCAGTGTCTAACTATCCTTTTAGATCAATGATGTCTATTATTTCACTTACATTCAGGCGCTGGTGTGAGGACTAAATTTGATGGTGCGGAGTACGGTATGGTGAGGTCCAGGTTGCTGACAGAGCGTTCTGGAGTTATGACGTCACCGCCTGCTTTCGGCCGAATCGACACTCGATCTGTAAGAGAGAAAATACGTTCAAAAGTAGGGAAGGGAACACAGACCACAGTATAAAATGTACATGATAATTATCTTAAAAAACGTTACAGTAATCATGTTTAATTATAGCGAACGAATAGAGACTATTTATCTTCTCATTGTTTTTTTAATTTTCGCTAACTTTACACGTTCTTATTGATTTGTTTATCTAATCAAAAACAGTTAAATTTATATTTATCATAAATCTTATCTTAGGTATATCATTCATAAATATTTTCAATTGCCAATCTTATTTTAGGAATTAAACAAAAGAGCCAAGTTGTATGTACCTAATACTTCTACCATATAACGAGAGATATATAAGAGATAAAGTAATGTATTACATACATTAATATTAATTCATTTCCTATACATAAAGGTGTTTAATTATACAATGATTCATATTTCGTAAACAATTTAGAGTATAATGAAGTCAAACACGGCAAAATGTTATAAATACAGTGTTCTTGCCAAAACACGATCAGCTTACGAAAAACAGTCTATATGTTTTTAGGTCACTGTGATGTACTAATCTAATTTTAAATTTAAAATCGTGTTATGCATTACTCATTTCGTATTTATGGAGCGTACCATTTTGCGTACGTGCATCATGAATATGGCATACATAATATTATTTGCATATTCGATCGAATCTTAGCTTTGTCCAATAAGTATATGATAAAAATAAACAAGAACTTCTAATTCATTTGTACAGTTTTCTAAATAACCCGAAGAACTTTGTAAGGCCGCGGGCGGCGTCAAGAATTTTCGTCATTATTTTATTCGCAAATAATTCGGATTTTTCAATAATTATACTCGGATGTTATTCGGGGCGGATATATGAAATAAATCATGAAATCGGGTCGGTGGAGGTAATTTGTTCTGATTTTAGAAAATTATCCTCTGAATTCTGATATTAAAAAGGAAATCCTCATAATATATCTTCTTCAATTATTCATCACGCTTTTATTATAGCTTCAGCTGTTTGTAAATTGCAGACTGCTTAACTCTATTAAATTAAACGGACAGATTTAGTTCAAACTTTGTGTACACAATACACTTATCAATGATCGGTGACGAATGACGATACAAAAATTTCATGATTTTATAGCATTTTTTTAAGTTTTTTAAAACTATCGTAGCATTATTTCGTTTGAGATTTAAAGTTGTAAACACATGATCATGACGTAGTCTAAACTAAGTACACAAATCCACCACTAAACAAAAGCTTACTCGCACAATGCACTGCAGCATACATTACTTGCTGACGTCACAGCAGTAGAGGCTTTGCTAACAAAGGGACCAATGGAGCGAGCACAGGATGCGATCGACGTGAATAGCGTCACGCGGTAGTTGATCCATTGAAATGTTACATTTTTTAGGCCTGACCTTGAGTTTTTTAGAGGACGCAATTTTATTTTTTTGATGTGTAGGGGGGGTCAGTGTGAAGCTAAAACCAAGTTTGTGGGGTCGCCACCCTTGTCCCATGGCCGCCATCTTGAAAATAGCGGTTGAAATGGTTTTAACGATATATCTCTTAAACTATTTATCTGATAATAAAACAATTTTAACATTATTTGTTGCAAATTAAATTCTCTACAACTTTGATTCAGTAACTTTTTGTCGTAGAACTATAAATAAAAAAGTTATAAGCGAAAATGTTCAGAAATTAGAGCTATTTATATTTTTCAATAAAACTTTTTTTTATCATTTTACGAAGAAATGGTATAAGACTATTTTTGTAGATTGTTTTTCGAGGAACAACTTTTATATACCTACAACATTTTTTTTACGTCGAAAAGCAGGGCTGAAATGTTCTGCAGTGTGCTTCCATTGTTGTGGAGTCTGGGAAAAGAGCCAATAGCCAATTTATTATGTATAGTTACTACTGAAAAATAGTACTCACTTCGGATGGCTGTAAAACCTTAGCTATTTACTTAATGAAAAAATGTTGTAAATAAAAGTTGTTCTACGAAAAACAATCTACAAAAATGGTCTGATATAATTTCTTCGTAAACTTATAAAAAAAAGTTTTATTGAAAAATATAAACATCTCTAATTTCTGAACATTTTCGCTTATAACTTTTTTGTTTATAGTTCTACGACAAAAAGTTACTGAACCTAAGTTGTAGAGAATTTAATTTGCAACGAATAATGTTAACATTGTTTTATTATCAGATAAATAGTTTAAGAGATATATCGTAAAAACCATTTCAACCGCTATTTTCAAGATGGCGGCCGTGGGAAAAGAGTGGCGACCCCACAAACTTGGTGATAGCTTCACACTGACCCCCCCTACACATCAAAAAAATAAAATTGCGTCCTCTAAAAAATGCGACCCCAAATGTAACTTTTCAATGGACCAAGTGGTTTCAGTTTGGTGTTGATTATTGTTTATTTTTGTACCGACTTCAAAAAAAGAGGAATATGTTTTCAATTTTCTGTTTTATACAGAATGAAGTTTGTAGGTATTACAACTGGTCTTATTAAAATGTAAAACAGTGTACTAATCACAAAAAAGGTTATTGTAAATACTAGTTAGGTACTTCTATTAAATTAGTAACCTCTCATTATATAACTTTAATGATATCTTATATATAAAATTCTCGTGTCACAATGTTAGTCTGCATACTCCTCCGAAACGGGTGGACCGATTCTCATGAAATTTTCTGTGCATATCGGGTAAGTCTGAGAATCGGCCAACATCTATTTTTCATATGTAACACGGGCGAAGCCGGGGCGGACCGCTAGTTTTAATATAATAATTGGAAATTAGTGTCCTAATTTATCCCCCTAGGTATTCAATATTCATAGATATAATTTTATCAGATAATTTGTAGTTAACAAAGATAAATAAAAACATATCTCAAAGTAATAAAACCGACATATCGCGGAAGTACCTGGTACATTCAATGAATATAAAAAAAATGGATCGTGTGCTTGCAAATAATGCCAATTCAGGAAGTTTTATAAAATTGGTTATACATATTGTAACGCACTAAAGCAAAATAAATAACCTTGTACAAAATCGAAGATAAAAAATACTAATGTATTATTAATTATTACATGTAACAGAATATCAAGGAATGCAGGACCTATATTTTATAAATGCATTCTGTTCAAGAAATGACCTAAGTATAGATAGAACAAACACCACTGCAAGGTTTTAAACCTTCGCTAGCGATTAAACAATACGTAGTCTATTGCAAAATAAGAACATTGTTTTTACACTGTATTTAAACATGATGGCATTAGGCGGGTCCTCATAGAGCGAGCTGCAGCCTCGCGAAGTAATGATTGCGCGAATCAGTCATGACGTATGTTGTCATTTGCTTAGAGAGCATTTTCCATCGAGCAACGTCCATATAGATTATAGATCGTGCTGCCCCTGTACCATGTCCTATAGCAGTATTATTTCCAGTGTGGAAAAATGATCAATGACAGCGCAATATAATATGTCGTTTAGCGCCATCACTTTCACAAACGGGAAATAATACTGCTCTATGACATCACGATAACCTAACCTTATTAAGTTCGCGAGGCTGCTCGCTCTATGGAGACCTGCTTAATCAATTTATCTGACCATAATATGTCCTCCACACGCAATACAAAACAGACTGACAGACTGTGATGAATATTTTTAGAACGCGTTGCAAATGGAGTAACGACTTGTGTGGGCGAAAGTTTTTAATCTAGATATTTCGTGCGTATTTTTGTGTTTTTTTTCTTATTTCAATTGCAAATTGTGTAATTTCTTTATTTGGGAACTTTATTCTAAACAAACAACTCTATTTACTGATGATGATGATGATGTTGATATAAGAGGAGGGGAAAGTTTGTGATTAAATAAACTTAAAGCCCTAAATATTTCATAGTTACGACAGCTAATTAATTATAATGTGTGTAGTTCCGACTGTTGGTGATAAATTATTTGTAAGATATAAATAAATAAATAAACTAAACTATTTGGAACTGGGACTTACGAAATAAGACTTTAATTATTATGTTTGAAATGGTTTTAACATAAATAAGTATAAGTGACACACAGATAATAAGTATCAAAAGAAATTAAAAACGAAAGAATTTACCATCATTATGTTTGTCTGCGGCGGCTTCCATAACCATAGTGGTGACCCTGAAACAATAAAAGAATTGCTTAGAGATCACTGTGCAAGTGGCATAGATAATAAAATTATGTACGTGGCGATCAAAGTATGAATGGTATTAATTATTGTTATATTTATATGCATGACATGGTGGCTGGATGATTCTCAGTGCGGTATTCGATACCACCATTCCATTTCATTGAATTTTAGTTGTCAGTGTAAATCAAAATATTTATGTTTATAAAGAGTAGTTAGTTATTATTCAGTTATTAGTTACCACATTAGCGAAGAGGTTGATTGTAGGTTTAGGTAGGTATTTATTTATTGGAAGGTCAACCTTCCTATAATTGCTATACTTTACGAGGTACAAAAATAGATGACCCGATTATTATGTAAACAATCTTCATCTAATATTGCTGTTATCCAATACAATTACAACATAAATTGTATTTTAACAAAATGTATTAACACGACACTCCTTGCGTTTAATTAACTCTTAATATTATTCAAGTAAAACATGTGTTTACTTTTCGAGACATTACAGAAAAGACACACAATTTTTCGTTTACATTACGTCCTTCACAAAGCCCGTAGACAAACTTCAAACAAAGATACACAGCCAATGCGTGTCTGAATTACAAATAATGTACTAAATAACGTGAACGTGTCCCTAGGGGAGTTCCTGTAACTGTGTACCCACTAGAACAATGCATTTATTATGAAATACTGACTAGCTATTTTGTGAATGCTAAGCATAATAATATGGTGTCGTTTAAAAGTATTCAGACAAAGTTGCTTAGGAATAATCGTGTGGAAAATTACTTTAAAGTTGAAACCTTATTATGTATACCTGCAACTATAAAATGTAAATCGGTAGATATGCATCGCGGTTTTAAATACTATTTGTGTAAACTGTAAACGCGATGATATTATAGCCCATGGCATTCCTCAATAAATGGGCTATCTAACACTCAAAGAATTTTCCAAATCGGACCAACATTAGTTGGTATTCTAGACTTCTGATGTATAAATAAAGAACCGATAAGAATCGTAGTCATTCATGACGAGAAAGCTACTTTGTAACATACCTACTCACTATTACATATTATATTTTGTTCTCATAAATAGGTAAGTACATAAGTACATTTAATCCTTATCACATATGAAATCGTCAAGCATAGATACACTGAGGAATAGTGTTTTTTATTATTGTGCAAAAATATACGTTAAGATTTTAGAACTCAGATGTAGTAGCACAGTATTACAATTTTGAAGTAAAATTGTATACAGTATACAGTATGCTCCTATTCTATATACCTAAGTCAATAGTGCAAACATCAGAATAACATGGACGTATGCGCATGCGCCTGATGTTTATGCCCAAATACGGTATGAAGTGTGCTTGGTCTGTTGCGGTTTTGAACCGCAGCTGCAGGTGCCATGACAACCGATCGTGACGTCATAACCTTTCCAGCTGCCTTCTCAATGTCACTAATCGTTATGGGTCAAAATAATTACTCAGGTATTGTTTATGAGCCATAAGTCTAAATATATGCAGCTTGAATACGTACTTAGGACTACGATAATTTTCTCCTACTTTTTGTAACAAAAATAAATGTGGTGTTCTGTCTATTTTAGGAATAAGTAAAAGCATATCACTACCAGTGGCGTGCATTCCATAAAGACATAAAGACACTGCCTACCCTACCATTTACCAAACTCTGATCAATATTTAATATGCATAAAATATGAAATTCACAGCGTCATTAAATTTTATTCTTATTTTATTAATTGCGCAATGTAGTTATGAAATAAAAATATATTTCAAATATATTTTAGATCCATCTATCGGTATTTTGGTAGCATTATTATCTAATTTCTATAACACCGGCTCGGCTCAAGTCACTATTCATGCGCTGCACTAGCGCCGCCACAGGACCCAGTACGTCACGCTCGGAGCAATTAACAAGCCTGGAGAAGTAACAATTAATTGAACGTTTCTTATATAGTGGCTCTCTTTTATTCAATACCCTAATTAATGCGATAGAAAGAGACAACACACTGTTATCTGCTTGGCATTCAAATCCGCATGTAGCCACTTTTTGTTCTAAAAAGGTAGTGCTTGCCACTTTATCGAATACTAAAATATCGATAAATAAAAAAATTAAGTTATAAAATTGCTTGAAGATAATTTAAGATTCTTTTAATTTTGAATTATGGATAGGTAATTCCAAATTTTAAGATTCGTTTAATTTGGAATTATTCATTTACGATGCGTATTGACTGCCTTGCATTGTATGGTAGTGGTATTTATAAAAAAATATTATAAGTATTTCGGTTTAGGTTGTTTTTTATGGTTTCGTAAAAAGGTACGTATTTTTTCCTGTTTTCATAGATTCATTCATAGAATTATACGGAACCCTTCGTTCGCAAATCTGACTTCCACCTGGTTGATCTTTTTACAAATCAATAGTCGTATCCTACTAATATTATAATAGCAAAAATATATATGAATGGACATTTGATACTCTTTCACGTAAAAAATACTGAATGAGTTTTTATGAAACTTTATAATTATATATAGTTTAAACATCAAAATAACATATAGGCTACGATTTACCGCAGGAAAATAACTCATTCCCACAGGAAAAAAATGGTAAAAGTTTAAAATAAATTGCTTCAAATAAAACAAATAAACATTTATTTTTTTACAACATTTTATTTCGATACTCAATTACCAAATGACAATATTTATTATTTAAAATAGATGCCACCTTAAACTTGTGGCACAGCATCTCTGCAAAGCACTTTACTTTTCTTCCCGTCTGATTCGAAATGATTTGAACAAGGCCGAGAATGTTTTGAAGGCTTACAATTTTCCCTGTGCTTTAACCCAAACATCTTTTAATTGTTCTCAAGCCAGAAACCTGCAAATAACAATTAAATCCATACTTAAATACCTTTTTTTTCTCCTAACCTAAAGCAGTCATTATCAATGAATTACTTCGTTCCTACTCAAGTATCGATAATTGCACAACACTATAGAAGTTATTTTTTGCATTTTTTCTAAAAACTAAGCTGATTATGATTTCATTTCAATGATTACGGTTAGATAAAACATAGATGATTAAGAAAATAACGTTAATTAACTTATTTATAATACAATTAACAAAAAAATTGATCAAAACACTAACCTGTGAAATGACAAATTCCAATCTTCATCCGATTTACCAGTACTACGGCTTTTACAGCCGTAAGCAACACAAGCCATGTTATCTTTAGTCAATTGTCTTTTCATAAAATAACAAATTAAACTAAAACACTCGTTTTTCACTTCAAAAATAATAATTAAAATAACCAAGCGATGATCACCAGACTGGTGATCAAAACAAATTGAAATGGGCCATGTCATTTCAAACTGTCGAACTGACATATGTCTGTCCTCTTTTTTCGCATGACATTTTGCCATAAGCTAAAAAGGCCAAACTAGTGCGTTATTGTTCAATTAAATGTTACTTCTCCAGGCTAGTTAATTGCTCCGAGACGTCACGGGACGGCAAAGACACAAACTATCCGTGTCTAAGTTTTTATATGTGTGCTCTGCGTGTCTACGCATATTTTATATGTGTGCGTGCCTATAAACACGGCACACTGATGTAATAAAACCACGCACACAAACACACAAGGTAGGCAGTGTCTTTTTACGAAGATATACGTACGAACCGAATTCGGAACTACATCGAAACTCGAAAGTCGAAACTGAAGTTGAATATGCGACCAATTTAAGAAGTGTGATAATGTATACAATTTTGTAGCGGTAAAGACCATCTGCAAATAGTATCATTATTCGTTTGTTTTGTTTTGGAAATAACAAACGTTTACTTTGAGGTTAAATTTGTTTTTTGAGAAAATTAATAATGTTTACTACGACAATTTGCAAGTGAAGTGTTTTGAGAGTAACTAAATAGATTATGCAGTATATCATCAGTGTATTTTGTAAGATAATAAGGCATAAGTACCTAATTTAACGAAAAATTCTTATTTTTGTTTTATGAATAAACTTTTATCAAACAGAGAGTGATAGGAAAAAGGCCGATCTATAAATGGATCTATACCGAAATTTGTAATACACAAAGGTAAAGTTAATCATTAATTACATAATATAGAATACTAGTTAGGATATCATACCTACTTTGACAATTATTTTATAGATAATATGACCTATGTTCGTGAATCGTGATATGTTTTCCATTATTTTGCGGAAATACTATGTATCTCCAATCAAATATCAGTACTGCAATATGAAATATTAGTTTTTATGACTTACTAGCATTCCGCCCGCGGCTTCGCCCGCGTTTTCAAAGAAAAACCCGTTCCCGTAGGATTTCCGGGATAAAACCTATCCTATGTCCTTTCTCGGGTATCAAAATATCTCTATACCAAATTTCATGCAAATTGGTTCAGTAGTTAAGGCGTGATTGAGTAACAGACAGACAGACAGAGTTACTTTCGCATTTATAATAATATTAGTATGGATTATCATTGCAATATTTCTGCCTACCCTGTCCAAAAACTCTGTGCACGCCCCTGATCACTACATAGTATAAAACAAAGTCGCTTTCCCTGTCCCTATGTCCCTTTGTACGCTTAAATCTTTGAAACTACGCAACGGATTTTGATGCGGTTTTTTTTAATAGATAGAGTGATTCAAGAGGAAGGTTTATATGTATAATAACATCCATTAAATAGTGGAGAAGTACTGTTATTTTTGAGGTTTCTAATGTGATGTCGTAAAAAATTACATTTTTTCCGCTTACATTGCAAACGCAGGCTGAACCCTACGAGTTTTATCAAAATAATGTACTAAGTATTATACACATTGAAAAGGTCTACAGAAAAGTCCGCGATGGTATATGTCTATCTCTTATGGATAACCCACAATAACTTTTTTTTGTCATTTACTTTTTGCGACAAATAATGGCTAATTTTCGATGCGATTTTAACCAATACAGCATTAATCCTTAACCAATTAAATACCTTGAATACATTGTTCATTTAATATAGATCTATATGGCCCTTTACACCGTATGATTTAAGTGAATATTTTCGAAGATATTACAGATTTAAAAATTGCGGGACGTAGCGTTTGCGGCGGTACCGGCCGGCTATCTATTTTATACCCGTGCGAAGCCAGAGCGGGCCGCTATGTTTTTATATACAACGTTCACAGTTTTTCTGTAGTGTATTTAGTATCAGCATTGCACCCGTGCGAAGCCGGGGCGGGTCGCTAGTTCTATATAAAGCATTTGGTAATTAGTTATTCGAAAATACTTAGTAATGTTTCCTGCTAATTACAATACGCATTGCACGAACGTAGAACACCTGTGTCCCTTGCCAACATTTACCCGGAAAAGGGACGTCATCTAAGATGACTTATTTGAATAATAAAAATATAAATAAGTATATTAAAAAAGTAGATGTATTATATAGCTATCCACGACGCCATACGCCTACTAAAAAGAGGAAAGATTTGATAGTGTTAGTTTGAAATGAAGGGGCTCCGAAACTACTGGATCGATTTGTAAAAATATTTCAACAACAGAAAGCTATGAAATTATTCCCAAGTGACAATTGACATAGGCTATTTTATATCTATCTCGTGTAATCCGGGTCACAGCCGGGACGAGAGGATCTTTAGAAATAGTGTACTTACCAACTGAAAATAAAATTACTACACCATATTCAATCTACCTAGATACATTTACATACAATATTTCGCACTTATAATATTCTAAAACAGTGATAATCCGTTTTAAGACTCGATTATGCTTTGTTTACATGAAGCCGGATCATTGCCAACTCCAAATATGAGTGTAGAAATTAAAATAAATACGTAGCGGTGACATATACCTCCTACACTATGCTCAAAATAGGTAGCTTGCTATAAATACATGACCAGTATAAACCGTCTTTCGACAAGGATATTTACAATGACGGCCGGTCTTAATAAAATAGTCGTTATTTTTTAAGACTCAAATGATGATGGAATATAATCGTTTTAGTATGAGATCTATGTGGCGTATAGTTTTACATCAAGTTACATCTACCATATCTACCCAGTCAGGAATACTGATGATTCAGCCCTTTCATTTGTAGAATATTTATTTCTACACTCAAGATTCTGTTAAAATATACATATATTATGCAATTCAAATTGAAAACCTCGTCTTTTTTAGAAGTTGGTTGATAATCATGGAGAAAAAGATTAGATGACTGTGAAAGGACCTACCTTTATTGCACTGTGTGAGAAACACATGTTTGTTTTAAGAAATGTAAAAAACTCATTTTCTAAGTCATATAGTAAAATTATTATTATTAAAAAAAATATATGTGATAAATTATTTTCAAAATATCAACATAAATTTTTTGAGGAAACAAAAAAAAATATTCAAAAATATAAGTAACATTCACAATTATATTGAGGCAGGATGAATAGGAAGCCAAAGTTACACTACCAGTACTAAAAGTAGAAGAAAATACACTGTCATTACTTATTCCTTAAACGACAAGCGGGGAAAGTGATTTCTAATGCAAACAGGTACCGATTCAATCAGCATTATACAGATACTCAATGCATGTTGATATTTACATTGCATTGGTTTAAAACATAGTTACAAGATATGATGGCATGATTTGTTGATGTACATATCCATACTAATATTATAAATGCGAAAGTAACTCTGTCTGTCTGTCTGTTACTCAATCACGCCTTAACTACAGAACCAATTTGCATGAAATTTGGTATAGAGATATTTTGATACCCGAGAAAGGACATTGGATAGGTTTTAACCCGGAAATCCCACGGGAACGGGAACTATGCGGGTTTTTCTTTGTCTGCGCGGGCGATGCCGCGGGTGGAAAGCTAGTATTTTTTAACTAAAAAAAACTAAAATATTGTGTTACTAAAGCTGTCTGTTACATGTTCTAAAAAAATATAAGTATTGTCATACATGTGCTTCATATCTCATTTTAAGGACAACAAAAATCAATTTCATTCAATAAATGCAATAACTAATGCACCTGGTTTAGACGAAACAATTAGTAAGTGAGAATAATTAACAAATTGTTACTTTAATGGCAATTACATTTAAGTTTAATTATTAAGTTAATTAAATTATAAACAAATAAATCGACACACAACCTTCACTAAGTTTTACAATTATTTCATCAAATTCTACAAAAGGACGACCTAAAACTATTTAGTTCCTCAAACAGATAAAAAGTCAATATAATTATTAAAAATAACAAGATAAAACAGAACAATTGAAACAAGTTAACTATTTATGCATGAATCACACCTGTAATTGTCTGACCATGTTTACATCAGAATCACTGACTGATTAGCTATCAGGTGACGAATTTGTTATCTATATAATAAATATCCAATTACTTTAAACGTCATATATATTTAGTGTAATAGTAATAGATATATTTTAATATAATCAAATATTCGATGACTGTTTGACTGTATTTGATAAAATAATGGAAATAAAATTTAGAATTTTAATAAAAATACATCTATTATTTATGTTTGGCCTCATCACAGAAATGACTTTACTTACAAATTTCACTATCATATAATTAATTAACCATATCTATTGACAATATGCCACGCTGTATTGGAAACTGTTGTTTACTAGGTGTATGTTGATTTTAAATTTATTTTACAAAACACATGGGTTCATACTCAACACATTGATTATAGTTATAAACATGATTATAAATATTAAACTTGTTGGAAAGTGTTTATTAAAAAAAAAATTACAACTAGATATAGTACTAAAAAGAATGAATAAGATAAGCATTTGCCAAAGAAAACATAGATCTAAATTATTTACGTATGAAAACATCTGCATTGGCATTTAATTTGTAAACAATGACTCGGAAACAACACGTAAAAGTCGATTTTAATTACTGTGTCTGATTTGTTTACAATTAAGGTCAAACAGAATATTTCCTTCCTGATTGTAGAGAAATCCATCCGTGTTGGTATTCTCTAAAGCTGTTTTTAACGATGACACTCCTTATACGAATTCCAAGGTTACTCCGAACGGTATAAAAATAAGATTAATAATTAAATCAATTATGAGATTTTTCAGGCGTGTATACCCAAACAAAACTTTTATTAACGTAACTATACCTATGATATAACACTAATTAGCAGCCTTCAATAGAAACCTATAAATTTAACGTATGTACGCAAATCAAATATATTTACCTTGATGGGCTCAAAAATCCTTATTTATTAATGTGTATCCATAAAATTTGTATAAAACACACTTAAAATGCACTTTGTTAAGTTTGTTAGAGCGAATATAATATTTACAATTTTTTTTTGTAATATTTACAAATACATCACTCTCTTTCCGCGAGACATGAAAACCATTGACAAAAGAAATTAGTAAAGTCAAGAATGAGGCAACGTCAAAAAGAAACATAAATTCCTGATATTGCCATTGCTAAATATATGTATTTGTTTACACTTTACAGTATTTTAATATTAGTCTTATTAAATATATCGAAACAATTATTGTAAGCATGCTTGTAAAAGTATAGATGGAATTAATTTTACTCAGTCGTAACAACAGTTTATAGTTTATGGATAATGTGTTACCATTTAATAAAATTTTGCCTATTAATGTGAGATTACAGTGTACAATTGAGACTGAATAAATTGTTAATGACAATTCGATTATAATTATTGCAACTTCTTTTCTACGGATTGTCCTAAATTTTTTAAGAAAAATTACAAATTGTCAATAATAGTAAAATAAAAAAATGTGTGCGTGTACTTGTGAAACTTCTTTATGACCTCATTTTTCAAAAAATAATTTACTACATATTATATGCAACTTTACAGAAATACGTCGAATCACGCGTGGTAGGGATAAGAAAAAAAAATGTTGTGTAGTTTTATGAAACCACGGTAAAAGTGAAACTGTTCGAACGGTTCCGAACACTGCTTTGTGTAGCGCATGTCGCGTGGCGATACACGCGACATGCGCTACACAGACCAAAAAGTTTGAGACGATGTAATAAAAGTTTCACTTTAAAAAGATGGCGCGTAACGGAAAAATGTCACGCGTAACGAAAAAATGTTACACTTAATTTTTTTCCAACCCCGATAAAGAAGTTTCACTTCAATAAATGTACCAAAAAGGAAGATTTTTTACTATTGTGTTAGATAAGGTGATTTTATTTACAAATTGTTATAATAAGATAAAATACGAAAATCTTTGAATAAATTTTAACAATCATACATGCATATGCACATTTTATTCATGGGAGAATTACAAAGTAGGGTCTGGCAACTCTATTTTAGTGACGGAATTTATGGTGAACTGGAATCGAAACTGAACGAATGAAATGAGCTGTAAATGTTTCTCATTGAACGATGAACGAGAAGCGTTGCTTTGAAGTATGAACGTCGGACGTCAGACATCGACACGTTCTCACTCTCATTCATGATTCAACTCTCATTGCTAGTGTTGCCGAACTATCGATAGTTTGACTATCGATAGTTGACCTTGAAAATAAGTCAGAATATCGATAGCACTATCGATAGTATCGATATTATCGATACTATCGATACTATCGATAGCGTTAATCATGGAATACTATTGATGAACTGCAATAGTATCGATAAAATCGATAGTATTGATTGCCAATAGTTGCTATACTATCGATACTGTCGATAGTATCGATACTATTGCTACTTAATATTGCAACTACAATCGATACTATCGATAGTACTGATACTATCGATAATTTTGAGCTATCGATAGTAGTAAATTGTGCAATAGTATTGTTCACGATTTTTATATTCATTATTTCACACTAACTATGCACAAATGTACGTGGCTTATTGGATTACGAATTAACGAACTAAAAAAAATGGATTGTACAAAGCGCCAATAGATAACTTGAAAAGTATTATAACCCAACATCTAGTTCTCTGTCATCCACTATAATATTATTGATAAAGCAATACTATCGAGAAAAAGGTCACTATCGATGGGACGATATTATCGATAGTATCGACACTATCGATAGTTCGTTCGATATTGAGCTTCGATAGTATCGACACTATCGATAGTATCGATAGTTCGTTCGATATTGAGCTTCGATAGTATCGATACTATCGATGGTATTGCTATGTGTCGATAGTATTTACGCTTATAGGACTATCGATAACGTAATGGCACCGAATTCCGACCACTGATTGATACGGCTAAATGAATCCTTTAAAAGATAAATTAAATACTCTAGAGGTCATAAGAAAAAATGATATTATGAAAGATTACGAACTTATATTTTAAAATATGCACATAATTGTATTTCATAATGGCTTTTTATTACTTAAATTTGGATTTTAACTGTCACGACTGGAAATTAACTGAAAGCACCATTTTCCGACCGACTGAGTACAAATGCGCGTGTTTCCGACCACTGAGTAGCTAGATTCCGACCAGCCAAATATTTTCTACTAAAATCAACTTTATGATAATAGAAATACAATGGAAATTCGTAAAAACCCGTTTCGTCTTTTCACTGCATCACGCGTGGACCGATTTCGATAATTCTTTTTTTATTATATTACTTGAAGTACGAGGATGGTTCTTATGGAGAGATATTTTAAATATGTACCACGGGCGAAGCCGGGGCGGACCGCTAGTTTTAAATAATATTTGAGCATTTATTATAATAACAAAAACTAACTCTATGTTAGACTGTAGTAGTTCACTGGTCATCCACACTAATTTAGAATGTCCCATTGACTACTTTGCCCAATAATTCTAAAATCCATTTCACCAAAAGTATTATTTCAGCTAATGAGAATACTTCAGCCTCTTTTTTATCACTCCTGAAGTAAACGCATGCAATTTCACTCAAGCACAGCGCAAGCAAAAGCAACCCAGTTGGACGGAAACAGGGAAATAAATAGCACCTAGATTCCGACCAAACCTACATTTACGTAATAAAGCCTCTAAACCGAAATTGATATTCATTTTTAATTCATTTCTATTTCATATGTACACTTATAAAGATCTCACAATTTCGTAGTTATGCAATTATGTGTCATAAACGTAAAATATAGGGTTTTTAAACCAGACCGGTCTTTGTAAATGAATAACAAAAAAATCAAAAAAGAGTGTCAGTTAAAACGAATATTACAAATAATCCATTAAAGTTAGTATTGGTCGCATACAGGTGTTGTATATAAGCATAGCGTTTAGAATAAATAACTTAATACGAAACCTCCACAAAACAACATGCATAATAGAAAATTACCTTCTTTTAAAAAGTGCGAAATTCCTTTTACCGACCGATTCGGTCGGATTTCGGAATGTTGTTATTTTGACAAGCTCCTCATTCCGTCCATAATTATTTGTCCAAAAAAACGTATAAAAACACGCTATCTTTGCATTTATATTTTAAAATTAATAATTTAAAACACCAATAAAACGTTTAAAGTAAATTAACCACAAACTTGTCAGAGTATTTAGCGTAAAAATCCAAATGTTTATTTTCACCGTTTTATGTTGTTTTCGCATTCAATCCAATACAAACTACACCCTCGCCTAGCTTTTGTTGGATTGACGAAATGTCGGTTAAAATTTTAAACCCAATTTTTTACAAATGACGTACGATAAGTGATTGGATCGAAAGCCTTCCGTTTCATGAGTGTCGCGCGTATTTTAAACGTTTTATCAAATAAAAATCAAAATGGTCGGATAGAGGAGGCTAGTCGGAAACCGGTGCCGTTACGTTACTATCGATAGTATCGACACTATCGATAGTATCGATAGTGCTATCGATACTATTGCTTTTCCCCAACTATCGATAGTTAATCGATAGACTATCGATAGTGGACTATCGAGCGGCAACACTACTCATTGCTAACGTTCCAGTTGCAGACAGTTTGTTTCTGTTTTCCGAACTGAAGTCACTGACATACGTGGGCGGCATCAAAACATTGCAAACGAATCCATGCGCCCGCCTTATTTTTTAAAAATATATGAAATATTTGAATTAAAATAATATTAAAACGTATATATATCATTATTTACTAAAAGACAGAGTGGTTTTAGTGAGCCGTAAATAATAATTTTCTAAGTGGTGCGAACATTTTCATTTTTCCTGGAAAATGACAGCTTCTACTATGATTGAACTGGAGTCCTGGATTATTTACCAGTGTGTCCTGAATGAGTGTCATGTGTCCAGCTCATGTAAGTAATTAAATTAATAGCTAATTTCAATGTAGTCCAATATTATTCATTTATAGGTAAATGATGGATTTCCCGTTTAATAATTAATTGGAATCGTACAAAAATTGTGTCTTCTTTATTCAAATTTTACACGCAAGGTCATAGACGGGTTTGTTTTCGTAATTCGTATTCAATTAAAATATATGTAGAACATTCTCTAGATTTCTTTACAAATTATACAAATGTTATTAATATTTGATTGAATATCTTATTATACTTATACAATGCAGAATAATGTTTATGTATTTATTTAAATTTTATTCATAATTTAAATGAATAAACGGCTCACTGTTATTTTAAGGCGCAAAATGTTAATTGAGTTGCAATCATCGTACTCGTGTATTCACTGTGTTGCAGTTTAATTAGGTATTCATAATTATGAATTTATGAAAGGCTCCTCTATACATCTCGTGGTTATTAATAGTTATTTAAATTTTATTAAACCAAGTTGTGTGAAATATACGAAAAGATAGAGTTTGTGTGAATATATTTATAGATTAAAATTAAAATGAACGTAGGTACGTACCTAGCAATAATAAACCAACCGACGCTAAAAATTGTCTAAACTTAACTTATATAGTATAAATTAGGACAAAACAAAACTAATTTAACGGTTTTTCGGTTCCCGATTCTTCTGCTTTCAAAGAGAACGTATGCAGTCGAGGGTTAAGGATATTTCTAGGCATAAGTACCTATACAGGGAGTTTGTAATACATAATTATTAATTATATTAAAATAACGTCTATTACAATAAACGTTTGTTTGATAAAATAAAAAAGGTCTATCGTCATAATAAAAGAGTGTTAATTTTTTTTAATAAATACATATTGAAATCCATTCTCATATCTATTCTGTTCCGGCACGGAATAAAAAATAAATTAAAATTAAAATTGTTTTATCTGAAAACACCCAAAGGACCCGTAATGATATTCCGTTAGGTAGGTAGGTACCTACTATCCACTTGTTTTGGCTTCACCCGCGCGGCGCGCACTCCCTGGATATTAGTAGATAGATAGGTACCTACCTAATGTTTAAAATCGGTTGAGAAGTTTTTGAATTAAATCGTGAATAACCAAATCATATATCTCTATAATAGTTGTTGATAAATTGTACTCGTAGGTTATTTCACAATACACGAGAGCAAAGCCGTGGGCTGAAACTTAATTCGTCAAAACCACTTACTATTGCAATACATATCCATCAATAAAGCTGTTGCTCGGAAAGTTTGTAAATATGTACATAGGTACGTCAATTAATTACCACATAACCATTACCAGAATCAGGTAAACGCTCAACAACAATATGTTCAAAGTTTTCCTTCTCCAGGGTCCCAAATCCCAATCGACGAAAAGACGTAACTCAAAGGTCCCTATAAATTGTTTCCATTGATTGATTGATTGATGTTTGTGAGTCTCGTCAAATCAAATATGAAATAGCACGTGACCCTTTATTGCGATGAACGTGGTATATAATGTGAAGTAATAAATGATAAATCAACATAACAACCAATCATTGGTAACTATAGGTATGCTTTACAACTGAATTAAAATCGGTGCACTATTTTTGAGTTGATCGCGTATAGACAGACAGACGTAGAAGATTTGTTTTGTAATGAATTAAGTAATGATCATTATTAAACGAAAATTCTAGAAGCTGTAATTTCGGATACTGAAATATCCCAACAACTATCTTTGTCTTTAATCATTAATGTTCATTGGTACAGTTAACAGTCGACGTACTTCAATAGAAAAGATACAGTATCAAAGACAAATCGTTCATCTATTGTTTATCCTACAAAATTAAACCTCAAAACTCTTTCAGCTAATTTCATTTCAGTTCGACTAGATTTACGGCCACTGATCTCTTTTACGTTAGCGCTGACAGCGGCTTTTGGGTACATTTTCGATTACACATAAGCCTAAAGGTTATTGCAATTTGCACGCCTCATAAGCGAAGCGTTGAGGTGGGTACTACTGTCACTTCGCGCAAAACATCTGATTTTTCAAACTTAAAATGTCTTTATGTATCATACATTGCACTTGTTAGATAATACATACACACACATATTAAGAAAAAACACTATTTTTAACGTTCATGATATTTTTGATGTCATTTTTGTTATTTAAACTATGTAGTTAAAAAACAGTTTAAAAAAGTTCTGTCTTGGACGTCCGTGTGTCTGTATGTGCGGATCTTTTTTCTTGTTACCACGATAGCGACCGAAATACTTTACTAATCGAGTCTTTTTTTTTCTCTTACGCTTGAGTATGCTCAGGAATAGAACCCTTTCATTTTTCAGGGTCTGATTCGATGTGGTTTAATTGTAATTAAATAAACAAAAATAATAATTAATAAATATTTATTAAAAAAAAATTATGAGGCGTGCACTTTTGGATTTTCCAAATTATTTATGTATATTGTTATGTAAACTCGACACGTATCGATTACCTATGGGTCTTTGTTCGGTCCCTTTGAATTACCTTATCGTTCCAGTAGGTTGTGGATACAAAGACTAAATATTCCTAAATTGAGCTATAGCTAGCTGGAGCCCGCCGGCTTCACTCGTATGGTTTTCATGTAGGTTCCCAAATGAAAAAGCTTATGTGCTCTTCCAGTCTATGATCTATCTCTGTACCTACTAATAGACCGGGAGATACTGACACAAAATTTCGAGTCATTTGTAACAGGATGGCGGTTCTACAGGGGTCTTAGTACGCAATGACAAAAAGAAAAATGATGGTGTGAACGCTGGTACCGGTGGGTTAGTCGCGTGGGCGTTAGTCGAACTCGTCGGAAAAATAGCGAAAGTCAAACGATTTGTAACACAAAAATTTTAGAATTTACCGTTAGTCCATAAAAAAGAAGTAGGCGGTAGTGTCATGCCATACTTTTCCGGTATGACTTACAGCCCGCCATACCGACGCGAATGTGTTGATTTAAAAAAAACAATTATTCAACCATTTGTACCAAGCTAACTTTTGCACAGGTAACCATCGTCGTGCAGCCATTTACGAAAATCGCCATGCCATACTTTTCGGACGATTCCAAATGGTCGCCATACCGCCGAAAATCTGCAAATTTTTTTTATTTCGCCTATCTTTTTGTACCAGTATTGCATTTGGCTTTTTGGAGAGTATTTGATAAAATGTGACCATTATTATATTTGCCATACTTCTAGTAGGGGGAAAAAGTGCTGTCATACTTGAAAAATAAATTTATTATTAATTTATATAAGTGAAGATTTCCAACACCTAGATCTTTGAAATTTTGTATTTATATTCGTTGATCCTCAAACTTACAGGAGAAATAAGTGCCATACTGTTACAAATCGTTTGACTTTCGCTATTTTCCGATGAGTTCGACTAACGCCCACGCGACTAAGCCACCGGTACCAGCGTTCACACCATCATTTTTCTTTTTGTCATTGCGTACTAAGAACCCTGTAGAACCGCCATCCTGTTACAAATGACTCGAAATTTTGTGTCAGTATCTCCCGGTCTATAAGTTTCATATAGGTAGATTCGATCAAATGTTTTTTGTGAACGAACTTTTTAACCATCTTCGTAACTTTTCATGTTTATGTTAGGTACTCGTTTTCCTAGTAGGGTTCATAGTTTTGAATTAAATCATTTATGAACCACGCCTTCATGTGTTTTGCTTTAATTCCAGGCGAAATATAATCAATAAAGTTTGTTCAAAACATTTTATTGTTTTCAAAACAGAAAGTGAATAAATTCTTGTAAATTTAATCTAACAACACAATTGTATTGTTTATGATTAATGCTTAGCTCGCGGGTCATTGACTCACAAGATGGTTTCAAATACATATCTATCTTAATAACTTATTTAAAAGAGGGTTCACAGTTACTCTACAAAGTTTATTTTTCATTAAACGTCCAATGTCTAGATCGCTTGAATAGTTAAAAGTTAAATTGGTTCGCCCGTTATCTCGCGAGTTTTATTAACATATCTATTAACCTTATAAAGTAAATTTATAAAGTAAACTAGATTTTCGCCCGCTTCTTCGCCCGCGTTTTCAAAGAAAAACTAGCATAGTTCCCGTTCCCGTGGGATTTCCGGGATAAAACCTATCTTATATGTTAATCCAAGTTACCCTCTATATGTGTGCTAAATTTCATTGTAATCGGTTCAGTAGTATTTGCGTGAAAGAGTAACAAACACACACACACACACATCCTCACAAACTTTCGCATTTATAATATTAGTAGCATGTTCGTTAACTATTAATAGTACTGTTCTATTTCTTATTACATTTCCAATGTACTATTACGGCTTATAACTTGACGCAAAGAGCATGTTATAATATGCTATGCATACGTGGGTAGTGCTAATTACATTTGAGAGACTATAATTAAGACGTATGTTTTACTGGAGAAATGGAACAGCCTAGATTAACATGCATACAGTGACTCATGAAGTTGCAGCGTGTTTGTTTGATTTCGATAGATGTGAAGGTATCTACTATAAATTGTAATGCTATAATAGTTATAGCAATTAAACATGGGGGTGTTACAAGGTCTTTTGTGCGAATATTAAGTAGAATTTTAGACAATGAGTGATAAGGCTTTTTTACACTGAATACTCAAAATACATATTTTTTTTAATTATATTTGTTGATTTTGCAATTTCCTTCCTTTTGGAGCATGTTATAACTTATGGGCCTATGATTTTGTGTCGAGAACTTAATCAAGTACAACTTAAGTAAATACCCGATGCTGATAGTCCTTGTTATAGCACTTGATCTATGTTATATTCATCAATCTCTCTAAATGTCTACAGACGAACTTAACTACTGATTTTTGTCTAAACGATGTTAACATTTCAGCCACAGTCGAGTAATAAAGACAAACCTGAGACCAATTTATTATGCCTTACAGATGGCACAAGATTTATGTTCAACGTCTCTGAACTGTATGTTTGTTCAAAGTTTGGGACTGTTTGAAGTTATCCTTTGATTAAAGGCATTGATACGTTCATTTGAACTGTGTAAAGGATACAGATAGTTCCGTAAATTGCTGTAAATCATTTGTTCACTAGCTGTTTAATCTTTGGTTACTGTTGTTTGTTACGAAGGTTTCGATTTTACGATTGTGATCTCGATATAAAGATTTTTCGTTGCAATTTTAATTAATAAAGATTCTGGATTTCTCTGATAAAGTGAACTTTAATAGTACATAATATAAGCATTTACTGAAAGCTTTTAAAAATAACTTCTTCACTATCAAGTATGTACGAATTTACTGAATGATCGTAAAAAAATGATTTTTTTGTAACTATTAAGTAGGTACTTACTATAGCCTACATCCTTATCTAACAAACGTTTCTACTAAAGTTTAAGGTAAATTCCTCACTTCATTAACACAACCATAACCAACAATAACAGTTTGCGAATGTTATTCATAGTACATTAATTCCATTCAAATTTTCCATCAGTATCTCGATTCTCGAATGCGTTATGCGAATGAATATGGTAGGTCGGGGTCACAGCGACCCCACATTCCGGGACGTTCGAGGGGTCTTAATGAGAAACTATGCAACTATATTTAGCCGGGTTATAGCAAATATTCATAGTACGGCCATTCAGAGTTTTTCATTGAGCGGAGTGAGAATGCGATAAAACATTGTTGGAAAAATGCTTACTCTGGCATGGTTATTGGTATAGGTAGGTAGTTGAGCACGGAGTTAGTCTGTTTTGTATTAATACTTTTATTACTTTTATTAGATAATTGTACGCTCTAAAGCCTAAAAGTATCAGTTCTTTCTAGACAGAATGATAAACTATTTGAGTACATTGCCATATGATGAATTAATTCAGACAATTAACTCAAAATTTTATTACCTACCTACCTACCAACAATAAAAACAAGAATGCAGCTTGAAGCGCTAAACTTCCCGTAAATACAAAATGAAGATTGCCTGTAATGAGTTAAGGATGCTCATTCCTTATAAACCGTTACTTTTAATGTTCTTCGTCACATAACTTCACTTATAATCCTTGCCAGAAATTACTGACCGTTTTTCTGAGAAGAAGGAACTAACTCCACAAGCAGATATTAATAAAAACAAATCAAATAGTAAATCCAGAACGAACGAAGACGAAGAAGGCATCCAGTTATCTAAGAAACGAGTAACATCAAAAACAATAATAACGTATATTATGTATAAGATACGTAATCTTCGGTTAAATAACAATACAACCCCTCATAAGAAACTTAACAAAGAAATGGTCCTTGCACAGGCGCGGGCAGGTGCGCGAACAGCTGGTCTTAACGGACGCGCGTGTTGCCAGCAAGAATTATGGGGTTTTTATTTTAATTGTAAGTCCTGTTGTTAAAGTTGCAAATAGAAGGAAGAATGGGAGAATGAAAAAATGCATTCAAATAGGCATGCAAATATTTTGTAAAATAGATAGATGTTTCATTTGTAAAAAAGACATGAGAAAGCTCATTGGTAAACTAAAAACTATGTTTAATTTTGACTAGAACGTTTGTCGGTCTTTGAAGAAAAACGTAACCGATGTTTATTATAATTATGAGACTTAAATTGAAAAGACAAATGTTATAAAAATGAACTAGGTAGTCCAAAAGGCAAAAATTATGAAATTGTAAGAGAAAAGAATCGTCAAATTCCTCGATAGATTCCTTCCTATCTCATTTTGTAATTGAATAAATCCATGAAATAGGTAAGAATGATTCCGTCTGGAATAGCTGATATCGCGAGGTCATTAAATCTGCATAAAGCATTGCCTCGATCTGGCTTGATTTGAATTAAATGTACTTGTACAATGTTTAGGTATTTGGCGTAGGTACAGTCATATAAGGAAATGTAATACCGTAATACTAAGTTTAATAATAGTCAGTGTTGTTACAATGAGTCATATGGGTTGATAAATATTGAATCCTTCATGGACGGTTTAATATTAATAAGCGCTTTGTTCAAGTATGCATTTGGCACGTATGTTGGGTTGAGTTACTTATTCAATTGTTTTGTCCTGTTTTTAATCATTGCATTTGCTTGCTAATGCTTTTTATACGAATCCTACTAGGATGAGGATAAGATAAAGTTTGTGAGGATGGACGGATGTTTGTTAATCTTTCACGAAAAAACTACTGGACGAATTTGGGTGAAACTATACAGTAAAATAGGTTATTCGTCAGAATGACCCATAAAAATACCATAGTAAAAAGAGAGGAAATACCTGATTTTGTCCGCGAGTACGTGCGCGGGTGAAACCGAGCGGCAGTTAGAACGAAAATAAGGACACAATATGCCGTTTTACTTAAGGACACAATATGTCGTTTAACTTGGTGAAGGTGGAATTACTAGGAGGTATGTAAATAGCCTTTTTCCGATTCTAGTAATATGTAATATGGTCAGTGTCAATGAAGAAGAATGCAAGGTAAGGATCTTGATTCTTGCTTCATTTCTTTCCACACAGTGAACACATTCCGATCTTCATCTATATTTTTGCAGACTGAGTTTGAACCGGTGGTAACTGGTAAATATTTTTAGAGCGTAAAATTACTTTGATGATTCAAAATCGCTTTTGTAAAAAGTCTAGATGAATGAATAAATGTTTGAGTTTTGAGTAGATAAAAATACAGTATTGTTGAAGTTCAATTGTGTACTTTTCTTGTAAATAATGAAACAGGAACTATGTAAATTATAAAGTATAGATTACATATTTTTAGATCTTTTTCCTTTTCACAATGACGATTAATTAAGCTGATGCTAATAATTAAGATCGATTGTTGCTTACAACACCTAGCCCTACTAACATTAATGCGGAATTGTGTCCTTCATTCATATCGCTTTCTTTACGTCATAATGACAACTAAATAGATATTTAATAGACCTTAATTGCATTCACAAAATGTTCTTTATTTCTGAGAATCAAATCATTTCTGAAAATTGCCAGAAAACTACTTAGATTTCTGGTAATAAATAACGTTTGTATTTACTCACAATTCTTTCAGTATTTGACCAGACAGTCTAATTCTTTTTCTTTCAAAAATTAAAGTATTTTAAGGCTCTTATAACTGTATATTTTTCAAAATTGTACATTACTTATGACATACGCGCTTGCGAGACAACGTTTGCTCACAATACCATGACTCGTCTGTATATAAAATCCAGGACAATTTAATCCGAACAATAGCTAGAACATAATGTACATATGTGATAGGTATATATGCGGAAACATGAGTATCGTAATAACATAAAGCACGAAGGACGCTCCGTTCCCCTTCGAAGATTATGAATCATGAATGCTTAGGTAATGGTTTTCTTGAGCTATGTTACTTATGTCGTATTATTTTGTAGACTTAAGAAATTATGTTGTTGTAAAAGGGACTAAAAAGTAAGAAATTTGCGAATCTAGATGTTATAACGGTCGATAGAGATTCACAAAATGTTCTATAATAGATAACAATAATATGTGAATGTTAATGAATAAATTTTTGGGAACCAAAAAGGGTTAGTAGAATATATAATATTATGTGAATTATTCTAAATTAAGTATAAAGTAACTAATTATTTCTATTTCGCCAATTGAAATTCCATTCTGTCTCGAAATTTTATTTCAATTCATTGTTTCTGCTTTATTTTTACAAATTAGATTCTCGGGTAGATGACCACGGTATTTTTTAAATGAAATTTAGATTATACTGAAATCCCAATTTTTTTTGGACGAATAAACTTTTGTATATTGTCTTTGATATTTTCCAATAACCCTTTGTTTATAGTCCTTGAAATATTCGAATAGATCGTTATGTAGCTAGTGATTATTGTTACCTTCAAAATCTTCCATTTGTATATTTCGCGATTTTATAGATGTGTCGTGACCTGAATATTTGGTAAGCTCTTGTCCCTTTGTTGTATAATAATTTATTATCGTTTATAAGACTGAATTGATATGTTCAAACTCCGAATGGTAGGAAAATTTTCCTATATAGCTGTATTTCGAAGTTATTTCCTTTTGTTATCAAAAACTTGACGATGTCCTCATTTTGCTTACATTCATTTGACGATATTAATTCTTGCGTGGTTATAACTATTTTATCCTTGTAAATACTGTTTAAAAGTTTTAAATATATTATTATGTAAGCTGCGCAAATGCACAATCTACTAAAATTTACATCTAGTACGCAAACAAGTGACTATAAATTATTGAATCCCAGTCCCCTGCAGCGCAGATTAAATAATAGGTCGAACCTAGTACCTATAGTATTATCTGTGGTCAGACTAACATCTAGTGCATTATTGTGACAGTACAAAGCTGTCAGATTCATTATATCATGTTATATTGTATTGAAATTCGTTTTAGCCACGCCAATTAATTTAACATTGGAAACCGGTTCATTCGACCGTTATCAGTCTCGAAAATAATATGTAGTGCGGATTATTTCTCTGCTAATGTATATTGGAATGTTTATTGCGTAGCTAGAAATCGAGTTACATTTTTAATTTGTTTAATTGTATTTATTATAGATACCTAAGTTATTTACAGTTTACACATTTAATAAAAAGCTGTAACGTGGTACATTTTAATCATCTCGGTTACCTAGATAAGAAACCTACTCGGCAGCCGCGATACACGCGACATGCGCTACACAGACCAAAAAGTTTGAGACGATGTAATAAAAGTTTCACTTTTAAATAAAATGC
Source organism: Colias philodice (assembly GCF_061535455.1). NCBI lineage: Eukaryota > Metazoa > Arthropoda > Insecta > Lepidoptera > Pieridae > Colias > Colias philodice. The sequence continues at coordinate 3,312,251 of NC_143104.1, forward strand.
TAGAAATATTCCAGAGTCAAGCATAGGCGCTTCTTTTGATATTTAATATGATTTCAAATTATTGTAGCGAACAAAATTTGGGTAATCCTCTTGGGCTTATCTCGATTAAAATAAATGAAATCGCGCCATCTATTTATAAAGTCAAAATTTTCGCAATCATCCAACACAATTCTAGCAACTAATAAAACTTCTATTCTTAATTGTGTATGTCTGTCTATTTGTCCTTTAGAAACATATTATGCATTCAGAAAACCCAAGAAAACCTTATTCAACACGAACGAGGTGGCGAATGTTACCTATTATGGCAATAAATACTAAGGATTTAATGGGCTAAAACTAGAATTCAGTTGACCCATTGATATCTTAGCTCTTGTTCGTTATAGCTCTTGTAGCTTAACGAAGCCAATCAAAGACAACATCGCAAATGTAAACCACAGCTAACGGACTAAGCTGAATTTGGCCTTAATTGATTGTTAACAGTTTTATCAAATCCCGTCTCAGGTATTTTGAATCTTAAACCAGTTGGGTCGATAGCCTTTGCTGAGCTTTTTGCGAGCGAACTTTAATTAAGTGTCATCGATGACGGATTGCTTGTGTTGTCCCCTGTTGTCCCTATGTCATTGTATAAAGGTGCGTTTATTTATTCTCCACCAAGGGCAATTTGGATAAGTTCTTTAGTTTGGAAACCTGTATGAGGTATTGTATGGTGAAAAGACATACATAATACCTATAATCTATCCTTGGAAGAATACAGGTCGTGTCTTGAAGCAATATGTGATCGATGATTAATAACCGTTTGATAAGACTACGGCTTATGAGTTTCCAGGTATTAATGACTTCATTGCAGTCATTTCTATTAACACACACGTCGTACATTTATTTACCTACACTTCATTTTTTAAGTGCACGGCGTCTTATGCCAATATGTAAACTTATGTTAAAAAATTTCAGATTATTCTAGAAAAAAATATCAAACCAAATGGGTTCATATTTCCATAACCTTGAGATATCAGAACTGTCTATCATGTTTGATTGTTGTCAGAAACAAAATGAGCATACTCGATTGTTCCACGAAAGCATTCCAATTCACGTCAGTTTGTACAGCAATTTTCAATTTCCCCGATAGGTAGCCTTGTCTGAAACATATGCCACGTCAAAGACGGGGCTTTTTGTACCTAGCAGGTATTGCTGATGTTTCGGGCTAAAAAATGGATAAAGCGAGTGAGTCACGATTACATGAAATATGCAACGGTCTCGTTATGGAGGCTAGCACGACACGCAAACAGCGGATGTTTGCTTCATTTCTGTAAATAGTGAAATGTTGACACCTATGGCCTAGTGGTTGATGTCTTATGCAAAATAAATATATTTGTCGTCCTTCGTAATTTTTTAGACCGTCGCGTCGCTGAAGTTCGATTCGATTTGAGTTTGAAACACAGTTTGCGTTTGATCGTCGCTTGATATGGCGTGGAAAATTTTGGGGAATAGAGTATTTATTCCTGAATTTATCAGTTCTAGGCGAAATAAAAAGTTAACTTTTAGCCTAACTTTTTATAACATTTTGATCTTTGATTTTATAAGTTACTGGTGTGCCCCGCGGTTTTCATTTCTGCTCCGCTCCTATTGACGACAAAATATTGGCCATTTGGCCAATATGTGAGCTGTCTAATACTTTTTTTTCAAACCGGACCAGTAGTTCATGAAATAAGCGTCTCCAACTACAGCTACATCTTTATATTGTTAAGTAATAAGTATAGAAATCTATACTGTGCAGTGCTGACACTCTCCATGTATACATAAATGTATTAACAATATGACATTCTTTACACAAATCAGTGGCAAGTTTAAATAACGATTATGTTACTCATTCGTGCAAACAACAGGTTTCCGTGTTTACATATCACACTGATGAGCTGGTGGCGTGAAGCGATGAACCGATGAAAGTATAAGTCTATGTTTTTTAAATAAATAGTTCTTCAATGAAGTTGACCAATGTTTACATTATCGTAATTGTAAGGGTATGTAAGTCAAAGGACTGATTGACTTGTAAGTTTTTTTACACTAGGGCCCGTGTTTTTAAGTTTTTTTTGACGTGACAACATCTTATAATTCGATAGGTCTGGCTGCACGCACGAAAAAACATGACTCATGCGGCGATACCTCGCTCTGAGGCGTTCCATGTGAGGCTTGAAGTGCAAGCGAGAGCGAAGATTTTTTACAGTAGGGCCCGTGGTTTATTTAATCAATCTCATGGTATTATCCATTTCCACCTTTTGATTTGATTTGGAATAAGAAAGTAAAATACATATGATTATTAAATTTGTAAGTTAATGGGGCTAAAAGATCGGTCAGCGCGCTTATACTTTTAATTGTCAATTGAAGTATTCAACCAGTTGTTAAATGCTGTTAAATCTACTAATGCTCTATGGGAAGAATATCTTAGTATTGTATAATTATAATTAATTCTAGATAGGTATTTCAGTATTCCCGTATATACAAGAGAAACGTTCCTTTGATCATGTTATAGTTCATATTATCTGTTAGATACAGAGCAAGAGGTAATTATAGACTCAAAATGGTAAAGATCTCAAGTTAAATACATTTTCTATTATAAAGTTCTATAAGATCGTGTGAAGTTTCTAGAATTATGTTTCTAGGAAAATGCATGGAGAATATTTTATATATATTTGTTATATCGTTAATAAATTATAACAAATGAATCGTTAGAAGATATTAATACCTAGATATTTCTGAGGTATATGTACGTCGGAAATAACGTAGTAACATCAGCTCAATAAAAATTAATTTAATTTTATCTTAAAACTAATTTTAGCGTACTTATTGTATTTTCAAATAATTAATTAAAGAATGATTCTCCTCTATTAGTTTCACATAAATAATAAACAATAAATTAAAAACGCTTAATATTTTCATTAATTAGGTTAATTGTGGTATTACATTAATTGTCTATCCGTGAAGATGGAAGGCACAAATCTCGAGATCTTGTATTGTTATGATGTCCCACGGTTTTACCTGACATATGAAAGTTGGGTGAAATGATAGATCATATTTTCTTTCTTGTTCCTTCCGACGATACCTCTATTTGAAGAAAATATTTCTATGCTTAGCGAATAGTAAAAAACATTTATTGTATTGATTTTGTACTTATGTGTGATTAAAATAATATAAAGCTGAAGAATTTGTTTGTTTGAACGCGCTAATCGCAGGAACTACTTGACCGATCCCAATGTTATTTCACAAATGGCTAGTGATCCCTGGGCGGGTGCAAATAATATACCTATGCACGGGCGAAGTCGCGGTGGAACGCTAGTAGATAATATTATGGGAGTAGTAAACCGATATGATTTAAAGATGGTTATGTACCTATGTGTGTTTATTTTCTAATTATTATAGATTCGAAATTCTAAATCGGTATTGTTGTAGTAAGTAGGAGTCACGTGGTTGTACCGTTTTAAATTCATTGCTATGATTAAATATTACCTATATATCGAAATTATGTATTTTATTGAAGTTGTTTCAAGAATATAATAAGGCCTGTTATAAAACGTATAAAAATTAGGATTTAAATATCTAAGTACGGTCTATAGCTGATGGGTCATCTTAAACTGGTTATTTTAATGACCCATTATAGTCGTGAAACTAAAGGGTTTATGAATAGAACTGAGCTGATATTATGGTTTCATTAAAAATAATTATACACTAATGGGTGCCCAATTTCAGCGACGAAATTAATAGGTTAATGGATATTATAAATTCCTATACAAATTTTACGTCTTCTGTACGTTTCATAAAAAAATAGAAACTTGAAACATAACATTATGGTGATACGTATTATCACGACATACTATAGAACAAAGTCTTAAGTCGCTTTCCGCAGCCCGAGTCTGTATGCTTAGATCTTAAAAATTACGCAACAGATTTTGTGGAGATTTTTGAAGTGAAAACTTCTTTAGCGGCGTTGGGTATAAAATCTTAAACTCGCGTCAGGACACGTGACCTGATCGAAAAAGCGTAAGACGGATGGATATCAAACATGCTCAACGTTAATAATCAAGTTTTTCACTTCTGCCGGCACTCCCGGAGTGCAGCCCGTCTTTTTTTTAATAGATAGAGTGGTTCTTGAGGTAGGTATAATTTGTTAAGTTTTCCACAAAGCGGTTGAAGTCACAACTTCAAATGCACATAAGCGAAGTCGCGGGTGGTAAATTAATAGTACCTGATGCAAGTATTGTGAAGCCACTAATCACTACACACACTGCTTTCGATAGCTCTCATATTTTACATATTTGTGAAATATTCTGCGTTAATTATCCCAGATAATTGTAAATTAGTGTGATCTATCCGCGGCAAGAAACCGGAACGGTCGATGCAAAGAAATTGAATATTCTCACGCACCTCGATTTTATTTCGAAAATATACTTAATTGCATATTAATTACTGATAGGTACAATTTTAGTTGGCAATGCCGTGCTTGAGATGTGACGTGGATGTTACGCTTCAATAACATTTAAAAGTATGCTTTCTTTAACTTAAACCGTTTAAAATCTAGCTACATATTATGAGAATGATGTGTGAGGGTCAATATGAATTTTTTTTTAAAGTTTACATTTGAATCCATATAGTACCTACAGTAAATGTAATTGTTGAAAAATATGCGTGAAATGTCATTTTGACAGTTCCCTCATATCTCTTATTTGTGTTAGGCACAAAATGTGACAAAGAAATACTAAGTAAAACATTATCTATAGGTACAAATAATATTTGTTTGATATTAATAACGTGAAGCAAATCATGTTGCATTTTTAAATTGTAATAACAGTGGTCTGCTTTGCATCAATTTTTATCCTGTTAATGAGTCATCTTATAACCAGAAAGTTTATTTTTAGTTCATAAAAGCGAGGGATTGACCGCGGTGTGTTAGCCTTTAATTATTGTATATACAGGGTGTCCCACTATTGGTATACTAAGCGCGAAGGAACTTGTAGTTTTGCATACACTGATCACGTAAAAAATACTTTAAAAAAAAATTACGTCCAAAATTTTTTGCTAAATTTTTCCTGAAAATCCATGTTTTCTTCTCTAGCTTTGCGCAGCCGGCATATACCGCTTCTCTAATATGAGCATTTTATCTATGAAAACATAATCTTAAACGATAGCTCACGTGCTGGTGGCAAAGTTGGGCGGCTCGCTTGTTATGGGTGTACACATAGAGTTTTAAGAATTCATCTATTTGAAAAAAAAATGCGTCTGGAATTTTTTAATTATTTTTTACGTACTCAGCGTATGCAAAACTATAACCTCCTTTGAGCTTAGTATACCAACAGTGGGACACCCTGTATAACTGAAATAAAGACTGTTTAACAGTTATGATTAGTTTTAACCATCTGTCTGTCATGTAAACATCTATATTTAGGGCTATACTGCAGCCACAGATAATATAGTACTATATTTACAGAATAAAAAATTATTGTCAGGTTAGTGTTTGTAACCAAACTCCTCCGAAACGGCTTGACAGATTTGTATAATGTTTTTGCGTAGGTATAATTTCTTACATCTGCGAATAGGTCTTAAAGTAAATTTTATGCTGGGGGCTTTATACATAGTAGGGTGAACCAGCAACAAGATTGCCGGATCAGCTAGCTACTCATTTTATTTAATTTATATACCTTGGTTTCATTTGTTCACGCTCCCAGAAGGATAATAAATTTATATATTTTCTTATTATGTTATTCGGAGCGGAGACAATCCACCGAATTAAGGATTGTAAGAATCATGTTGTTCTTGATTAAGTGGTATTAAATCCGTCTTTGTTAGATATGCTTATTATTTGTCGCCTAAGAATATCAAACATTTTTAATATTTAACATAGTAGGTATTATATTATCTGTGATTTAATAAGATTAAAAAGATCTATAATATCATCTCCATAAAGTTACCTTTCTAATAAATAAGTCGACATAAATATTTCGACAGTGAAAGCAAACAGTGCATATTTGTCAATTAATTAACCTAATAAAAACTGGTTACATGATTATAGCATTTTCTTTATTTTTTCAACGCGCCTTTAATATTATCATATAAAGCAAAAGTCATGCATACACATAATATACTTCATTCTCTTTTTTCAAAAAGTATTATGTTTATAAAATAGGTACATTCAGGTGTTCTAACCAACAAAGTTATGTTAAAATACTAAATAACATAAGTCAATAATGAGTTAGGCTGTATTTAAAATAGTCCATTCTGTATTGTAAAAAGGCCATGGTAATTTTCATAAAAAACACACAGAACACAAAGTAGTAAATAAATAAAGTAAGTACATGTAACATTATATGACTAAAAGTTTAACACTTAAATGCAAATAAGTCAATTATTATTAGTCGTCACAGACGAAACCTTGGAAGTATTGGGGATTTAATGCAAGTAGAAAATCTTACCGGATTTCCTTTCGTCTTTGTCGTGGGATTTTGTTGTAAGCATTGTTAGTTTATTACAACTAAAATTATGCAAAGAAAATACCTAGTGTTTTTGCATGCATGTAATCACAGAACTATATCGATCTGTGCATGTAATGAATAAACTTAAGGACAAAAACTCACAAGATTAATTTCAATTTCGTTTTGATATTTAGCTACCTATATCCCTAAAAAAGAAACTTTGCCAGTGACAGCCTCGTCAAATCAACCAGATCGTTTCGGAAATGAGTCGAAACAAATATACGAATGAAAATTTTACTTATGTTTATTTTGATTAGCTGCTTGTTGGTATCATAAATAGAAGTTGGAATTATATTTATCTATACAAATACAACAAGGAATATAAATGCTAAGTATAAATAAGTATGAAGAAGCGAAAGTATACACCACAAAAAATGACCTAAGACTAACAGCTGACGTACATACACCTCGGAGTCTAGATAATGATCGTTGTAATTACGTCTAATGTGGTTCATAAAGAATTTGTGTTGTGAAAGTAATGTTTATACATTTACGAAAAACTTAGAATTTACTTGTTCGATTGTTTATTTTGTGTCCGCGCCATAACCATAGAATATATATACTCTATGCCATAGCCGCATGAAATCAGGCATTTTTGACAAAAATAAATAATAATTTATCTGTATGCAGCATTTTGTTCGGATGATAAAAACAGTAGTATAAGTGTGAAAGTAATAAACGTGGAACCATCGAAAATAGAAAACTCTACTACAGAGCTTATTATTATTTTGAATTGCTTGATATTTACAAACCTATGTTTACAAACAAGTTATTTAACATGATTTCATTTGAACTCTTTTAACACTTCTCAACAAAGTGATGTACTTACCTACAGATGTAATTCATCTGCGTATAATAGGATGTGAGGACATTATATGCAGCTGCTATATCCGTCGAGCAGATGGTGCTCAAGTGATCACATACAAGGCAATTCTTGACAATTTGCTCGTTATTTATTGAAAGGGAACTATTTTTATATCGACTAGACTGACTTGTATTTCGATTTTATCCATAGAGATCTAGAGAGATGCCAATCGCTTGCGCTGAGTACGAAACCGTGTCTCATAAAAAATTTACGCACACAACTGCAGTAAACAAAATCAAAACAATACTTCGCGTTGTGTGCGTGTCATCACACAAAAATATGAGAGCGACTATTCGTTCGCACACTAGATTGTAAGTGACGTACGTATACAGCACCGCTACAGTTTGTTCTCTTTTTGTACATATTGCTGCGACACCGGCCCGGCCCCTAACCATATCTCCCTTTAGTTTCTGTGATCTGTGATTTTATCAAATAATTAAAAAAATAAAGTTCTTAATTCGACTGTATTTTATTTGTTAGACCTTTGATTGGGCGAACCGATTTTGTTGATATTTTTTTATTTGAAAGCTAGTGCCTTCTGGTTGGTCCCATTTAAATTATGATCACTTTTGACTGTCGAAAGGCAGTTTAGTTTTGGTAAAAAATAATTATTATACTTTAGAATAATAATTAAGTATAATAATTATTGAAGACATCTCTATTTAGACTAGAATCCGGTAATCAAAATTTGTCCTCATTCAAACGACTCTCACCTGCGTATCAAACATAAACATAAATATTAGAAAAACATTATTCGTAAACATTCATCATAATTTGCATTTTAAAATATATTTGTGACTAGCTGTTAGTCGCGTGATGATATATAGCCTATAGCCTTCTTCGATAAATGGGCTATCTAACACCGATAGAATTTTTCAAATCGGACCAGTAGATAGTTCCCGAGATTAGCGCGTTCAAACAAACAAACAAACAAACTCTTCAGCTTTATAATATTAAAGTATAGATTAGAAATTGGCCATTGCGTATGAATATAAAAAATGGAATGTCGAAACGAAAACATATTTTTCTCAATTAAAAGTTTAAATGGGTTTGTGAAAACCTTTCGTAATACCAAAATCTAATAATAACTGTATGTGATAAAATTCATTCGTTCATATTTGTATAGGGTCACATTTCGTACAATAAATAAGTAATTAATTAAGTAATTTCTTTCTTTCTTTCTAATTATACAAAGCATGCAATATCGTTGTGATTTGTAGCTTCAGTTTTTACATGATTTTGTTCAAGGGTGTAGCGAACGTTGATGCCTCTAGAAAGATTTCTATCAAGGAATAAAGACAAGAAATAAGACACATGAATTAACATTTTCAATAACATAATATTATATTTACAACTAAGCTGACACATCATTACATAGCAGATTTTCTTCGATGAGTTCATCACTACCAAAGTTACACAACAAACAACTTAATACCGATTACTATGAAATACTAGCTGTTGCCCGCAGCTTCGACTGCGTGGAAACGATATATTTTCATGGTACGAACTTTTATCCCCTATTGTATCCCCTTGGTGTTTGAATTGATCAAACCCTGCGGATGCCTACGTCCTAACATCTACCTGCCTGCCAAATTTCCCGATCAGTTCAGTGGTTTGGGCTGTGCGTTGATAGATCACTATATCAGTTAGTCATCTTTGAGTTTTATATATTTAGATTCATTGATATTTAGATTCAAAGCCAAAGGATGATCTCCTTTGGCTTTATTCGTGGTAGCAACCATGGTTAATATCGACAACTTTTATACTTATAGTTTTTATCAAAGTGTTTATATGATTATGAAGGTGGCCTCGATTCGACAGCTCTAAAACTGTATATCTACCCTTTTAGAGTAATAAATTGCGAACAATGTTTCATGGGATTATTTTATCCCTTTTCAATACAGTTTCAAGTCAGTGAGCGCAGTTGGCGAAACCAAGTTTTTAGTTCTTTTTAATTCATTCATTTTTCAAGTTTAATAGATGCACCTACGTAATATTTATTTTTATGACTATATTTTTACCATTCTTAATAGCTAACTTTAGCTCATTCAGAGAGTCGTTGAAATGAAAATAATTATGGTTGAAGCTGTACAATTTAGTTTTTCAAGTTATAATTTTTTTCTCTTATTGCGATTTATTTTTGTAGTTTATTATTTTTAGACCCACGGGCCAGATATGGCTGTAATAATTTTAATTTATTAAGTTCTATTCCATTATATTTACTCTTGTAGTAATACGTTTTAAATTAAAAGCACACTTTTGAAGTCGGTTAAAATATTATAAGTTATTTGGTAACTGGTTTCCATAACACAGGCGAAAGCTCAGGGATCATCGTGCCGTGTGTGAAAATTGTCGTGAAATATTTATTTATTTAATCAGTTTCCTTACCTTAATTCCTATATGTATATCATCGGGTAATACCCAATTTTGTATACAAATATGATATGTAAGATATATCTATAAGAGTAAATATTGGTGATATAATGCTTTCTTTAACACGGGAAATGAAAGAGTTCCGCTGCGTGGGTTGGAGATAGTGATTGGATTTATACGAGTTTGTCGTGTGATGGATCTTCATTCTTCTTTTAATAAAACACTATGTATGTAGTAGGTATCTTTGATACTTACATAATTTTATTTATTTATTATTATTGTTTTTTTTTCTTCTTTTTGCACTATCCCATTAACTACATACATTTCCTTTCCATCTGCAGGTTGCCTGGTAGAGATTGCTGCTTAGCAATAAGGCCGCCTCTTGTACAAACTATGTCTTTCTGCATTAATGTTATTTTTGTCATATTTTAGTTTGTGCAATAAAGAGTTATAAATAAATAAATAAATAAATATTATGTAAGTGTAACAATAAAAGCCATACAACTAGGCTAAAAATGAACGAGTTGCCGCAAACTAAAACTTAAAAAATAGAAGATGCAAGAAAAGTCTACGATGAACGTTGCGTGTTTGAAGTTTCGCGTTAAGTAAAGATAGAAAAGAGCGTGTGTGCCGAGCACACGTGTCAGAAGTGAAACTTCTTTGGCAAGATTCAAAGATACCAAAAATCGGCGCCTTACTCGACGTGACGGTATTGCCATGCGTGATGCGACCTTGAAATTTTACTCTCACCTCAAACATTGTCTTCTGGAATAGACGATGCCGTTTAATCTATCAAGAAAAAAAAACCGATTTAACCAGCCCAAAAACTATGATTCTCAATTCGTAGTCATACGTCTAATAGTAACTAGTTTTCCACGTGTTCCAAGCATTAGCGCCTCATTAAAAATAATAAAAAGCATACAATATAAGCACGGTGCAGTAATTTTTCCCAGCTTCCGCTTGCTGTCCGGATAAAAGGATTTATATATAGAGCGAGGAAATGACCGTCGTTAACTTTATTATGTCTCTACATGGTGGTGTGTTTTTGTCGAGTGTTTATACTTTATGGTGTGTTTTTATAAAAGCCTGTTTATATTCGTATTATAGTACGAATCGTAATGGTTATTTATTTCATACGTACAAACAAACAGAAATTGTAGTCATAAAAACGACTTTAATTACCATCATATTCAAATATTAACAAGTCATAAACTGACAAAATTAATTTAATTAAACATACGCAACGAATAACCTTCCGCCTTTTGGGAACAAACTTGAATTATTCTAAATGCGAAAGTAACTCTGTCTATCTATAACATTATCACGTTTAAACAACTGAACCAATTCTGATGAAATTTGTAAGAGTAAAACTAAACTTTAGGAATAAATAAAGGTTTTTAAATCAAGAAAACAAAGCTTGATTCGAGTGAAGTATGTAGGGGATAAAAATGTGCGTGTCTCGTTAAGTGCACGCAAGCGAAGACTTGGGAGGAAAGCTAGTTCACTTCAAGTTACAAATAATTATCGATTTACTTGTAAGTTATTTGACAGAAGAAAGTATAGTAGGGATTAGTTTAGAGATTGATAAAAACGGTTTATAACTAAGGGGCCAGAATAAGACGGTTATCAAGCCTTGACACGCAAACATTGATTTATTTTAGTGGCTATCAAATCATTGCTTATGCATTTTTTTATATAATAATATTTTTTTTACTTATAGTACAATTGAAATGGTATGTTTAAAACTATATGCATTAAACTTTAACGAGAAATAGCGCAATTCAAATGTGTTCAATACTATAACTGATTAATAAATAATTACAACAGCATTTATAGGTTAAGATACACAGTAGATTTCTCTTGGATTGAAGAATGGATCTTCAATCTTTTCTTCAATAAATATTATCTTTTCCATACATTTTCCTATAAAGAATATTATATAAAATCACTGTTAACAATTTTTATAAAAATGATTTTTTAAGTTATTGTTAAAAAAAATTATCGTTGAATGATTTATTTGATTATTTCTCAATGGGTAGATAATATGAATATTCTAACGGTATAATTATTGCAAATGTTTACTATTGATGATTCAATACAATGATGATTATAGAAATTGATTCCTTTATTTTTTTTTATTTAATTTTATGTTTATTTTGTTTTCAGGAGCTGATGTTGTAGTCTACGGTTTTATTTGCTTCGAGTTATTTTAAGTTTTCTTCATGGTAGCCACTTGTGAGTTTATTTTTTTTTTTATTTTTTATTTGTTACTAACCATTAATTTTATAATGATTTATTGCGGTTTTATTAATTTGAATATTTATTTTATTTCACCCGTTCTGTTTTAACAAGAATGTATTATATTATAAGTATTATTTCAATTATATTTTAATTTCTAACAATATAATTTTCTCAGTCTCTGAAAATAATGAAATATTGAATGAAAATTATACTAACTTCATAACTAATTATAGTCATTTATTCAAAAGCGATATTATTTATAAACTGGTTCTATGTGGAGACTGAAAAAGAAATCAATACTACTTAACTACTATAAACTTAACAAGCTTCTTTATTTAACAAGCTATTTCCAAGTTCACTCTACTAAAATATTCAAGTCAATCGATTCCGATTATTTCTAATCTCACGTACAACCTTCTATATCTTTCTACCTTCATGTGACAAACTTACACACCTGTCTCCGTACCATGATGTCTTAAAGCAGTTATATTTCCAGCGTGGAAAAAAGACAGCGCTATATAGGTTGTCTAGCGCCATCCCTTTCCCACACTGGAAATAATACTGCTCTAGGACATTATGGAAACATACCTGAACACCTTGACCGGAATTCCAATCCAGGACAACGCCTACTGAAACCTATATATTATTTACTTTATGGTGACATAGGAATCAATATGGCCGATCACTTCTTGTTAATGCGTTGTGTTCTATAGTTTATGGTGTTAGAAATTTATGGTGTTTTGGGTTTTAGTGGCGATTTTCACTTTATAGTCATAATGTGGTGAAGGATTGGGCAGTAAATCTTATGGGAGATTAAATTTATAAATGTACGAATCAGTTTCAGGTATGACTAGGGCATTTTGCACTGTACCATTTCCTATAGGGCAATCTTGTGGGAGGAATATATTCTGAAATGTGCGAATCAGTTTCAGGTACGACTAGGGCATTTTCGGCATTTTACAGTGTCCTGTTTTCTATAAAACTTTACTTTCTTGGTAAGCTCTATCTTAAAAAAAAAGCTCTAGCCTATAGAAGTTTCAAAAAGAAAATGGAGGCTAAAAATATTTCAGAGAAGTACATATTGTGCAAAATATATTAGATAGATTGTTCTAGGCATATTTTCTTGGTTGATTCTATTATAAATAATTCTTGATAAGTTGTATGACTTCTTTCTCGTATTAAAATGATATCTTTTCTACAGCAAACAAAATATTATTAAAGCTCTGTCGGAAACCATAGGCAAACTTTTGGAGGTTTGTTGATGCGTAATTCAGAATATATTATGTATGTCATATATAACCCTAACTAGAGACAACTAAAAAGCAAATTATTCACGAATGTAACTTGATAAAAAATTTAGGCATCTATGAAAGCGAACGAGCGCAAAATAAAGCAAAAATTGAATTAGTCTAGAGCCAAGCGTTTTCCAACAAACAGAAGTGTCCCATAAGGGTTGCCAGACAGGATTCGTCCTAATTCATAAAGTATTGTGGTTAGGGAGCCAGGTGCAAATTTGGTTAACTATTTCCTCTCAAGAGATACTTCGTCAGACGCATGAGAGTATAGTATTATAAAGCCTCGTGAACGTCAGCTGGCGCTCGGTTGGGGGGGTGAGCGGTTGTAGCCTCCCAAGCACATAGGAAAAAAAATACATTCATTCATTCATTTCCTCTCAGCTAAAAATTTGTCAAATTGTAGCTAACCCAATATCTCAACGAAAAAAAATTGTCAGCTGGTTACAACATGGTGTATTATACGTCAGCTGGTGTCTCGAACATGAAAGTTAAATTTGAAGAAAAATTTATTTTCCGTTATTTCCTCTCAAACAAAAATTTACCTGATGATAGCTTATATGCAACTGTGGATAAATATATATGTCAGCTGGCTGTATCTTGGTGGAAAAACCGTCAGCTGATACGGGAGGCTACAACCGCTCTTCCCCCCAACCGAGCTCCAGCTGACGTTCACGAGGCTTCATAATACTATACTTTGATGCATTTTACTAATTACCGCTTGAGAGGAACTTGGTCATAAAATCTGCTGCTGGCTCCCGGACCATTGATTAAAATGTAGGGCACATTTCAAACCAAATACTCCTGACGGATTTCGGCCTCTGCCAATCTCGATTATGACAAAGGCAGGAAATCTATATCTATAATAATATTGTAAAGCTGAAGAGTTTGTTTGTTTGTTCGTTTGAACGCGCTAATCTCAGGAACTACTGGTCCGATTTGAAAAATTATTTCGGTGTTAGATAGCCCATTTATCGAGAAAGGCGGAGTACACCGCTGGACAGGCAGATCCACATGTCCTCTGACACACGGTAGGTACATATCGCACGGAGAAGTATCAACACTACCACATACAAAATACTGCTGAGTGCTAACAGAATATAAAATATGCCCACAAAAAGCTTCTCGAAAATAGTTATACTTAAAAGCTGCGTGTTTTACTGTTTTACAATCGCTTCATCTTAATCGATTGCCTGAAATCAACGTAAAAGGTAAAATCTAATACATATACATATCTTACTTTAAAGCTAAAACATTTTTATAACGTGATTGTTTTAGCATAGGTAATTTATGTTAAATTGTTACTGGGTATAATTCTGCTTCTCCTAATATCTCCCACATCCCCCTTACATCTCTATATTTTAAAGCATTTCTCATAATATTATATTCTAGATACCTATCTCGCAGCCCTAATCCCACTTGACATCGTATAATGTGATGGGATTAGAGGGAAATTAAATAGATATTTTATTTTGTATTCGAAATGGGTTTATATGTCAGACACGAGGGAAAGATGGAAAATGTTTCAATTTAAATCACGTGTTGGGATTGGAATTGGCACAGAATCACTCATCTGTCGAACGCAGACTCTCATGCCTACAATTTTAACCTCGCTGACAAGAAATAAATATACAGAGTGCCTGGGGGTCTTCACCTCGGATTAGAGTTATAGTGAATGAATTAATATGATCGATGTGGGATATAGTTTTTTAAATTATAAATTGCAATGTTTACCCAATTTTTTTTTGTGCACTCCATTGTTTGATGTTTCATTGTTTAAACAAATTATTGTGAAAAATTCATGTTTGACCATAGAGGGTGTCCCAAGAAGTAGTGATATACTGAAGCTGGGAGGTAGAAGACATAAAGGGCTATCCGAATCACCCCCATGTATATCATGCGATTTTTCGTATTTTCGGAGTTATGACGTTTTTTTCAAATTTTCACCTATCGCCGAGTACGTAGAGAATTTGATTTATGGTGACGTGAATTATGGCGGTAAATGCTTGATTTTTTTTGTGTGCTAAGCTGAAAGATAGGCCAATTCAGTATATGTAGTAACATTTACTATCGTTAGATCTTCGAATGGAATAAAAAAAAGATTTTAATGCCAAGAAAGATAAAATTACCCAGTATGTTCATAACTTCAAGGGCCCGTAAAAAATAAAATCACATAAAAAATATCCGTTTGGCTTTTTAAAAACTTACTCTATCTATGAGGTAGCTACCCTAAAAATTTCATTTTATTATTCATAAGGCTTCAATCGAAAAATTGAAATCTAAAAGTGGTAAGTGCAAAATTTTAATGCAAACAAAATAAAACCAATTACAAGGTGTTTAATTGCAATAAATTTTCAAAATGACCCCCCCTGTTGCTCACTGCAACCGGAAAAAGTTGTCTTTTAAACGTCTGAATACCCTTTTATTAATTAAATGGTTTCTTCTGCTACTCTCAATTTCCGGGTTAATTCGTCCAAATTGCGGCATTCTCTCGAGTAGACGAGGTCTTTGTACTTTGTAGTATCTCCATACAAAAAAATTCCGGTGTAGTCAGATTTCATACATCAACTTTGAATGAATCCATCACGAATTTTATAGCCGTCCAGAAAACCGATTATTATCGAGATATCCAGAAAAGGATTTCTGGTATAACCGACTTAGAGACACTTGCAGCAAAATATCATTCGGATTATTATAATTTGCTGAAAAATTCAATTCACCTCAGTATGTTGAAAAGAAAATTAATCTAAGCAGATGCAGCAATGGAGCAAATATACAAGTACCTACAGTAGTACATAGAAGAGAATGATGATTGCCAATTTACCATGCAAAAGTTGAAAAACGTCATCACTACAGAACATATCCCGGTAGAAAAAACTATTAAAAAACGACTAATAGAACGCTTTCACGATGATATTATCATTTCAACTAAATATTTGATGTAGGCAACAATGTAAGTAGGTCATTGTAATATATTTAAATAAACAGATTTGGTACTAATATTTTTTTTCTTTTCATTAGTCGTAATTAATTACCTTATTTTTTTAAATGTACTCAATAGAGTACGTTTAATTTATAATTAAACCGGCCGAGAAATTCCATTGTACATAGCAGTTGTGGCTCCGCTCTCCCCTCCACGTTTTTCTATCTGTTCGAGATCCCTACTGCTATTTTTATACACAGGTATCTTTGAAAAATATTCCTATAATATGTCTACTCGAATAAAAAAAGAAATACTGTTTAAAGTGAAAATATTTGGTCAAACATTAATTTTTCATAACATTTTTTTTAATCAACGAAACAATGGAGTGCACAAAAAAAAAATTGGGTAAACATTGCAATTTATACTTTAAAAAACAATATCCCATCTTCTTTGCATCTTCTTCCCATCTTTGTCCTGATCAAAAAAGGTCAACACTGCAATATCTTTCATCAACTGCAACTCCTACTCATCCACCGTTCTATTTTAATCAATTCACTGTTAGTGATGTTAAAAAGAATATTCTGTCCATTTCATCGAATGCTGTCGGTTGTGACTCAGTTAGTCGTAATATGTTTGTCCCCATCCTTGATATAATTGCTCCCGTCATAACCCACATCCTCAACTTTTCCTTATCCTCCAGTGAATTTCCTGACATTTGGAAAGACGCTAAAATTATCCCTCTCCCGAAGAAATCTAATCCAATTTCCTTCTCAGATTTCCGTCCAATCTCCATTCTACCTTTCCTTTCCAAAGTCCTTGAACGCCTTATCCACCAACAGTTAAGTTCCTTTTTATATAAAAACAGTATTCTCAGTCCCTTCCAATCTGGTTTTCGTCCAGGACATAGTACGACTACTGCACTTGTTAAAGTCACGGATGACATTCGTAATGGAATGGAAAAGAAGCAGTTGACAATTTTAACTCTCCTAGACTTTAGTAATGCTTTTAACACCGTCGATTTCGACATATTGCTACAACTGCTTCATTCTATTAACATATCTCCTACAGTGGTTGATTGGTTTCACAGTTACTTGCACGGTCGCTGACAGCATGTATTATTGGAGGACAAGTCATCGTCCTGGTGTGATGTTGTTGCAGGTGTACCGCAAGGTGGCGTTTTGTCTCCTCTCCTATTTGCTATTTTTATAAATTCCATAACCAAAAACTTATCTTCTCTCTATCACATGTATGCCGACGATCTCCAGATATACACCCAGTCAACCCTCGAGAACTTATCCTCAGCAATCTTAAACACCAACACCGATTTGGAAAGAATTTCGACTTGGAGCCGTAGGTACGGTCTGAATATTAACCCAAGCAAGAGCCAAGTCATTATCATCGGTAGCCCCTGTTTAATCTCCCGGATTGACTGGACATACATCCCCAAAATTTATATTGATGGCTACGTCATTGAATTCCAAAAATCTGTCAAAAACCTGGGGGTACACTTTGACACGACCATGTCTTGGTCGTATCACATAAAAGAGACGAGTCGCAAACTTTACGCAGCGGCAAGTTCTCTTAGACGTTTACGGCATTTCTTACCGATATCTACCAAAATTATGTTAGCTAAATCCTTACTACTTCCGCTCCTTGATTATGCTGACGCCTGTACCACTGATCTTAGTGAAGAGCATTTAAATACACTTGAGCGTCTCCAAAATTTCTGCATTCGTTTTGTTTACGGTCTTCGTAAATATGACCACGTATCCCAGTTTCGCAATAAACTCAAGTGGCTTCCTATAAGACTTCGCCGGAATGCAAATGCGTTGAAACTGTTATTTTCCATCCTCTTCGATCCCAATTCTCCCTCCTATTTAAAAAAACAATTTAAGTTCCTTGATTCAGGTGTTTATACTCTCCGTTCCGCTGATAACCTTCTCCTTAGTTTTCCTTCTCACCACACTAGTTTCCTTGGTAAATCCTTTGTCATAACCGCTATCAGACTTTGGAATTCTTTGCCTATTGCTGTTAGACGAGCTTCCTCGAAAACTTCCTTTAAAACTCTTTTATATAAATATTTCTCTAATTTAGCTTTTCCTTCTAAATAAATATGTATGTATTATATTCCCTCTTCTTTTTCATATAATATGTATTTAGTTTATTTTCTATTATCTTTACTTTTATTGCCGCCCGTGTACCTATAAATCATTAATTCATTATCCTTTACCTTGGGCAGCCTGGAAGAGATCGCTGATAAGCGATAAGGTTGCCTTATGTGCTATGCATGCTTTCCATTTCTTTTAATATTATGTAATGTAATGGTACATAAAATAGTTAAATAAATAAATAAATAAATAAATCCCACATCGATCATATTAATTCATTCACTATAACTCTAATCCGAGGTTATACGGTTTTGAATGCTCCAGGCACTGCACTATCTAGTTACGACAATATTTGACGTAGGTCGATTTTATTGCAGGAAATATGTCCCTTTTTCCCTTTATATTATATTCACAATCTTTGTGCAAAATTCTATTATTATTATATTCTTAATGGCCACTTGTTGTTGAGTAATTTAAACTTGAAAAGGGTAAAATAGAGAATGGAAAAAAAGGAATGGCCAGCGTGCGATAACGGACACGCGATCAAAGCCGCGGAATGTTAGTTAACTAATAATTTATTGCAGATTAAAAAAAAAAGATTAAATTCGGGTATTTAGCAAACCTTAGTAGCAAACACCTTGGCCAACACATTTGTTGAAGTTTCAAAATGCTTTGTTGCCATAGCAACACTTCCGAAGCGGGCAAGGTCGCGTCGGTTACGCAATACTGTTTTTTGAATATCAAATGTTATTTTTTTAATGTTGTGTCGTCTTACTCCGTGTAGGAAGCAAATTACCTCATTATATTGAAGGATGCCATATTATGAAGAGCCAAGGGTAGTACAAAACGGCGTAGGGTGTCAAGAGCAGCTGGTTGCCATAACAACGCTTCCGAGAATTCCAAGGCCGAATGCGCTGCGTAGTTCAATATTCCTGTTGCTATTTAATCTTATAAAATGAATAAGGTATTTGGAAACCGGAAATTGTTGGAATTTCAGACCCTTTTGAGTATACCCTTTTCACATAATAGGATGGTAAATAATAAATATGTTTAATCGAAGGTAGGCAATATAAGAATTAACAACATGGAACAGTGTGAAGAGGACCATGGAAAATAAATTAAAGTAAACGTACCCTCACAGGAGGCCCGTGTCCCAGCAGTGGGATCGTATGCATGGGCTGATAATGATAACGATTTTACCACTTATCCGTTTACCAATAAATTATTATTATTCTCTTCGTATTCTTTTTCAAATTTAGTTACGAATATTATTTATAAAAATTATTGTCGTCTGTTGTACCCTTAAACAAATTCAATTATAAAACACTAGCTTTCCACCCGCAGCTTCGCCCGCGCAGTCAAAGAAAAACCCGCATAGTTCCCGTTCCCGTGGGATTTCCGGGATAAAACCTAACTATTTCCCGGGGTAAAAAGTAGCCTATGTCCTTTCTCGGGTATTAAAATTCTCTATACCATTCTCTATACCATACCTATACCAAATTTCTTACAAATTGGTTCAGTAGTTAAGGCGTGATTGAGTAACAGACAGACAGACAGAGTTACCTTCGCATTTATAATATTAGTATGGATTTGCTCATGTCTCAATATTTCAACACCATCATTAATCTAAAATTTAATACCTTCAGGTGGATAAAGGTCATTCCTCCTGACCTTTTCTCGTATCTAAATCCTTACATTCAAACGGACCCCATTTCTAATAAAGGGATGCTTCAATTATAGGGTAAAGACCTTGTATTATAAAGTTTATTATTTTTGATTGTTCGAAGGTAACGGTTCGTTCACATGGGAAGGAAGTCTCAGGATGTGAAAGCAAATTTGTGATGTTATTGCGTTTACGAACATAAAAGAGAAATTTATAATTTAAAAAGTGCTTGTTTATATTTAGATCGATTAACTTATAACAAAATTCTAATCATCAATATAAAATCTTCAAGTAATATTATTAAAAGTGGAAGATTTATGTGTAATGGTAATGGTAAACGATGCATAGCTTTTGAAAATTAAAGACATTTAACGGATTTTAAAACACGATGAAGGCATTGACCTTGACAATGGTCAAGAAAATAAAATCGAAACTTAGCAGGAAGCTTAAATTAACATAAATAACGATTGTTATAAATTTCCTCTCCAATAAAATCGGTTAGATATCTAGAACCCTCGTAAAATCCTTCACATAAAAAATTGCGAACATCCCTTTCGATATACTTATTCAAGAGTCGATACCCAAGTGTAAAAATAGTTTCTAATCTTATTCTTAGAAGCCATAGCAACAAAAAAGCTCCTTGCAACTATGACCACATAAAGAAATATATATCATAGACAGTTAAATATACAGAAGATAAAACTTATTCAACCACACCCCAAGATATCGTCCAACAAAAAGATATAAGATTAAAAACAGCTTAACAAAAATAAAGACGTGCTTGATAAAAATCTGCAATATCGCGTCCACTTAACTTGAAGTAATTAAGAGTTTATTTTATAAAGCATCTCACGGTATCAACCCAGTGTGGAACATGATCGCTCTAACCATAGTATAAAGAGAAACGTAAGTTATCTTCGAACAAAGGTACATCGTGCTGTTTGTATGTGCGCGTTCATGTACGTATGCAAGCTTGATGCACGCACACAACGCTGCTCGGTTCCTACTCATGAACGGTCGGTGTTTGTTTATACGATTATTTAAAAATCAATGTTACAAGTGATAACCCTGCTTCTCGTGAATTTAAAATCCTTCTCCTAAACGCCGCGGCAGAGGTTGGCCTACTTCTCTCTTTATACTATGCTCTAACCCAGATTCTAACAAATAAAAAATTCACTCACTTTCAATTTTACATCTTGTTAAGTTTTACGACTTGTCTCACGGTGGACGTGTTCAATCAAACATTTTATGACGCGTCCTGATAAATTATTTTGTACCGGTTTTTACGAGCTTGTAGACCAACAATGTATTCTAATTTGTTGGAGATAGAATTTTGTCAGTGTCGTTTTAGTCAATATAGTTCAACTGAATCTATGAATTTTGGAAGAAATAATAAAAGCTGCTGTCATATATGGAGCTTTCTTGCTGCCATTATATAGATAATGCCTTAGTTAAATCCCAAAGCAAATAATCTCAAAGGAGAACTCAATCAAATTAAAGACGCTTATGTACTAACACACCTGTGACCGCCTCCTTGGTACAGTGGTTGACGCGTGAGCGTAGCACCGAGGGGTGTTGGGTTCGATTCCCAGTGGAGACGAAGAAAAAAAAATGTCTCGGTCTGGTAGGACACAGAAGGCTGATCACCTACTTGTCCCTAAAGAAAATCGATCAGTGAAACAGATGTATAATGCATCTGCCCCTTACCCCACTAGGGGACATGGGACTTCACTTATGTACTAACACAAATGCTTTCTATACTTCAATGTTCTGATGAGACAATAGCCGCTTTATAAAGAGGCTCTAAAAAGAGTAATCATCCAATAGCTTCAAACAGCAATTACGGCAATCAATTCGCTCACGATAAAGACAAAACTAATGCGACAAAAACATAACCAATAAAAATTGTAATTTATGAAACTATTCGAAGCCTCATTGTGGTTGTAACGACTTACTTGCCTCTAGATCTCGTTACAAATTGTGATGAAAAAGTAATAAAGTTGTTGGTACGCCGCCGCGTCATCTTGTTTCCAACTAGCTACTTACAAAGTTTCTTTTTGCTTTAATGTCTTTACTTTTTGCTACTTTATTTTGTACAAGTGCTGTAAGACATGGCCGATTTAAGTTCGCCAGGGTGGAGATTGTCTAAGGGGTAAATGAAAGGCCTCCAATTTCGTAACAAATCTAAAATAGAGATAAAGACATGAGTTCTAGTACTTTTGTTGATGATTCAGTAGCTGATTTTAAATCTTTAATCATTACAGTTAGCAATGAAAATGTTATAACTAATTTCAATGAACCATTTGGCTTAGATAATTATGATAAGGTTAGAGCTAATAATACACTGTACACACTTCTCGCTCAAGCAAACTACATTTCAAAGAAATGAAAAGGGACAGAGTTAGCTAACGTCCCATTATTATATAACCTTGTCCTAAAGTGGTGTCCCTAAAGTTTATAGGCATAAGTTGCAAGTACTTCCAGACTTGGACCATTACTTTGGCCCGTCGTTGACACAGGCTCCTTTTAATTAAAGCTCCTTCATTATTGGTCGCTTTGATAAATCAAGTTTAAATGTGAATAATAAAGTGTTAGTAAGTCGAGAAAATGCGATAAGAAATGCTGAAGCATATTAAAATGTGAGTGCTCGACGTTATCATAGCGAAAATGTGTTTCTTTTGAATATAGCAGGAGACTGAAATCTCTTAGAAGAGAGATAGAATATTATATGCTAGAGAAAAATTCATAAGTATTATTTTTGGTCAATCTGTTTTCAATAAAGAAGGCGTATTTTCTTGCAGGCAAATAAAAACGATAAAATAAGTGAAGAAAATAAAATTATTTACGAGACCGTTGTCGCAGGGACGTGGTTGTCCGTTAAAATTAAATTCGACACGCCAACTGGGGTTTATTTCTGTTGTTGGAAATTCTGATAAACTATATGAGAAATATGTAACTGACTGTATACAATGTAAGTCCTATTTATAACAATATATTTATTGAAGTGAAACTTCTTTATCGGGGTTGGAAAAAAATTTAGTGTAACATTTTTTCGTTACGCGTGACATTTTTCCGTTACGCACCATCTTTTTCTTATCCCTACCACGCGTGATTCGACGTATTTCTGTAAAGTTGCATATAGTAATTTTTTTTAAAAATAAGGTCATAAAAAAGTTTCACTTCTTAGGTGTGTACACTAGTACACGCGCACACATTTTTTTCTAAGAATATACACTTTATCACTAAAGATAACTAAGAAAAAATGTTACATTAATGCATTTAGTAAAGCAGTTTGCTGATATTAAAGATAGAAGTTATAAATATGCCTCTATATTTCATTTCCCAAAAAAATTGGGTATACTTTTCATCCACCCCGACTTTGAAATTATCCTAAAAACTAAAAATTAGTTATGATGAGTTTGTAAAATTGCTTCGAGCTTAGAAAAATATTTCGCCAATACAATCTAATTATATTTGCAGCGACTTAGTATCCTGACCATTTATTCATTATTACATTAATCCAGCATAAAATCCCGTTACCTAACATTTCCTCTATAACAGTTTATCGTTCAGATTTAGACCGGAATTCATTAAGAATAAATATGATACAACTAAAGACGAGACAAATCTCGGAAGTGTATTTCTATAAATAATAATAAACTCCACACGGCACACCTAGTCTTTCAACACGGTAAAGGTAAGGCCGATCGATTGCTCGTGTTTTGTCACGCAAAGCTTCCATATTTTATACTTTATACATTGCTATTTCGTTTAAAGTGGAATAGCTTGCTTTGGACACGAAGCTTTTAAAAACTTCAAGTTTGAGTCATAGTTTTAGAGCGGTTCGAATGTTCTGGAAAATGTGAAAATCGGTTTAAAGAATTCTAAAAAAATGCTCTTTCATGTCTATTTTTGTTCGTGTTTAACAGTTTGGGAATATTTTATACCACATTGATATATTTGTTTGTTATATAGCATTGTTATTTTAATACTATTTAATTCCTGATAGCGCAGATCTTCTGAGTTCTTTCAAAGGAGAATCCTTTTCTCGAACAGGAAAAATCTATTAAATATATTGTTGGGAGCTTTTTCTAGTTCAACGGTCCATGGCAAATAACTAATGGGGTTTTTGTGATAATATCATTTATACATAATATTGTAAATGTAAATTAAAATACATATCATACGTGTACGTTATTTACATATTTTTGACTAAAAACCACCATCGTACCGGATTAATGGCTTTTAAAGTAGATTAATATGTTATAGTGTAATTATAACAGAAATCTAGGTCACTTTTTATTTATATTAACGCTTTAAATTATACAATGTGGTATAAATACAAGAGTTTAGTCTGCTTCTAATAAAAATCTTCATCACGCGATCATTGCCTGCCCATCGACCATAACGATCTTCAATTAAACTTTAAATGCTGTAGTCACATGTCATTTGTTAGTGGATTTAAGATTAGATGTTGGTATTGATTAATTTAATTATGCAAATATATAGAGAAAATATTTGGATGATAGAAAATATATGAAAAAAGTGCGTGTGTACCGAGCACACGTGTCAGAAGTGAAACTTCTTTGGCAAGATTCAAAGATACCAAAATCGTCCCCTTACTCCATGACGTATTGCCTTGAAATTTTACTCTCAACGCGCCTAAATTTCCCTTCAAAAATACTACCTTAATCACCAATAAGTAACGATGTATTCGGAACCTACAATGTGTCAAAAACAACAATAGGATAAGTTATGAGCAAATAAGTTTAAGGTCTATCAAATAACTGGATTCATAGATTTTCTTTACGGAGATGTATCAATCTTTTCTGTCTTATGAGATCAATTCATTTTCCATAACCCAGAATATTTCGGTTCAACGCTCACGTGATAAGCACTAAACCATGGAAGTGGCTCATACGTAAATTGGTAATTTTAAAAAAATCTATAGAATATAAAAGACTAATGGTTAGGGAGCCAGGTGCAAATTTGGTTAACTATTTCCTCTCAAGAGATAATTCGTCAGACGCATGAGAGTATAGTATTATAAAGCCTCGTGAACGTCAGCTGGCGCTCGGTTGGGGGGGTGAGCGGTTGTAGCCTCCCACGCACATAGGAAAAAAAATACATTCATTCATTCATTTCCTCTCAGCTAAAAATTTGTCAAATTGGGTTAGCTACCCAATATCTCAACGAAAAAAAATAGTCAGCTGGTTACAACATGGTGTATTATACGTCAGCTGGTGTCTCGAACATGAAAGTTAAATTTAAAGAAAAATTTATTTTCCGTTATTTCCTCTCAAACAAAAATTTACCTGATGATAGCTTATATGTAACTGTGGATAAATATATATGTCAGCTGGCTGTATCTTGGTGGAAAAACCGTCAGCTGATACGGGAGGCTACAACCGCTCTTCCCCCCAACCGAGCTCCAGCTGACGTTCACGAGGCTTCATAATATTATACTTTGATGCATTTTACTAATTACCGCTTGAGAGGAACTTGGTCATAAAATCTGCTGCTGGCTCCCGGACCATAATATAGAGACGAAAGACCCAGAATCCGGCCTTACCATAATTCTCTTTGATATTTTCCTTAAAAAAGTAGATCAAACCCAAAAACGTAATTAATACTCAATTATACTACTCCCTGACCCGTGAATAAATAGCAAATATGTACGTACGGGCTGTTGAGTCGGAGCGATACAGTTTGGTTAATTAACTTTTCAATTAATACGAGCCGGGAGCACTCAGCTTGTTGAATATTTTGTTACTCGATTGCTATGGTAATGAAGTGAACTGGTTTTCAGTAATATTCAATTTAATGGAGTGCAATCAACGAGAGTGTCCTGGCCACAGGTAAAATAGCCTGTGTTATAGTGTCTAGGTTGTCTAGGAGCTGAGTTGTCTGTAGTTATATTGTCCAGACTGTATTGTTTTCTTTCCCTATTGAAAGAGAATTAAGGAGGAATGCAAATTAAATTGCGAAAACCCGTTCTTCTAATGTCAATCACAGAGTTTACGTATAGGTCCCTTAGTAAATTTAAAGCTGAATTTTCGTATCATTTTGAAACAGTTCTGTAACTAAAGCTTTATTTTTCGAGAAACGATGCAAGTTTTTGTCTCACTATTGCACGCATCATAAGCGAAGCGTTGAGGTGGGTACTACTGTCACTTCGCGCAAAACATCTGATTTTTCAAACTTAAAATGTCTTTATGTATCATACATTGCACTTGTAAGATAATACATACACACACATATTAAGAAAAAACACTATTTTTAACATTCATGATATTTTTGATGTCATTTTTGTTATTTAAACTAGTTAAAAAACAGTTTAAAAAAGTTCTGTCTTGGACGTCCGTGTGTCTGTATGTGCGGAGGATTTTCTTGTTAACACGATAGCGACCGAAATACTTTACTAATCGAGTCTTTTGCACGCCTCATAAGCGAAGCGTTGAGGTGGGTACTACTGTCACTTCGCGCAAAACATCTGATTTTTCAAACTTAAAATGTCTTTATGTATCATACATTGCACTTGTAAGATAATACATACACACACATATTAAGAAAAAACACTATTTTTAACGTTCATGATATTTTTGATGACATTTTTGTTATTTAAACTAGTTAAAAAACAGTTTAAAAAAGTTCTGTCTTGGACGTCCGTGTGTCTGTATGTGCGGATCCTTTTTCTTGTTAACACGATAGCGACCGAAATACTTTACTAATCGAGTCTTTTTTTTCTCTTACGCTTGAGTATGCTCAGGAATAGAACCCTTTCATTTTTCAGGGTCTGATTCGATGTGGTTTAATTGTTATTAAATAAACAAAAATAATAATTAATAAATATTTATTAAAAAAAAATTATGAGGCGTGCACTTTTGGATTTTCCAAATTTTTTTTTCTCTTACGCTTGAGTATGCTCAGGAATAGAACCCTTTCATTTTTCAGGGTCTGATTCGATGTGGTTTAATTGTTATTAAATAAACAAAAATAATAATTAATAAATAATTATTAAAAAAAAATTATGAGGCGTGCACTTTTGGATTTTCCAAATTATTTATATTTTTTGCTACTTCGCCTACATTAAAAGTATTGGAAATCAAGGTTGATTCTTATATAAATTACGCTAATAGTAAATGGCCTATCATTCATTACAAAGCACTATATTATATTGGTTTTATGTAATAACCTGCCCGATTTTATCACGATAAATCGTCCATAGTGCAGCCCTTGGGGGCCGGAAATTATACCCCGGGGATATCGGTACTCGGTAGTCCTACGTAATTGGACTGAAATGACCAGGGTTTTATAATGTGGAGTCATGTGAAATATGTGTGTTAAGCTGGTTCTTTCTTTTAAATTTCAGTATTGTAGGCTCTATTCGATAGAGTTGTAAATGCATCTATGGGTCGCTTTTTATTAATTGTTTAATTGATACAGTTTTAAATCCAAAAACAAAACAAATTTTGACTCTCTTAGGTATAAGATATAAAAACTCAAACTCAAACATTTATTTATTCAATTAGACTTCTCCTAAGAGCACTTTTGAATCGTCATAGCATAGTTTTACCAATTTCTACCGATTCGAGCGAGCAGTTTAGCTTATATGTATATAGGTAACGCCTAATCGAGAAATGTATTTAATGTAATTTATTTCTTGGACTCCATCAAATGCTTAATATGTAATTATAGGAATTCCAATATCATTTACATATAACCTCTATTAGTCTATTTTAGTTTTTCCTTTATATTTAAATTAAATTAACTTCATATGTGCAGCAATGAATATCCATAATTGGAAGGAACGCAAGGCTAAAATGTCGATAGCCTTCTAAGATTCTGCC
This sequence comes from Colias philodice, assembly GCF_061535455.1. Classification (NCBI taxonomy): domain Eukaryota; kingdom Metazoa; phylum Arthropoda; class Insecta; order Lepidoptera; family Pieridae; genus Colias; species Colias philodice. The sequence goes on from NC_143104.1 coordinate 3,340,084, forward strand.
AATTAGATTGGATTGCTAATGCTTTGTTATGTAGCTTATTTTGGACAAGTATAACTTAAATTTAAGTTAGAATTATTTATGGAGCTTTTGTTTATTTAATAAAAATGTCACTTTTAATAATTCAACAATCTATTTCTCTTCATAATGTAGGTAATTAACTGAGGAAAGCCCTACATAAAAAACTACGAATAAAAATATGTTTTAATATATAATAATAAATAGTAACACATAAGAGTACCTAAATCTATAGAATAAAGGTGATCTAACAAATCCTCACCTGGCCGTAAGCCTGTAAACTCGAACAAAAGAAAAAGTTAAACATTCGTAGTAATAATTCTGTCCGCTTTCTTGGGAATAAGTGGGTCTGGAATAAAAAGAGTCAGATATTTCTGACATTGTCGCGAATTTGTTTTGGGAAATACGATCAGATTTCTATGAGTAAGAATTATTTTGGATATTAAAGTTTGTTTATATTTAGAACAATATGATTATATGTTTACGTTTAGTACTTATAACCTTATTGAATGAATAGAAAGGGTAAATCTGTGTTATCAATGGAATAAAGGATCCGTGTTTCCGTTCAAGCCTTTATTTTTAAAAAGAAAAAGCACAATACCAAGATAAAAATATACGTATTTTCAAAAGGCACATAAATAAACAAAGCTTTTATTGAATCAAGTTATACAAAAAGTCGTGCGACCTCTGAAAGGTTACAAAGAATTACATTGGCCTCCACTACCTAACGTTTCCTTTCATTATTTAATTGACTTGATAGTTGATACTAGGGTTGTAACGGAGGCCATACTTAGCGGAGGCGGAGGCGGATGCGGAGGTGAAGAGGTTCGCCTCCGCGGATGCGGAGGTTAATGGAGGCGGAGGCGGAGGTGAAATTTGTTGGGAAAATATAAATAAATTTATGATTAATAGAGTCAGCAACATTTATATAAAGTATATGTATATAATGTGTACAATTATACATACATGTTCATGATTCATCTTAGTAATCAAAATTGACAAGAGGCAAATTATATTTTATGAACAAAAGCTTTGCGGCTTTTTCGCCTTCTAAACGGTTTCTCAAGGGTTCGTAAATTAAACCAGCAGCACTAAATAACTGTTCGCTTGGCACTGAGCTTGGTGGCGCCGATAAGTAAATGCGAACTAAACATTCAGAGCAAAAACTTTACCTTTAATGTTATATGATTCACACTCCCATCACCCGCTTGGCCGTGTTCCCGCGGCTTAAGGGGGCGCATAAAGCAAAATAACCAATCTTCTATTAGATGATACGTGTAATATGCAAGACCAAATCTAAAAAATAAAATATATATCAAACTAGATGATATGTTCAACGATTCTGTTTAATCAAAAACATAAAATATTAAAATTTACTCGATAAAAAAAAATCACCAAGTTAGCTCTAATTTTCACACTTTTACGTTTTCTACTTGACATGGTAATACTTATTATGTTTTTTTTTTCATAAACAATTATATTAAAACATTTGCAAGATATTTGTCAGAGCATTTTGTGTAATTACTTTTAGTTTTGGTTTTATCTGCGATAAACCACTTTTGGCGCTCTTTTTTTCTCGAGATAAACGTTTGATTTTGTCACGATAAAAGTGGTTTATCGCAGATAAAACCAAAACTAAAAGTAATTACACAAAATGCTCTGACAAATATCTTGCAAATATTTTAATATAATTGTTTATGAAAAAAAAAATCATAATAAGTATTACCATGTCAAGTAGAAAACGTAAAAGTGTGAAAATTAGAGCTAACTTGGTGATTTTTTTTTATCGAGTAAATTTTAATATTTTATGTTTTTGATTAAACAGAATCGTTGAACATATCATCTAGTTTGATATATATTTTATTTTTTAGATTTGGTCTTGCATATTACACGTATCATCTAATAGAAGATTGGTTATTTTGCTTTATGCGCCCCCTTAAGCAAACTCTCGACCATTTCACTTGAAAACACGCAACCGAGCGGCCGCGTCGCTCCTTGCGCGTTGTTTTTGATCGTAAATGAACTTCCGATATGACTCCGCATAAATTTTGCGGAGGCGGATGCGGAGGCGGAGGCTAAATTCTTTGCGGAAGTTCCGCAGTAACGGAGGCGGAGGCGGAGTTCCGTTACAACCCTAGTTGATACATTATCAAAATTAAACCTTTATAATTCAAAAGTGATGTGAATCTTTAGATGTCTTTTATTTAAAGCACATTGTAGATTGCTTTCTCTTTTAACATCGAAAAAAATGAAAATTCACTAAAAGATAATACAGAAAACAATCTTAATACTATTATAAAGGCGAAAGTTTGTAAGGATGTATGGATGTTTGTTACTCTTTCACGTAAAAACTACTGAACCGATTACAATGAAATTTAGCACACATATAGAAGGTAACTTGGATTAACACATAGGATAGGTTTTATCCCGGAAATCCCACGGGAACGGGAACTATGCGGGTTTTCCTTTGAAAACGCGGGCGGAGCCGCGGGCGGAAATCTAGTACAAACATAATACTGTATTATTCATTATTATTTATTATGAATGAAAACCCTGTCTTAAAACATAATAGATTCTTCTTCATAGATAATTCTTAGAAAAATAATAAAACTAATTTTAATACTTCACGCACCAAAAAACGTCTTGCAAATGTTATCCAAATATATTATTACACGTTTATCAAGACCCTTCAGGTAAAGGGCTTTATCGTAATGCCTTCGTTCATGACATTGGGCGTACAGTCTCCGAAGGTCGTTTGCTCACGCGATACGATCATATTCGGTCATTTGGCTACGGAACTTTGCAAATCGTCTGGTACTAGGTAGTTTTGGCTTAAGGAACCCTATGTATACGTTGCAAGTTCGTGTAAGCTAATATGCAGATGGGCTTTGCAGTTCGTGATAATGATGATATTTGAAAATCATACAAAAATACTTTTGAAAACCTTTTGTATAGATTACCATATTGGTTTAGCTTACAAGGGTGTGGATTGATTGATGTTTTGGTCCCCGATAATATGGAGATAGGAGCTTATTATAATGTTGAGACTTGTATAACTGATTGCTTTAGTTTAGTTTTTTTTTTCGTGGAAAAAATAAACTTACATTTGAGCATGAGATATTTAAGTGTGTGACTAATAAAAGGCCTTAATTATATTAAAAATTAATTAATTGAAAAACAATTACAGTTTTTGCGTATTGTCTGTTTTTTACAGTATTCTGTTCATATTTTTATTCATATATCTATTTCGAGAATCATAATATTTTAGATAACATCAATTCGCATCCTCATTATGTTTACATCTTCATGTCTACGCCGATTCCTAGAAAAATAGATTGCTAGTCAAAACTAACATGTCTAGGATTATTTATATACAGCTCGTTAAGAATATTTTTTCCAGAGTATATTTGGGATAAAACCTTTTTACAAGATATTTCTATTATCTGTGACTTCATCAAATATGAATAGGATCACAGAATAGGATCTTCTCTTATTTTTGGTACATTGACTGTATTTTGTAGAGCTTCGAGAATCATTATCAGTTTTTCAAAATTGGTGTGGTCTCTTATATAATAAATGAAGTAGGGAAGTTGGTGTTTTTTTGTTCCACCTTGTTAAGAATTACACATAAAGGGTGTTAATTTTCCGCGGTGACTCTGTCCAGTGTGGAATTGTCTTCTATTGTTACCTTATGAGTTTGAGAAAGATGAAATATATTTGGTGAGGGCATGTGCGTGCTTTCACAATTCTGCAATATTTTTGTAATGTACAATAGAAGGAAATGTAAATGTAATAAATTATATGGATTTTGTGTCTTCCTGACTCTTAATATATTGGTTGTTATCAATTAATTACTTAGATTTTATAGTCTTTTTTTTATTTCACGAAATTTTTATTAACCACAAGTAGCTAATGAATTGCACCTCCTAGCCTTGCTCTTATTAAAGAATAATAAGAAGAAGCATGTCATAATTTAAATTATATTTAATATCTTGTATTATGTATACTAATTAGTGGTCTTATACTCATCCGCTCTGCCCTTGACCACTTGTTTTTGTCGTGATCAATTGGTGTAATTTAGTCACTGAAGCTAAATTTACAATTAGTTAATTAACAACATACTTGTTGTTAGTCGTGTAGTCTGGTATTGTTGTTGTTTCTTTTTTAAATATTTTTTCTGTTTTTTAGAATTTAGCATCCTTGTTTTGTTTTCTGCACCTCAAATGCTTTAAAAAAACTGCTGAGTATATGTACTAATATTGTTGCCTGAAAGCTTGATAATGTGTTTGTTGTTCTCTATACATTAAGCAATAAAAAACTGATTTGATTGAATTTTGATGTGCGATGTGAAAAAGATTATGGTGTGGAATAACTTATAGTCGGTACTTCATGTACTTGATATCCTCGTGTAACTTGAGCAAAGTCGTTCACATAAGCTTTAATGATTGCAAGCTCAGAAAAATGAATTTATATATAGTTATATCATCGTAAAGATTAAATCCACAAGCACATTTCTTACCACTGCGCTTACCTCTCTCTCTCAATTATCCTAGTCACTTCTTAATTTTTATTATTAGAACGTTGTATATCTGTGTTGTATATAATGTTCAGTGAACTCGTGTCAAGTGATATTTGACCCGATGTTGCATTGGGATCGTTAGCATCTGCTTGAACAGCTGTTGTTTTGTTGTAAAGTATAAAGTTTCCTGTTTTTAATACCTACAGTATTCAAGGTTATGATATATTTATACACAGTCTGTGACACGGTATATAAGGTATCGGTTCAATTTTGTGAGGAAAATAAACAAGTATGAAAATATGTGGAGGAATTATAAACATAACGTTTTAATAACATAAAAATACACCATTCGGTACATAATATATTTATATGCCAATGTTACATACCTAAATAAGTATCTACTAATTTTACACGAATACAAGTTTATAAAACTTTAATTTCTATTTGGAATCCAATTTCTTCTTTAATTTTTTTTCATCGCTTACATCGATGAAAACCGAAGCAGTTTGCACTTTCTGAATGTATTTAAATATGTATGTATATTATTTAGTGTATGGATAAAGGCGAATTTTCACCATCGTCATGTTACAGCGATGGAGGGCGGCGCGTGGTGCGCCCGCGACATATCGCTGCGCGCGCAGAAGAAGTTCCTGTCGCGCGTCGGCGGCGCGGCCAGCGCGCGCGCGCTCGTGCTCGACGAACATGCTGCTAAGTTATTGGATCAGGTACGTTGTGTGATAAAATATATTATATTATGTAAAGGTTCTTCTCGTTTGCCAAATTTATGTAGGACTGATGACCAGGATGGTCATATTATGGTATTTAACTTAGATATTGTGGATATTCTAGGTGGACAAGTTACTAGCCAGTTTTAATTTGCTTAACCTGTAATCCAATGTTAAATTTATTTACAGCTACGGCCTCAAATATTTATAAATAAAGACAATGAACTTAAAAACGTGAGAAATTCGTTCGGCAATCCCAAACGAGTTATACATTCTACATTGATGAGGACACTTTTGCACTATGTTAAAGGTTTTGATTTAAAAAATAATGATATCGACAACCCATCTATTTACATAAACATAAAAATAACACGCCATTACCAATTTCAGTTCCTAAACGTCCTCCGGGAGCGCGTCGAGAAACGCGAGGCAGAAAAGCTAGTGAAACACGTGATCAAGTCAGCGGTAAAGCTGGGCGTGCTGCGGCGGCACGGCCAACTCACCGCGGCCGACGAGCGTGCGCTTACTGCCTTCCGATCCAAGTTCCAGGTCTGTATTATGCTATACATAGTAGTCTTCGGTTGAGTCGAAATTAAGTCGAAATATTGTTCCTATCTTTAGGATTATGTTAGAGCAAGCAAAGCGTTACCATAAATACTTGTTACATGACTGGTAGTATTACAGAAAGGAAAATTAACTAAAATACTCGTTAAAATTGAAAATGACTTTGGAAGCTTTGCGTATGAATAAATTAAACAATATATCGAATAATTTATCCATATTAATAAAATTTTGTATAAACTTTACAGACGGTGTTGATGGCTGTGGTATCTTTCTCGGAGGTGGAGTTCTCGTACGACAGAGGCTTCCTACAGGACGCGTTGAGGGAATCTCATCAGTCACTCAAGTAAGTACATTTATAAATCTTTTAAATTAACGAATATTGTTATACAGATCACAGATGGGAGTAGGTTCCTCTTTTAATCGCAAGATTTGTTTTTGGTTATGATTCCTGATATTTGATAAGATTTAGTAATACTATTAGTTAATCGTCCTGGAGATATTATATCTTATTAAAACTTATTACAGTTGTCTCCCCCATCTTTTTATAACACATCATTTAAAAATAACTCCAAAAACTTTATGCATATTAATTTATAGTCCAGACTTAAATTTATTATCTCTATATTTTCAGATCAGTAGTAGAGCGCCATCTATCGGACAAGTCTGTATCTCGTCTCGCCGGAGTGTTCGCGCTCGCGTCTCGAGCCGACCTCTTAGATTCATTATTCGCGGGACAAATAGACGAAGGAGTGCTCAAACTTACCAGAATGCTGCGAAAAGAATTAGACCGAGGCCTGCTTTAATTCAGAAAAATTTAATTTTTGTGCCGTCCTAAAATTGCTAGCTTCTAACGCCTAAATGGTTAGGGTGGTAGTGTTTGGAATTAGCGGTAACAAGAAAATTGGTTTTAGTTCAATGTTAGGTGCGATTTTTGAACGCTGCAAGTTGAAATGCAGGCGTTCTGTTTAATTTTTTTGCAACAATCTGATGATGAATTGTGAAATGGGAATTAGAGTGATGTGGAAATAATAATGTGAAAGATTATCATGAAAGATCAACAAAAATAATATATTCTAAGGGCTCGTATATACCTATGAGAAAAAGATGCCGTATTGATACAAACTCGGGAAAGAGTGAATATTTCGATTAACTTGCACTTTAATAATACACTAAAACCAAGTAGTGACGATACAAATATCGCAAATTAGATAACAGGGCACATAATGCAAAGCAAGAAAATTTTTCAGCATTTATTTTCGATGTTGATGTCAAATATAAGACATGACATGAAGAAAAAATTATGATACAGAGAGAAGCAATTTAACATACCTTTTCAAATATGTTTAATGGGTGACCTTAAGTTGTTGTTGAAAAGATCTGAAGTCTTAGAGAAGAAACAAAAAACCACTATTAGGGGTTAATTGCTTAAATTATGCTCTCTCCATATCTCTATACTCGGAACCAAAATAAAAACAAAAGCAAAAAGACTGTTACAAATACTCAAACTTTTTTAACAGACGAGTACGAACAACAGAAAATCGTCTTAACATTAATGAGGTCTTGACTACAATATCACCTAAGTATTTAGGAATAGTCATTTATTTGAGAACGATAGTTATGCTTGTGTGACGTCATTTACTCAATTATTACTAAGTTTTGCACCTCATAAATATAGTATGCATAGGACATAGACTTGCCCAGTTTTTGCCTCATGTAAATATTAAGAAAAAATTTAGTATGGTTTTAACTCAAAATATTTTTAATTAAGTTGTAATCGTATTTTCGCTGTTATAATGTTGTTAGGATATTTTGCTTAAGAAAAGGATTGATTTTTTGTTATTGAATGAAATGTGATGTTTGAATTTTTTGTTGTTGGATTGGTTTCGAAAGATGAAAAAAGCATATTATTTAAAACAAGAACGAAATTCGCGCGCAAAATAGAGCGCTGTGATTGGTTGAAAAGTAATATTGCAAAAATATGACGCAGTAACTTTATTGACATTTTATTTTTTTTAACATATTATGACAGGATGACAGAAAATTCGTAAGGGAGAACTCTTTCCTAACATATCTCTTATAATGTAAATAAAATTAAGTTTGGATGTTAGAAAATATTTATTTGATGTGCGTTGTTTCTTTTGAAGATGCTTAATGATACTTGCCTAATTTGATATTAAATTGCATTTTTATTATCACGCATTTAATGTAAATATTAGGTATATATTATTATTACGGTTACCGATATATTAATTGTATTGGAGTTAAGGAAGATCTTTGTGTCTGGACAATATGTAAAATGATATTATTATTGTATTTGTTTGTATTTAAGCTAAGATAATGGACAAATGTTTAAGAATCTTTTTATGTACTAACACAAAAATGTAGCCACGTTCAAGAAAATATTTTTTTAATTCTAATTCTTTGTAAAAAATTATAGCTGGTTTCACAACTTCTGGATTTGTTATGTTTAGCTTATCTGCCAGTTAAAATGATGAAAAATGTATGAATATAGAAAATGTATGAGTATAGAATCTGTGACTTATCAGTCAGTTAATCAGGAAGTCGTGAAACTGGTCCCCATCTTATATCCGTTTATTGTATTTAATGAATCCGTGAATATAAATTGAAATATCTTTAAAGACAGATTTAGTATAAATTTAGATTATTTTAATAAAATTTAATGGTCTTACCACAAAATAATTGAAACACAGTCTAACTTTAAACCAGGGATCTGTCACTTTAATAGTTGTCTATGTGAAATACGACAAAACCCGATTAAAGAGAACCCGCGCTTAAAGTTAAACCTGTCTTAAGATTTTTGTGGTAAGACAGTAAGGTTTTTTGGCTTGAATTACATATCTGCTCTCTACTCAAATAGTTTTTGGAAATGATTTTTATTCTGTACCAACAATTTCGGACCAAAATCTTTCTACATATCTATATTGTATATTATTATGTACTCATATCTTTTAATGCAATAAATGTAGCCATTGATAATAAGAAAATTAGCAGGTTCGATTTTTAAAATTACAAAAAAAATCTGTACCTAGTTGTTTTTTTTTCGAGTACAGTCTTGCCAGATAGAAATAATAAAATTAATAAAAAAAAAAACTAATAATTTCTCTCACTTTATATAATTGTCTATCTCTGCTACGCACGAATTATAGTTTATTTGGTAGTGAATGAATTAAAGTTTAAAATTTTCGTCCATAATGTAAAATTTGTATTTTACTTGCCAATTACGCAATAAATGTTTAATTATATGTATGTAGTTTTTGTGTTTCTTAGACATTATGTTAATAATGTGAAACAACTCAATAAAATATTGCCATTTTATAATAAATTTAATTATTGTAAACAATCTGCTAGTACGTCCACGGCCTTATTTGTTGGTTGGTTTTAGCTAGATGATATCAAAGACGTCCTCAACGGCATGACAATATTGTTAAATACGCGATAACATTTAGCTTTTTATGTCTTACATTATCAAGGGTTTCATATCACTCGATTTTAAATCTAAGGCTACTTACACACTAGCGATTAATCGTCGCAATGACGACTTATTTAAGTGTTTTCTTGTGTGTAAATGTGGAAATAAGTAAATGGCTTAAAATCAATTTTAATTTAATATAATTTTGTGAGATTATCATTGTTTAGATTAACATTTGATGTATGTATCGTATAAAATAATGTTTTTAACGCTATGACCAAATGTAATGGTAAATGTGTTATTTATTCATAAATAAATGTATTAGAATTAATGAAAACATGAACAAATTAATTTAAAATAAATTTCGTTAAAAAGACAAAAATTCTCATTACTAAAAACGTTTGTCACATTTAGATCTTATACAATATTGTGTGTGTGTCATTTCAATTTAAAACGTAACGCGTTGTAATAGGTTCTTTTTTACAAAATCCGCTGTTATTTTTACGTATATTTGTACATAGCTTTGAAACTTGTGAACCAATGTACACAATCACTATAATAAGCGTAGAAATTGCTATGAATTGATCACATAATACAGCACTATAATATGAACACTGGAGTAGATCTCAATATTATGTATTAATTTTACTTAAATATCGCCTCTATTCGTAAGTTTTTAATGTGTATGTAAGATTTGATATCAAATATACAATTGATAAAGAATGAATGTCTTTTATTTTTCTGTTAAGCAAACATAACAATAACCTAGCTTTAACAGTGCATTTACATCAAACGAGCGAATTCATCAAAAAGATTCTGTGCAATGTTCTAATGCTGAACATTGAACAACACTGAATACGAGTTTCCGTTTACACTAAAAGATCACGAAAGATTTTTTGCTCTATATTTGTTTGATGTAAATGCACTGTAAGAAAAATTAACCGTTATCATGCATGTCACATTTTAAATATAATGCCATCTATTGGATTCCGATGGGAATGAGTTGTTTACTGTGTAAGTAGTCTATATTATCACTTTCTAGGCGCCAAACTGACAAAATCCATACCATAAAATAGTACGTTGTTTTTGAAACAACCTGAAATTTACCAAGGGATTTAACCCTTCAAATAAAAAATGATCTACATTCTACATGAAACTGATTAAATTTCTGTTACGGTATTTAAAGATTTTTTTTATTTATAATGACAGGAAGAAGGAATAGGATTTTCCTAAAGTATTCAGTGAGGAAGGTAAATAAAACACACAATTATTGTGAAAGCACCAGTCAATAAGTATTTATTCACTAAAATTTCTTAGTAGGTATACAAAACTGATACCGGCTGTTTCCGTTAAACTTTAGGATATAGCACATAATTAGAACACATTATTTAGAACAAAATTAGATATAAGTAAATAAAACTTTACGTGATATATCCCAAGGTTTTAATATCATTGGTGACCATAAACTATTATATGCCAACAGAAAAAAATCCGTATCGGAAACGCAGAGTCGACTATAAATTAGAACCAAAAAATTTATATGAAAAAAAAAATGCTGACTGATGGGCGCCCCCCGGCACTCTGCCGGCGGGCTCGACCTCGCTAAGCGGCGATGAAGCACCCACGGACAATCTTCCCTGCTGCAGCTCCCAGATCGCCCGCGATACACGCGGGCTCGATCGCACTGCAGCAGGACACCTCCCGAACTCGACACCTCGGACCATTAGGTCCCACCCAGTGCCCCGTCTGTAGTTGCAGGCGGCGTTGCTACCACTGAAAGGGGCCGTCGCCCCGAACAGTTACCCCGAGGCCTGTGAAGGCCTGCGTGGAAGACCCGACTTGTATATGAAAAAAAAGTAGTTAAATGATTTTTTTTACATGTAAAATAAGACAATATAAATATGACATATTATAGTTTATAATTATATAGACATTGTTGCTTTTTAGTGAATGCTTCAAAATGCATCTACTACACGTAAATACAACAGAAAATCACGAACAAAACATCTATAAAGTGTTCGACATTTAGTAACTTAACACTAACGATTAGTATGAAATTTTTATGAGATCAAAATGACTATATACAAGTTACAATTGGAATGTATTAAGTATGGAGTGGGTACTAAATATATACACATATCCCTATAATATTAGTTATATCGATGTTGTAACACAGGACATTTATTTGGTGTGACCAAACCATGTCGTATTGTTACATCTACTAATAAAGAAATGAATTCGCGTCAATTTTTTTTATTGTCACTACAAAAAATATCATATATTCTGATTATTTCAATTACATGTTTTATATAAAATAGATGCTACTATATGGGGATACTTTTGTGTATTTAAACCCGATTCTATAAATTTTGATGATTAAATACGGTATATTGTGATCTTAAATAACTTACTATGTAAGTAATATTTAAAATGCTACTTTTGCGATGGGATGTCTAAGTGGTAAAGGGCTAAGCTTTCTATTGTGAAATGCTAAAGGTACACGTGACCAAAAGCCCAAAGTTTTATGAGCCTTACAATTCTTAATCTAGACATTTAGTACGTCTACAATTAGTATAAAATAGATTTTTTTTTCTTTACTCTAACTTAAATAATATTATTCCATGAATTGAGTATTATGAATTTAATGATTTTATATACGTATTTCCAATGAAAAATACACCAAATATATCTTTATTTTTCACGTTCAAAAATACTACAACATTAATGAGAATTTCGTCAAAAATTAACAAAATAATTTATATTAATTCGTTCTTCAATACATATTGAATCGTGGAATCATAAAAGATGACTCACACTTTTTACAAGAGCAAGCAATTAATTGCGTCTTTATCAGTTTTTTGTCGATGAATTTAATTTTATGTGAATATCCAATAGAGATAGTGGATATGTAACATTACTTAGCAAAAGTGACATCACTGGGAATCAAGATGTGCGCTTCCAAACAATTAATATAATGGAAAAACTACGACTATGTATCTTATATTACTTGATCATAAATTCTAACCAATAAATGGGTTATTTAAGAAATAAATTTTTCTATCTAATACAAAATATCTACTATCATTTCATTACCAATTTAAATTCTTAACGAAACTTCCTGCTTTTGAATTTTGGCCTGTTATAATTTATCTCGTTGTTACAATATAATCGAAAATCGTTGGCCTAATTAATACTACTTTGATTTGTATGAATAAGTATCAATTGCATTTTTATTCAATGTTACATTTGAAATAATATACTTAATAATAAAAATATAATAATAAAAAATAATTATAAATATATAATAATAATTATAAATATATATTATAATACGAAAGATAAAATAAATATTAGTACTTCTTGAATTCCAAAAGTTACAATCACATTCTACATGGTAGAGGACTTTATACACATTAAGGATATTTAATCATAGATTTTGAAACTACAAATCAAATATGTATATGCTTAAAGATGATAGATAAATAGGTACTTAAGAATGATTACAGAGATCAAATTGTAGTGGTGCATTTAGACGAAATAATCGTTCTTTGATAGATTAGATACAGATATTATCTTCCTTCATACATAAAGAGCGAACAGTTTACAGCTGTTAGAAAACTTAATGAATTACCAATTTGGTCTAAACGCACCTTACATAAGAAAGAAAGGAAAATTACAATCCAAATTATAGAGATAAATGCAATATGTATCTAAAATTGCTGCAAGTGCTTAATAAAACCAATTTTTAGCAAAAGCTTGCAAAAGGGTTGGAATATAATTTCGATTATTATTCCGTGTTTGATTATAAATGTATATCCGTGTCTGATTGTTCTTTACTGTGTAAAAACGCGGTAATGAATATTCTTTTGCAGTACAAACGATGAAGAATGATAGCAATTGCACAGAGAAACTTTCATCAGATTCAGAAAATAAATTGGTTGATATCAGCACTTTACAGCAAATTCACACAAATATTCGACGCCAAATAACTAAACCGTTCTACACAAATATGGCACTTCCGCGTCCGTAGCGGTTATAATCGCATGATCTTTCATATACACACTTTCTTTTAGTTAGGATTTCAATGCCGTGTAGCTAATTTAAACATAGCTTTCCGCACGCAATTTAATAATAGGTCTAGGTTAGCTGAAAGTATTTTAACGATTTACGCTGCTATAGATTTCAATTTCATACTATTGTAAATTGTTCAATCACCTTCTTGCTCTAACTGTTAACTGTGTTACTGCATCAATTATTTGGTGTTAAATCGTAAAGGTGTTTTAAGCGATTAGAGCCCAACTATTCACACAGAATACTTTTACATAACTCAGGTAGTAATTTTTCCTCACTTTAAAAAAAATTGATTGTCTGTAAAGTCGGTTTACTAACGATAGTTGAACGTGACAACGGCCGGTTGTGCTTCTTTGTCGCTCGTTCCGCGCTCTCGCTTGCACTTCAAGCCACATGGAACGCCTCAGAGCGAGGTAACGCCGCATGAGTCATGTTTTTTCGTGCGTGCAGCCGGCTCTATCGAATTATAAGACGTTGTCACGTCAAAAAGGTAGTAGTTATTTGGCGTACATAAGAATAGTTAGTGGTAAGTGATCTACTCCTTCAGTTTGTGCCAGTCAGCGATCTGCCGTCGCGGCGCGGCCTGCACCTCGCGCCAGTGGTGCCGCGCGCTGCCCGTGCCGCTCGCGCCCAGCTCTACGCGACCGATCACCTAAGAGCAAATATTACATTATGTTAACCATATTTTTAGTATCTAAAATATAATATTCTTTATCTTTATCAACAAATAGTTGTTTTGTTAATGAGAATTAAAATAATCTTAATGGGAATGAATGGAAGGATGTGGGTGTTGTTGCTTTTGTTTTTAAAAGTTTGTGAAGCTTAGAAAATGGTATCTAAAGGGCGGCACTATCTCATTTGAGCTAAATGCTTTCTTGTCAAATCCGTTAAAAGATCTTTAATTTGACTGTTCATTGTAACAATTTCTCATTCCACTACTCCATATCAGCTTCTTATAAAACGTCTAACAACAATACCCTTCAATCTGTCAACATAGTTCCAATCACATGAGTGAGTAAATAATTCACAGAGACAAAGTTTCATACAACATGGTTTTAATGGTCGAATAAATCGTTATCTAAAACATGCTTAGACTTCAAAGTACAAATAAAAAAAAGACGTATGGCACTCGGGGACTGCCGCGGTATAGCTATTGCATGCTATGCCTTCAAGCCACACCTCCGTGTCCGTCGGAGTGGGGAGCGTGTTGTTTTTTCGTTACGGAATTTCTCGATTCGGTCCCCGCGCTCAAGGCCCGCGATAGAAGCTATGCAATAGCTTAAAATAAGCTAATGTCTCATACCTCATTCTTGGTGACCCTGTCCCAGTCCAGCACGAGCAGCTCGAGCGACACGTGGTCGAGCGTGGCGTTGGGCGCGGCGGGCACCTCGAACACGAACGACTCGTTGAACACCGGGTTCAGCGTGCGCTTCTTCACGTGCGTCTTCTTCTTGGCGATGCGCTGCCCGTTGTAGAGCAGGTACATCTTTACGTACCTGTGCATTGAAATGATATTGCAATGTTTTTTTTTTATATATAGTGGTAAGGTGGAATTTTATAAAATCGTTTTTTATATGTGGTAATAGTTATTGCATCTTCTGATTTACTCAATTATTTTGAGCTTTGCGAGTTGGTTTTATTGATAGGTCTAAATCTTGAGTTAGGTGGCAGTAAAATGTATGTGTGTAGTATTTTAAAGTTGATTTGAATGCTGGTTAGTCAAGTTATTCCTAACTAGGGGTCACTAACAAAGATTTAAAAAATGTACACTACGATCAATCTAGAGGTATGATGTTTCATAACAACGATGAAGAACCCACAGTCGGGCAGTAGCATGACTCAGTAGAGACTTAGGCCATAAAAATGAAGCTTGTTAAATCTACTCACGGATCAGCCAATCCAGTGACGTCCATCTTGGGCAGGTTGCGTGCCTTGAGCAGCACGACGGTGAGGCGCGCGGCGGCCGGCTGCCAGCACAGCGACACCAGCACCTCGCCGCGCCCCACGCTGCGCATCTGCCGGCACAGTCACGGCTGGTGATTACTTATCGATTGTGTATCATGCGGAAGAAGGACTTTCCCTATCTTTACACAAAAGCTTACGGAAACTTCTTTCAACGTTGCGTGTTTCATTCAAATGTGTTAAAATCAATTTTCGACATATAAAATTTTGTTGGTTTTAAAATTGATTGTTTTGCTGGTTAACTGGTTGTGTTTGAAAGGTTCATATCACATTGAAACAATTTATAACGTAAACTTAAAATTTAAGTACCTTTATCACAGAATATATTATATAGTACAACCTATACTTTATAAAATATTAGTAAAATCATTTGATCTACCTTCAAGCTGCGAGGTTGAATCTCACGGCAGAGCGCCATGGCCTCTCCACTCTGCAGCTGCAGGTTCGACAGCGGGGACACCACTTCACCGATTATTTCATCACGGGAGTATCTGCAAACATATTCCACATTAAATTAAATAACTTAATATAAATATTTGTTGTAAACAAATTAAGATGGAAGTAAAATATACTTCATTAGCACAAAAGCTTCTGCATTTTGGTGTTTAGTTTATCGATCAGTTAAAAATACTCGACTTGTCTGTCGAATACGACAGACCAACCGACAGACATAGGAACATTATCAGCAAATGGTGAAACCTGTCCTTATTTTATTAGATCTAGTCTCACCTGTCAAAGCTAAGCACCACAAAGTGGAGGGTGATACCAGTCAGCTGGTGCGGCGCGATGCCGTAGAAAGTGAAGTCTTCATCGTACACTGGGCAACGGGTCTTGCGGACAACCCTTTGAAAAGTATTCTTGTTAAAAAGTGTCGTAATATAACATTTTAGATAGTAATAATTTGTATCACGTCACGATCAATGTTCTAGCTAAATTAGACCCTATTTCTATTTTGCAATCGCACTATCGTTAATTCTTCAATTCTTTAACAATTTCAATGAAAAGTTAACCAACATCATTACATAACATTAACGTGACCAGTTCTTCGGCAATTTAATAATCTAAGATCCTTACCTAGTTTTGACCTTATGTTGTTTATCAGGCAGCAGCTGCAGCTTTACATAAGGGTCGGGACCAGCGGGTTCGCGACCTGGTAGGTTCTGGCAGGACACCACAGACACCACCAACGCACTCTTCTCGTTTTCATACCTGACATATCAATCATTTTCTTGTTACGCTGCATTTTCATCAAACGAGCGACTGCTCATTCTAACCCCACTATGACAAAATATTTTAGTGTAAACAGGCGTAGAGCTCGAAAGAATGCGCTTGCTCTTGCTCTAGCTTTATGTTCGTTTGATGTAAATGCACCATCTGATAAAATATGTTTAGAATTCAAAGTAATCATGTTTATGTATACTGATCTCATCTCCATCGTTGTACCCAAAAATGTACTTAAGACTAGGAACAACTTGTTAAAATCCCTATATAAATCGATACTTTTCTACATTTAATTGCTGTAGGATAGACAAAAAATTTATGATCAAAATAAATACGATTAAATATCAAGATAACAATTGATGTGACCCAAGACAACCTAGATTTGTTCTTGCTCCATATAAGACGGCAAATAGGTTAAATCACAGTATGTTGTATGTTCTGTCGTGGATTAACAGCCTTGTGTAAAGCTGTATGACTCATGGTCACTACAATTTGTATACTTACCCATTATAGTAAAGTTAGTAAGAAAATATCATGAGTAAGGTTGCGTGATGGTTTACAATTTGACCTAGACTCATATTGTAATAAAATTGCGTGGCAATATTATGGATTAGCGTATCAAAATAAACCGTTTTCAATCAATTCTCGTCAGTTATTTTTAACCAACTTCAATAGAGGAGGCGAAGCGTGAATAAACGTATTTTTTCTCCCTTTCAGGCTTATCCTGTTTACAGGTAACAGGTGTATTAGTTTAAATGTTAAATAACTCTTTATTGAATATACCTAGCTATAATGTATTTATGACATTTAGACAGACCATCATAAAAATTTAATATCACAAGAATACCATTTACCTCTGTGAGCAGTAAACCGATATTAAATACAGTAAAAGTTCCTTATTCGCGGGTAATAGGTTCCGTAAATGTGCCGCGAATAGAGAAACCGTGAATAAGGAATGGTAATTTGTATGGGGTTATAGGGAATACGTTCTTAGGTGACGAAATAAAAAAGCAAATACATAAAAAACCAGTTTAATTTAAGTTTTTGACCAAACATATTTATTAATTACCATTTAATTAGGTATTATCTTCAGGTTTAGGCAATGGCTTGTCATTTTTTACTCGTTTTTCATTTTTTTTAAGTCGACATTATAAATTCGTAGTTGTAGCTCAAGCGTTTACTAAGGCTAACGAATGGTTTTTATTTAGGTAAATACATATATGTATGTACCGATGTACCGATTCGATCCGCGAATAAAGAATTTTAGGCCGCGAATACAGGATTTAGGTCGCATTTTTTCCATCCGCGAATAGTGAAACCGCGAATGCAGGAAGCGCGAATAACGAGCTTTTACTGTATAACATTAAATCAACGGTTCATTTATTGGATGACAGAGTTTATGGCGAAGTTACTACGTCCGAATGGAGTCGTAAATTTATCGGCCGAGACCTTCCTGAAGGTCATTAATGATCTCTATCTATTTACGACGCGTCAGGGTTTCGTTTACACGCACTTTTACTGTATCCGGTGTTGGTCACCTACATAGATTGGTTACTTGTTTCGCGTCACGCGACGTGAGAACATGAAAGTTACACAAGATATAGTTTGTCTTCTGAGTTCTGTTACAGCATTGTTAAATAGCATTCAGTGTAGACATTTTAATTGAAGAATATATTGACATTTACAAAAAAATTGCACCAAGTCAATATTTGGAATTTGCCTCAACTTGCAATTATCTTGATAATATAAATTAAATCGGGATGGGAACCTTGAAACTCTTAAAAATAATGAATTAGGAAACGTTTGCTGGTCTTGCTTCATTAAAAAATAGGCATGTTTTAAATTTACAAGTCTAGTTACACACGCTCACGCTATATCCTATTTCATACAGCTAAGCCTTGTTGCGCTTTCCAATACCGGAATCAATAACTTCCGACTATTCGTTGACCTTTTCCCACAGCAAACAGATGTATACGAAACAACACGCAGTGAACTTCCACTCCTTAAGTTATTCAAGAACAAATTTTCAATCAATCAATGCTAAATTAGCAAATATTATTATACTTATTACTAGCTGTCCCGTTAAATGTTTTTCTGTCACTCTAATCACTTAGGGGTATGAATTAGATGTTAGCCAATTCTCAGATCCACTTAATAGGCACTCAAAATTTCATGAGAATCGGTCCAGCCATTTCGGAGGAGTGGTTACTAATATTGTGACACAAGAATTGTATATACATACAATTTGCTATCTCCAGTATTTCAAGTACTTTCCCTCCAGGGCCCATCGAAAATTTCCACCCTGTATATATAGAGAAGATAATAAGTATAATGTGACGCTAAATGGACGTTGATATATTTACCTCACCCCGGGCGGCGCGGGGTGTGCAAGTATTGATTTGCTGGTTATATATAACGCATAGATGGATTAAATTGGTTTTAGATACGTGTTGACCACGATTTTCCGCGTCAGGGAATTGATTTGTTAATTGCAATTTCACGGTATCCTCTGTGGTAATCCTATTTCCTACTAATATGTATTATAAATGCGACAGTTTGTGAGGATGTGTGTGTGTGTGTGTGTTTGTTACTCTTCCACGCAAATACTACTGAACCGATTACAATGAAATTTAGCACACATGTAGAAGGTAACTTGGATTAACACATAAGTTTTATAGCAGAAATCCCACAGGAACGGGAACTATGCGAGTTTTTCTTTGGAAACGCGGGCGAAGCCGCGGGCGGAAATCTAGTGTTTAGATATAAATTGATAAGGGTGCATGAAAATGCATTAAATTTAAATCTCAAAAATCCATCACGTTTATAATTTTATAATATATTTAATATAAATATAACAAATTAATACAGTTCAAATCACAATTCAAATTAAAAACTTTTGTAAAATTAGAAGTTAATAGAAAAACAATTCAATGATACTAAAATAAGCTCTATCATCGATGTCTCGTTAATTTTCTTGTTATTTTTTTCCCCTTTAAAAACCTTAATAATTATTCAAATTATGATGTTATTTCTTGTCTACTTTATAAACAAGACATTGATATTATTCTTGTTATCTCGGAAAAACTTGGAAGCTTTTTCGTAACTTTAAATCTCTTGAATTAGGAAAGTCGAATTGTTTCAAGACTTTCTAAAAGGAAACTTTAAAAACAAGTCTTGAGTTTGCGTCAATGTATAATGTAGAAGGATACACTAACTTTTTTATTGAAAGACGAATTGAATCTATTTTAAACTCATGTTTTTTTTCCAATTTAACCTCAACTGCACAAGCCACAAGTTATTGTAATGCAATTATGATTTTAAGTACTAAGAAGTAAAATAATTTAAAAATACTTTATTACACAACTTTTTTTACATTTACACACATTTCATATGCATAAACAGACTATCGTCCAGTTTTTGTCTTCTACGCAACCGCAGTATAAATTCCCTATTATATTTTTACTGTGTCCTAAGTGCTAGGTTCACTTACCGCAGCTTAAAATGCAGATCACCAAGCTTGCCATCATTGGTTTCAGGCTCCAGAGGCTTGACCTTCTCAGTAGCGTGGACATCAGCCAGTTCCTTGCTCAGCGGTGCGGGCTCGGAGGGCGCGGTGGGAGCGGTCGGCGAGTGAGGGCTGTTGCCTCCAGATGGCTGGAGATATAGGTTTTGTTAGGGATCTCTTTTGGTTAAATGTTCAAGCGTATCATATTATAAGTATATTTGTTGTGTTAAGAATTATTTTTCTGTACACATATTGAAGATTCGAAAGCGCTTCTAAACGAACTTTATATAACTTGTTGTGTAATGTTTGATTTTTATTTCCTTTAGTTAACAGTTTCGCATATAGGTATAAACAATCTTTCATAAGGTCTTGTGATAGTTTTTGATAGAATTATTGATTGTCTTATATCATGAATAGCGATAAATTGTAATTAATTTCGTTTATGCTAATGTTGTAAATGTATCCTCTAATGTTAAATCTTATAAGTATACTATCTAATCTTAAGAAAACCTCATCTGGTAAAAAAACAATGAGTTTTATCCAATCAAATATTAAGACTGAAGTCTAGAATCTAGTTTAATATCGCGGCAGCAAAATTAATTAAAGTTAAATCCAGCTTCTATAGAATAATACAATGTACATTACTGCTTTACAAACTTTAATGAAATACTTGTTCTCACAGGCGGCAGTTACTTTAATATCTATTTTATTAAATACCGTGTACTGTTTTACCGACATTGAATAGGAATAAAATTTACTTTCTTTTATATTTTATTTAATGTACTTGAATTATTGTCAACAACAAAACGAAACTCTTAATTAAATCCCTGAATGATATTCAGCCGCATCGTTGGCTATTTTTCGTTTTTTAAATGTAACTCTGAACACAATGGCAATTTAAATATAAAGCTCTTGGTGAAAGAGTTGTTTAATCTAGTTGGCTGCGACGTAGGTACCTACCACACCACCTATGAGGGTTCTAAAAGAAGCTTCCAGTTTTGTACCACTACAGCTATCTGACATCTGCCAACCCGCACTTGGCCAGCGTGGCGGATTACAGCCTTATCCCTTACGGTGCATGTACATCAAATGATCAAATGCTTATTCTAACCCTACTATGTTAAATTATTTTAGTGTAAACAGGCGTGTTGACTGTAGAGCATTACTTCGTTATTCTTAGTGCATTCGAAAAGATTCTATGCAATGTTCTAACTCTATGTTCGTTTGATGTAAATACAACGTTACGGGAGCCCCGTGTCCCAGTAGTAGTAGTAGGAACATAATGATGATGACAACTAGTGGTACAAAATCTCACTCACCGGATTGGCAGGGGTCTGCGGCTGCGGCGGCGCTGGCGCGGGCGCGGTGGGCGACGGTGACTTGCGCAAGTAGTGCGTGGCGGAGCCTGGCGAGCGCACAGCCGTGGCGCGTCGGGGCGGCTGGAAAACGAGCGCCTTGTCCGGCCCACGTTTGCCGCCTGTGTTCAATTTAATATAAATTAGTATAAATATTTATTTAATTAATTTATTTATTTAATTATTTATTGCACACACAAAGGAAATAGAGACACATAAAGTACAGGTAAGAGAAAAACAAAGTGTACAAACGGTGGCCTTATCGCTAGGTAGCGATCTCTTCCAGGCCACCGTAAGTAATATGTAAGGAGAGACGTTAAAAGGAGGTGGGTGAGCAAAAAAATAAGGCGTTAGGGAGAAAGAAAGAATAATTATAAATATTCAATGTATATAATATATATCACATACAACAAATACATAGAAGTATATAATAAGAGAAAATATAATTATAACTATTAAATAAATAACACAAATGAAACAGTAAATAGGCATAGATTTACGGTGCAAATGGTTCAGCCAATTAGAACACTCTGCGATTATTAAAAAAAATACCAATAACGTCGTTTAAACCAAATTATAAGGAGGTTTTGAATTAAAATTTATGTTATTAGTTATATAAAACAATGGAGGTTTACTACCGTACTTATTACTACTTATTACTGAAGAATAGAGGCATTTTAAGGTTGGATTTGTTGGATTTTCTCTCTATCAAAATATGTACTTCTCAAAAACCAACCAACCAAATACACGAGAAAAGCAAGAAGAAGACTAATTAATGACAGCTTACAAAGTTCCCCCGTCCATCAAATCGAACTAAAACAAAACCTTATTTTCGGAGTGTTCTTGTGACTTACCAAGCTTATGAGCGAGCGAGTGACGCCTGCGGGCCACCCAGCAGGCGACGGCGGCGAGGATGATGGCCAGCAGAGCGGCCGCACCCACCACGAGCACCCAGAACGTTGCGCTGTGCCATTCGCCGGCTGCAACAAAATATACATAAGAAAGATTGGTAAAGAACAGCAAAATCCGAACGTCGGCGAATAATTTAAACTGAAATGTATTTTTTAGCCGTTTTTGGATAATTACGAAATATTTGTAGCTAGTTTGTAGGTGCTGGCTCTGTGATATTCTTCTTTATTCATGATATGAATTTAATACGTGCTTATTTATAACCTACAACGATCTTTTATCAGGAAATGGTATTTTGTAGAGTAGTCTGTAGAGACGCATAAATTTAGAAATAGCTACGTAGCATATTGTTCACTTGAGTGAACAAAACGTAAGATTTTACAGTTCTGAAAATTGGTCCACGCTTATGCATTTTTCGCTTGAAAAGAAACAAAAGACACTTGTATTTCACTGTTGCACTGCTGCTTTACCTATAGTTGCCGTTTGTCCTACATTTGCTTATAATATTTTCTATTAGTTTTCCATAACCATAACAAATCATATTCAATGGAGTGTGTCACTTCTTGTGATGTCTTTCGAAATTACTACTTTCATTCAAGTATTAAACGCCAGAAACGAACTTTATATAGTATTAATGACGTTCATATTCTTTATGTATGTTCTACATAGCTAACACATATTGGTATAAATAACACTTAGATACCTACATATTGTGTTCTTAAAATAATTCACAATATGAGAGGGCAGAGGCTCACTAGCCTGGAAACCACCCACTTCATATTTAGCACCTGTATTTCAAATTCCAAGACGTAGGTTCCTTACTACCTACACATCTAATTTAATCAATATTACATGCCAAAGTGGAGCATGGAAAATTTTATATTATGAAATCATTATTATAACAAAAATTAATGTAAACGATTGCCAGTCTGTAGGTAGCTTTTTCAGAGAGCTTCGGGACCCGCGTTTTATATTATAATTTGAGAATATAAAACTGATGACTTATACATAAATCAGAAATCGACCATAATGAAAGCGTAAGTAATGAAACCTTTACATTAATGAAAAGCAAACGATATGTTTAGGTAAACATAACATGATATTTTATCAAAAAAATAAATACACGACATAACTAAAGAAAATAATGAAATTCATGGTTCATAAGTTCCTTTATAAACAAAAGCTTTTTGTTGTTTGCGTTGACATATCAATGATATCAAGGTTCATAAAGCGCAAATTCGCCGGCTCACCCGAAACTTCTAGTAAATACAGCCGACCTACATTTGCCCGGAGAAGGTCTCGACACAAAATGTACATAAAGCAGCCAATACGGGTATATTACCTTCGTTACAGAATTCGCGGTGCCACGGTACGTATGACGAGTTTCAATAAGCCAGCCAATGTCGAATATTTTTATGTGTCCTTTCGTTTGATGCCACCCTGGTACTAAGGTTTCGTGCATTTATGTAAAGGTCGTGAAATATCTTAAAGGTGAATGAAAACCAATCAGTATAATTACAATATTTACAATTTTCCCCTATAGAGTTTTTTAATTAAGGTCCTACTTAGTTTTTCTAAGCAATGTTGTAAGTTCTTATAATAAGTATTAGGTACGTAGATCTCTAGAAATCTTTGTAAGTACTCAATTAAATTACTAACCTAATTCTATAACTTCCAGCCTACATTACCTTTGCTCTAACATAATACGATTTTGAAATTAGGTATATAAAAAAGAAAGATTTGTAACAACTCATAAATCTTTAATTATATTTATATTTCATATGATACCTAGTCAAATAATAACCGCTGTTTGTTATATTATCCATGCTATCTAAAGGGCAGAAGCCTTGCAACAATAAGGCTCAAATCTTTCCATTTATAGAGACAAAGTAAGTAGAAACAAAGCCAGCGGCGAAATAGAGATGAAATTGAATTCATAACCTAAATATTCCAGTCTTTGATAATAAATAGGGCTCCAACGGGTCGCCATTGGAGCGCTTCCATTGTATTCTACAATTTATAACTAGCTTTTCGCGTTAATTTATTTCTCACATTTGGCCAGCACTGCATTCATTTGCTATAACAATAATTGGGTGTTATTCATACGCAGAATTGAGTCTATAAATATCATGGTGTTTTTGTTAAAATTGTAACTTATTTGAATAATATTCAGCAATTTTAATGCTTTTTTAGTATTTTTAGTAAATGCGCTACAATAGTAAGACAGACAAGAAATATTTACCTGTGTACATAATATTATCCATTCAATGAAATGAAATGATTTATTTTGCAAGAAATGTGGTAGATTTACAGATGTTGCATAATTCATTGTTCAGCACAAATCGCCAATTGATTGGCATGCAAAAATTAACAAGAGAATGTCAATTATACATAAATATTATTTTTATAATAATTATATATGTCAACTATTATGTACCCTTTTTCACTTACAATTATATAATATATATGTCAATTCTTACGCTTTTTACTATTAAATGTCCATTTCTACAAATACAATTTAATTTATATAAATAAGTAATTACAATATTATAATATTATGTCATATTTTGATTTTTGAAAAAATTCTTTTAAGTCATAATAACATTTTTCAATTAGCCAGGCTTTTAAACGCTTTTTAAAAATATTAAATGGCAATTCCCTCAAAGATTTGGGAATTTCATTGAATATATTTATACACATAACAGATGCATTTTTATGGTATAAGGCCGTACGGCATTTAGGCATCAGCAGCCTTGTAGGGTCTCTATTGCCAAGTTGATATCCCTCTTTTGCAGATCTAAACAAATCCTTATGTTTCTTAGCAAAAATACAAGATTCCAGAACATAATTATAATTCGTCACGTTTGGTAAATCATTTATATAAATTAGAAATAGCAAAGGTCCCAACATGCTTCCTTGTGGTACACCACACGTGTTATACTCATAAGATGATTTATACGGCGTCATTTCATATTTATGATTTAAATTTGAGATTTCTACACACTGTTTTCTTTCGGATAAGTAACTCTTGATTAAGTCATAGGCAATGCCTCTGATTCCATATTGTTCGCACTTATTCAATAATATGTCATGATTAACCACATCAAATGCCTTTGTCATTTTATATTATTATTAGATAGGCATAAGAAGGTATTTATGTATCTAATAATTTTATTTTACTTGTTCTATTTCACTGTGAAAATGAAATTCATTTCACAATTGCAGAAAGGTTCATTAAAAATTTAATGGACTATATTCGCAAGTGGCATCTCTGTTTAATATTTAAATCATATTTAAATGATAAAGTTTTATCTGAATTTTATTCAACAGTTGCTTGTTCAATTATCTGAAACTAGTTGCGTCGCTCGGTTTCACACACGAAAACTCGCGGGTAAATGAAGTTTTTCTTTATCATAATTATAATACATATTCTACATATTAAGCTACATCACTGTAAAGTATCATCGAAATAATCCATTACGAGGTTTAGGCCTGAACAAGAGACAGACAGACAGAGCGACAACCAGACAAAGTTACTTTACTTTCGTATTTATAATATACTAGCTTCCGCCCACGACTTTGTACGTGCATCCCCATTTTCCCCCGTTCCCACAAGAATTTCGGGAAATCCTTTCTTAGCGGATGCCTACGTCCTAACATCTACCTGCATGCCAAATTTCAGCCCGATACGTCCAGTGGTCTGGGCTGTGCGTTGATAGATCAATATATCAGTCACCTTTGAGTTTTATATATGTATATAGAAGTAGAGACAACATTAATTAATAAAATAATGAACAAGATAACATTATTCCTTTAGTAAATAACAAAATTGAATTAAAATGTTCTCTAAGCATTCGCTTAGTTTAATCTGTGGTTTAATTACTCTGGACCGAAATGAAATAATTCCCTTTCTAAACTCTAACAACGTGACTTACACAGGCTGACATAAGCTCACCTTTAACCTTAGGTAAATAATTAGCAAAACTAACTGTAATACAATATAATTAAAACCGATTTGTAAGTGAAGCCTTATAAGTAAGTAAACAATCGATTACATAATATATTATACGAACAAAACCTTAAACATACATGAGGAGATGCGTGACTGTTAACAAAATAATCAATTGATTTACAATAAGTCGATTTGTCTGATATCATATTACATTCATAATGTTTTTTGTTGTTTTTGAACCGTATTTTTCGAATAATAAGTAATATGACAGCAAAACATTGATTTAGTAGGTTAAAATATTCAACTTTATCCAACCGAATTTTAAGTAACGCAAATACTAAAACCGTTAAGCTTCATAAATAGAATCGCATTGCAAAAGATCCTTTGAGACTGTAGTGTCGCCCTAAACAGTAATCCTCAATTTATGGCAATTCCCGGGAACGTAATAAATAAAGAACTCCATAAACGTCGAGCGAAATATAAATACTTGTAGTGTAGGTCGGCCATGTTTACGTAAATGTCAGAATTACTTGAATGTCAGTGAGAAAGTAGCAAGGGAAGCACGTTACTTGGTATAACATTCTACACGTGATTGTCACGTGGTAATTGTTATTCCCTGTTTAGTTAGGATGGTTATGTTGATTATGATCGGTGTGGGATTAACCTTTGACCCCTGGGTTTGCGTAATGTAGCGTGAAGGTTTGTAAGTAGGTAGTAGGTACAAGTCTGGAAAGTTTCGCAAAGAAGAAACGGGACAACGATTGGTGGAAATGAGATGGAATATTCTAGTGTTATCCTTGATATTTTACTTTTTTTTCAAATAAATAATTAATACGGTTGTATTAAATTAATACAACAAGCAATATATTGCACGAAAAGCATTATTGCGACTGCTGTTTAGTCTCTATATTTTCAGCATAAGAGCTTACAGCATTTTACTACATCAACCTCAACAAATAGTTTTACAGTTAGGTCTATAAAGAGACAATTCTATCTGTAGAGAAGCCAAGAAACACAATAAAATCGATAAGTCCGCTGCTTTATAGGTCGGCGATGCACTGATAATTCTTTCAGTGACCCATTTCGGCGGCAGCGGCTTTTGGTCACTGTTAAAAATAGTATGTTTCATCGAATACTACACCGATGTTCAATATCCAATTCAGTGTAGATGTATGATATGTTTTAATTGAATTAAAAGCTCGAATTTTTGGTTGAAAATAGAAATGTAGAGCACCTTAGATAAATTACAAAGGCCTCACAAATAAAATATGACATTGTAATGTCTTTATTGTATCCAATATACAAGCAACCTTTAATCAACCCTAAAAGAACAAAAGCTTTCGTTTTTTATTCATTATATTTAAATTTGAAATCGAATATTTACTGGTACATTACTATAACTACGGATTTGTTATGATATTGTATTTTCATCCTTATTTCATAGTCGAAAAGAAAGAACAATTGTAATTTTCTGTATTTGAAACGATATACAATTTGGCCATCACATTGTTCAAAAAGCTTGCTTATCCGTAAAACAACCGCTTACGCCCCAATGAAACCGACCCTTTTTCAGATAAAATAAAACACGAAACAGTCGTGTTTAAAGATAACCTTGAACGATTATACCGAATAAATACTTTTTATTTAACCCGCCTTTGAACTTGTCTTTAAAAGAGAAAATAAAATGAGAGTAGCGTTGATAAACACGATAAAATAAACTAGAGATAGTTTACCCCACCCAGAGCTATTTGTACGGTCAATTAAAAATAAATGCAGCTGTCAGATACGTACGTCACGTGGAACATACACGTGTATGGAGGAATCTAATCGTTTCATCAACTAGTGTCCACGTGTAGTTAGTAAGTTAGTGAGTTACTACGTAAGTGAGTTAGCACGTTACTGAGTTAATACGTAAGTGAGTTAGTAATTTTATAATAGTGATGTATCAAGTTAGTACATTAGTCCATGATTATGACGCAGATTAATTTCATAAGATCTTCACTGATAGTCTGATATTGATATACAACTTGAAATAAATAGCCATTTTAGATCTGAGGTAGACATAAAAACCCGTCTCCCTTGTGTGGTATCGACTATTGAGCAGACACATTTATGTCAGACTGTTTCGCTAATCGATTCTTTTTTTATGGTCTAGCTATTAGCTAAAGAAATATTATGTATTGTATTTTGGTGTATTGTTCGATGGATGCCAGGACCTCTGATACACACGCTTTTTAGTGTCAAGACTATGGTGGTGTCACTTTATTATTGGTCAGGTAATTTCTGAATTGATTTGGGTTTAGAGAGAATATATTTCGAACATCTAATTTGAGTTTTGTATCCAAGATTTCACAGAAAACAATATTATTTTCTTCTAAGAAATAAGTACTTAATTTGACAAAAAGAAAAAATAAGGTATAACGCCTTTACAAACATAGAAACAGATTTGATTAAAATTCAACAGTAACAGACCCTATCTAATAAAAATTTGTTTCGTGCGATTGTTTGACCTCCAACTGTCTCTACGTACCTTGTTTGACCCTTTAAAAAGGGTGACACATTACCTAAAGCTTTGTGTATAAAATTACAAAATGACGAAATTGTTTAACAGCAGCAGTTTAAATTATAACAATAAGCTAAATTAGTATGTATTCATCCAGATTCTCCAGACCTCTGAATTTATTTTTGTTTTGCACGATCATTTTCCGATGAAAGAGTTATTATAAATATTCATCTATACTTAATATCTACTTATAAACTCATCAGAGTATGGAAAAAAGCAGCTTAACACCTAGATATGTATTTCTTCAGTGAATTTTAAATTGATAATTTATGTGAATAATAAATAATATCTTACTTATAGATTTGAACTTCAAACAAGCAATTTTCACTTGAAAGTTCTTAAGGAAAATATTGCTTTGTGTAAACCTATACAGGGTGTCCCGCTATTGGTATACTAAGCGCGAAGGAACTTGTAGTTTTGCATACACTGATCACGTAAAAAATACATAAACAACAAAATTACGTTAAATTTTTTTTGATAATTTTTTCCTGAAAATCCATGTTTTCTTCTCTAGCTTCGCGCAGCCGTCATATACCGCTTCTCTAATGTGAGCATTTTGTCTATGAAAACATAATCTTAAACGATAGCTCACGTGCTAGTGGCAAAAATGGGCGGGTTGCTTGTTATGGGTGTACACATAGAGTTTTAAGAATTCATCTATTTGAAAAAAAAATGCGTCTGGATTTTTTTAAGTATTTTTTACATACTCAGCGTATGCAAAACTATAACCTCCTTTGAGCTTAGTATACCAACAGTGGGACACCCTGTATAACTAGAAAAATATTTTTCCTTTCGATAGCTATTTTTAGTGGGATAAAAAGGAAGCCACAGAATAATCAAAATAATTAATTAATCTTTATTTTCACAAATAAACAACAATGTTATTAAGACGAGTTTACTTTGGTAATTAAAATGGCGTAGCATGAGTAAATACAGTTACGTAAGTCAAGTGCACATGGCACCTTCATCACAAACACTCGATGACATTTAGAATTATTGATTGTGCCGAAAATACCTATATACTACTCAATGATACTTATAACATTATTACCGTTGGTAATGGCGTTCCTATGGTATGGAATTTAATATTGAATACATACCATTGACCATTCCTGAGTTACGTTTGGTCTGTTCTTTCGACTGTGACAAAAAATCTTTCGTCTGTGACAGAAAGATTATTCTGTTATTTTTTAAAGTTTAATATAAATTATTAAAATCGAAATAGCAATCGTATGCTCCTCTCTGTTATTATTCCTTAGTTATTATTCCTAATCGATATTTTCTAAAGGAAACCATGTGAATGCATGTCAATAATCCTAAGAGAAGTATTGTTTTTGTTGCTTACGCCACCGGTTTGTTTTATGTGTATTTATTATTTTTTATATCACTTTCGTTTCTCTTCTAACTGAATATGACGAGTTGTGTTTCATAATAAATAAAACTTTGTGTTAATTAACAAGTTATTATATACGAGCTTAATGTCATACAACGACTTTCAAAACAATTCTGCTCGTTATTTCATAATTAATTTTACTTTTGGTGACTTCCTACGGATTCTTATTCTACCATTCATTGTATAAAAAACATCAAAGTAGAAATGAACGTTCATTACATTACCTGAGCTTTTAAAATACTAAAAATCGATTTTGTTGCGATGTTAGCGATACCTACGCTACGTCACAATTATTTTGTATCCAATGAAATGAAATGAAATGAAATGAAAATTCTTTATTGCTTATAAATAAATACAAATGCAAAAGCACACAACACATAATATAAAGCAAGCAAAAGGCGGCCTTATCGCTAGGCAGCGATCTCTGCCAGGCAACCCTTAAAATATAGGAAAAACACAAAAGCAAAAAGTGGGTGAGCAAAAACAAGGCAATGCGAAAAAGGAAAACTAAATAAAATATTCTATTAAGACACATAATACGTTATATTTAAATACACTATCTAAACATATATAAATAAAAATAAAATATATATATATAAATATAAACAATATATATAATATATATTATAAATATATATAATAAAAAATACATAAAAAATAAATAAATATCATGATAAAGTACATCAAATAAAATAATTACATAGGTTAATTAGACTAGAGTAGATAATTTTTGAAACAAAAAAAAATCGCAGTCGGATGAAACCCATTAGAAAAGGAGGGGAATATGATAAAAATGTAAGGAAAAATAAATTACGGTCTATCCAAGTTCGGGAAGCGGGAGGGGGGAGCTTTTAAGAGAAAAAAATGGTTTCTCTCGATTTCCGACAAAACTACAAGTCCTATAGAAAAAAGTTCAATGGCAAAGTTGTAGGTAATTAAAAGTTCTACAACTTTTGTATTCACAATTTTTTCACATAACCTAAAAATTTAGGTGAAAAATTCAAAAAACCAAGTTTTTGGTCTTTTATTTCTATCTACTTCAAAATTTATTTTTTTTCTACGAAATTTGGTGGAAACTTACTTTATTATGTCCCAAATACACTGTAATTTATTTGATTGAAAATATTTATTTTTTCGCCTTATTTTGAATTAATACCAAAAAAACAACCTAATTTTCAATCGAAAAGTCACCCGTCAAAATATCAGCTTTTTTCAAAAACTTGGGGTGCCTTTTATTCATTGAAATCTCTGCTTTCATATGGTGTAAAAAAAAATAAACACCACCATAGTAAATGTTCTCAGGAAATGCATACAAACAGTGTGATAATGAGCTTTTACTAAATCAGGCACACTTCTTGAACTCTATATCTTCTCTTGTATCGGATTTTCGGTAATATTTCAAAAGAAAAATAATTATCTGTTCTAAGTTTAATATTTTACAGTATATTCAAAAGCAAAATGATGTCGATAAAAACATTTCAGGTAGTTCGAGAAGTGTGCCTGATTTAGTAAAAGCTAATTTTCAGACTGTTTGTATGCATTTCCTGAGAACATTTACTATGGTGGTGTTTATTTTTTTTTACACCATATGAAAGTAGAGATTTCACTGAATAAAAGGCACCCCAAGTTTTTGAAAAAAGCTGATATTTTGACGGGTGACTTTTCGATTGAAAATTAGGTTGTTTTTTTGGTATTCATTCAAAATAAGGCGAAAAAATAAATATTTTCAATCAAATGAATTACAGTGTATTTGGGACATAATAAAGTAAGTTTCCACCAAATTTCGTAGAAAAAAAATAAATTTTGAAGTAGATAGAAATAAAAGACCAAACACTTGGTTTTTTGAATTTTTCACCTAAATTTTTAGGTTATGTGAAAAAATTGTGAATACAAAAGTTGTAGAACTTTTAATTACCTACAACTTTGCCATTGAACTTTTTTCTATAGGACTTGAAGTTTTGTCGGAAATCGAGAGAAACCATTTTTTTCTCTTAAAAGCTCCCCCCTCCCGCTTCCCGAACTCGGATTGACCGTAATTTATTTTTCCTTACATTTTTATCATATTCCCCTCCTTTTCTAATGGGTTTCATCCGACTGCGATTTTTTTTATCTTTTCATTATTTTCAAAGGCTTCTACCCCAGTCTAAATATATTTATAATATAGGTATACTGTATATGTCATAATTATACGTACATATAGGTATAAATATAAGCTGGACACATCTAGTTTAAGTAACAAAATTATATAACTAACGAGACAGCTAAATTAGAACTAAGAAAGAGACATGAAATGATGTTTTACTAAAATTTTAAAAGAATTTAAGTTTTGGGCTCGTCTGACATTTATGGGAAGAGAATTCCACAATTGAACTGCACGAACAGCAAATGAGTTGTGGAAGAACTTAGTATTATGGGCCGGCATAAAAAGCAAGAGATTAGTGGAGGAGCGCAATGAATTTACATATTTGAATTTCTCTCGAAGATAGCTTGGAGCTTTTGGATCAAACAACACACAGTACAGGAGATGAAGGACATGGGAGTTACGCCGCAGTCGGATAGGGAGCCATTGCAGCTTCTTTCGGTACTCAGAAACGTGATCATATTTTCTTAACCCAAATATAAATCGGATGCAGAAGTTTTGGAGTCTCTCAAGCCTATCCAACTGGGCTTCAGAAAGGTCAAGGTAGGTGACATCGGCGTAGTCGAGGTGGGATAGAAGAAGGGAATGAGCAAGCTCTAACTTTGTTGGAATGGGCAGAAGATTCCGTAGACGCCGCAAAGCACCTGCGGAAGCAAACAATTTCCTACTTACATTATTCAATTGAACATCCCAGGATAGTGTTTGATCGATGTATATGCCAAGATCTTTGACTTGTTTACTGTAGGGTATTAGAGTACCGCATAAACTGACCGGAGGAAGCGAAGCACAGTCAACCTTCGCGATTACCGATGGGCTACCAACAATGATGACCTGCGTTTTTGATGGATTAACTTTCAAACCGAATTGGTTACTCCACTGAAGGACTGAACTCAGATCATTATTCATTGTTTGGATGGCATTCGGCAACTCAGCTAGGGTTGACTGGGTATAGATTTGAACGTCGTCGGCATACATGTGGTAGAGAGAAGTTAAGGATTTTGAGATAGAATTGATGAAAATGGCGAAAAGGAGTGGAGACAAAACGCCACCTTGAGGAACTCCAGCTCGAATATCACACCATGACGAGGATACGTCATCACTGTGAATCCTTTGCTGACGTCCATATAAATAACTATGAAACCAATCAATACTAGTTGGAGATATGTTAAGGGAACGAAGCAGACTCACAAGGACATCGAAATCAACAGAGCTGAAAGCGTTACTAAAATCCAGCAACGTAAGCAATGTGAGCTGCTTGTTGTCCATGCCAAGTCTAATGTCATCAGTGACTTTAGTGAGAGCAGTAGTCGTACCATGACCTGGACGAAAACCGGACTGGAGAGGATTCAGCAAGTTATTTTTATTGAGAAAGGTGTTTAATTGGTGATGTACTAACTTTTCGAGGACTTTAGACAGGAATGGTAAAATGGAGATAGGACGGAAATCGGCAAAAGAGGAAGGGTTGCGTTTTTTCGGAAGAGGAATAATTTTAGCCTTTTTCCAAGAAGTGGGAAAGGTACCAGAGGAAACGGAATGGTTAAGAATATGGGTAATGACAGGAACAACTACATCGAGGATAGGAAGGATCATGCTACGACTTATGCAATCACTCCCGACGGCATTAGATGACAAAGACATAATATTCTTCTTAACATCACTACTAGAAAATTGATTAAGACAGAACGGAGGAAAATTAGGAGTTGGAATAGAGGAAAGAGTATTAAGAGTCGTAACTTTAGTAATGTTATCAAAGAGAGTAGATTCAGCAAAATACTGATTAAGAAGTTCAATATTAAAATTTTTAAAATCTGTGTTAGGATCTTTAGAGCCAACTCCTAAGGTTTTTAAGAACTTCCAGACTTTAGCAGGGTCGCCGTTCTCGACCGACGAATGAATGTGGCGTCTTTGTGCATCTCTACAACATGTATTACAACGATTCCGAATCTTTGTGTACTTCTCCCTGTTCGCGTCGGTATTGTTCAGCTTCAGTTTAGTTTTAGCTTTAGACTTAAGATGTAAAAGTGACTTTAATTCATCAGTTAACCAAGGTGCAGGGAGGTGTTTGAGTTTAACAGGTCTCAATGGAGCATGCTTGTCATACAATTGTGTAACATGTGAGGTGAAGAGTTCAACCTTGGCATCGATATTGTGTTCAGAATAAACTACGGACCAGTCTATGTCTTGAGCATCACGACATAGTTGATCAACATCCATTCCAGCAAAGTTGCGTCGCAGGGAAATTTTGGATTTCAGTTTAGGATGACGGATGTTGTAGGAAATATAGATAAGGTCGTGATGGGAAAAAGCATCGGCAGCAAATTGACCGTGCTTAAGGACGAGGTTAGGGGAGGAAACAATAATAAGGTCAAGGAGAGAGGGAGAGCAGTTAGGTAAATTATGGGTAGGATTTAAGGGAAGAAGGTGTAGGTTCGCTGACTCGACTGTAGAAAGGAGAGTCTTGGCTCGGGAATCATTTTTGATGATACAGGTATTAAAATCACCCATTATCAGGGAGTTTTCATAGATGGGAACATAATGATCGAGGATAGTTTGAAAGGAGTGAAAGTAATTTATGGAAAGGGAAGGGCTATAAAAAACACCAAGCAGAAGCTTAGAGTGATGCAAAGTAACCTCAATAATTAGATGCTCAGCAGCATCGGATGGCGGAGGCTGGGGGGACACGCTAATTATTTTGTAGGAGATTTGTGAGCTTAGATAGATCGCGACACCACCGCCAACTCTACCGATCCGATCGTTGCGTATTAGATTATAGCCAGGAAGGGAATAACAGGAGGAAGGAAGGCAGGGCTTGAGCCAAGACTCTGAGATAAGTATAGCGTGAATGTTGAGAGAATCGAAAGTTGTTAACAAATCGGGAAAGTGTGCAGGCACACTTTGCGCATTGACATGCACTGCGTTGAAAATTTTGGACCCATTAGGGAAGCAGTTTGAAAGGAGATTATTTAGAGGAGTGAAGGAAGAAGTACTGTGGAAGCTGTCCTCACTACCAGGATCCTCAGATGAGAAAGACAAATAGTTAAAATCACTAGAAGTGCTTTCGTTCAGCATGTTCATTAGACAAAAGATAAATAATAATAAATATATAAAATGTATATATATAAAATATAATAATATAATATAATATTAAATAAATTATATGAATAAGTATAATAATAGACTATAACAAAATGATAAAGTTTTATGCAAGTAATATGAATCAATAAAGATAAAAAATAATGATTATATATTCTAATGGTAATGAATAAAAATGATTGTAATTAATATTCAAGACAAAAAAAAAATTGTTTATGACTTATTTTAACTACACCCCAGCAATCAATTTAAATGTACAGAATTGAACGCATTTTTAATCTGTATCGGAACGTTTGAGGGAACGTTTAAACAGTGACATCTGTGATCTGACAGCCAATGTTTGACAGTTGACAGTAAACAAATTACAACAGCATGACAATTGACAAATACAATAACATAACAAATAAAAGTTGGTACAATGAAAATATTAAGATTAGACAAAAGCGGGTAATAAAGTATTAGTTTGAACGGACAAGAAAGAAAAACGAAAATAAAATGTTTGACAGTGTAACAAGGTTTAAAATCACTTGACAGATCGATATATGAAGTGTGAGACTTACTTGTTACTTATTTTGTTTAAGTAACCTTCTTGACCTAGACGCAACACATTTGGAAGTTTTGGGGTCGTTACTAGATAGTTCAATCGATCCAATGTTTGCTATTAAAAATTAATTCACTTAATACTAATTCCTATAGAGTTTAAATAACTAACCTTATTATTAGACTCTTCTTAGACTCCTAAAAATAAAGAAAGAAAACCACGGGAAATAAAATATGTTACCTGTGCTTAATGGTAAGCTTTTTGATAAAAGTCTATTACTAGGTATACCTACATTACAATATGATTAATATTAACTAATGGATATGGAAAGATTATCTGCGCTCATAAATTTATGAAAATTACGAAGATGGCAGCTGATGGAAACGTTTATTAATTATATAAATTGCTCGTTCAAGCTCGATATTAATCGCAAATTAATGAAACGACAGTTTTCATTAGGCGGAAAAGATGTTGATTGACAACGTGAATAATTTAAAGGTATTTTTATTGAATATGAAGACTAAAAATAGTTTCAAAAGCTTTTAACGTAATTCATAATATAGGTTTATAAAATATGTGCTTAACTATTTATAAAATATTATTTGGTAGATATATTAAAGTCGTAACATATTAACGTCGTCTGTTGCAAATATATATGTAGTTACTATATCATAAAATGCAAGGAACATTAAAAATGACATCCATCTAATATTGTAACAGAATCTTGAAGTATGTCTGCGGGGAGTCTGTCTGCAATAAAAACTTTTAACTAATTCAGACGGCCTAGCTCACGTACTGTCTAGCTTAAATAAAAATATGTATAAAATGTTTCATTTTCTCTTGTTTTATTATCAAATAAATATTCCATTTATATCTTGTTTTCGTTTAAAGTAAAATATGAAATTTATTTCGACGATAAAAATATAAAGCGACGTGAATTTCAAATATTAATTTCGAAGCGAATAGCGATGTAGTTACTTGAATTACTGCGTAATAAGGTGCGACGGGGCGCTCCAATACCGTCTTGAAATTGATTTAATTTTGTAGCATATAATATTATCATAATAACATCAATGTACTCATAGGAAATACATGTTCTTGTAGTATAAGTTCCCGTATAAAAAAAATGTCGTCATGATTATCTTTTCAATAAATAGCTAGGTGCATTACTTACAATTGAAAGCCTTTGTGATGACATACGTATATAATAGTAATTTACATAATTTAAATAATAGTAAATATCTTAGTAATTATAGTATAACTACTTTTTCCGATACCAATACTTACTGATAAAGTTTTATTTAAAATAATACACGATCATTAAAAAAACATACATCAAGAAAATACAAATATTTTATATTTTTATGTAAGTAGGTACCTAAGACATCTTACAGCAGTCTACAGATAATTGGATAGCATTCAACAACCAGCAAATTGATGCTTGAACCTAACGATATAAATTTAATGTTGTTGTTCAGCTTAAAATGTGACCAAAAAATTCCAGACGAAATTTCTAGAAACTCTTTATCCCTTTAAGCCTATAATCTCGTGTAATCATGATTTATACAGTTGGGGTTATGTTTATCCGAGGTGTTTGTTGATTTTATATAATACCTGCTGAAGTTAAAATTTTGGTTTAATAATCATTACATTAACTTCTGCTACTGATAGCCTATATTAATAATTTTTAGTAATTTAAAGAGCCAATTGCAATAGTATTGATTAAAATCCTACAAGTTCTCATGATAAAGACCGACAGGTCAACGATCAGGCTTAATAACGTAATACTATGTGATTTTTTCCATGACAGTGATTTTATAGCCTTCTTAACATAATCGAAGCCTGTTAAGGCCATCGAACTAATGAAGTATCTACTTAGGTTAAACAATATATACTTTACATGATGATATTACAGAAAAACAAAGAAAAAGTATTAGTTTATGAGGTTTATTTATCTATTTATTTATAAATACTTTATTGCACTTAAAGATAGCTTACACTTAGTACAATTGGCGGCAATTTTTCTTATCGCTTAGAGCGATTTCTTCCAGACAACCTTTGGTACAATAGAGGAAGAAATACATAAATGGGTGGTGCAATAATAACTAGAGGTTGTGACTTGCGCGTTAAAGTCTTAAATAATAAACAGTTATAAACATGCAATATTATCATATAAAATCTTGAAAATCTGTGAACCGTATTAAAAATGTACATGAGAGAAATAATTGCAAGAACATCATGCTTTCTCAATATTATAGCAAGATAAAGGGATGCGTGAAAATGCTTTTAACATAAAAATACAGTCTGGGCATAAAATTAAAATAGCTGGAGGGCTTCCGAGCGCGAGGGCTCCTCTCTAAAGAGTTCTTCATTCCACTCCGAGTTTGTAGGCAAATGTTTTAGACTAAACTATGTTAAACTTCCTTTTAAAATATATGATGTATCTCTAGACTTTTGGGAATAAAATGAATAGTAGGTATAGATACGAAAACATTATTAAGTACATACATAGGTATATTAAATTCTTTCTTAAAAAGGCTTAATTATGATTAATTCTTATATTGATTATACCAGAAAATAATGGATGGTATTCTCGTTGATTTTTTTTTAATTAGCACACCTTTTTACGTGTTATCTCTTTGTTTGCAAACCATTAACGTGGAACGCCCAAATGTCATTCTATCCCATTGCTTCAGTAATCCCATTTTTTGTCGCCTTCCCATCCCATCCGGTTTATAATGGTTGGGAAACAAACATCGCTTCAAAATGCGCCTACTTATACCAATAATTTTACTAACTGTTTTTTTTTTTAAAGGTATGTATCATCATATATTGTAAGTACTTCAGCTCAAATAAATTCTTAACTTCGAATGTAAAAGTCACATATGTTACAAGATTTTATAGGTTATAATAAAAATTACAGTGGCCGTAAAAGAGGTAGTTTAAACTAGCACATGTTAGGAGATGGTGTGCCATCTTTCTAGTCTGAATTCAATTCAACTATACTTGGCAAATAATATGTACGCTCTTTAGTTTTTTTTAAATAGGGTCAGGGAGGAAACAGTGACTCAGGCGGCTACAGTGACTCATTACTAGTTCGGCTAGAATAAGACGTACACAGTTGTTGTCTACCTCCCTCGTTTGAAGCTAACGGTCCTCGGACTTGTACAAACCAATCAGCCGGCGTCTCAAGCGCCGAACAGTGGTGCCACCACGTGTTTTTGTTTTAGTGCTCACAAAATTATATTTTTAACGTAAGTTTGATTGATTTTAATAACTAAAGTATATAATAAATGTTGTAATCATTTTTTCTGTCTTATAGTTATGTTTATGCAGATTGCCTTTGTATGTTTAATTCAGTTTATTGATTGATTTTTCGATCCATTTGAATATGAAATAATCAAAATGACGGAGTTGTGTACAGTGACTCAATTTGAAGCGGTACACAGTGACTCGTGAGCCACTGTGTACCTACTTCAGTTTATAATATGCAGTTCTATGTTTTCCTTTTGATTTTTTAGGTAATTTGTTTAATTATTATATTTTGTTGATAGAATACCACGGCAAAAATCTGCTGAACGTAAAATTGGAAAAGCAACACAAGAAAACATTAAAGAAGGGTGGTTATTAATAAGAAATGGAGACTCGATAAGACAAGCATCTAAGAAGGTCGGTGTTGCATTTGCTACCCTTAAAAGATATTATTGAAAGACAAAAACTGTGAAACTCTTGACGATCAACAGTTGGAGCCCTAACGAACCTATAAATTTCAAGACAAATGAGTCTACTGAACCACTTACATCATGTGTCTTGGAAGAGCCAATATTTTTCAAAGAAACTGTAGAAGACAACCAACCGAATGCAAACATTATCTCAGAAAACCTATTTCCAGCCTTCATCAACATGCCATTGACTTCATCCATTAACATACCCTCAACTTCGCTTATCGACACACCATTGACTTCATATAATAACATACCACCGAGTTCATTCGTCAACATACCACCGATCTCATCCTCACAAGTTTCTTTTAAAAGTCCGTTTGAATTCAGAGATCCAATAAAAGCCAAACCTAGACAAAATAACAGAAAACGTAGGAATCCTAGACGCAGGCTAATTGCTACTGATACATCTGAAAATTTGTTTTTGGAACAAGAAAATATGACGCAAAGAAAAGTAAAATTACTCGAACAATAAGAGCAGCAGCGATGAAGAAATGGAAAATGAAGAAGTATTATTACAAGATTCGGATGATGACATGGAATGGCCAACAGATAACAATCATGGATATGAAAATGACGCTGACACTGATAACGAAAACATTATTTTAACGGATGAAGATTTAAAGAAACCTTTACCTCATTCACCTCGAGAAGGCGAATATGTTACTGTCCAATTAGCTACCAAAAAACAGAGATATATGGGAAAAGTGTTAGAGGAACGAAATGAGAACATGGAATTTTACATATCATTTTTGAGGCGAAAGCCTGGTACTGACTACTGATAAGTTTATTATGCCAAATAAGCCCGATCTGTCTATTGTAAAAGAGGACGATTTAAAATGTATTCTACCTAAACCGTTAATGATTGGAACAGCTTCGAGACCATTTTATTATTTTTCAATCGATTTTAATTTTATTACTGTGAATTAGTTGACGATGATTAGATATTAGATGTGTTTTTTTTTTTGTGAAATTTTTTAATGTTTTTTATTTTATTTTATTCTAAGACTGATGATATTAATTCA
Organism: Colias philodice; assembly: GCF_061535455.1. NCBI lineage: Eukaryota > Metazoa > Arthropoda > Insecta > Lepidoptera > Pieridae > Colias > Colias philodice. The sequence goes on from NC_143104.1 coordinate 3,380,789, forward strand.
TATATTGAAGTTCTTACATTTGCATTAGTCATTTTATGAAAGATAATAAAGAATTTTGATTAAGTATATCTTTTTTATTTTCACTGAGCCACTGTATACTATTAGAGTCACTGTGTACTACACTATTGAGTCACTGTATACATCCACCGGTACACAGTGACTCAAATCTATTTTTTTATATTTTATTTTTTAGTTTAATTAATTTAAAGTATAATGAAAATATAATGACACAATAGTGAAATGTAGTAACCTGACTTCAAGATCTAAAAAAATCACTTTGATTATATATTATTTACTATATTTTTGAGCGTATCGAAAAAATCCGAGTCACTGTTTCCTCCCTGACCCTACCTTATACGAAAAGGACGTAATATAAACAAGGGTGATCTTTATTCTAAGATCTAAAAAGGTCTTTATTTCGCAATTATGATGTTGATATTTGATGTAGTTCTTCAATAAGTGCATGAGAAGTAAATTTTGTTTCGATAACCTATCAATAATGTTGGTACATTTTAGCTTATCAGATTGCTATCAATGTTAATCTGTGAATGTACCTAGTTATATAATGTTTAAGCGATAATTTGAGTGCCAAAAATATGGACAATTTTATTATTTTAAATTATGATTACTTTTTTCAGAAGATTCCAGAATAATTTTAATTTATTATAGAAAAAAATAGGTAACTTTACGCTTTTTTGAAAAGTTATTACAATCCATAGGTAACTGTATTGTGACTAGTCTCAATTTAAAGTTCTTCCTTGTCCATTTGATTCTCCTCTAAAAATCCAAAAAGAACTAATTTGAAATCATTTGTTTTATCAACATTAAAAGCAACATCAGATAAAAGCTTATAAAAGCTTCGACTTTTATTGACGTCTAGACAGTAACACAATGGTTTCTGTTCGTTAATGTGTCATTAGCGATGCATTCTATACGTGTAACATGACGCAATATGCCTGTACTCTATGACAAGCTGAAAGATTTCCAAAACCATTATTGAAACTAGCTTCTTCTCTTTGTTAATAGATCCAGTAACTAGCTTTTATCTTCGTCAATATGAATGGATGAAACGTTTTAGTACTTAGAAATAATTAAGCTTTGTAAGGGAGAAAGATAAATTCGGTGTTAACGTGCTTTTAATATTTACCTGTTTACAAGTAGTTAGTTATCATACATAAATCATATAAAAGATTATTAATTTTTACTAAATAGTAAAAAATAATTCTCTTTTAGTATCTTAATTTAAGTTACCTTTACTATGAAATATTGTAAAAAAATAGTTATATACTTATACTTTAATCTGTATAAAACATAAGTTATTGAGCATTATAATTAGCGTAGGTATTACAGTAAATATTACGTGGTACCCTCTCTATATTAGAGATTTCTGCGCATTTATTTTTCATGAGATTTTTGCATTATGAGAACTACAATAACGTCATTATTAGCTTGATATTAATTATTAAAACATCGTATTCAAAAATATGACTCATATTTCTAGTATATCACAATGTATCCCTATTACGTCGCAACCGATTCTGAGCCTTAACGTAGATACCTAGATATCAATCATTAAATGTTAAAATAATGATCAAAATCTTCAATTTAATAATAATAACTTGCATTCGGTTAAACTATGCAGTTATTAGGTACCTGTCGATATTATAAATATAGACCCAATGTATTAATTTATAATACATATATGTATAACAAATACAAAGCCTTACCATTACTTACTACGTAGTAGAAAACAACATCAATAAACCTTCACGGCTCTATACCTCATCTCTATCGAATTGCGCGTAATTTTCCTCAACAATCACAAAGTACCCTCGCCTTAAATGCTTTTAACATTAATCAAGTTAGCAATTGATTCTAGAGGTCCTTGGAATCTTTTGTACTTACAGGATTCAACCGGTGTTATGTCCGGACCTTCTGCTGCCAGCATCTTCATGGTGATAGCCCCTGGTAGGACACTGCTTGAAACCGACACCTTGAATAATTTAAAGAACGGATAACCGAAAAAAGGAGCCGTCAGGACACTCGAGCGAAAGTACGACCCAACAGGCTGTCGTCGGTACTGCACTATTGATCATAACGAGCGGTTGATGGGCGCAAGCGTAGAACGCAGGTACCCACGCATGCGCCATCTTCTCCACACCATATACCACCGGAAGATCGTCATTTGACATATGACAGAGCAGCTTCCGGTCCCCATTCAAGTTCTAATGACGTATTTAGGGGTTTATTTAGGCGTCTGGTGGGAGCTCAATTGGAGTTTTATGATTTCTTCATTAATTGAATTTAACTGCTAGGCCCAACCCAACTGTATGCTATAAATGTTCTATTGTTTCGTTCTGACCTTACTCTTTAGTACGCCTACAATCTTCTTAGAAAATTGCCTCCATTAATTTTATTAATGGTTCAAAAGAAAATCTTAAGTATGGCTTTCCAATATGCTCTTACTTTAAATTACTTAGTCGTAGGTACCTACTCGTCGTCGTTAGGTAACATACTTCTAAAGAGAAAGCAATGAATATATTATAATTCGTAAAAGAAATATTGAAATGAATATTTTTATAGAGTAGTAATAAAAACACTTTACAACAGAGAAATGTTTATTTATTTATAAAATACCTAGACTTTTTATTCAGATCTTGTAATATTCAGATTCTTTCTTCTTTCCTTATTCCATCTTCCAAATACAGATACCTACTTGTAAATTTACACAGTATTTATGATAAAAAAGATACATTGAATATTTGGATTAACAAAAAAAAACGAATAAAACGCACAAAAAGATGTTATAAATAAGTTTTATTGAAAATCGTAAATAAATTTACATAAATATTAATAAATTACATCACGAGTAGAAGAGTTCGTAGCAGCGCGGCTGCTTGTGTGTTTAGTATCCAGCCAATTCGGCGAAGGTGGAGTCCATCTCGTCTGCGAGGCTCTTGTATCTGTCCTTGTTGATTCCCAGCTCGTCTGTCGAGTGCAATCAAGTTAGTACTGTAGGTCTACGGTGTAGCGGGTTACGTGCTACGTGCTACGGTTGCTACGAATGCGCTTTTGCGTAGTAATTGCATGACTATAGATTTTTAAAGGAGTTCAAAGCTAATTTATTGTTTTAATAAATACAGCAAGTAATTTGCTTGTTTCCCCAACTATAAAACTAGAAATTAACAATTAATCGATGAATTATCAAGAACACCTATTTTTTAAGATTTGGGAATTCCTGGACGATCGTATAGTAAAATATCAATTGATATCGCTGTTAAAAAGAAGTAAGATTAATATTGTTAAATATTAAGTTATTTTTAAAGATTCTCTTAATTTTATGAATATGTCGATTTAATAACTATTTTAACCATTTATTTAAGAGTTTAAAGTACATGTACCTTAGAAGCATTGGTCCACGACGGTAGCAGCAAAGCGTAAGACATATTAATCACAACACAGAAAGCAAGGTTTATTGTATGAAGGCGATTTCTAAAGGATTGTCCGGAATTCGTTATTTCTTGGTTAAGGACAATCCTCTAAATATCGATGGGGTTAGGATTAAAGAGATGTTATTAGCAATCTAGAACATATTATGACGACTTCCCAATAAACACGTAAAATCTAGGGCAGTAGAATTTAGAGGCTAAATTTCGAATGTCTAATATGGAGACAGCTAAAGGACGGTTCTGTCTTAAACTAAGTGCTAAGGGAAGTTAGTATCCTGTCAACTCGGCGAATGTGCCGTCCAGGTCAGCACATATCGCCTTGTATTTCTCCTTGTCGTTGAACAACGCGTCTGGAAAATTTTGTTATTAGACAGCTTGTGAAGAAATTAGTTCAAGTGACTGTAAAAGAAGTAAGCTTATTAGATCTTTTATTAACCTGCTATTATTGGTCGGGTTTCGAAGCAGAAGAATGTAATTTTGTAAATGTGTTCCTTAATAACTGACTGCTTCAACACCCAACACAATATTTCAGGAAGAGAGAAAATTCTTTAAGTGTGTTATTGAAATTCTCACTCACGTTAGATTCGTTTGTTTAAGAAATAGTTTTAAGTGTGATTTAAATTGGATTACTTTCATGTATAAAGATAATAATTCTTCTTTTCAATGATTTATGATGTGTGAGTATTTTAGTGTTAGTTTGGATCATACCTTCGAGCCTGTCGACTTCCTTTTGTAGTTTCTTGACGGTCTTTTCTGCGTATTCAGCACGAGCTTCAGCTTCCTTCAGTTTTATGGTGAGGGTCTTCAATTGCTTTTTGAATTCTTCTACACGCTGGTTGGCCTTCTCTTCTGAGACCTCCAGTGATTTAAGGGAGTTACCTACGACCTGTGGGGTAACGAACATTCATTTGTTTTTACTTGTGAATTTATTTACCGTGCTACCTAACTTTTAGATACATGTTTGTGGAAGAAGACGTTGTTAATCGTAATGACTGTATAAGCTTAACTTAAGAGTTATACAATATTTGGAACAGGTATTGATAAAATTATAATGGTATAATTGATAATGTTTATTACCTTCAATTCCTCCTCAAGTTCTGTAATCTTTGCGTCACCTGATTTGACACGGTCTTCAGCTCCTTCAAGCTCGTCTTCAACGAAGGCCAGTTTGCGGGATACCTGAGACATAATTAATATTTGTCATTAAATATTTTCTTTCTTCTTTGTGTCATCTGACCGAAACTATATCGAAATCAAATATGTCATTTCTGTCCATTTGTAATATTCTAAAATATTCATTATGGAGCATTGGACTATGGACATTTACTTGTTGAAATTGGAGAACGATTGGCCTTAAAAGAGTAATTAAAGTTGTTAAAAGTTTTTTTTACAGAGCTCAGTTATTGATAAAACATACATCCTTGTTCATTCTTATGGCAATAAAGTTGTTAACAGCTACTATTTAAATGTCCAGTTATTTAAATGCTCTACAATTTTATGAGATTTTCTTATTCATTTCATAAATTTTAATTTCAATTAGGTTGTCTTTTGTCCGTTTTAAACAGTTCTAAATATCAGTATTTATAAGTCACCTCATCGGATTTGCCGTCAGCGTCCTCAGCGAGGAGACGGGCCTCCTTCAGCTGGTTGGTGAGTTGGTCCATACGCTCCTCGTCTTGTTGTGCTCTGTTCTCCAACACTTTGCACATACTGGGAATAGATATTTATTATTAATATTATGAAAGAATCCAGTGCACTGATTATATCATTATTCATAGTACACCATTTTTCACAGTGTTATCAGATCGTCATAAATCGTCGAAAATAAATTCAACTCTTATATTTTACAAAATAATTTATAATTAAGTATACGTCTTTTATTACACGTAATACATATAACAATTCCATTCTTCATACACCATTTTAATTGTACTGAATGGGTAGACACAAGTGATTTTTAGTTTCTAGCTGTACTTTAAAAAATACATAAGTACAATGGTTGAACTGAATAAAGCTTTCATTATTTCTTTTAATTTCAATAAAAAATACTAACCGGTTGTTCTCATCAGCCGACTGTTGTGCTTCCAGAAGTTTCTGCTGGGCGGTGCCGGACCTCTCCTCTGACTTCTCCAGGTCCTCCTCAATCTGCTGCACCTTCCTGTTGAGGGCCGCCACCTCCGCCTCGGTAGCGGTGAGCTGCTTCTCCTTCTCTTCCAGGTCCTTGTTGGCCTGCTCCAACTTGTTCTTGTTGAGAGCCAGGTCCTCTTCCACCTGGAGGAGCTTCTTCTGGAGTTCACGGACTTCCTCGTTGACCTGGAATGATGTGCGTTTTGATGGTAAAGATTTAATTGTTGCACCTACTAAACATTTTTATCAAGGAGAAATGCTAAATACATGGTTTTACATTTTATACAAGGTTTAAACAAAGATTTATATAGTATCGTGAGTTCTATAATATTTATTATTCTTTATATTAAGGTATTTGTTGTAATCTATGTTAATGTTGAAATAACTACGACCATAATATTTTGAACTCGATTTTTTGTGAAATTATGTCTTCAATACTTTTGACTGCTGGTTTTCAAAAGTAATTAGTTTTGCATTCTGTATTTACAGAATGATCTGGAAAAAAAACTATCAGGCCTGTATTACTAACCTTCTCGGCACGGAGGTTGGCGTCCCTGGCCTGCTGCTCGCAGGTGTCAGCCTTGTCCATGGCATTGTCCTTCTCCAGCTTCATCGCCTGCATCTTCTTCTTGATCGCGTCCATGGTGGCTGCTTTGTTTTTTTACTTTTCGGTCACAAAAAATACGCCAGTTGTACCTGAAAGTATAGTTGGATTGTTAATTTTAATTCATTTAATTTAGAGAAAATAATGTGAAGCATTCTTTTCTAAACTTATTGTACAGAGAAAGGCAGCATTATTTTCTCTGACAACCTTTCTTATTACGCTTATCCTAGCTTTGTGTTGGAGGTATCGTGAAATGTTTAATTTATACTTATTTGATTTATCGAGGTTTTATTCCAGTATTAAATTTGTACCGTATTTTATTCTTCACTAGCGGTCCACCCCGGCTTCGCCCGTGGTACATATTTACGTTTTCTCTACATAAGAACCATCCTCGTACTTCAAGGAATATAATAAAAAAAGAATTATCGAAATCGGTTCAGCCGTTCTCAAGTTATGCGCTTACCAACACATTTTGGGATTCATTTTTATATTATAGAAGATTAGATTAAAATGTAAATAGAGCGAATCCATTAGCGTCTTTTCCTACGAATTGTAGATAAGCTGTAAGTAAATCTATTTAGAGCCCGGTATCCGCAATCTCAATGCTAAGAGTGAAGGCCATTACAATTTTCATCTGCTCGATATTTCAATTCCAAGTATTAGCATATCTGTAGTAAAAGCTGACGAAGCAGGTATTAGTTACAGAATCTGAGTTTCTACATTGCAAGAATAGATCGACTTTTATATCTATTTGTTCACACTTGGCGGAGTTCCAACCAGCCATATGCAGAACTGCAGATTTAATAGTCTAGTTCAGTTTATCTTGTGAAAGTGAAATTATTTCAAATATTGTAAAAATTTTGTTTAATAAAAAAATTTTAACTATCTTATTTTGTTTTATTTGGAATTAATTTACTTTGCGTTATTAATAACCCTCCCAAAAGACCTACATTATAATAATATGTGTATTGTGTACCTTATACTAATTAATTAATAACATTACACGGTTTGCGTATTTATTAAAATTCAATAATTCTGAACATTCTTGACTTGCGCATCAACTCGATCGTTTGCGTGTGCGATGAGATAATCTCCCGTATTTTTAACTAGCTATACAATAGGTACTGAGAATAGTTGTTATAAGGCTTCCTTTAATCTCTAAAATATTAACTGTTTCCTATAATTTCCGTTTAACATTCCACTTTGAGTTGTGCGAACGTTTCATAAAACTGTTTCTAGGATGTTTCTAGGTTATTTTTATGTTTGTAAATGTATAATATTTTTTGACTATGTCTTGTTTAAAGTTAAGTTAAATATGTTATAAGATTTTATATTTTATAGATAAATTATCCATAATTTGTCACTTCGTAAAATATTTCGATGTTCAATTCCTATGATTTAATTTATATGTTACACACAAACAAATAAGCAAACAAAAGCAAAATGATGAAAATGTATAATCCTTTATTATCTAAATATTTGTCATAATGTAATTATTTGTATCCGCATTCTGTATTATGTATAATTATCGTATAAGTTTAGTAGAAGATAAAAAAAATTAAATATAACCGTTACGTCAACCGCATTAAATCCGTTAAAACGTCCAGAAACGTTCGTGTTGCGAAAATAACGCGTGTGTGACGGCTTTATTTTTGGCGGGCTGTCAAATATTACAGTTTGGTATCTGAAATAAATCGCTGTTTAAAACTAAACAGCTGCTACATAACAGTGTTCTTTGCACGCTTAACTAATCAGTGGAAGATTGTATAAGGTTTCAGTCTTCATTAATATTTTCACAATGTTAAAGTGCGGATTTTTTAAGTATATGTTTGTGTCAGTTATCATATTAATGTTATTAAAAAAATTTAAAAACGTATGTATGTCTTAAAATACTGAAACTTAATATTTCAAGCTAGACGCTACAAGTTAGACAATTTTCTACTTTAAAATTCTCTTACAATATTTTAGCTAATATAAAATAAATAGAATGCGGGATTTTTTTTTACATTAAATTAATTATTCAGCATGATAAGTATTTTTCGATTAAAATATTTGGTGTAATATGTCAAGGATAGATACATTAATAAAAAAAATCAAAAATATAGAACGATGAACTAAACCGAAAACGATGAACTAAACGAATGTTTTTTGTAAGTTACTAATTGATTATTTTTATGTTTAGTGTAATATGACTTAATTATACCTATGTCTTAAAATACAAGTTTGTGTTTTATGTTATAAATTTTGTAAAAACAATACTCTGCAGCTGTACTTAAAAATATATCTTTAAAGTAATGTTCTCTATCACAATTTATACGAATCAATAGAATCTTTAATAAAGTTATTTTGTTCTACTTTCGTGTTAAAATGAATTAGAAACAATTAAAAAAAATGCTTACAAAAAAAACATTATTACTGTATGTGTCACAGTCATTTATGTTATTGAAAACTTTACTTACAAGTTATATTTATTGTGGCTCTATAAAATTTGTGATTTTTACCAGATTAACTATCTATTAAATCAACTGTCACCTGCCACGTCCTAAATAATTATAAAAAATGGGGCACACGTTAAAAATACAATCCACGGCGAGTTTTCCCATATCGCTAAATAAATACATCGGACGGCCGCAAATAGGTCGACCGTCGCGCACTATTTTCAGCAAAGACGCCCGCGCAGTGTAATCCGAGACTTTAACACTAAATATCACATTTCAACACAAAGCTAGGATACACCACTGCACTGCACTATCCCTTGAAGACTCCAAATAGTTGGCTCTTGGGTCCGTCGGGTTCGTGAGGTCCGTGGGTATCCAGCTCACTCACCTACGGGCGGTTCACACGGCGGAGCGGCGCGCACTAACCCGCCCTGAAGCCGCGCCACCCGCCCAGCTATTTTCGGTGCCAAAAATTCAGGATTCCGATCCGCGAGGCGGTTATCATGTATGTGTATGGCAGCTATGGGTTACGGATATCGGATTTATTGCAATGCAAACTGACGCTAACGGAAATCTGCTTTCGAACATTCTTTCGGAAATGTTACAGTAAGAGGAAACGAAAGAAAACTAAGTGTATCGGTCATACCAGCTGCAATCGGCCCTTCTAGCAGCAAGTTGAAATTCAAATACCTAACGGGTCATGTAAGGGTCAATGTTAACCAAGAATAAATCCAATTAGTGCTTGTGCACATTGGACATTGAAATCGATGAGCATATTTTCCTAATAAGTACGTTGCTGTTGTAAAGAGACACCTATAGTCCTATAACCTTGTAAATAATAATGCAGTTCACGCCCTTAAAGCACTACTTTAATTATACCTAATATGAAGGGTTAATTTGACTTGTAGGTACCTAGTACCTACTCAATGAAATAGCAGCAGTAAAATGCGACTGCTTGACGCCGAACACGATATCCTATTACCAATGGATGCTTGCTTGATTTGTTTTATATTTAAGTTTCCCGCCCAGTGTTAAAGATATTTTAACAATGTGGCTTATAGCTTCAAAACACGTAAAAAATAAAAGAAATTTGGATAATATTATTATAGATATATTTACGTGAGAACATTATAATATTATTAAAACGTTCATCTCATAACTTTAACTCTAAGGTTTAACTTTAAACTTTTTTATTCCTGCAAATTTTTCAAGTGGTTATGTATATAATACTAGGTTTCCACCCGCGGCTTCGCCCGCGAGGTCAAAGAAATACCTGCATGGTTCCCGTGGGATTTCCGGGATTGCGTCATTTTCCCGGGATAAAAAGTAGCCTATGTCCTTTCTCGGGTATCAAAATATCTCCATACCAAATTTCATGAAAATTGGTTCAGTAGTTTAGGCGTGATTGAGTAACAGACAGACAGACAGAGTTACTTTCGCATTTATAATATTAGTATGGATGTATCCTACTGTTACCTATATTCAACGAATACCTAAAACAATTGTAAAATGTTTCATTTCTTGTAAATTTTAAATTACTTTGGACGCATTGTATTCAAATACTAAAAATTAATCCTACTAGTTATTACAAATGCGGAAGTTTGTCAGAATGTATCATGTATGTACGTGTGAGAGCACTCACTAAAACCACAGTATTACCATTATTTCCTACAGTAGTGCGACGAATGTACTTGTGCAGAGAAACGGAGGGGAACTGGCGGGGGTCGGGCGACGCGGGCCGCGTAAAGCAAACACGCTTAGTTTGCTTTACCTAGCGCGAAAGGATGACGCAGTCGTATTTTTTGTGTAATAATTTTATTATACATAGGTACTTACATATTCTATTATGGCGCGCACAAACTGTTCGGTTTACGGATGTAAATCTACATTGAAATCCCAGAAGGAAACAATATTTCAGAAAGATTGTATTAATTGTATCTGTTGAATTAAAATCAAAGCTATGTATATATGTTGTCCTCATTATTTTCTAATCAGATTGTACATCCCAATGCGAATGCATTACTTAGTTAAATGTTATAATATACAATTAAGAACATCCAAAAATAAAGTGTCCACGTAAATAATATTTAGCAGTGCAATATCTGTAATTATATATTTATGAACAAATAATTACATCAGATTTAATAATCGCAATTATTTTGAATGTACATATGAATAAAGATTTCATCATAATATTAATAATCACAATTGTTTTATTTCCCATTTGTTGCAACCCTAGCGTATTTTCGTGTGGCAGCGTCATTACCTACGCTGGCGGCGGCATCGCGCGACATCAAAGGCGATTCCTTACTGTAGGAAATAATGGTAATACTGTGCTAAAACAGCTGGTCGTATTTGTATGAAATTTTGTGCAGAGATAGATATATGCAGACATGGATACGTTTTATCCGGGGTTGGTACCTACGCGAATTTATCGCAAACGTTTATTGAAATGAAATGAAATAAATTTATTTGTCCATTTTATGTTTAATATTTCATTTCGATGGTGAATATTTTTCTAGACAACGCAGAGCAGTAACTAAATGATTATTTATATGGTGTTTATAGTTTGTCATCCTTGTTCTCTTGCTATTGTTACGATTTATTTCTGTACGCGGCTTTCACATCGATATGGGAATGTTTGAAAGAATCTCAAATACCATTGCGTAGAGTACAGCTATATTTAGCAGCCATTGAGATCATCGTCCGTCTTTTAGTTAGCACTAAATAAAGAATAGAAAACAAACATTAAATACTCCTACACAACATTTATGATACATCAGATTACAGGATCATAAAATGAGGCATGTTTTCGGTATATGCGTAATTTTTAATTGTGTATTAAATGTTATCCAGTAGCTTGGTAACTATGAACAGAATAGTAGATAGGTAGGTATGTATTTGTGGGATTTTAATTCAGACATATAATTTATACTAGTGGCTAATTGCCTCTACTGGAAGTGTTCAATTTCTATCCTACTAATATTATAAATGCGAAAGTTTGTATGGATGTATGGATGTTTGTTACTCTTTCACGTAAAAACTACTGAACCGATTACAATGAAATTTAGCACACATATAGAGGGTAACTTGGATTAACACATAGGATAGTTTTTATCCCGGAAATCCTTTGCAAACGCGGGCGAAGCCGCGGGCGGAAATCTAGTTATAAATAATCTCGATGAAATTCAGCAAGGATATTGATTGTAGTAGACTGGATTAGGACGTAGGTAGAGCACTTCTTGGCAGTACCGGCGGTTGCATGAGTGCAACTTATGGTGGTTCTAAGGGGCTCCAAAGTGCATAACGCCAATATTACACCTTGTAGTTAGATTAAACTACATGCATTTTTATCATATAGATGTTCATCTTGTTGGTGAATAGGCAAAAAGTTATGAAATTGACATCACTAACTAGTTAATAGGAATATTTTTTTTTAAATATGTAAAATATTATTTGATGATAATGAATGCTTCGACCAAAGAGCGTCATTTGAACTTTAGTCTCTACCCTCGTGAGCTACGGCCGGGCGCTGCAGCTGGTCACAAATCCTGTAAGGGAAGACATGTTTACAAAATGTCGTTCAAAATGCAATCTTGCTTAGTTATGTAAATGTAGTCATGTACTAACCAATAATTAGACATTGTGCAAATTGTATGACATCTAAGATAGCTAAACCTATGTTTAAAGCTAAACCTATCTTTAGAACCTTTTTAACCGACTTCCAAAAAAACGAGGAGGTTATCATTATTATCTAACCGACTTCAAAAAAAAGGAGAGGGTTATCAATTCGGCTGGTATGTTTTTTTTTTTTTAACCGACTTCCAAAAAACGAGGAGGTTATCATTATTAACCGACTTCAAAAAAAAGGAGGAGGTTATCAATTCGGCCGGTATGTTTTTTTTTTTTTTTTTATGTATGTACACCGATTACTCCGTGGTTTCTGAACCGATTTACGTGATTCTTTTTTTGTTCGATGCGGGATGGTGTCGAATTGGTCCCATAAAAATTTTATTCGGATAGGCCCAGTAGTTTTTATTTTATGAGCATTTTTGTCTGTATTTGTAAATGTTGCAAGTGCAAGTTTGAAGTCGGTTGTTTTTAACGCAGTTATTGACTTGTTTTCATCTATATTTTATTGTCGTAGGGCCCTTATAGATGAAAATAATAATTGGTCTGAGCCAGTACCTATGCTTTATGTTATCTAGTGATATAGGTAGTTTATAAGTACATCTGTATTTATTTCTAACCTCTGCCAAAATTTGCAGATATAACAGAGTTAACATTGTAATAACACCTTTTTTGTAACTACATTCTTGTAAATAAATGAAATTTGAATTTAAATTTGAATTTTGAATATAGGTAGATGCAAGTGTGAAAGATAATATGAAGAAAGATTTATAACAAATTCGTAAAGAGAAAGCCATTTCATGTGATGTGTGAACATGTAGGTAAAGATAAAAAAAACGAGATAATTATACCTTTACAATACTTCTTAAAGTTTCAAATGTATCAAGGTATAATATAACTGTCTGTTGTCTTTTAGTAGATAATTTTTTGCCACTTTATGAAAAACTAGATGTTCGCCCGGTTATAAAAACATCAATAAATGATGTTTTACAAATTTTTAGTTATTATATATCGCAATCCCCAGGATATACAAATGTAACAAATCAAATATTATCATTTAAGTGCGTTCAGTAGAGTTCTTGAGTTCCTGTGTAAATAACACATTACTTACACGCTTTCTTTTATTAATCTTTACTTATATTATAAAGCTGAAGAGTTTGTTTGTTTGAACGCGCTAGTCTTAGGAACTACTGGTCCGATTTGAAAAATTCTTTCGGTGTTAGATAATCCCATTAATCAAGGAAGGCTATACCTAGGCTATATATCATCACGCTAAGACCAACAGGAGCGGAGCAACGCGGGTAAAACCGCTAGTATTAAAGCTAGCTAGTATCACAGACTAATAATAAAATACTACGTATACAACTAGTATTAATACCTATTAAATATAACTACATATATATTTTATAGGCCAATATAGTTATATTTAATATATAGAGGCCGATGTATAGATGTCGAATATAGTTTTGCAGTTCTTCTTTTTAACTTCTTTACTCCAGCTGTTATCATTTAGTAGTAACTAGGTAGTAGTATTATTACTTAATGATCTAAGATTTCATGCATTCAATGAATGGTATAATTATTTAATAAAATAAAGGCATAAACATGCCTCATCAAATTTTAACACATTTCACATAATGAAAGTCACTTCTGTGACTTATATCTACTTTCAGTTTCAATGCCGGAATTAGAATCGAGGTGAACTTTTCAAATTGAGGATTGTTCTGCATTTTGCATTTCTGTGAAATCGTTTACAATCTTTCACTGGTCTTATAATAAGAGTATCCGACAGCCGTATTTCTCTGTTTCAGGTATGAAATAGGCTAGACAAGGGCTAGACTTATTGCTCACCAATATTTTGTTTTTCAAATTAATTTCATTAATTTTTATTATTCAGACAGATTAGTTAATCCATTATTTTATGTTGCGACTTCATCATATTATCATATTTAATTATAAGCATCATAGTTTTACATTTATTGTTACAACTTTTAATTGCTTCAATTTTTCTTTAAAAAAAAATTAAAAAAATGAGGAATTAATATCTCAATTCAACATCACGTAAACTTAATTTAAAAAAATGGGATTGTCTGGCATATCTATAGATTCAGGGATATACAAAATAAAACGCAAATATTGTGAAAAACGTATATATTCATAGTTAATCAAATTATTCGAAGCTTTACATTCGTCGATATTAAAAGCTACTTAATTCGAAACTAAGCAATATGAGTATTGTATAAAACACGTAAACATGGAAAAGTCATTATTATAAAGGGGTCATTTCTGTCCTTCTCATGTCCTCTTACATTGACCCCTTATTCGAGCCATAAAATTAATACTATCATGGAAAACGAAATATTTTACAGGAATGCGCTTTGAATAAACCTTAAGAATATTTTTTTCTTTTTCTCAACTTTGTCATACAATTATATGTTTATTTCATATTTCTAACAGACATCCAGCAAGTATAGACCGCATCTCATTCCGTCGAGAAAAAAAATAGCGCTTTTCTAGAAGGGAAAAATTGATAGCAAACTAAGTGCTTGTGAGCACGTCCAGAAGGATAAATCCATAATTTAGAGTAGGTAAGTATAAAGAAGTTATATATTACAATAACGGCAGTGCTACTTACATATCTTTAACTCAAAGACAATTATTTAAAGTTTGAAGTGGAGTAGCTGCATGGAATGAGCAATAATGTTACACATAGATATAAAAACCGCAACCGATGATTTAATTAATGATAAAGCAATATAAGGCGCGGGTCAAACACAAGCGGTGCGGGCGCGGGCGTGCCATAAGCGCGCCTCTTCAATCTGTTTTGCACCACATCCTTCTTATACATTTTGTATGAAAGAATTTTGGACAGGCGTCGAGGCGGCACGCCACCGTTGCGCCGCGGGCGTACCGCAGGCGTACCGCAGCGCAGGCGCGCTTCCCCAAATAGAGGTCAATTCACGGTCATACACAATCAAAAACAAATCGGGTGGTAGTAGACCGGGAGATACTGACACAAAATTTCGAGTCATTTGTCTGTTACAATTGTTACAAAAAAAAAATTTGCAGATTTTCGGCGGTATGGCGACCATTTGGAATCGTCCGAAAAGTATGGCATGGCGATTTTCGTAAATGGCTGCACGACGATGGTTACCTGTGCAAAAGTTAGCCTGGTACAAATGGTTGAATTGTTTTTTTTAAATCAACACATTCGCGTCTATGTATGGCGGGCTGTAAGTCACACCGGAAAAGTATGGCATGACACTACCGCCTACTTCTTTTTTATGGGCTATCGGTAAATTCTAAAATTTTTGTGTTACAAATCGTTTGACTTCGCTATTTTTCCGACGAGTTCGACTAACGCCCACGCGACTAAGCCGCCGGTACCAGCGTTCACACCATCGTTTTTCTTTTTGTCATTGCGTACTAAGACCCCTGTAGAACCGCCATCCTGTTACAAATGACTCGAAATTTTGTGTCAGTATCTCCCGGTCTATAGGAGACGGTAGCCTGTCAGTCAAAAATGTGTTCTCTCTGTGTGGAATTATATAGAGCTGCTATTAAATACATTTCTTCGTTTTGTTTTTAAAGGTGAATTGAATTAATCGATGAAATGATTTACACAGGTGATGGCAGTAGGGAAAGTGAAAATGAAGAAGAGCATAATGAAAGTTCCCATGTATTTACAATGTCAGAAATAAAGATAATCCTGATTTTGATTGTGTTTTTTATTTATTTGTAATTGTAATAATATTGTGGAATGATCAGTACTGTAAATACTTTTGAACTGAGATTTTAATGATAAGATTTATATGGTTTAAATGTAAACCTGTGTTTGAAAACCATATTTTATCTATACTAATATTATAAAGAGGAAAGGTTTGTATGTATGTATGTATGTATGGTTTTCACGCATAAACTAGGTACTGGACCGATTTTGATGAAATTTGACACAGATAATCTTTAGACCCTGAGAAAGAACATAGGCTACCTTTTATTGCGAAATATGTACCACGGGCGAAGCCGGGGCGGACCGCTAGTACAATATAAATTTTGTGTTATTTTAACCTTCTTTTCTTCCATCATTACACCAGTACTACTTTAAAATTATGTACTTTAAAAGTACTATAAAATTTTCCAAGTAAATTCCAACATTTCCAACAAAGATATATTTGCAATCGTGGGGTTATCCTCGCTATTTACTTACAAGGAATTATCAAAACAAAATCGTTACTTTCAAATTAACGTTACTTTCAAATCTCTTTTAGCACAAAAAACATAATTTTACTAAATTATGCATGAAGAAAATGCATTTAACCACTCTATATAAATATCATTTTCGGACGCCAACAGCGCGCCCGAGGCGCGCCGGCAGCGCGCCCGAGGCGCGCCGGCTGGCGCGCCCGCGGCGCGCCGGCTGGCGCGCCCGCGGTGCGCCCGATGCGCGCCGCGCCGCTTGTATATGTCCCGCGCCTAAATTTATATTAAACATCCAAAATTATTCAATTGTCATCATTTATTAATTTCAAATCACATTTACACACCTCAATCAATTTCATTGCTTTCCAAATCAATTTAAAAAGAAAACTACAATCACAGTGTCACATGTCATTTTATCCGCCATGTGCATAAAGCTTT
Source organism: Colias philodice (assembly GCF_061535455.1). Taxonomy (NCBI): domain Eukaryota; kingdom Metazoa; phylum Arthropoda; class Insecta; order Lepidoptera; family Pieridae; genus Colias; species Colias philodice. The sequence continues at coordinate 3,397,675 of NC_143104.1, forward strand.
AAATTTTCCCGCTCATTTTGCATCACATTCTAAAATGGCGGTCTTTATGGTTGCGTTCAGTTTAATATCCAGAAAGATCTGCGAATGTTTGATCCACTTCCTCTGCGATCGCCTTGTATTTACTTCTTTCTTCAATAACTTCATCTGTTTAGTGGTGTTAGTACTAATTGTTAGTATGGTTAGTAGCTAGTACGCTAAGTTATATTAGTATTGAAACAATTAGTTTTATTAAATACATTAGTTAAGAAGTCGCAGATTTTTATTTAGTAAACATAAATATATTTCTACAATCCAGTAGAAATGTATAGACTATTAAATAGATATTAGGTATCTTCATTAGATCAACGATTTTTAAATATAAGAATCAAACATATTTTTTTCAGATATCTTTATTTTTTACTCCTCTTCCCAAGCTGATACTCAATTGACCCAGCTTCAACTAAATGCAATGTCTATCTACTTAATATATTTATTGGCTGAATTGAAATAACTTTCTTTACAAATTAGCAAATGAAAATAACAAGCATAGAGCGAATAACTACACAAGCAGTTGCAATTAAGGTATGTGCATGAAAAATATAACACTTATAGTGCAAAATGCTGATTGAAAAGGGATATCTTACAGCACATGGTCTGAAAAAGTGTAGAAATAAAACGGCGTTGGTAAATAATAAATTATTTATTTATCGTAGTTGAAAAATAAATACCACCATAAATCTATGGATAACGTTAATACTTTGTCAATATAAAATATAAAGTTAATCTATACATAGTTGACGCGGGCGGTGTTGTGCCCAAATGCGGTACCATCGTAACACTGGTCCGTTAGTGCACAGAGTACACGCCAGTTTATTCCTTAAGGATGAGCTCCACGAAGGCCGTGTCCAGGTCGTCACCGATGTCCTTGTACTTCTCTTTCTCGGCGACGAGCTCGTCTAAATATATTAGGAGTATGTTAATAAAAGTACAACTGAAGATACAACATAGAAAAATCATTTTCTCTACACTACTATAGCAAATAGTTCTCTATTTTTGTATTCACTTTATACAATTTTAAAAACATCTGCAAGTCAAGTTTCGAATTAGTCGAGCGAAATTTACAGAAGCGCGTAGAAATATTAAAATAATGCTTACATGTCGTCGTCCATTACGGAAGCCATGCGTGTTTCGCACATTATACTGACGTAACGTCCATGCGTATGCGAATTCTGAATTCAAAGGAGTCTAGAGTGTGAGTGAAAATATTTTACTGGTATTAAATGCACATGAAAAGCGTAAAACTCGGTCGGTTTTGTCGTCAGTGGTAGCAAGGGCAGCGGTCGCAGGCGCGCCACGCGGCGGGCAGGCCGAGCTCCGCCAGCGCGCCGTCCAGCTCGTCGCCCAGCGCCGCCAGCAGCTCCTTGCTCGCGACCGACTCGTCTGCGAAGACCGCCGCGGTCAGACGCTCACTCGCTCGATCGCACTCCACACGCATGCTCAGAGAGTTAACTACTATTCCATCAGCTATTTCGTTTATTTAATTTAAATATCGTAAAATACAATCTCTTAAAATAGCGATAGCGTCTATTCGGCGGGCGGGTCGGCCGGGGCAGGGTCGGCCGGGGCGGGCTCGGCCGGGGCCGGCTCGGGCTCCGGGGCGGGCGCGGGGGGAGGGGTGGGCTCCTTGGGCGGCGGCGGCGGGGGGGGAGTGGGCTCCTTGGCGGGCGGCGGCGTGGGCTCCTTGGGCGGCGGCTGCGGCGCGGCCTGCTGGTGGTACTGCGGCTTGCTGAGCGCCTGCTCGCGCGCCAGCTCGCGCGCGCGCCGCAGCCGCTCCGCCTGCCCCTCCGTCATCTCCACGCCCGGGATCAGTTCCACGGCGGTGTCGTCGATGTCGTTGCCGATGTCGTTGAACCGCTCCTTCTCGTTGATCAGTTCATCTGCGACAGTGGGTGGCGGTCAGGCGGCGCCGGGCGGGTGTTAGCGACTCCATGCCGGGGGTGCCGGGGGTGACCGGGAAGGGCTCGTGGGCCATGCGGGCTCTCTACTCTCGTCACGCGTCTTCACCGTCTCGACGACCTCGGAGGGCATGCGTTAACACTGTCTGGACTCATTTCGTTACGGACACTCATTTCATGCCCCGTGCTCCTAGTTCACATTTAAACGATGACGGCCAATGATACTCGACGACTCGTTCGCACGTTCAGTTATTATCGTATTTATTGACAAGTGAGATGAGAACAGATATCGACAAAAACCTTCATAGCTGATGGAACGATATTAAAAATTAGTGGAGACGGAAGGGGTTAGAGAAGGTGCACACATGTTAGTAAAAAAACAACACACTAAAAATAATAATATAATATATTTATAAACACTTGTGTTAGAATACTCTTAAACTCATTAATTTATTTCTCACGTACTTATTATCTATCAATTCATAAATCGATAACATTTTCAAGACGGATTACCCTCGATCGGTTGAAAAATTAATTTTAATACATTAAATTTAGTCTCATAATATGTAATAACGCCCGGACCGCGAGTGACGCGACGCTACCCGAGGGTATTGCCAGCTCTAAATATTCCGAAACTCCTAGAAAGATGGCCGTCGTTCATCGAATCGCTCGATGATTAACAACAAAATGGAAATATGACACAAGAAGGAAACATTCTCGAATTAATATAGAATATCAAATTCTTCATATCAAGCATTTCATATAAATATCATTTTACTTGTTACCATCACTCATTAAATAAAAAACATCTAATCTCTTTTCTAGAATTAAGTAAATAAAAAAATCATGATCGTAAAATAGTGCTCTGAGCTCTCCTCGATGTCAGTTCGTATGCACTTTAAATTACACTTACAAACGTAAATGGGGAATGTTAATACAAATCGCGTGCTAAAAATCATCATTGTGCTATAAAATTTAGACGTGTAAAAATTGGTCCACGATATGGAATGTCTTTAACTTATAAATACAAGCGTTTAATCGCATACAACACTAATATCCTTACGGCCTTGATACGGGAGCGAATGACTAAGACAAATGAGGATACCTATCGGCGAACGATAATTAGAATGATTAACGGTGTACGAAAATTGCACGTGGCAGTGGTGTCGTAGCGAACACTCGATCATAGTAAAATTAAAAGCGGCTGGCAATTACACTACATTTTAACAGCTAGTCACCCGCCCGCCTCACTCTGTCACGTATATAAAATCGCTACACGCTAAGAATACGAAAATCGAAAGAGACAATAAATAAGAGAATTAAATAATGTACATGTTGTTTCCCGCCCATTCCTACAAATTGAAAGCCTCGGTTTGACAGGTGACATTTGTTTGACATTGACGTTTGGTTCGAGGCGGCTAGGGAAGGGGCGAGAAAAGTATCGACATCGATAAACAGTGAGTCGGGCGGGCGAGGGCGAGGTGTTCACATGTTCTGGATATCGTGGAGCGTGGCCTCCATTTCCTCTTGCAGGAGTTTGCTCTTTTCGCGCTCGGCCACCAGATCGTCTGCAAGTTCCGATGTGGCCACGGTGAGTCACACAACACATACATTAGCGTTAGCGAAATATACGCCACTCGTTAAAACAACATAATTTAAAAGAAAAAAAACTACGCAACACAATAAAATAAAAAATACGTATACGTTTATAATCTAGAAATGTTCCGAGTTGCATATACTTCACATAAACTAAACAGGCAAAAAACAACAAAAAATAATAATCATGCGAAAAAAAATAAAGGGACACTACATCGAAAATCCGAGCAGTCTATTAGGACAACATTTAAACTCCATGCCTACGCAATAAAAATATGATTACGAAAAAGCTATTGTATAAAAATATTAAGAAAAATGCACTTCAAGTAATGAGTAATTTAATTTCAATAGCGTTTTCGGAATTGATTTTCATGAAATAAAAAAAAATGTTACTAAGAAAATTAATTGAAAAAAAAATTAAGCTTAACGTAGCGTAATGAGAGAAGAAAAAAGCTATAAAATCAAATAGTACAGCGCCAACAATTTTAACGGCTTAAAATGTCTGATGTGGTTTAAGTGCGTAAAAGCTTTGGTTATTCGTCAAACGTTATTGTTAACAACTTGACTCCAGAGATAATTAAAATCACTTAACCAACTGCTGTACTGGATTGTTTAAATATATCTGTGGACTCTTAAACTCAATCATTATTATATTTTTATTTTAACTTTTAAAAGATTTTTTTACTTTTTTTTGAAAAAAAAAATATATTTAAAATATTCATTAAAGTGATAATGGAATAAACATTACCTTCAAGCCTGTCGACCTCTTTCTGCAGTTTCTGGACTGAGCGTTCAGCAAATTCAGCACGAGCCTCAGCCTGCAAACATTTTTAACATCGTATTAATAAAAATACTTGTGAATAAATAGCCTTTTTTCTGTTAACATTTTAAATCTCAGTTTATAGGTTTTATGTGAATTTTATAATAACAATAAAAATTGTAAGTAATCGATTTATCGAAAAAGATTTAGAAAAAAGGCTATTTATTTTACGACAAACAGTACATGCAACTTTCTCAAAAATTTAATTTAATTTATTTTTTAATTCAACAACAACAAAAAATTTAATCCCAAATCAAAATTTTTACAGTTAATTTATCAAATACTTTATTTACAAAATTTACTATTAGCTCAAAATAAAGAAAAAATCTAGTTGAAAACAAAGCAACACAAACACCATGCAAATTACCTTTACCAAGGGCAGCTATGTGCTGTGCTGACGCTACTAAAATTTACATATAATATACCATTACCCCCTATTATAGACAAAATCGAATAATGAAAATGATAATTAATGTTATATACAAGAGGCGCAAGTAGCTTTAGTCACTAGGATTTTGTTGTGTATTAAAAAATTATATCAAAAGTAGTAAATAATTCTTGATAAAATCTGTATGTAAAATCGTAATAAAACTGTGTCTAGTTCAATGATTGTAATCAAAATGTGTGTAAATATGTGCATTGTACACTCATCGTAGTGTGAGAAAAGTTTTACACAACAAAATTTACAAATTAACCTTCTGTTTTGTGATGTGTACCTATAATTTTTTATTCATTTAATATGTATTTTTTGTACAGAATGCATCCACATGGACTTCATCTGTCAAAACTGTCAATGTGACAGCTGTCAAAATGTATCTGTATAATCTGTGCGATTGCGTGACCAAGGCCCCCGCTCGTTGAGCAACTTACTTGCGTCAATTTCTGGGAGAGGCTGTGTATCTTATCCTCGACGTGCTCCCGAGACGCCATCGCCTAGCCACATACGACTCATTGCATTACATACTCACAGCAAGCATGCTCAGCCCATGTTGTGATTGTATACCATTCATCGTTTGTTCCCATTCTACTACCACTGACGCTACTACGCATTTATATAAATATTCAGAAATAGATAATTAATATTACATTGCGGAAAGCATACGAGTAAAACAAAGATATAGTATGATACAAATGAAAAATGCACGATCACAACATAAGCGGAATAGGTTCATAAAAATAAAAGCAATGAAATTAAATACATAGGTAGATAGACCTCACATGGAAATACATAGATAAAGCACCAACCGACCAGATAAAGTATCACAATAGGAGGTGCCCCCGTAGCTAATAGACACAAAAATGGCGATGAGCATGAACCGAAACTACAGCCGCAACCAAATCTATGTACGTCGTCCGATCCGTTACCTCTTTGAGCTGCGCGTCGAGCACTTTCACCTGACCCTCGAACGACTCTTCCCTTTGCGTCGCCTGCGATTATTTCAGTTAAACGAGGTAACAAAACAGAAAAAACTCCATGCTGTGTATCGCAGTGTTCGAACACTCGGATACCATTAGGATTAGAAACTAAAAACTAAACATCGACAGTACTGTTACGTTCACAACAACTAAAATCGGAAGTATTAAGGTAAAAAACGGTAGTCGCACTACTTCACGGCTCATTTATCATTTCCCCTGTGCTTTGATTAACATTATGAATTATAGGCACGGGTAGAACTGTGGGTAATGATAGATCAGTCGTAAACGCTACACTAGATGTGTGCGGCATAATGCAGTTAGGCAAGCGTAAAAAAACACTCGCAAAAGAACGTATCCCGTTCACATCACACCTCCTTTAGGCGGGTGGTGAGGGTTTTGATTTGATTTTTGTACTCCTCCTCACGTTGGTTGGCCTGTATAGAATATGACACATTACTATTAAGTTAAAACTAATTTGTTTATAATAAAAAATCATCGGTTCATCAGAAATTGGTTGGTGCTTTTCATGATTGTAATGATCCGTAAACGGATGTCATTAGCTTGGATTCGTCTAGCCTTAATATTAAATTTAGCCCTTGATGCTAGTGTTTAAGTCTAGGTCTTATCTATGAGACGTACCTTCTCTTCGGAGACTTCGAGAGACTTCAGGTTGTTACCGACAACGCGGAGTTCCTCCTCAAGCTCGACAATTTTGCTGAAAGACAAGTGAACAATAGTCAATTTCTTTTAAAAGAAAGTTGTTTGTAGCAAATTTGTGTCTTTTTTTAGGTAGAAATTGTAAAAAAATGTATTGTATGAACTTTTTTAAACTATGTAGGTAACTAATTTGTAAATTGCGTAAGGTCTTTTAAAAATTTAATTGATCTATTATTGATATTGACAAACAATCGATTGGATTGGAATGCTATATCAATTGAATCAAATTCTTTATCATGAATAAATAGGTCAAATATTTGTATGGTACATGAAAGGGACTTGATCTTCTTATAAACTATAAAATTTAAACTACCAACCAGCATGCAAAGCTTAAGTATTATTTTCTATCAATTTTATAATCTCTCTACTACTGTGTCCTTTCCTTGTTGGATAATAATTTACTGTACATATTGATAGATAATAATACTGATAAAGCAGAATTTTTAGATTTTGTTAAAATAATGAAAAAATATATAAATACCTACACACTTTTATCCGCTTTAATGGCAAAATCATTAATTATTGGCCAACCAATTTTTCACAATCCATTAGCTGATAAAAATGTGTATAATTTATGCATTATACTAAAACACGTACTGGCTGTGTGTTATTGGTTTGATGTCACGTCTCGTGGTTTAGGTATGAAAAATTCCATTTATTTATAACTGTCTCATCGAACTCATCAATTAACTTTTCATCTATATAAATAATCGCGTACATTTAAATTTAGATTTAAACACTTATCAAATCAAAATGAAATATGAAAATCGGTGAATTCGAAAAATGTCTATCCAAGTTTTTAAAATGTATTTTGAACTCAAATCGACTCAAAAAAAGCCCCTACTTGTTATGGACCATATCACCAACATTTGAATTTTTAACCCCACAACGTCCAAGCAAAATCAGTGAACTCGAAAAAAGTCTTCCCAAGTTTTTAAATTTTTCTAACTTAAATTGACCCAAACAACCCTTACTAAATTTTAACATTTTCAGTTCAACCCAATCCATCTATCAACGTAAACCGCCAACAAACCAACACACAAGCAACACGTTAGGCCAGTACATACCAGTCGCTCTGGTCGGCGCGCTCCTCCGCCCGCTCGAGGTCCTGCTCCATGAGCACGAGCTTGCGCGCCACCTGCCGCGCGCCCCGCGTTAGTACACGCACACACACACACACTACACTACGCTCCGGCGCCATTCTCCGCTCGCCGTCACGTGTCGGGGCGGTATCGCCTTTGATATCGCTCACTACATTCGCTACTGGCACGCTACGCGCTAGCGGTGTGCGAACGTTTCATAGGGAGTTACGCTGTTATCTTTTAAAGTACAAACGTCCAAGCAACAAAATTGTAGTTACTAAGGTAGGTCGGATAGGTGTTTTAGGTGTGGGTAGAATTCAAGGTATCTTACAATATAGTATTGAAATCTAAGCTCTTAATTAGCTGCTAATAGGGAAGAGGATGTGCTCGTGGGGAAAGTGGAAACACGCAAAGCGGGAATCGAGAATGGCGCCCGAGTTCAAAATTAAAATAAACGAGGGTTGTCCCAAAACATTTAGCTCTAAAAAAAATTAAACTTTTCAAATATTATAAGAAAATCTATGTGCTATCTAGTGCGTTATCATAATCGTTATGTGATGTGTGCGCTTGTATATGTGCGGCACGCATACGGCCAGTAATTCTGGTGTAATGCGGTGCATATCTGAAAACGAAAATTGCCCTATACCACACATATTTCCTGATAGCGTAACCTACGTCCTACGGCCATTATAGTAAACACACATTAAAGGACAGAAGTTTAGTCGACACATGGACATGATAGTTAACATTGAATAGAAATATTCATGAGATGGGGCAACCCTTGTTTTGTAATTAACCAAGCGAGTGACGCTGGCAGCTCGCGAGCGTCTGCAAACATCACTCGTGTAATTACCTACTTAAAATAAACAGCGTTACCGTCCAACGAATCGGACGAACAACGCGGCCAAGTTAATTTCATGATACATGTAAAACTAAATAAAATAAAACTGCAAGCCGGCTTCCATCTCGTCCACCTAAAACTGTACATGCATGATGAGAGTTAGAATCACCAATGACGGTAAATTTAGGTTACTGTGCGGATTAAAATGCGATGAACAACCATGCAAAACGGTGGCGAAAACTAGCAAACTAAAAGCCCACTTCGAATACCAATATTACGAGACGCAAATTCTGTCGAGTAATACAAGTATAGCAGTGGGTTTCAAAATCAATTGAAACCTACGATTCACCGGATTCGGCGCGCTCCTCCGCGCGTTCCAAGTCAGCCTCAACCATGGCCAGCTTACGAGCGACCTGAACATATCATTCCACAATATAAGATCCATTTTTTCCATCTATGATAATATGTTAAACGTTAGATTCTTCCTATTTGGGGAAGCAAGGTATAGTCTTGAACGACTGCACCCTTCGCATATATGGCGTCGAGGTGCTTATGTAACGAGACATGCGAGTCAACTTGTTCTTCCATTTATGGAAAAGAAATCAACGATCACGTACTATAGCGCACCATCTTTGGTTTGACTTTTAAGACCGCCTTCACCGTGCAGGGTCATATGTCAGGGGAATTAGGGCAATACCATTAAAGCCATCTGTTCAAGCATATGTTCGCAAAATAATTTGCACAAGGCTTTTCATATGAAATATCACGTCGATTGAAAATATATTGCAAAATGTAAAAACCGACGTTACGTTTCAGTAATGTCGTGAAATTATAACAAAAAAAAATTACACGGCAATACATGCTTATGGAATGGGAAAGGCAATGTTAAGATTGTTTTGGAATCGAGTTAAAAATTCAATCACACAATTTATTTTAATATTAGACGGTTTTTTATTGAAAAAGAGTATGTTATTACTTTTGAGTAAGGATGTAAAAGGGATCATAAAAACTGGAGAAAACAACAATTAGTGTTAAAAACATAAAAAATCAACATTTCATCTGATACTTGTTATTCCTGATGGAAAGCTAGAACATCAACTAATAGCTTTCAAACAAACAAGCACAGCAAATCAAACCAAACAACGCGAAAAAACATGGACCTCATCGTATTTCTTGTCGGCCTCCTCGGCGAGGAATCTGGCTTCCTTGAGCTGGTTCTCCAGGGCATCCATACGCTCTTCATCGGCCAGCGACCTGTTCTCCAGGACCTTGCGGGCACTGTACCCAATAACACCCAAGTCAATATCATCGGAATATTCAGAGCGATCAAGGGTGACCCAATAGTTAGAAGACATGCGGACGGACACAATCGAGAAAACGCACAAAGCGAGACAATACCTTGGAGAAGAATGCTGTGAAGAAAATCAATTAGAACCAAGATAGCGATCGGGTAATCATTAATGACTGTCAATACGTGATAAATATACTAAACATTGTAACGACCGCTCTTGGTTCTAATAAAACAAATCGAAACAGAGCGATCCCTGTGTTTCAACTTGTCCCATGCACTTATCGCTAAATGACAGTACAGCTATGAATATTTCTACATATTATTTGATAATGAACGTTTCATTATACTAAGTACGTGTCCAGAAACAATTTACCCCGCGATGGCGTTACATCATCGGGATACGAGCGTTTCTGTCACAGAGACTCGTTTGTGTTACTATACGTAAAAATATGCATTCGATCAACGTTTTTCTTTTACATTTCTTGACACGTATGGATAGATTTTAATGTTATTTCTTGGCAAGTCAATGATATTAAAACTATAATCGTATAGTAACACGGGAGCCGAGCAAAAACATCATTATCAAGCGTTCACCTCTTCGTATTTCTTGTCGGACTCTTCCGCTATGAGTTTCGCCTGCGCAAGCTGTGCTTCTAAGATGGCGACGCGGTCGTCCTCCATATTCGTTCGATTCTCCAACGCCTTGCGTATTCTGTGTTAGTGCGGGGCCAAACACATGCGTGTTAAAACATCGATAAAAACTTGTGACGACACTATTTGAGTGTTTTATTCACATTGATGACATAGTATTTTTTAAAGTGTTTCGGAAAGTTTCATGTATTTGTTTAAGTGAAATATTAATTATTAAGATTGAAAAACTCATTAAAATATGATTAAAATTTTAATAATTAGCCAGTGAACCTCAGTGCTAATACATATTTAATTTTATAATCATGATACTCTCCGAATATAAACGAAACAGAAGTTTATTTTAAAGAAACTATTAGAGTCAGATATTTATTCAATACAACAAAAAATTAAAGTAGGTATTTGTCGACTAATTAAATATTTGTAAATAATCAGGTAATATGGTGGTTAGGAGCAGAATATAACAACAAAAATAAAACTCATGCACACGAATATAATACATACTCTTGTAGAAAATAAAATAAGTAATACAATATATTTACATGAATAATTTTGTAGCAGAATCGATTAATACAATATTTAAATCTCTCAAAACTAAAATAAAGTATATTGTTAAAAAGAAGGCCGGGAATCGAACCCGTCTTGATTTTTCTACCTGCCGTTTCATAGCATGATCATAATAAAATCATTTATTTCCACATTTATTGTAAGTTAAAACATGAAGATAAAAAATAAATAATAGAACAAACGATAATCCTCTTAGAAGGAATTAAATAAAAACCACGAGCCAGTATTGAATAGAATTTAGAACAAAAGCGAACTGGCCGTTCAGAATCAATACTACCCAATAAAAAAAGAACCTATTTATAATCTATGTTCAAAATTGTATCATTCCATATTCGAATCTGTAGTGAAATCGAACTGACCGTTCAGATTCATCAGCGGCCTGGCTGGCCTCAGCGAGTTTCGCTGTGGCGGTCGCCAGCCTCTCCTCAGACCTCTCGAGGTCCTCCTCCAACAATTGGATGCGGCGGTTGAGTGCAGCCACTTCGGATTCGGCCTACGAAACATCATCACATTAATATTAACGAACAATTTGCAATTCAGTCGAATAATTATTTCAGTGTTTTCTGTATCTGTCCTTCTTCTCCTTTCCACTTTTTGACTTACATTATCTGACCAGTATCTATATACCTACTGGAGAAATAATGTAAGTCAAAAGTGTCAAATAAGCTATTAGGGTTACTACCAGTCAAGTGGTAAAACCGGTCCTAGGGATTTCTTTTGTCCACTATCAAATACACAGAAACATTCAACCAACAACTAGCTGGATAATATTGGATCCATGTCATTATCAACTGAATAGAGAGCGACACTACGTACTTACGTAGGCAGTGTCTGCCGGGATCTCGTTAGGTAGGTACCGTTTAGCAAATCATTTATAAAAACTACTCTCGTTAGAAATGAATATTTCCTGGTGTTTAGAAAAACAAGTATTGTGATTAAAATCCACTTACACGTGAGTAATGAAAGTAATAAGATAATGCTTTAAAAATAGCATAATGACGTTACCTAAATTGGGCAAATACTCGATAGAAAAAAAAATCGAAATCGTGCTTTGTCCGAAATAAATGAATTATGTTAAACGGTTATTGTCTAAACTCATTTAAATATTTCCACTGAGAAGATAACAGGTAAGTATCTCGAGTTACACCATAGTTACACATTTTTGTCCGTCAAGAAGTAGGCATTGAAATCATAATTAAATAGTAAATACTAAACTAAATAAAGTTCTGCGATAGTGCTAATGAGAATAGATATTTCCCTTTAAAATCATTCCTCGTCGAAGTTGTCATACAACGATATGCAAACTAAATACTTCAACGATGACAAACACGAGGCATGACGGGCTGCGCCTGACCGAATAAGCAACAACAAATGGATCGATTTACATGACCAAAAACGAACAATGATCTATCTAATACAGATTATTAAAATAATTATTTTCTGTCAAAAAAGTATCAACTTCGCCTTTATAATTATTTAGGTATGTAATAAAAACTCATTCAGATTAGATTCAGAATCGACTAGGTTTTTTATTCATCAGTCTATGCATTCCTAATGGAGAAAATTGCATTATTCATCAGCATAGTTTGCGTGCAGATAAAATAGTGATGTATAAAGACAAATGGACATATCGATATTTGGCGTGCCGTCTCAAAAAGGTCACGCAAAATCGTGGTAACTACCAGGACATTGTTCCCAGTTTTTTTAAGTATGTGTACAGCACAAGTCGCATTGTTAAACGTCGACACATTATACGTGTTGAGAATTAACCGACGTTTGGAATATTTCGCTAGTCACCTATTTATATTCAGTGAGCTGCACATGTTTATGACATCACGCGTCCTTGTTGCGAGGAAGCTCAAACGAGTCCCAGTTTCTCCTTTTATCCTGTGTCGTCATCAATGCTAGTACTCTAATAATAACTACTTATGATTGCAACGCTATCGCAATAATCCCCAGTGATAATAAACGCAATAAAGTAAACTAGCTACAAACATGCAACTAATGAAACTCAATTCCAATAAATAGCGCAGCATTAAGTGTCGTGAAATATGCTAAATATGATACGGCAGATCGATGTTCAGGTGGTAATCATATGATACTATTCTTAGATCTTTGTGCGTTGTATAATCACCTTGAACTCGTCGGTTCTATTCATGCATATTGATATTAGCCATTCTTCTGAGGACATACGAAAACTTAACCTTGCAAGTCATTAACCTTTGCGAATGTAAGGTCCTAAACTTTAATTTGTAACGTGATACGGGTTTAATAAGGCTTCCAAAAGGAGGTTACACTTGAATAGTCAAACTGTTAAATCCTCTTTATAAGGGGGATCAAATATTGTTCCATGGGTTTGGCCAGGGCGGGATCATTGTTTCCATTGATATGTTCGATACAATAGCGATCAGTAATTGTAATACAAAACAGTCACGCATAGGTAGTAGTAAAATTCTGTGTTCGAATGCTATACAATGAAGGCGCCGTTACTTTGCAGTAAAGAACAGATATTTTTAAATTCTTACAAATGTTTGAAGCATTGAAATGCTTTTATGGTTCTTGTAATTAGTTTTGTCCGGTTTTCTTTTTAATGAGTCCATTTACGGGAGCAAGAACATGACAAATCCTTCTCGGTAATGTTTACAGATTACATTTCAAGTAAATCAGTATTACGTATTTATATGGAAATTCTATATTTAGCATTCTGTAATGATACAAATGCCCAAATAGCGTCATGCTTATATGTAGACTTTGCATGTAAGTACACGCCTACTCATACACAATCCTATAGGTACCTCTGTGACATACTAAATCTGATTATTTTATGAACACAGAGAATAGATGGCAACATTTTTGGCTGGGCCAAGATGATTATAATATTATACTAGGAAATAATATAATTCTTAGCTTTAAAGAAACGTTGCCTAACCTCGTTTCCTAAAAATATCTGAAGTCTTAAATCTTATCGATAATTTCATACATGAAAATGGTGATAAGACATGCGATGCTAACAAAATAAAATTGATGACCATGAATATGGGCGAATGCAATTAATACGATTCCGTTGTTAACAGATAACGGAGAAGATTATAGAACGTTTCAATGTTCCAGATTTTGAAAGGTTGGGAATAAAGTGTTGTGAAGCAGACGTAAAAATTACGTCATATCGATAAAAACGAGGAGACGGGCACGCCTTTCGGGCGCCGGCGCGGTCCTTCGGAGGACGTCCGAGCCCCAGCGAGCATGAGGAATGCATTAAAGGGAGCACGACTTCACTTCACGGTACAGACCGGCTCGACATCATGTGCTCGAGTCTGGCACACGACCTCAGACTCAACGAAACCTGTTACAAACTGAAACTGGTACACCGCGCACCGTTAAATTATGGATATTAATTTCCTATAAGCCTTATCCCGAGAATGAATGTCGAAACGGCAACACCCGTTGCTTTTTTAAACATACTTGATACTACATGGTGCTCGATGGAAAGAATAATATGGTAGTGCTACAAAAAAACATGAATTCGCCATCTCATTCGTACAGGTCAACCGAAGACAAAACAGAAAGAGAGGTGAATATGCGTACGTCGCCGGCACACCTAAGTATGGCCGGACATTACTCACTATAGGTAGATAGTAATACTTTACGGCAATAACTGATAACTTCATGTAGCTCAAGAATTTTGACACAAATTTCACATATTATTTAAAACGCTATTGCACAAATCACATGACACATAGAAAACACGTTATCTTACTTCTTCTCTCCGCATTATTTCCACTTGTAATCGTTTGTGATATTCCTCGCACTCGTCTTTATATTTTTCCATTTCTTCTTTAGTTTGACGCATTTTCTTCTTCAATACGTCGAGGATTGTTCCTTGTTGCATATTTGTCGTCATTTTTATTCACTTTTGACTTAAACCGAATTTATAGAAGCTAAAAACAAGAGACACCTTCGCCCTTGTCGCGAAAATGCCAACTGACTGGGCTTGTCGTAATGCTCCGTATCGTAGAGATACGAATGAACACAGCCGGCAAATAAAATGGCCGCCAGAAACCGAAACTTGCTTTATCACTTTTCACGGTACGTCTGCACTTTATGCATCAACTTTTTAAAAAACAATAATGACTAATAACGTTAATGTTCAATACATTAAATATAATTAAATAACGATGCCACGCGTTAACACATTATACTTGAAATGACTGGTTTGACAGAGAGCCACATACATAAATGGTAAACGTCACGATCGACTGCGCTGGGCACACTAACACCACCTGTTATGGTTTTAGGAAGCTACATCCTGTGGGGTCAAAAGCGTAGGAACTTTCAAATTTCAATAGGATTCCTCAAAATCATGGGATGGGATAGGCAGTGGGTGTAACGGTTCAATGATCGTACACAAAAATAATGGCGGAAGTGAGGACTGAGGAGTTAATTCATGAAATCGTGTGAACCTGGGATCAACATTACAAAGATAATTAAAAATAAGTTATGAAATAAAACTAGTCTTAGACAGATTAAAACTATTTTGAATATAGGTAATTAATTTTTAATTAAGCATTAAAAAATAGTGAAAATTTGGTACCGTGAATAATGAAGTGTGTAGGTACTAGAGTTTTATATTAAAGCGCCATCTAGTTTATACGTGTGACATTATTTCAACTGGTAGCAGACAACACGACAAGACAAAAAATGGGGATAACATTGAGGACCAAGTAGGTATTTAGTTGAGAAGCCAAAATCGAATGAACTGTAAACGTGACGTAATTTAGAAAGTAGCTACTTAACAACCTGTGTAAATTCTTGCGAGATCATGCCATTATGTCCTGAATTTTATGCATATTAAACACTATTATTACTTTTTGTAAATTTATTTTCATTACTTCTTTTAGGTACTCTATCATGAATAGTAGGTATTGAAAATAATTTAATATTTCAATACAACATATTATTACCTATAAGTAGGTTGAAGTTTAAGGGCTTGGTCTAGTAGTGCAAACAAATGCATCCTGTCATCCTATATGTAAATAATACAAATGTACTAAGGGAAAGTTGCTCCACTTAATTTTTAAAAATTAAATCATTCGTATAATTTAATATTCGTAATAAGTACCAAAAATGACAATTTGAAACAATTTTCGTGAAAATTACACCGGGTGATTTTTTTTTATCAGTACACAAAATTTGCGAATACTTTCTATTGATATCTTCAACTTCATGTTTATATAACTGATCAACTTTTACAAAGAAATTTGTACGGAATATAAAAAAATAAGCTTTCCATACAAAATGCATAACTCTATACATTTTTTTCGACCTAAGTTTCTTAGTGAAAGTTGTTCAGTTTAACTAATAAAACGGATAAACAAATTTTGTATTTAATAAAAAAAATGTAATGTTTGTGTTAAAAAATTATAAAATAGAAAAATAAGCAAATGAAAACAAAAGATATTTATTTCTGACTAGCTTCCGCCCGCGACTCCGTCCGCGCGGATGTCAGTCTTCGCGTCTTCTACAGATTTATTATATTATGTATAATATATAGATTTATATTGATAAACCTAATAAATCTTTTGCTAGCATTCTGATGCTTTATCGGTTGCACTGGATTTATCTCTTTTTTTTCAATCGCTTGAATGATATAGGATGGGTCCTTGATGGGCATCGAATGCTGAAGTCTCGAATCAGTCAATTCTGACAGTAGGCAATTTATGTAAAATCCAATAATGGTCCATCATTTTATTTTGCCTAAACGTTACATACTTTTTTATATATTCTATTTTATATATTCTATTTTATATATTCTATTTTATATATTCTATTTTTAACGAATGATTCACTCCAGTCCAAACAGCAAATAAGCAGACTTCTGCTTCTGCAACGTTTAGTTGTCCCTGAATTTGGAAAAAATAGTCATGATTCTTATCTATGACAAAAGTGTTATTTTTTGCATTGTATTTCAAATATTAAAATTTTTTTTAACCACATCTTCCGCATTCATGTCTTTTGCCGGAATTAGACATTTAACTTCTACTAGTCCCATTTTCCCTTTTTGATATGGGAGTGTATAAAGTAAATTTTTTAGATATTTCTCGTTATACTTTTAAAAAGTTATTATTGTCATTTTGCTCATTAGGTAAAGTAATTTCGATATCAGTTTTAAGTTTTTTGATACCTGCAATAATAACGTCATAATCGCCTGCACATACTTATCGATTACACCCTGTATACAATCCACCATCCACATTCATAATGTTTTCCTGTCCTCCTCTCCTTTACGCTGTTCACCGATACATTTTAAATGAGTAAATCTGCTACCACTGAAGGATGTTTCATTGTGATCAGCAAATTTTCACCACTGTTGTCGATTATTTGTTTTTCATTTTTAATCAGCAATTGGGAATCATCAGTTTTGTTTTTTGCAGATTGGTGATGTACCCTAACAATACGTCGAAAAGGGAAAGCATCAACGAATTATCGTTTTCGTCCTCTTTTTTTATTCTTCGCGTCTCTGTTACTTCTGTTTGTTTAGTTCTCAACCCCACTGAATTTTGATGATGTGATGATAATCCATTCGTTTTAATATTGGTACTTAGAGTTTTTTGGTAGTTTTGTAGTTAGACTAAACTAGAAATGGTGGACTAAATTTGTCAGCGCGTCTGTAAGATCAGAATATAAAACCAACATCCTGTATTTAAGTTACAAAATTAATAATCAAACAACATGCCGCTACGTTGAAAATGACTAGAAGAAAAAATTAAAACACCTCGGATCAATTTTGGAGTAAACAAATCATTTTCCCCGTATGGGGATTTCCCCGGATGAACTTGGGAAGTTCAAGTTCTCAATACAAGTTTATATTATATTTTGTATTTCTCAAACGAAAAATAAACATTTTTGGAACTTCAAAAAAATTATATTATAAGAAAATTTATGAGCTTAACTACTTTAGTTTTAAAGAAATATACATCCCTTTACTGACACCCCGTAAAATAAAGAAATTGTTGCCAATCACCTTTGCAATCTATTTGGTTTCATTAACTTTATGTTCGAAGATAATTTTTTTTCTAGTAGTTACTAGTTACACGCGTATTTTTTTCGTTTATTTTCCATATCGAAATCAAATGTTTAAAAATACGAATATTTGCACAAAACTAAGATAAAAATAATCAATTAACAAAAATATTAAATTTAATGAAGTAGAGCAACTTTCACTTCGGTATGAAGGAAAATCGAGCGTAGAGCACACGTCAGAACGCTCCGGCCCAAGGAGCGCGACTAAAGAAATTCGCTAGGATTTTTCCTTATTATTTTAAATATTTTTTTAATATTTAAAGAATTATCAAAATTCAAAAAAAAAAAATTTTAAGGGATTAATACTCATTGGTCTTCAACCAACTCGAATAAATTAATGGAAAAAATAACTTTTAGCAGTATTTATCAATCGATTTTGTAAGGCAAAAAATGGGAAATTTAATGAATTTATAACGCTCTAATTAAGAAAATCATAAGTTTTTCGGCAATTGTATTCAGCAGTTTTTAATAACGACTATATAAGGATAATAATGCGCTGATCAGATTATGTAAATTGTAATCGGTTGCAACGCAGTGAGTGCACAAACTTAGCTCGAAATGATTTTGGGGGAAAGAGACTTATCTTGAAGGCCTGATTAAGGTAACATAAAGTAACTTTATAAATGTGAAAAAATTCACGCGCATTGCGTATATAACACTAATTGATAAACAAGAAAAAAAAATTCAGTTTATCATTTCATTAGCCGGGAAAAAATTGTCAAATAACTTGTTGAAAACGCAATTTTGCTAGACTGCAGCCTTAAGTTAAGGTTAAGTTTACCTATAAGTTTAAATAGAAAAAAACTGTCCATGACAGCAAGTGCTAGATAATTTTAAGAAAATATTGCAAAGATTCTTTTGAAGCAGTTTCAGTGAAGAACATTTTAGCTCTAATTTGTTCGTTCAACTAAATATGAGTTAATATATCTGACCTTGCATGTTTCAGTATTCTGCATGTAAGTGAATTACCTGCTTTGACCTCATTCTGAGGCATTTGCACTAAAAACAGCAGTAACCGCTGAACTACTTTTAATTACTAATAGTACTTGTTTAATATTATAACCAATAAATATTAGTTAATGTATTCACATTAATAAATCATTGTTGATTCCAATTATTATTAGAGAAAATATCTATATAAAATGTTTTAATTCTAAGAACAATTAAAATATGTAGTAGGTATTTCATTGTTACCTACAAATAAACATCACCAATTTTATAGTGATAAAAATACCTAAGACCAAATATCCTATGAATACTTCCCTGCCTACCCTATCAATGAATTTCCATTTTACCTACTATTATCTAAATTTAAAAAAGGAATGTTAGAGCATTCAATTATTTTTAATTGGTTACATTTATTATATTTTTTGTTGTCAATGAAGTGATTGTCTTTTATCATAATAAACTATGAAATAATAACAATTCGTTTATAAACAGTTGTAAATTGAAAATATCTGTATAATAAACAAGTTTCAGTAATTGTAGCATGTCCCGTCCAACTGCTTCATTACAATTCCTAATTATTTCATTTATTCTACTTGCAAACGCACATAATGATTTATTATACAATGTGCAAACCTGGCTTACATTTGAACATCATTTTTGTGTTAATAATTGCATTGATATATTATTAGCTAAGACTTGTATTCTGTCCGAGGAAAATGCATAGTAGCAATTCCTGTGTATATTCTCGAATATAATGTAAAAAACCTGTACTTACAACTATTGCATGCAATTTTGATAATATTTGAAATGTGTTGTCTCCAGATGTTAGCCAGAAGGACTTCTACGTCTTAACGCAAACGCATGGGTGAACTGAAGGTTCATCCTTGTAGCAACATGTGCAAGGACGTCCCCCCTTGACGGGCTCACGAACCTCTGCTTGGGCTGTCGCTTGAGTGTTGGAGGCCAGAAAGGCCCTAGTAGGACGGGACTATAAAACCTGATCTATACAGATAAATCATTATTATGTACTTTTGTGTATCTGAATACATATCTAATTATCCTAGCATTACAGCAAAAATCTAATAAAATGTATGAAAATTCCTTGACAAATTATAATATGGGTAAAATTTTGGTGTGTACTTTTTAAAAGATAGAATAGAAATGATATACAGTTTACATTACTAATAATAAAAAAAGTTGACTATAAAAAATATGTGCTATCTTAGAAAGATTCTTTACATTCTCATTATAGATGAAAGGATTTTTGTAAGAATTCTGTTATCAGTAAACTAGACATTCTTGAGGACATGTCATGAGATACTTTGAGATAAAATGAAGATAGTTGCATCCATGTTGCATCATTGTATGAACATCCATTTTATAATTTCCTAGAATATATAATTGGCATGGTAATAATAACATGTAAAATCATCGTGTGTTGTTATGATTTTGTTATTGATTGAAAAATAATAACTTTAATTATTTTTTTTAAATTTAAGGGATGGAAAATTTTCCACTTGACAAATCAATGTGGCGACATCTAGTAGAAGTGAGAGCTACTAAACGCGTAAACAAGTCCAAGCGAAATGTCAATTGCTCAGCTGATCGCAATCCACATCGCTTCACAGAGCACATTACGAGATTCTCTGACGAAATGTGATTAAAAATAGTTCTAGCGCATTAAACCCACGCCTGTTCGCTTGCCGTTTCAAACACAAGTACAATAATATAGGACATTACCCTTTTTAACGCCGTATTCTTGATATTCTGCAACTCATTCTTGATGATGGAGAATTTCATCATTGTATCTGAAGAGAAAATCGAACTGCCAAACGCGAGACCTGGATAATCAGCGCATCTTCGATTTCTACGATTTTCCCTCGCCGCTAGTACTTCAGTGCATTCGCTTGGACACCTGAGTTTTGCTAGCTCTGCGGTCTCAGGATCATCGTCAGATATATCCGAGGTGAGGGGCACAACCTCGGAACCGTCACCCGCCGACCTCTCTTCTCTAAAAGAAAAGTCATCATCGGAACTACCATTGGACTCCGCATCGGGAACCTTAATATCGAATTCATCATCATCTATATTCGAGTCCTCGATTATATTTCGATTCGAAAGTGCATCGTCACTATTCGTCCTTGTCACTTCTTGAGATTCACTAACACTATTGACACAAGGCACAACATCGTCTGTTTTGCAGTCTAAGGTCACATCTTTGGACGGAGTATTGTTTACGGTAGGCCCGGGGGCGGGAATGCGGTCGCCCCTCAGCCGCGGGTGGTGTTGATGCCCCCTGCGCCGCACGGGGGTGCGCCCGTGGGCGTGGGGCGCGGACGCGGACATCACTGCACGCGCGCTCCGACCGGCCGCGCAGCGCCCGCCGCCATGTTGACTGACAGTCTCTTTTAATAACAAAGACGTGGCGCTGCTGTCGCTTCTCGCCCGCCATCTTTTGTACTACTTGTCAAACACTGTTTTACCGACGGTTCAGTAACGCGGTAAAATTTAAAATCATTGTTTATATTCTAAATAATCATTTGGCATCTATTCAAACAAATTAATGACTATGGACTGCCAAATGATTTGTGATTGTTATTATTTTAATTTCAATTAATGATGAATCATACTTTATGAATGTAAAATAGTGCATATTTTTTTATTATCTATATGAGTAAGTATATAATATGTATTATCAAAATACCTAGTCTTAGTTTCATTAACCATAACGTTGAATTAAAAAAAATATAGACCCTATCTTGACCCTATGTTAAAAAAATACTTTCGAAAATTGACTAATTCGATTTCATACAAAAAAGTTAAACATGAATTAAGAAATGATTTCAACATATTGTAATAAAAAAGCTATTAAACGAAGCAAGAATGTATAGCAGTCGTCCGTCTAATTTTACCGAAACACCGGGCAACGGGCCCATATTCGGTGTGCGATGCTGAAAATAACATCACGGCGCGCGCGAGGCGCGTTCAACGCAGATTCTAATCTCGCCTCCATCTGTTTAACAATATTAACAATGTTTCCCCAAACAAAGCAAGTTAATTCCAAGTATTATTTTACTTACATTTCAAGATACCTTTTTCTATAGCTAGTTATTTACAGATAATGTTTTTACAGCAAAGCCAACACCGTCAATTACAGGTCAAGGTCTTGCCTCATTAGATAAACGTGGAAATAAGTATTAAACATGAACATAGAAGTCTCATAATTATGTTTAAATACATGAACAATTAGTAGGTAATGGAGAAAAGCTATTCGCTAAATGTTTAATATTAAAATTACCAAAGAATTTTATATTAAGGCCAATTTTTATCTATCAATAAAACAAATCCAATGCCAATAATGAACATACATTAGTTAAAATTTAAGATTTTATATTTTCTACAAAAATATGATGTGTTCAAGTAAAAAATATAGACGCGATCAATTAACCATCATTAATAATTGACATTCCTACCTAGCACATAATATTATGCACTCATTGCAGGAATACCTACGGAAGAAATATACGCAAAAATTGGTATTATTTCTACCTACAATTGCTACAATTGTTTTATCCAAGAGCACGAAACAAAATAATGTGAGGATAAAAAGGTACTTATGCTTCTCCTTCTAATGTTACTATTTTATATTAATTTTCCCTTAGTAGTGTAGTTTTCCATACTATCCGTGGAAATCTTGTCTGATAAAATTGACTGCTCTAGTTAAATTTCAACCACAGCACCAAGCATTTTGCAAACCCTCCATAATCTGTTCTGTTTTGCAATTCATGAAAGCTAATTACAATTAGATTTATATTTAGCGCTCGGTATGTTGATAGTTTCGAAATATTAACCAAGAATGAGACATAGAAATAAAAAAAAATACGTGGTTGGTTTCTGTGTACTTGAAAATTATCAAATCCTATCTTTTTCACATATATGTACATTGGGACTTAAATAAATTATCCAATAAAGAAAGTAGTATCAAGTAGTATCAACATAATGCCATCAATTTAAAAAGACTTACCATCTGTAGTGCCTTCTCTTTCTCCTCAAGCTTGGCATTGACTTGCATGAGGGCCTCTTGGGTCTGGTCGAGCTCATTTTCAATCGTCTGGATTTTCTTCTGGAGCTGTCTCGCCTCTTCTTCGGCCTGTTTTAAAGGAAGTGAATTAAGGTTAGTGGATTTTTTTTTAATTGCGTTAAATACACTACCGACGTGATAAGCAAAAAGGAAGTTATTAGTTATTTAATAATTTTGCAGACAATAGCAATCGACAAATAATTGATGATTGAATCTACGAATGTATTGTAAAATATCAATAAAAGAATATCGGCTAATAACAGTAAAGTGACAAATGGAATATCGTGTTCACTGTAATTTAATATACAGAATCAGTGACTAGGTCGTCTCAGGTAGATTTATCAGTAAAACCAATCCTAATGAAAATGTAGTTAATCATTTTGAATATTTTGCGGATTTTATTTATCATTATACTTTCGTTGCTTATATAAACATAACAACACAACAGGGCCCTTAAGGCAAAGGGATAAGAGGGGACAAAAAGGGCATGGTACCAGGAACGCATACATTACAAAGAAGTCGTGTGATTATTGGCGCATTGAATCTGAACGTATAGGCTGGCGTCCTTGGCCTGCTACTTGCACATAGCAGTGCGGTCAAGACCCTACGTTTTATTGGTCCTTTTTGAAAGGGACTTTAATCCCTTTATTATGGACAAGAATTTCAAAGCTGTTTACACCAATGGATATAATGGTCGTCTATTAGTAGTGAAATAACTCTCCATAAAAGCAGATTTCTGAATTATTTGCACTATATCGGATTGCTTCTTTTATTTACTTTACTAATGTTAGTTAGATAAGTAACTAGTCATTTTAACTTTAGGAAGAAATCCATTAACATGATTTTTATCATGCAAACAACAATTCTTTCCGTTGTACAATTCGATTGATAAAATTCAAACTTTTTTCAGCTTTTTTGCAAGGCAATTAATTAATTATTTTGATACCTTATTGCCACTTTGGTGGAATGTTTTTAATAGTATTTTTGCCTAGCACAAGTGGATTTAAGGTGTTGTAAGTACCAGGATATCATGAAATGCTAGGTACCTTCTCAGCACGAAGGTTGGCGTCCTTGGCCTGCTGTTCGCACATGGCGGCGCGGTCAAGTGCGTTGTCCTTCTCCAGCTTCATCGCCTGCATCTTCTTTTTGATCGCGTCCATTTTGGCGGGGTTTGTGTTGCTTGTTTCCTAGACGAAAACTGGGAACATTTCGTAGAATTAATATCTCGTATAGACTTAGATAATAGTATTGAAGATCATTAATGCATTATTTTTTACACTTTTCGCGAATTTATTTAAAATATTAGACAAAAAAATTTAACCAAGTGTATATTTTTTGTACATTACTTTTCTTAATGTACGATACAGAATTTTGCAACCAAAAACCAGTTATTTCTGAACAAAAAACTCTTTAAAACCTCACACATTAGTTACATTAAAACATCACAAACTCAATGTTTTTTTGTCTGTATTTTATACAATTATTACATCATACTTTCATTATTAGATTCTTACAGAACTAAAGGAAATTTTATTTGTCATAACTACGGTATTAAGTACCTAGGTATTATCATAGCATTATTATTTTTCAATTTATGAGAAGTGCATTGATCTTTCGTTGAACGCTGAAACAAGTGTAAAAAAGCATTTCAAAATACTTTCAAAGGAGACAGAGGTATTTCCTACATGTTTCCCAGAGGCAGGAACATTGCATACATGGCATAAACCCCGTTGCTGATCGAAGATTCCTTAGTGATTGAGGCTTTTAACTTAGCCAGCAAAAAGATAATTATCACCTACATATTTTAGTATAGAAAAATCCAAAAGAATTTCTAACAGTTATTCATACAGTTTACCGATTTTACATATAAACAATACCCGCGGCCCCATCATTAAAGCGGCTCGACGGAACACAGTGGGGTTTTAGTCGGTAAGAATCCGACATAACCCACGGCTCCTTCCCCGGGAGCCGTGGGTATCTTTGGAATATTTCCCCAAAAAAAAGGTTGATTACCTACATTACCGCAGACCACCTAAAAACCAGAACTACCAACACCTTTGCAAATTTATAATTCACCAAATTTTACACACTACTGCATTAATTTATATTTAACTACGCAAAACAAAATCTTAATACTCAACTAGTATTACAAACAAAATGTATTCTTAATTACTTAATTACCAACTTCCGTAACTGGGAAGTTTAAACCATTGGGCATTGCTCTTCATATAAAGTTCATTGATCTGCACTCGAAATAAAACATATGAGATTTTATTACTGTAGATTTATCTCATGTAAAATGATTCCAAGAATTTTAAAGTGATACCGATGCCCCTTGAGCAGATTTCAATATTCGTATTATTTATTCAGCCTGTCTTGGTTATATTTTATGACGAGAATTATTTGGAACCAATAATTATTTATACGTGTTACAATATATCTCATTGATTTTTAGTTTTGTCTGATTCACATTCTTATAACTTGATGCCTAACTATACTAATAAGTTACTCATATTATAAAGCTGAAGAGTTTGTTTGTTTGTTTGTTTGAACGCTCTAATCTCAGGAAGAACTGGTCCGATTCGAAAAATTATTTCGGTGTTAGATAGCCCATTTATCGAGGAAGGCTATATTATATCATCAGAGAGCGGAGAACTGGGGGTATAACCGCGGGGCACAGCTAGCTTAAACATAGAAAAGGAATTTCCTTGTGAAAACATCCTTGCTGGTTCCATTGAAATAATGTATTTATTTTATTTGCCAAGTCTAGTCAAGGTTTCTATTAACATATTAGTCAAGTATTCGTATTGTAATCAGGGAAATAATTTTCCATTATTGAAATTACATCCTTTAAGATGCCTTATTATTTACATATACTTACTATTGGTACTGGTACCATAGATTGGTACATTTGCATTGGTTACTGTTTGAAAAAAGTTGAGAGGTTGTAATTTATATAGTAGTACGAGATCCGGCTGCAGGATCAGTGCGTTCATCGGTTTTTTGCTGAAAACCGAATTTTTATGTATATTTATAATTAGGAGAATATATATCGACTAGGTTGCCAGTCAAAATTTGGCCGCAAGCATGTTTAATTAAAATTTTTCTAATCGATTTTTGGGAAAAAAATTCGTTCACTTGTTTTTTGAATAAAATGTAGTCTACATCACGTCAAATGATATAAAAATTCTAAAAAATCACGGTTGCCGCTTTTCACCTGGCCGCAACATCTTGGCAGCCGGGTGCAAACAGGTATGATTTCGATTTATTTTTACGTTCATAACGCACATTTATGAATCATATATAAAATTAAAGCTAATTTTTTTCTATTTATTATCATATATGGTTGCATAATTAAATCCGGCCGCAAATAAGGGTTGCTGGCTTATAAAAATTATAAATATAGGATTAGTGCGTTCATCGGTTTTTTGCTGAAAACCGAATTTTTATGTAACTATATGTATTTATAATTAGGAGAATATATATCGACTAGGTTGCCAGTCAAAATTTGGCCGCAAGCATGTTTACATTCAACCTTAAATATTCAACATCTTTAACAGCCGGCAACCCTTATTTGCGGCCGGATTTAATTAGGCAACCATATATGATAATAAATAGAAAAAAATTAGCTTTAATTTGATATATGATTCATAAATGTGCGTTATGAACGTAAAAATGAATCGAAATCATACCTGTTTGCACCAGGCTGCCAAGATGTTGCGGCCAGGTGAAAAGCGGCAACCGTGATTTTTTAGAATTTTTATATCATTTGACGTGATGTAGACTACATTTTATTCAAAAAACAAGTGAACGAATTTTTTTCCCAAAAACCGATTAGAAAAATTTTAATTAAACATGCTTGCGGCCAAATTTTGACTGGCGACCTAGTCGATATTATATATTCTCCTAATTATAAATATACATAAAAATTCGGTTTTCAGCAAAAAACGATGAACGCACTAATCCTATATTTATAATTTTTAAAAGCCAGCAACCCTTATTTGCGGCGGGATTTAATTAGGCAACCATATATGATAATAAATAGAAAAAAATTAGCTTTAATTTGATATATGATTCATAAATGTGCGTTATGAACGTAAAAATGAATCGAAATCATACCTGTTTGCACCAGGCTGCCAAGATGTTGCGGCCAGGTGAAAAGCGGCAACCGTGATTTTTTAGAATTTTTATATCATTTGATGTGATGTAGACTACATTTTATTCAAAAAACAAGTGAACGATTTTTTTTCCCAAAAATCGATTAGAAACATTTTAATTAAACATGCTTGCGGCGAAATTTTGACTGGCAACCTAGTCGATATATATTCTCCTAATTATAAATATACATAAAAATTCGGTTTTCAGCAAAAAACCGATGAACGCACTGATCCTGCGGTGGGATCTTAGACTATAGGTTCAGTGCCCGATGGAGAAATAAAAAGTATTGATATTATTGAAAAGTGTGAATATTTAATTTGGATAACAGCTGTTTATCTATAACTAGACAGAATGTATTACATTTATCAATTCTTACATGGAAAACATAAGTCTGTATTTTTTTTTATTTTAGGTCAAGGTTTTTTTTTGTGACTAAAGTACCTAGTTAGGTAGATATAATTAATTTAAGTAATCTTAATTGCAATTAGGCAAAACTTTCTCTGCTAGTTATTCTATCTCTGAATATTAAATTAGTCTATCTAACATTCGACTAAAATATATCAAACACTTATTACTTTGTAGTTTATATAGATAAATAGCTAGATTCTATAAAAAATGTTAAGTGACCAATCAACAACGAAGCTTGACAATGCAGTCCATATAAAAAGAATGACCAAATAAGTATATTTGTCGTTATCACTGAAGCAAAGCCTTCGTATGATTCAAAGGGAAAATATTTCATTGTCTGAGTCACGGTTCGCAAAAATGTGGATGTTGTGCGATGAACGGGATACCGTCTGACCCATACCTTCGGTTATGTGTGAAATATCATGCATAATACAAATTGTATTGTGAGTTCAAATATGTTTTCTTATTTCAATGCTGTATCATCACTAGGTACATAGTATAAAACAAAGTCGCTTTCTCTGTCCCTTTGTATGCTTAAATCTTTAAAACTACGCAACGGATTTTGATGCGGTTTTTTTTTTAATAGATAGAATGATTCAAGAGAAAGGTTTAGTATATAATTTATTTTTTAGATAAAGCGGGCGAAGCCGCGGACGGTAAGCTAATCAGTTTATAAGATACATGATAACATGACTGACCTACGCAACTTTGTCTATTCTTATTTTTGGATGATTTTTCATTGAGGCTCTGCTAGTATTAGGTATTTGTAAAGTGATAGAACTATTTTAATACAAATAACTACATTACTACATTATAAAGTTCTTCAATTAAAAATCCAATAAAAAAATCAACAACAATAATGCATCTATTATATCATGAATAGGCCCCGACTGTGGATCAAATATTACCAACAATGAAAAACAATGAAAATTTTAATGAAATATAGGTAACCACATCTACATCAGACTAATTCTTCTTGATTTAATTTAAAAAGAAATTATTCAAAGAAATTGATAAACAAACATTGGAAAACTCAACCCTTCTAGTCGTGTCTATAGTAAATATGTTAAGTACAATCATAATAATTATTCTTTCTTAGAAATTATAAATAGGGGGTCAAATGTCAGTTCCTACGGATGTCAAGGTTATTGTGTAACAATATAATTGTTCGATATAATTACTCGAGACATGGCACGTTCCATCTTACCTAATAGCGCATGTAAATAGCATTCCAATACTATCATTTTAATGATCCCGGCTTTGTATACGTTTATGTATTACTAGCGGTCCGCCCCGGCTTCGCCCGTGGTACCTACATGTTTTTTTAGCCTATATGTTGCTCAGTGAAGATGCAGCTTTCTAATGGTGAAAGAATTTTTGAAATCGGTCCAGTAGTATATGCGTGAAAACCATACATACATACATACATAGGTAGATACATACAAACCTTTCCTCTTTATAATATTAGTAAGTAATATATAGATGAACATACTTAGGTATATATCTGGTAGTATATAATATTTTCAGTATTTTCACTTGGTGAAAATGATGGAATGATCTCAAAGAAGAAAACGATTGTATAAATTATTTAGATTCTTATAGGAAATAAATTAGTTTTAAAAGAGATATTATCTTGAAACATCAGATATCTTTTGTTTACGTTTTGAAATTGATAAAGCTGAAATTAAATTGAACCTAATAAGAATAGGATCATCTCCGAAGTTCTATTAGATAGGTACCTATGCCTGGATTAAATGAACTTTAAAGTTTTGAGTAACATATATTTATATCGTTGCATAGGTATGTGTTGTGTGTATTTGAAGACATTATATAGATTACCGTCTCGAGCTCGTTTGAAAATTGGATCGCAGGTTGGTAGGTATAAACAGTAACTATCTACAAATTTATCGAAACATACAAGCAAAACTGCTGACATACGCTATATAATAGTCTAACTTATCATATAAAGTAACATATAGGTACACTGTAAGTTTTTCTATATTATGAAAATTTTATAAAACTTTACACATAATATTTTAAATACATATTGCATCGTCAGATCAGCTCAGAGACTAGCAAGGCTTATTTAAAAATAGATTCAAAGTACCTGTAGTCACTAGAAAATCTTCAATAATTACTAATTGTCACCTTTAAATACAGTTTTTATGTGTTTACGCGAAATGTATGAGCGTTAAGACTTTTTTATTAATTAATCTTTGTCACGTCCTTGTGTATAAATTACGAATTTAGTTGTAGATATCGAATTCAGATAGCTCTCATATTTCACACTTAACTGTTTATATGTTTAAATAATTTTTATGTAGTTATTACAATTAAATATACTGCATTTTTTAATAATCATCAAAATATAATAACTTTTCCTGAAAAATTTCCCTCGCACTTTTGAATAAATGTTAATCTATCGCCCCCGCTTCCCGCGCTTGCACGCCATTGGCTAGAATTTGGCTTGTTGCCAAAAACGCACCGAATCTCGAACAAACATGGTTCCCATTGGCTACCGCGAATGTAATCGAGCACCGCGATATTCAAAAATAGAATAGATATAGGGCGAAGTTACAAAATATGTACTACAATTTTGGCGTACAGCCGGCATGAATGAAACAATTTAAATCTTTGTAGGGTGATGCATTCACTTAAAATTGTGTAATTTATGAACTTCTCAGAATAACAATAAATCAAAATTTTGAATAACTTTTTTGACACAAAAATAAAAAAAATTGTCTATGGTTCGTTTTGACTCCGCAAATCCTTAATTTTTGAATTCGTTCGATCCAGCTACACGTAATCCACTTACCAACTGTTTCAACAATGATCAATGCACTTCGGAAAATTAAAAAAAAATCACAAATTCACTATGGCACTACACAGAGTACTTACATGTCGAGTCGACGCGAGCTGTGGTGCGACTGGCAAGCGCGGCCGCGGCTCCTTCGGTGTCGCCTTACCGCCACGAATGGAGATGACAACCCCGCTCCAAGAATACGGTTTGGGAAGGCTTCGATTATTTCATTACTTTACTTTTTCTATATAATGCAATTAATCTTAAGGATGGCAACAAGGTCAAGTACATGCGCTTACAGACTAATCCGTTTTAGAGAACGCAAGCTAAGCATCAGGTATCCAGGAGTAAATTTAGATTGCAAGTTGCAAACAGTACGCACTCATGTACTATGTTATAGACCAAATAACATAAATTCCGTTATTTGTGAATGAAATAATGTAAAATAACGTGTTAATACAACACGGCTAAAGACTAAAAAACAGAGGAAGAAAAAATACATGCATAATCTTTATAGTGCATGCGCTGAAATCTGTTTAGATAGGTAGTTATATTTCGGAATTCTCACTTCGGGTCTAACATTAATGAGTACATTTTTTATTATCTTTAATAATAATGCTAATGTAAAGAGGATTAAAATTGGCACTATTATCAAAGATATTCAAAAATAAAGAGGAATACGACAACAAGAAATAGAATATTTTTTTAACGAAATTCATGAAATCCCATCATCCAATGTAATTTATTCAATAATATTGCCAAAAAATCTAATCAGTATTTCTGAAAAAATCTAGATTAGTTCCTAGATGTCGAAAATAAAGTGTACCTTTAATTTATGTTACTAGTTTTCCTGTTTTCGAGAATTCGTAGTTTAGGAGGAAGTGTGAATATGGGATAATTTCCGAAAATTGTGAATGCCTCTTCAGAGGATCGTTTTATCGTAAAATATCGAGGTATTATTTTAAAATGGACAGGAATAAAAGCAATCATATTTATTTATTCAAATGTAACTAACGTAGATTCACATTATTGGATTTACCCTGTCATTCGGAACTACCCCGATGCATCCTATATTCTCTAGGACATAATATTATAATGAATCCAAAGGTCCAGACCACAAGAATATAATTACATACCTAGAATTATATTATCTGTGAAAGGTACAGTATTATAATATTATGTGTGATAATACAAAAAAATAATTTTTATATTTTATTCAAAAGAGTAACCGAATTGTGGTGCGTATTGCAGTCAAGGCTATCTTAATTCGCTTGAAAGGTGTTGAAAACATGCTTACCATTTAAATACTTAAAATTTATGGAACCGTAATGGTAAATAAATAAATTGATAATATTTACAACCTGCGTAAAAATTTATAGTATCTGGTATCTGTACGTTATTAATTTTAATTAAAAACTGAAATAGTTAAACCTCTTTGCACGAAAAAAAGGTTTCGTGTAGAGTACCGGTTTATTTATTTTTTATATGGACGTAATAAAAAAGTTCATAATATGTATTATAAAATTATTGTTTGATCAGTTTTGTAGCTTTTCTGGGTGAAGCGATATAATACAAAAAGTTGGTATGTACCTTTTTTTACTCTATAGGTAGTAGATAAAATAGGAATTAAACTAAGAATTTACAATTTTTGTAGGTATGTGGAGTTTCAATTAGGTATTTCAATTCATTAAACATTTTTATTTCACATACCATGTAAATACGTGATCAATCATAATAAATATTTCTTCGGTCATTCCGTTTATTGGAAGACCCACTGACGTAAGCTTGATAAAAATGTATCCCGAATGTACGTGGCCTGAACATTAATAATTTCTATAATTAAAATTTTAAGTTAGTACGTACTTATAAGGTAGGTAGTAATAATTAATAATTATTGATTTAAACAGTAAAATACCAATCTCTAAATTTTCGTTTAATAAGTAAGTATAACTAGTCTGGTCATAAGTTCTGTCATTATGAACGATTTTCAATTTTTTTATGTTTACCGCAAATTTATTTTTCACGTTCGATTTTTGAATATTTTACGCATTTAAAAACGAAACATTTTATTAGAATAACGTATTTTTTACAATAGAGTGGACGCAAAAATAAGACAGAGTCGCTGTTCTCGCGCTGCATCCTTGTGGTTACGCGCCAAGTACAATTTTCAGTTTGCTAAAAAATTTACAAATAACATAGAGATTTGTTGATTGACCTATAAAACGATTAAAGGAAGATTCAAGAGTAGAAAATACGAAGAGAAGTGGTCGTCCTCGTACGGTTAGGACAACGGCAGTGATTAATGCAGTATGGGCGCGAATAAGAAGAAATCCAGTCCGAAATCAAAAACAGTTGGCACTGCAGATGAGCCTGAGCAGAACCATAGTTAAAAGGGTGTTTAACGAGGACCTAGGGCTACGGGCTTATCGTAGAAAAACATCGCATCTTCTTTACTCATGCTTGAAGAAGTTAAGACTGGACAGATGCCACGCTTTGCTTAAACGATACACGGGAAACAATCACCGTGAACTCCTCTTTTCAGACGAAAAAATTTTTACAGTGGAGGAGTGCTGCAACAAACAGAATAGCAAAATGTATGCCCACAGTAGTGAAGAAGCGAGTCAACGTGTACACGGAGTCCAACGCAGGCATCACCCCTCATCATTGATGATTTAGCTGAGAGTGTCGTATTTTGGCCTTACAGAGGTGTTTTTCTCTGAAATAGGTGTTGAAACAAGTGCCAATGTTTACCAAAATACGGTCCTGACAAACCTTGTAAACCTATTTCTCAGACCATGTTTAAAAATCAGCACTGGATATTCCAACAGGACTCAGCATCTGTCCACATAGCCAAGAGTACCCAAAATTGGCTGGCCACCCAACAGATTCACTTCATTCGTCACCAAGATTGGCCATCTTCTAGCCCAGACCCGAATTCTCTGGATTATAAAATCTGGCAATATTTAGAGGAGAGAACCTGCGCTTAATCCTACCAAAATTTGGAGTCACTCAAAGCATCCATTATTAAAGTAGCTGCTGAAATAAACGCAGACATGGTGCGTACTGCGATAGACGTCTGGCCGCAAAGATTGAAAGCTTGTATCGCAAAATATGGTGGCCATTTTGAAAATTTTTTATTCATAATTATTAAGTAATATGTAAGCTTAATTTGCACATATAAATTAATAAATATATAATAGTAACTTCTTTTTTATTTAATAAAACATATGTGACAAAACTTATGACCAGACTAGGTACACTTTATTATCTATCCATAACGTAAAAATAAAAATAAGTTTAATTCATCGGTAAGATTTGTCTGTGCTCATATATATATTTTTTTTTATTTTCAGTTGTCTACAGTATTTTTTTTAATAGCTGTGTTTTACCTGAAAATAAAACACATATTAAATACTTACCTATATTTGAAGCTTACTTATTGAGAAGGTACCTAGCTTTTTCCGCCTATTTTCCCTCTCTTTCTCGTTGTATATATGCTATCTCTCTCGCACACGGCACACCTCCCACCAGGTGGCGCGGCCGGCGCACGATAATGTGCAGGCGCTTGATCTTCTTCATTGAGTCGAAATCCTCAACAGGTGGACGTTAAGTGTAAGCTTCAAATATAGGTAAGTATTTAATATGTGTTTTATTTTCAGGTAAAACACAGCTATTAAACACTTGACCGTAATTTGAAGCTTACTTATTGAGACCTGTTTGTTACCCACCTGGTGTACAATATATGGACGCCAATGTGAATTTGAATAGGTACATAAGTAATTACTTATTTCTTTATTTGAAAGAGTAAGGTGTGCAGATAGTATACCAATAAATCACACAAATTTTTATATTATTTATATTAACAATCCCAGATGAAAAGTTAATCAAATAAGAACCAAAAAGTTAATCATAATGATTAAAAGTATTAGAACTTATGAGATTGGTTCAAGCGTACCTTAGTTAACCTTTTGGGCTTGAAAAGTTAAAGTTACTACAATTTTCACTATCTTTAGCGTAAATCTGCGAAAGCGCCAGTAACGACTTTCAATTACGCATTTAGATGTTACTTACAAAATGAAGCAACAGCTGATCCCGACGAGGCAAAAATACCTCAAACTCAAACCTTTATTTATTCAATTAGAACTCTGTAGAAGCACAATTGAATCATCTTAACATAGAATTACCACCTGTCTCAACTCACACAGTTTTAACCCAACCTGCTACAAGCGGACAAGAAGAGAACTTGGTCCTTACTTTTGGGGTCAGAAATAAATTTAAAAGGTCACCCCTTGAATAAGGCAATAAAATATCAAAACAGGTAAACGGTTTTAATTATAATACAGATTTTTAACATCCAACCAAACCGTGCGGTATCTATTAATGTTTAGAGCCAACGCCACCAATCATAATCTAAACATGGCTAGTACTTTCAGTACAATGCATGAATTATTTATTTAAAACTGATAGGTCATAAACTCTGTACTGGAAACAAATATACTGAACTTAAGAGACTAAAATGATAAGGAGCTTATCTGTGTCCCAAAACTGCAATTACTACAGCCAAGTACGTTACTTTTAATCAATTCGGTTTTAAGATATAATTATGATTTACATCAGAACTTATATACCGAAAGCCTCGGGACTACATAACGTGACTTATCTTCTTATTCTTATACTTATATAAAAATGAATCGCAAAATGTGTTGGTAAGCGCATAACTCGAGAACGGCTGAACCGATTTCGATAATTCTTTTTATATTCCTTGAAGTACGAGGATGGTTTTTATGTAGAGAAAACGTAAGTACCACGAGCGAAGCCGGGGCGGACCGCTAGTTTATAATAATAGTGTTTGTGCACAACACTAGGCAGTCAACAGCTATATGAACGTCAGATAGGAAAAGAGCCAAATTTATCCAGTCAGTAACAAAGGATTTTAACTATAGTTACTTTATTCTAATCAACCAACTGCTACTAGCTACTCCGTATGTCTTTTGGATAGACGGAGGCAAATAGGATTTTTATTCCAACTATATCATTTGATATTTTGAAAATGTACTCCACATTTACATACCGTCAGAGTCATTTTGCAGATTATAGTGGTGCAGCACTGAACACTGTCTATTAGGTGGCTGATGCTGCTGACCGGGCCTTCAGTTCCGCTTTCCAAAATACCTTCACCCTTCTAGGTGTTACTACTACTGAAATAGCGGTACTCTATCGCGTCGTTCAGGTCTCTAACTGACATAATGGCAAGAGAGATTATAAGCTTAACTATGCATTATTATGTTAAGGAATATGGTGGGTTTTGAATACTATCGTCGTCTGAAAGTATCTCCTTTCGATTAACTGCATTAAGGATGCAGATCTGATCCCATCTTTGTTCCGTAGGAATGCTACGACAGTCTAAACGTTACACTGAACAAAGAAAATTGCCCTGAATATAGTCGGTTGTTCCAACATCCGTAATATGGCTAGCCTAAGGTTAGTTATCCCTTGATTGTGACTGCTACCAATGGAGGCATTGCTCTTGTGTTGTCCACAGTTGTGCGAGTGCAAAAATGAAGAACTGAGCTCGTGGGGAGCTATGTCGAATGAATCTGTGTTAAGATTATGACAGTATAGGACAGTTAGCTGTGGATGCGAAGACAGGACATTACTTTATTCATCCGTAAACACGCGAGGCAGCCACGGACAGCGATATAGCAAGAACTAAACTAGCAAAGTTTAGTTCGCTTACCAGACTTTGTCATGTTTTAAATGCAGTATATCCTCTGAATAGCATTGCATTTATGACTATTGATAAACTTAATTCACCCGTAAACACGAGAAGCAGGCACGGATAGCGATATAGCAAGAACTAAACCAGCAAAGTTTAGTTCGATTACCAGACTTATATTTTAAAAGCCGTATAGCCTGTACATTTCATTTATTGCCCCCCCCCCCCCCCCAAAGCAAAGAAATGAGAAGTCATTTGGCAGAGCTTTCTCGTTAAGGGTAGGGGTTCCAAGTAATATCTAATAATAAGAGGCTTTTGTTTGGAAAGATTGACTTTCCGTTATTTATCCTCTATCCTATGTAACTCAACAGTCAGTATTCTCAGCATTCGTTGAGTACTTAAACGTTTTACGTTAATAGTTGTATATAACTTTATTATACAATATAATAATCCTGGTGGGATGACAAAAAAACTTGTCTAACAAACGATTATCCTAATCCCTCAGCGATTTATTGTTTGAGCCCCGAAGAAAAATCTCATGGGTGCAATAATGAGGTCAAATGGGTTGAAAAACGAGTCAAATAAATTGCCTACAAGACCGGGCAACTAAAATAGGCCTATGAGAGGTCAACTATACGTAATCAATCGTCATTTGTTACATTCAATCGCTTTGCGATTAAAAAATCTCTTCCGATGTTTGTATATGAAAATTGGTCGGCTAGTGCCATTTAATTACGATACCAAACATACCGTTGACACAAGGCTTGGTGACAATCCTCGAAACCACCGCCACAAATCATCTGCGAGATGATATTTGATCCGACTCGCCTTCCTTTGTTGTGATTAGGCTTTGCATTGGTAAATACAATTTGTTCAATTCCAATTTCCATAATTGGTAAACCAATGGTGGTTTCCTGATTCCTGAAGCGTAAACTTTTAGGATACGAAGTATCAATTTCATGCGCCCATTATTTGACGTATCTAACCTTTATTGTATTTTATTAGGTCATTTACTATACTGCCCACTGTGAAGTAGATTTCAAAACCTTTTTCTACCTACCTTAGAAGAGTGAAGATCCGATACGGTCATATCCAAAACTTCTTTCGTGGGTCCTCGTTGACAAAAGCAAATATCTATGATCATTTTAATGATCAATCCTTTGTATATTTGCACCAATCGCCATTAAAGCCCCGCGAGGGCTGATATATATTTGCACCATTTCCCCGTGGGGACGGTTGTTATCAAAGCCCCGCGAAGGCTGATATATATTTGCACCATGTCTCCGTGAGGTACTGTTGTAATCAAAGCCCCGCGAGGGCTGATATATATTTGCACCATTTCTCCATGAGGGACGGTTGTAATCAAAGCCCCGCGAGGGCTGATATATATTCGCACCATCTTTTCCGTGAGGGACGATTGTAA
The DNA here is from genome assembly GCF_061535455.1 of Colias philodice. NCBI lineage: Eukaryota > Metazoa > Arthropoda > Insecta > Lepidoptera > Pieridae > Colias > Colias philodice. The sequence continues at coordinate 3,435,201 of NC_143104.1, forward strand.
TCAAAGCCCCGCGAGGGCCGATATATATTTGCACCATTTCCCTGCGAGCGACAGCTGCGCGAGGGATGTTTGTAACTAGAAATAAGTAGGGCCTGCCAAAAAATGCTTAAGAGACACCCTGCGAGGGTGAATTTGACCTGGCTAACCCCTGCGAGGAGTAGTGGCCACATTTATGTATTCTGCTTCGAGCAAGAATACACCTTAGTGCTAATATAAAAATAGCAGTAAATAATCATTTAAATAATATAGCAATTAACAAGGTCCTTTAACTTATTTTCCAATGTTAGCGACATTTAATAAATTCATAATTCAAATCAATTCACTAAATTTTAAAATGAACTTCGATTCATATTTATTTTTGTTCATGCAATCGATGTAACATTTAGTTGCTTTATATCCGTTAACATTCCTTACGAACGCAACCATACCGTCGTAGGACGTTATAATATTTAATTGCACAAAATAATCTCCACTCACCCGCAATTTTTTACTTTTTGTCAAGGTGTACAAGTTTATAATATTATTCTAAAACGTTAGAAGTGAATTGTAAATCCTTTGAAATAAGTGTATCTAAATCTAATTAATTATATTAAGATATCTCGATAATTATTATACGATAACCCTTTCAGCACAAGTTCAGTAAACCAAAGAATTTAATTGTAAAATTTTTGGTACTTACTCGTTTTAACAAAAAAGTTGCATCATTTGAACATAGGAAACGTAATTTTCAATCAAATTAGCCGTGTGTAATATGTCTATTTTCACATAAAAACGGATCAGAATAATACTCATAAAAGGACACGTATAGACTACGGATAGTTTTGAATGTGTGGAACATTCATGGTACGTATCTACTATACATGAGCGAATTCCATCATTATTCAGTTGAGCGGTAACTCCCGTACGATTTATAAAATAATATCACAACGTGTTCTGACATGTCGTGACTTCTTGGAGCTGACTCATCTCGTTCGATAATTTTTAGTAATAAACTATGATAGGAATTCCGAACCGTTCCTAGCGATAACGACAATGTAATAAAGTCGTAGCAATGGATTGTATGCCTGTAAAGCTTTGAGTTGGCTCATATCCATACTAAGTATTAATTGTAATTTTTCCACGAAAAATTCACTTGTGCCCTTGTAATAAAAACACATTATTAAAAATGAAATAAAATATTAAAAATATCTATATACAAGAGAGGGTATTTGATATATCATATCAAATAATCACAAAAGTAATATTAACGATTCGAGTAAAGCCGAACGGTAACACCGTTAAAATAGCTTTACTCACAGTATTAAAAATTCAAATATTAATTAGTACATATTGCATAATGAAATATTTCAAAAGAAAAGTTACTATTTCAAGTAAAATGTAACGGTTGTATCGTTAATTTTAAATATCTTTATTCATGCTATTAAGTATTTAAGCATATTGAAAAATAAACTATTGCTGAAGGATTCATTAAAAACCTCAGCATTTTAAATAAAGTCCAACGATTATACCGTTGACTTTAAGGCCCTGCGCAGACGGCACACTTTTTGTGCGATCGAGTCTGCGGCGCACAAAAAGTCTGCATGGCGCGCAAAAAGTCGGTCGCGGATTTTTCACAGACTCAACGCACACGACGCACATCTTCGATCATTTTGTCGGCAGAGCTGTAGGGACGTAGACGCTATGGAAATCGTGTAAAGTGTGCGCCGTCTGCGTTAGCGCGCGTTAAAGCAAACGTTCAATTCTTTTCACACACTTTTGTGCGGAGCGGCGCGGTGCGGTCTGCCCGAATTACACGGATTTTTTGTGCGCCGGACTTTTTGCGCGTCGTGTGCGTTACTGCATATAATTTCATAGGTTCTATTTTCACAGACTAAAAAGTGCGTCACGGATAGTCTGTCGTCTGCGCATGGCCTAAAGATTTTTACTCATTTTTAAGTAAAATATTATTAGAATAGATGTAAAAATAACTCACTGTACCGATCCGACGGGATACACTTTTTAACACTTTTAGCACTTGCTTTAAGCAATACTTAATACTTAATAGCACCAAGGTTGTAGTCTTGTAGACAACCTTCTCGCGGCGGAAGCTAGACGCCAATGAAGAAGATCAAGCGCCTGCACATTATCGTGCGCCGGCCGCGCCACCTGGTGGGAGGTGTGCCGTGTGCGAGAGAGATAGCATATATACAACGAGAAAGAGAGGGAAAATAGGCGGAAAAAGCTAGGTACCTTCTCAATAAGTAAGCTTCAAATTACGGTCAAGTGTTTAATTTCAGCTTTTTAAATTTGACAGCTGTTCTGGAAAATGATTCCATGTCAAGATGACATTTGTATATTTTCGAAATACGCGTCGTCTATGAGTCACCAACCGTATGGCTGGTGTTGACCCACATGGGACCTTTAAGGTCTGTTTGCCTTGGCGCTGGACAATACTTAAGGGTCACTTGCTGATACAAAGTAAAGATATATTAGAGGCTTTACGTGCTCTTAATGTTCTATTTGCTAATTATGCACGCATAATTATAGGGTAATGTAGTTTTTCTTAGGTCAGTACGTGCCAAAGATGGCAGACTGATTTTACATTTCCACCTGTCTACGTAAGTGTCACAACCTCCTAAACGGCTGGATCATTTTTAATGAAATATTATGCGTCTTCTCCAGCTATACGTACTTAGGACTACTAGAAACTTGATGTGAACTTAACAATAAATAAACAAATCATGTAATTATTGAGCACTCAGCACAGATTGCTAATAATTATTTGTATATGTAATAAATTCAACCTGTGAGTCGCAATTTAATCTCAGCTTCACAATATATTACCTGTGATATTACTCTGCATTGAAAGGTATGATTATATCTTTATTTCTCGCCTTTTATAGCATCAAGATATTATGACAAAGATAAATAATTTAATTAGGTACTCAGTTGTTGTCTGGTTAAGTCATTATAAATACCTAGGTATAGTAAAAACCATTTAATTTCTGTTTGTGGTTTTAATTCAAAACAAAAATATTATCGCATATTTTTGTAAGTTAGCTATTCCCAAAATGCAGCTGCTATTTTACAATAATGATGCCCGATATCAATAAATTACGTAGAGACGCGGCAATAATTTTCCCATCAAAAGAAAATTCGGTTAACCAATTCTCACGAAGATGCACCAAGTTATTGTTATAATGTTGATGATAACGTAACAAAACTTTTTTACGCAGTGTGATGACAATAGATCTCATTAGATAATTATCAATTATCATATATTTGTACAGGTACTTGCCTGCTATTCGACTTCAGTCGTGTGATATATTATAAGAAGTATAATAATATAATATAGGTAATATATCTGTGATCATCATATTTTATTCTCACGTTATTGTTATTTTAAGCAGATTCGATTTATGGTTGAAATTTGAAGACCCTCACCTTCTTTCAAACGTATATTTTTAATATTAATTGGTAGACAATTCCAATTATTGGATTATTAATTTAGAATATCCAATATCATGATGCATCAATACATTCACAAAAAATATATTGTGTCGAATATTATGTTATTACTAGATTTCCAAGAACCCGCACATAGTTTCTGTTCCTGTGCTTCCTCGATAGAAAGCCTATGTCTTATTCTGGGTCTTCAGCTACCTACAAACCAAATTTCATTGTAATCGGTTCTGTAGTAGTTGCGTGAAAAAATAACAAACATCCATACATCCATCCTCACCAACTTAAAACTTTCGCATTCATAATATTAGTAGGAATTGGATGTTACTGTTAATGTTCATGTTAACGTTAATATTACGGTGTTTTTCGACCTATTCATAACAAAGTATTTAGGTGAAGACAAGTGAATCATGAGAGAAAAGTGTAAATGAATCACATTGTGATACATTCCCATATATGGACAAAAATCTATCACAATATGTCGACATAATAACTCATAGATATTATGTAATTGATTGATCAATCAATTCAAGCAATAACTACATATAAAACTTTGTCATTTGAATAAAATTACCATCATCCTTAAAAATCATCATCATTCCTCATATTTAATTAATTCGTATTTAATTCATGTACCTAACACAAAATCTCTACTAGAATATGCATCAATCCAGATCATATTATAAACCCATATCCTGAACACATGTTAGAGCGGTGTATTTTCGGCTCCCGCCAAAGCTAAGAATAGCCGCGCTGTCGTCATTACAGGCGATTTGTGATGTATGAAGAAGCATACCTACGTAGAAAAGCGAAACAATTTAATGATCATTTAGAATTTAGATAATTTATGGAGAGGAAAATAAATTTTCTCGTATCACCGTTTACCAACAATTTCAAAAATATAGAAGGAAATACTCTATAAAAAATATTAAAAAAAAAACCGCATCAATATCCGTTGCGTAGTTTGAAAGATTTAAACATGCATAGGGACATAGGGCAATCCTTAAATGGTACCAGTCATAGGTAGGTAAGTACATGATTTTTGGAGAAATTAAACTTTATCTTATAACTGATTTGGATATAGCTTCTTACTTATAAAATGTCTATTGTTGTGTCTGATAACGCTACGGGCTACGGCCTTCTTTTCAATTTCTTTAAAGTAGCTTCTATTATTACATCTCCAGAACCGAGAAAGGATCCTTAAGATTCTTGAACCTAAGAGCAGTCGGTACTACGTATTACATAAATGACTAGGCAAATAAAAAACATTGCAATGGCGAGTCAGCGAGCGCCAGCCCGGCGCGACACCGGCCTTGTGGAGCTCTTTGCCTTTAAAGGTTGGAAGGCTGATAACAGTTGCCACGGAAAACTACAATGCATAACTGCGTCTTGCGTCGTACGTGATATTTTTATGACGGCTGCCGGCTAGAAAGGATATTTCAACGAGATGGATTTCTCTGGAAAGATTCATCATTCCAGAGACTCTAGCTGAGCTGTTTTAATACTTTTTGCTTTATTCATACTTATTATGTTATTAGCCTGAACTTAGTCTGAAGTTCATAATAGTGACCTAATGCTAGTGAGGTACCTACGCTTAAACACTGAAGTATCGTGCGTCCCAACTAATTTTATTTTTAATTGTAACTAGCGGTCCGCCCCGGCTTCGCCCGTGGTACATATTTACGTTTTCTCTACATAAAAACCATCCTCGTACTTCAAGGAATATAATAAAAAAAGAATTATCGAAATCGGTTCAGCCGTTCTCGAGTTATGCGCTTACCAACACATTTTGCGATTCATTTTTATATATAAGAAGATTAAAGTAGCCATTACATAAATAGCTAGACTGTATAAAACGAGAAATAGTTGAAACGAGAAAAAGTTTTTTAACACAACGAAATGTTTCATCACATAGGATTGTGTAGAATAGGAACAAGATATTATTATATCATTTTAAATTTAAATGCGGTCAATCATTCTAAAATAAGATCCAACTCATCCACATGTAAATAAAACATTATCTACCTGTATCTACCCGTCTAAAATCGGTTGAGATACGAACATCTAAAACTCACCTTCAAGCCTTCAAGACCTAATATTACAGAAATTTTAAATAAATACAACCATATGGCGGTATGCCTTGTCACGTTTTCCTTTAAACAGCTGTTTCAGTTTGCATTCTAAAGCAATGTATCATTTATCAAACCTTACTCAATTTCTATCGCAAATAAATCGGCTTTGGTCAGTCAGGGTAAGCTCGGTTGCAACACATAAAAGTAGCTTTGAACATTGTTATTTGTTATAAAACGTATAAGGAATACAATCAAATGTTACTTGTTTGATTTACATTATAATAAGTATAGAGTTATACTCTACTACTACTAGGTAAGTACTACTACCAATAGCTGCAGTTACCACTATTAACACTAGCTTCACTTCGTGGAATCTCTCGCATCGCAAAGAAATTCGTTTGTAACAGATATTTTAAATACAGCAAAATTATTGTAAAAGAACCATTTTATTATAAAATAATTTCATAAATAGGTTTACCGAAGCATCGCACAATCTTACTATTATAAAGGCGAAAGTTTGTAAGTATGGATGTATGTATGTTTGTTACTCTTTCACGTAAAAACTAATGAATGGATTTGAATGAAACTTTACCACAATATAGCTTATAGGTACATCAGAATAACACATAGGATAGGTTTTATCCCGGAAATCCCACGGGAACGGGAACTATGCGGGTTTTTCTTTGAAAACGCGGGCGAAGCCGCGGGTGGAAAGCTAGTTATGTTATATGTGGATGGTTATCAAGCTCAGATGGAATTAAGATTAGGTGTATGCGTTATCAACGCAATCTGATTGATGCGCGCTATATGAATTTATACTACCTATAGAATGCGAAGGAGGTATTAGAGTGCTCTACTATCGAAAATAACAGAATATGCTGCACGCTTTCCCTAAAGACAGTAGTCTTAAAAGTTCAAACTATCTCTTTTGCTATTTAGAACAAAATTTGATATTTTTTTTTACATGGAAGCTGTATGTTATACAGCGACGGCAACGACAACGGTATTGTTATATTGTGCATTTTAACAAAACCGTTGTCGTTATTCCATAAGAAGTGTGTACTGTGTACGTATGTAGCTATATTATAGTTTACGTTTCTCATTCCTTTTCAAGAAATACATGTAAGATATTATCGTGATTGCTGATAACCTTACGAAGCGGCATATCTCGATGACCTCAACGAAGAAATTATTTAAGAATCAGTCGCGCCAGTAATCAAATATTCGCGATTTTTTCTTAATGCGTGAGTCACATCACGTTTAAACTCGGTCAAGTCTCACTACCGACCTCTAGTGGCAATATATGGTCAATGTAGAATACAGGAATGCAATTAAATCTTTTTTTTTTTTAAAAAAACAAGGTCGATAATTGATTTTATTTACTTATCTACGTGTGAACAGTACTGTATTATTATCTTTGATGAAGGAGTTAAATTGGTAGTATGACCATGTATGACTATGAAATACTAAAACTAAAGTTTAATGCTGATTTGATCGTTGCATGCAGAAATGCAATTATTGTTATTAATATAACGTTCCGAGTACCTATATAATATTTTTTATTTATCAAAAACCATCCACGCTTAGCATCCACGCATATATAATATATTTTCGAACGCGTACGAACTAATCACGCAACATACTCGTCATTTAGAATTCCATGGCGTTTTTATGATTTGAGCATAATAACACTATGTATTTTAATACTTTTGTTTAAGAATATTTTTTTTTAAGAAAAGCAGTACTAAAGTCAGATTTATAATATAACGCCAAATAAAATAGAATTTGTCGTGAAGAACTGTGTAAGCTGTAAATATTTTTTTCATGTGTGTTATATTTACAGTTCATGACATATGAATTGGTCAGCAGCCCGGTAAGAAAATTAGTAACCGTAATCTTTTAAATGCTACTATTGTAACCAAAACTCCATTTAAATGAAGAAACTAAAAGTTTGCATAATTTTCGTTCCATCATCATAAATGATAATAATTAAGAAAAGACAAAATCCAATTATCACTTATTTATTATCAATACACATTCATAATCACATAATACTTATAACTACTGAACTTTCCTATGATATTCGGGAGTAGCGTTCCCATAGTCTTGTAAATTGAACAGGGTCGACCGGTTGGTGACCATATATTTCGAAAAGTCTTGTATATGCGTCAATACTTGCTGCAATGATTTCTCATCGAGTGCAGTGTATGCTAACATTGGTCCCATTTTAGCAAACAACCGTAGCAAATGTATAGATCCATATATTTGGGACATTGGGGTATCTGGGTAGTCTTGGAGTATTTCACTATACTGTGGTCTTTCAAATTTGTAGAGGAGTTGCGATCCCAATGTTGCGTTGAAATACTCTTTAATTCCTTCTGTAATGTCAACTAGGACTGATTCCTTCGCTTGATTGTGTAGTTTACTGGATTTCTTAAAAGCTAGATAATTGTCGACAATTTGTGCGACTGTCAGTTTTGCTGGTAATATGGCCAGTTTTTGCTGTCTCGTGATGACATCCCAGTCGTCGACGAGCCACACTTTAAGTTCCTCTGGAATCTTTATTTTCACTTCGACTTTCGCTAGATACTGCTCTTCAGATTCTATTGATTGATCTAATCTTCCACGTTTTTTCCTGGAACACAATAATACATTATTTAAGATTACCTTTCTATAAAAACTAGGTCTACTAACTAACTAACTTTCTATAATTTTTTTTATTTTATATCAAAACTAGCGACCCGCCCCGGCTTCGCACGGGTGCATTGCTGATACTAAATACACTACAGAAAAACTCTGAACGTTGTATATAAAAACATAGCGGCCGGCCGGTACCGCCGCAAACGCTACGTCCCGCAATTTTTAAATCTGTAATATCTTCGAAAATATTCACTTAAATCATACGGTGTAAAGGGCCATATAGATCTATATTAAATGAACAATGTATTCAAGGTATTTAATTGGTTAAGGATTAATGCTGTATTGGTTAAAATCGCATCGAAAATTAGCCATTATTTGTCGTAAAAAGTAAATGAGTTATTGTGGGTTATCCATAAGAGGTAGACATATACCATCGCGGACTTTTCTGTAGACCTTTTCAATGTGTATAATACTTAGTACATTATTTTGATAAAACTCGTAGGGTTCAGCCTGCGTTTGTAATGTAAGCGGAAAAAATGTAATTTTTTACGACATCACATTAGAAACCTCAAAAATAACAGTACTTCTCCACTATTTGATGGATGTTATTATACATATAAACCTTCCTCTTGAATCACTCTATCTATTAAAAAAAACCGTATCAAAATCCGTTGCGTAGTTTCAAAGATTTAAGCGTACAAAGGGACATAGGGACATAGGGACAGGGAAAGCGACTTTGTTTTATACTATGTAGTGATGATTTCTTTCTATATATAGTTCTATATATAGTCTGTATAGATTAAAATTAAAATTATTTTAAAAATTTCTTGTGTGCTGTATAACTTGGAATACTTTAACTACTGTATGAAAATTGAATATTGTATTGTGAGCTTTTACATATTTAGCAAAAATTTTCGTAAACAACTTACTTTGGCTGGTCAGAGCCAGAGTCAGCAGGCGGGTCTTTATTTTGTGTTTTAGTTGCTTTGGCAGATGTGGAGCTTGTTTCTGCATCTTTACCTGTAAATAAAAAGGAAAAACATATTTTATTTGATATTGTAATCATATGTTTAATTTTCTTTTTCTTCATTATTACTATATCTTTTCTAATCTTCAGTGTTCACTTATATAATATTTAATATTCCATTTTGAACAGGTTTTTAAAGAATACTACTGTTATTTCGTAACACATACTATAGATTAAGAATTGAATCTCAAGTTCAAAGGCCTAATTAAAGTATTTTTTACGTGCTCATTGTATGCAAAACTACAAGTCCCTTCGCGCTTAGTATAATCATAGTGGGACACCCTGTTTAATTTATAAGGTTTTAGACAAAGCTAGTTAACAAATAAAACATAAAAGTACAAAGAAAATGCAATACAACATATAAAAACATTAATAGAAATAAAAGTATTACCCGCTGGTGTAGATGCTCTAGATTCTTCTCTTGCTGGTGTGGAACTTGCAGCTGCTTCAGATTTACGACCTTTGGCAGGTGCTTGAAAAAAAAAGTAATATAGTAAAGTTAATATTATAGGTCTTGTTTCAAATTCTTACTAAAACCATATATATGCATGTTGCGAGTAATTGAATTGCCAAATTCAATAATTGATTCAGTCTAAAGGTGCTTATTTTCTACATAATAAACTGTAGTAACAGATCTACTATCAAATTGTCAACTCAACAATTTAAATTATCATATTACTAGTTTTCCGCCCACGGCTTCGCCTGCGTTTTCAAAGAAAAACCCGTTCCCGTGGGATTTCCGGGATAAAACCTATCCTGTGTTAATCCAAGTTACCCTCTATATGTGTGCTTAATTTCATTGTTTTTTTTTTTTTTTTTTTTTGATATAACTGCGACCAGGCAATCTGTTAGGTAACAATTGGCCTTTATATTGTTTGGAACTCCGTCCGGGAACATTGATATTAATTTCATTGTAATCGGATTTATTTAAACAAAAAAATTGTACATGTAACAATATATAATATTCCATTTTAAAATGAGAATGATGAGAATAAATGAAGCATCCTCCATATTAGTTCAGTAAAGCAAATAAATTAGTCTCTGAATTACAACTGTAAGAAATGAAACACTTATAATATAATGGCAAGTGCTCATTTTGCTTTATAGTTACGACTGCTTATCTAACTGTTTGAATTTAGTGATATTTAATAATAACACTTATAAACATACTCTTTTTAGTCTTAGCGGGCTGTGCTGAATGCGCTCTTTGCACTTCTTTCTGTCTCTGAACATTTGCTTCATTGTATTTCAGTACTCTGCTTTCTGGTACCCATTCATCCCAACTGAAAAGTTTTTTTATAAACTGTAAACATTGTATAAGAGAAAGGCTGTGTGTTACAATAAGAAAATGATTTTATTAGATACTAGCGGTCCGCCCCGGCTTCGCCCGTGGTACATGTTTACGTTTTCTCTACATAAGAACCATCCTCGTACTTCAAGGAATATAATAAAAAAAGAATTATCGAAATCGGTTCAGCCGTTCTCGAGTTATGCGCTTACCAACACATTTTGCGATTCATTTTTATATATAAGATTATATTATATTATACTATGTTTTTACTGTTTTATAAATGGTGATATTAACAACTATAACATAGCCCGTTACAGAAGATCCATTGGCTATTCTGATATTGAATGTAACTGCATTGGGATACTTTCCAAGATAAGGAGTTGCTTCAAGATTAAGGGATGTTCATGTTATCTAAAAATGTGTAAAACCGGCCCAATACAATGGTAAAAAACGTAAAAATTGAATAGGAAAACCCTTGAATATAAGTTTACTTATAAACTTGAGAACTAATTTAAAGTGTTAATAGATTGTGAACTAGCAGTTAGCACATAAAAAGACTGTACAAAACTAAATTAATTACTTGATAGTATACTTACTTTTTATTCCACCCAGCGTAATGTATTAAATAACGAACGTGTTTGTCTTTAGTGACAGAGCTTTTCAGACATTTTGCCTCGTAAATGAGCGGCCCGTGAAAACATAAAACTTTTTCACCTGTAACAATGAACAACTTTATTACTGTTGTATGTTTTAAAATGGTAAAAAATGAATATGCACTATTCCTTACCTTCCGCAAATTTTAGTTTTGGGGCCATTGGTTATTTACTAAATTTCTTCACAATTGTAAACATTTCAATCAACAAACCACAAATTAGCGGTGACAGTGACAGCTTATTGACCATAGACAATGATAAAGTATAAAGCGTGTCTTACCCCGTTTTCCAATTACAAAGCATAATGCGACTCAGTGCCGACTGCCGCACAATGCCGAATTATGCTGATGCTTAATTGGAACATGAAACGCACCAGCAGGTTGCGCTAAGTTCAGTGTTGAAAAAAAAAATATTCATAGAGTTAGCAATAACCTCATTAATGTGTAAATAAAGTGGTATACATAATAATTGGTTGAAAAATATTTACGGTTATTTTAAGTAATTTGGATTTTGATTATTTCATTAACATTTTTTTCAATGTTTGTACCTTCATCCATACTTATATTTATTTTTTTAACATAATTTGAATTAACTTTGATTATTTCGAAAAAACTACAATGAAACGAAAGCTTTAAAATTTTTTCCAACAATTAGGGTGCACTCACACACATCAGTCACCGTCAAGTCACCGATGACTGATCGGTGACGGTTTGTGTACGTATCCACAAACACCAGTCACCGTCATGTTGTCCGTCAGTCACGTCGCCGGTTTGACTGAATCATTGAACACATACATCAGGTTAGTCAGTGATTAGACGTGTGTCACGCTAGAGAACATGTAGCAATTATTGACGGTAGCACGACGCTGACTGAACTGAGACGTGACGGCACCGGGTGAGTGGGGATAAAAGTATGATACATGTATGGAAAGATTATTTGACGTGCCTGACCGGTGACGTCACTGATAGATTTCGTGCCGGCGACTGTCGTGTGGGAACAGAGTCATACTAGAACTATTGATACATATTTTTTTTTAATCCTGTCCGGTGACGTGCCGTGACGGTGACTGATGTGTGTGAGTGCACCCTTAATAATTACTAACGATAAATCGATTGCACGCATCAATTCACGCGCATTACTTTTTCTAGTGCTCGATTGTGCGAAGCGTTGCTGTAGTTGGAACTTATGCCGCATAATGCGCTCTTGTGCTGTAATTGGAAAACGGGGTTAGATTATACACCTAATAATCTAAGAAAGCGTGTATAAAGTATAAACAACCTATTGACAACGAAGTCACAGATATATAAACATTTTTATAGGTAAATAATCTATACTAATATTATAAAGCTGAAGAGTTTGTTTGTTTGTTTGTTTGAACGCACTAATCTCGGGAACTACTGGTCCGATTTGAAAAATTCTTTCGGCGTTAGATAGCCCATTTATCGAGGAAGGTTATAGGCTATATTTCATCACGCTACGGGCAACAGGAGTGGAGCCACGGGGGTGAAACCGCGCGGAGCAGCTAGTAATATATAATTAGACAATACCACAGAATATTCTTTATAATGTATACTCTTAAGACTAAGACGAAGATATTTAACGAATTAATTGATGTGAAACATCTATAGGCTCACTTGTAAACCGAATTGTTGACGTGGCGACGCTTGCCATGGCGACGGGTCGCCACGCTATACACATCATGTAGTAGAGTGTACGGTGTGGCTTCTCACTCAGTTCGACGTTGTTGTTTACTACGGTACACATAACCTGCGTTTTATTTAATTTTTTATTTTAATTTTTGACAATAAAATATGTGTGATAGTGATAACTCAGAAGATCAAAGTGATCAACCTTGTGCAAAGAAAGTGAAACTACACTATGGCATACTACGTCATCAGTAAGTACATAGATCGTATTTTTCAAGTGTCCATAAATGTAATTATTATATTTTTATATTTAACTAGCGGTCCGCCCCGGCTTCGCCCGTGGTACATATTTACGTTTTCTCTACATAAAAACCATCGTCGTACTTCAAGGAACATAATAAAAAAAGAATTATCGAATTCGGTTCAGCCGTTCTCGAGTTATGCGCTTACCAACACATTTTGCGATTCATTTTTATATATAAGAAGATTAATTATATTCATATTAATCATATTAGTAATTATATAAATTATACTAAGATTAATAATTATATAAATTATATTAAATATTAATATTATCTTCAATTAATTATTTTTTTATTATTCATGAAGGAATTAATATGGAAAAATTTATTAATAAAATTTATATTTGCAAATCTTTAGTCATATATTGCAATAATTAACTAAGATTTGAGTTCATGAGTATATTGAAGTCACACTTAAAATTTTTTTTTTCTTTTTCTTGTGTATTTTAATATCATATTTTTTTAAATACTTTAGTTCCCAACAATCACAAAATATTATTATTGAAACTGGACGTCACCCTGATCAGTTAAAACACAAGGCATACTATCAATGTTGTGTAAGACTTTATTAATCAAATACTTAGTAAGTACTAGACTATTTTAATTTTTATCTTAGATTTTATTATTATTAACATATTTATATTTTTTTTCAGAGTAAACAATAGTAAAAGAGAACGTCAAAAACAATACAGGGAGCGGAACAGAGACAAATTGAAACATCGTGAAGCGGAAAGAAGAAAGCGTATACAATTTTCACAAAGCATTATCGGACCGTCTACCTCTTCAAACTCAAATATAATGGAAGTAAATAATGAAGAACCAGTAACTGCTATTTCATCTATTCTTCAAAATAAAAGAGACCGTCAAAAAAGATACAGGGAAAAGAACAGAGAAAAATTGAGTCAGCGTGAAGCGGAAAGAAGGAGACGTCTACAGAATGCAGAAAGTATTATAGAATTACATACTTCTCCAAATATAGGAAATAGAGAATTAATTACAGAACCAATAATCATAATAGATGAAGTAAGTACAAATTCTCGAAATTTAACTTGTTTGGTAGAAATGGAGCATGAAGTGTTTGACATATCTCAGCAAAATTTAAGTAACCTATCAAGCGCAAATATTGCGGAAATTCCGAATAACTACAGTCAATTTAGATACCATAAAACAGCTCATGAATATTTCATCGATAACTTTAAAAATAATGAATTTGGACATGCTTGTTCAATTTGTGATCGACTTTGGTTTGAAAAAGATTTAAAGAAACCATCTACATCTGGAAATATAATTAATACAATAGCTAATGTGCAAAATGTGGATTCCCTTAAAATTTGCTCTACTTGTAAATCAGCATTAGATAAAGAAAAGATTCCTAACTAATTCCTAAGTTTATAATGGATTTCATTACCCAAAAATACTACAGCATTTACCAAAAATCGATTTCATCACTGAAAGGCTTATTTCTCCACGAATTCCTTTTATGCAAATAAGAAGATTAAGACACGTTCAAGGACAATTCGGTATATACGGACAAATTATCAATGTTGTTGTTGATACAATGGTACGATCACTTCCAAGAAATGTCAATGATGAACATTGCATTTATGTACATATTAAAAAAAAATGATTCATAAAAGTAGTTTTGTGCATGGCTTAATTAACATCGGATCAATTAAAAAATGGCTATACTATTTGATTACTACACCTTTATATCAGCATTACAAAATAACAGTTGATAAATCATTTTTTAATCAAGAAACACCACTAATTACACAACAGAACATAGATGAATTTAGCGAAAATATTGATCTTGAAGAAAGCCTTACTAGGCCAGTGGAAATTAACATTAAATTCGCAAAGCACGATGTAGATTTGAATTTTTGGTATGTTGTTTGGATCAGTTAGGGTGATGTAAATCCCAATTTGCAACTTCGAAAAAGTTGTGCTCGCTGCGCACCACGTGATAAACTGCGAAAATTTTGGACTTTTTTCACTTTTTGCTCTAAAAGTCATAAACTATGCGTTTCCGACAAGTATGATTCAGTACATAAATTAAGGTTATTAAATTTGCAACAATTTAAGCCTAACCGTAGCTCTCTAAACCTTATAACGACTAAACTGTGGCCATTCGAAGATGGTTCATTTTTCCCGAAATATTGAAATTTTTAGTTTTGCTCCCGTTTGAAGCAAAATATTGGCAAAAACCGCTCGTTCTATGAGAAGTTCGTATAATAAAGTTGTAGTGCATTTAATTTTCTTTCATAAGAGCATAGAA
The DNA here is from genome assembly GCF_061535455.1 of Colias philodice. NCBI lineage: Eukaryota > Metazoa > Arthropoda > Insecta > Lepidoptera > Pieridae > Colias > Colias philodice. Next base: position 3,450,548 of record NC_143104.1, read on the forward strand.
CAAAGTCTGTGAGACAAATATTTCACACACAATATCTGAAAAACAAAAAGAAGGTAGAAATAGATTTTTAAAGAATTGAAACTGAGAGCATATAAAATCATAAAAAGAATAATACTTTTTAATTTGCAGGATAGGTAATTAACAATATTACAAAATTTGGGAAAGTAGGAAAAAAGATTATACGCAAATAATAAACTGCGAAAATTTTGGACTTTTTTCACTTTTTGCTCTAAAAGTCATAAACTATGCGTTTCCGACAAGTATCATTCAGTACATAAATTAAGGTTATTAAATTTGCAACAATTTAAGCTTAATTAAAGCTCTCTAAATCTTATAGCGACTAAACTGTGGCCATTCGAAGATGGTTCATTTTTCCCGAAATATTGAAATTTTTAGTTTTGCTCCCGTTTGAAGCAAAATATTGGCAAAAACCGCTCGTTCTATGAGAAGGTCGTATAATAAAGTTGTAGTGCATTTGATTTTCTTTCATTAGAGCATAGAACAAAGTCTGTGAGACAAATAGTTCACTCACAATATCTGAAAAACAAAAAGAAGGTAGAAATAGATTTTTAAAGAATTGAAACTGAGGGCATATAAAATCATAAAAAGGATAATACTTTTTCATTTGCAGTATAGGTAATTAACAAAATTACAAAGCTAATTAAATTTGCAACAATTTAACCAAACCGCAGCTCTCTAAACCTTATAACAACTAAGCTGTGGCCTTTCAAAGATAGTCAGTTTTTCCCGAAAATTTAAAATTTTTAGTTTTGCTCCCGTTTGAACCAAAATATTGGCAAAAACCGCTCGTTCTATGAGAAAGTCGTATAATAAAGTTGTAGTGCATTTAATTTTCTTTCATTAGAGCATAGAACAAAGTCTGTGAGACAAATAGTTCACTCACAATATCTGAAAAACAAAAAGAAGGTAGAAATAGATTTTTAAAGAATTGAAACTGAGGGCATATAAAATCATAAAAAGGATAATACTTTTTCATTTGCAGGATAGGTAATTAACAAAATTAAATTTTCTACAACTTTATTTTATGACCTTCTCATAGAACGAGCGGTTTTGCCAATATTTTGGTTCAAACGGGAGCAAAACTAAAAATTTGAAAATTTCGGGAAAAACTGACTATCTTTGAAAGGCCACAGCTTAGTTGTTATAAGGTTTAGAGAGCTGCGGTTAGGCTTAAATTGTTGCAAATTTAATTATCTTTGTAATTTTGTTAATTACCTATCCTGCAAATGAAAAAGTATTATCCTTTTTATGATTTTATATGCCCTCAGTTTCAATTCTTTAAAAATCTATTTCTACCTTCTTTTTGTTTTTCAGATATTGTGAGTGAACTATTTGTCTCACAGTCTTTGTTCTATGCTCTTATGAAAGAAAATTAAATGCACTACAACTTTATTATACGAACTTCTCATAGAACGAGCGGTTTTTGCCAATATTTTGCTTCAAACGGGAGCAAAACTAAAAATTTCAATATTTCGGGAAAAATGAACCATCTTCGAATGGCCACAGTTTAGTCGTTATAAGGTTTAGAGAGCTGCGGTTAGGCTTAAATTGTTGCAAATTTAATAACCTTAATTTATGTACTGAATCATACTTGTCGGAAACGCATAGTTTATGACTTTTAGAGCAAAAAGTGAAAAAAGTCCAAAATTTTCGCAGTTTATCACGTGGTGCGCAGCGAGCACAACTTTTTCGAAGTTGCAAATTGGGATTTACATCACCCTAACTGATCCAAACAACATACCAAAAATTCAAATCTACATCGTGCTTTGCGAATTTAGGGTTTTTTAGTGTCGATTTCTACTGGCCTATACTGCTCAACAACAAACTTTGGTATGGAATGAGGAAAAATATTTGCGATTAGCGCCAGGGCAACAGAATATTCCACAGAGTTTATTATTCGACGAGCATGCCGAAGAGCTATCATTTCCTACTATTTACATGGGACACTTTAGAAAATTCAGAGATACAGTCAACGTTACGCCTTTTATGATGGCATCTAGTGAATTGCGGCGTAAGGATCGTCGAAAAGTCGATCCTTATCACTTGTTATATATGGCTGTAAAAATTATGAGACTGCGAGTTCGTGACTGTTTAATCGCGTTTAAACATGTTGGTACAGATAGCAATATAACCAAGGAACAAGTTCAATCTGAAGACTATATTCATAACTGCATGGAGTCAAATCTAGCTTTCTTACGTTCAATACCAAATTCAGTTTGGTACAGTGGCTAGAAGAAAAGCCGCTGCCTTTGTTGCAGAACATAATATCGATAAACGTGCTGTGCCTATTGTGCGTCGAACTTCAACAATATCACTTAATAATAATAAAACTATTGTGGGAAAAAGAAATCATTTTCCATTGATATCAGGATGTGCTATGACTATTCATAAGTCTCAAGGAGGTACTTATGACGAGGTGGTGTATGAGTATAGTAAAAGTCATAGTATTCCATTACTTTACGTAGCTTTAACACGAGTAACAAGTGCTGAAGGGTTGTTTATATGTAACAGAACGGATGATTTAAGATTTTATCATGGAAGGAGAGTAGATCCATCAGTTTCAAGCTTACAGCACGAATTTGAAAGATTATCTTTAAACAGACTTACTACATTGCAAGGATTGATCACTGATTTTATGAACTCCAGAAATAAATTAACCATATACACTTTAAACTGTCAAAGTCTCAGAAAACATGCTGCTGATTTACAAGATTCTATTTGCAGACATAGTAACTTTTTGTTACTAACTGAAACATGGTGTCCTGCAGATGAAGCAGTTGACTTATGTAACTTTCATTGTATTGCAAAATTTAAAAGACAAAATGTTAGAGCCGCTGGAGTGGCCATTTACAAAAACAACAACACTTCACATGTTACTACACTCAACATGGATCTAGCCGTTCAAAATGCTACAGAAGTTCATGTTTCCCAAATATCTATTGGTGATATGTGTGCTTCACATGTTAAACTAGAAGACGGAAGTGAATTAATTATGATTGTAGTATACATTTCACTTAATAACAAAATGGATCATATAATTTCATTTTTACATGAAAGGTTATTTCCTTATAGTCAAAGAGGTTCAATAATTTTTAAAACGAATAAACATAAACTACCATTAATTTTAGCTGGAGATTTTAATGTAAATTTTGCAAGAGCTGAATCAATGCCATTAATGACATTTCTTCAAAAAGAATTTCAATTGCAAATCAACAACAATCCAAGAGAATCTACTACCAAATATTGAACAACAATAGATGCTGTATTTGTGAGATATCTTGATAATGTTTCATCCAATACTTTTGTAACGTACTTTAGTTATCATCGACCAATCGTCACAGTAATACCGGCAGAGGAAACATCGAATATAACTATTACTGAAGTCACAGATGAAAATATTTAAATTGTGGCCACTTGATATTAATATCGAATTTTTATATCACATGTAAATAAATGTTTATTAAATAAAGTTACCATTTTCTGTAAGAAATTCGTAATACTTCATTTTTTCATTAGGCTATATTTAATTCCTGTAATAATATTATCTTTTATGCATATTACTTGTACACACACGATGTTTCACATCTGCCAGGCGTCCCATGACGGCTCACATTTTTTTTTAAGCTATTGCATCGCTTCTATCGCGGGCTTTGAGCGCTGCGACCGAATTTTAAAATTCCGTAACGAAAATACCTAACGCCCTCCACTCCAAGCGGCACAGCGATGCTATATGCAATCTTAGCACAGAGCAAACAATGATCGATATGAATCTTAGCTTTACCGCGGCAGTCCTCGAGTGCCACATTTTTTATTTTATTTTATGGAAGGCATGTATAATGTTGATAACTTAGATATATAATTTAAAATTTAAATAGTAAGTGGCTCCGTTTCAGGAATACGATCTTTATTTTGGTGGCATTTCTATTTACGCATAACCGAACGATTTTGAGATTGAAGTCAAAGTTATTAAACACTAGAGGTCCGCCCCAGCTTCGACCGTGGTACATATTTCGCAATAAAAGGTAGCCTATGTCCTTTCTCGAGTATCAAAATATCTCCATACCAAATTTTATGCAAATTGGTTCAGTAGTTTAGGCGTGATTGAGTAACAGACAGGCAGACAGAGTTACTTTCGCATTTATAATATTAGTATGGAAAATAATTTTAAGTAGGACCAAAATTTTTAAGTATATACCATGGTATAGATCAATAATACAGACATAAGTATAGGTCTACCAGAATCTGATGGCATATTTATATTTAAAAAATAATAGATTTTCATGTGGCAACTTTATTTGACAACTATCAAATTAGTTGTCAAATTATTTGTGTTGATGATTAATTTTTAGGATTTTGTCTTCAAAATCTTCGAAATGTCGATAAAACCGCTGCGATCACAAGCAGGAGGTATTGTTTACAATGTGTATAGAAAAATATTCGATTAAGAAGGGTCAAACACATCACAATTTTCAATTTTAAAGCGCATGAAAGATTTTATTGCTAAGGTGGACTTACCCGTTTTGATACTTTAAATTAAAAATGTTATATATAGGTCACTATAATATTGTTTGTTGATTAAAATAAAATTTTATGAAAACTTATTACAGGAGTTTCCAATTCGGCTATTTGTCAAATCCAAGGTGTACAAGTCAATTTTACAATGTGCATTACTAACGAAAATAAACATGATTTTATTTTATTATTGTTTTATTTTATAAAAAATTATAAACAATCGTTAAATATAGTAAATAAGTTTTGATCTGCATTATCATTACATCCATATTTTCACATGCCATAATTATATAGGTTTGTGTAAATACATAATATTATGTATTACCTTTAGAAAAGTGATATGTATATTATACATGTAATAAGTACCTACATAATATTACGTGGATATCTCATTATTAATTACAGTATTATCCACTTGTGTAATGTGACTAATGATATTGAGGGCAAAATAAAAAATACGCAGTATCAAGATCGTTCAGTCCATTTTCCCTAGGGTTGCACACTCAAAATTTTGATTTCCCTAATTGCCATCAGATTCTGGTTTACCTATAATATTATGTTCTTCCGTGCGTGTGCGTGCGTTTTTCCCCTCTATATTACTATACTCTGCGTTTTTCATTGAAGTGACAAAACAGCTCGATCGATATACATAATTTTTTGGGTGTCTAATGGGTGTCTAATTAGGTGATTTCAAATACGAGCGACGCTGCGGGCCAGAACGAGTAACCATATAAACCTAAATAAAACTTAAAATCATCATTACTTGTGCTTAGATACAGCGAATAGCCAAATAATAAAAACAATTGCGTCATGAATAAATCAGACACACCCCCCTTTTCTTTTTGTTCAATAACAAACTTTATCGTCAATAAATAAAACATATATCTGCGTGAACAAATAAAAAAATCAGTTCACACGTTACATCACAATTGTATGATTAAAATATTCACAAAATAATATGATAACCGCGAAGCGAGTTTACCTACTTTTTATGGCTAAGCATGCTTTCACAAGACAGTTGCGCGGTATCAGCTTGGCGCGGTTGCCGCCTTTTTTGTGTTTGAATTTTTTTTTTAATTTCCTAGAAAATGTCGCAGCAAGGGCCCGCATTCGATGTGAATGCTATGACTTTAACCCGCTGGGTTCTACAACAACAAAGAACAGCGCCAGGTGCCACAGGAGATTTAACACAACTTCTAAATTCTATACAAACAGCAGTCAAGGCAATACAATCAGCAGTGAGGAAAGCCGGCATCGCTAAACTGTTAGTATGATTATGAATAGTGATGAGTGTTATCTATCATTATTATTGTCTTTTTAAATAGATATTGAAAACATTTTATGTGTGAAAATATCAAAATAATTTCATTTTCATTTTCTTTTAACTAAGTATGTGGGTACTTGCTACTTTATAACAATGTTTTGCACTCGTAAAATGTTGAATTATTTCCTGCATAAACTAAAATAAATTGTAACTAGAGTATTTGCTCTGAATGTCGCTCTTTACCGCAATAGAAAGTTCTAACAGGTATTGATACAATGCCTATGGCCTATATTTGGAAATACTATCTCTCGCGTCGATATGTACGTCAAAATATATCTACATACTCGTATTGTAGTAATTCTTTATTTATTTTCTAGTACTCATACCTCAGTTGGTCGTTTAGAGTGTTTTGATCCCCATGAGAAACTGGATCGATTGGCATCAAAAAAATTTTTTTTGAAAACTGCCGATTTCCTTGCTGACCGTACATTTTTTCAAAAATCTGTGAATGCAGATTAAAATTTCTCAAGAATTTAAGGATAGTCTCCTAAGAACGTTTTCATGTAGCTACAACGGTTAAGGTACCTGCCCTTCATGCCCCATCTTAACCTTCCACCCTGTATATATATTTCGTATTAAAGCAGTTAACTGCAAAATATAATATAAAATCTATATAATAATAATAAATAATAAAATAATAAAATCTTTATTTACCAAAAAAATTTAAACATTTCATCATTACAGGAGACCCAAACTAGGCTGTTGCCTGTATCTTGGGTATCAAAACGGTGTACAGGTTTCTAGATATGTCGAGTTATACCTTAACTATAATAAAATTTAAAATATAAAAGATAAGTAAATTTAGCGATATGTGTCTAAGTGGATTACTATGTGTGTGTGTGTGTATTTGTGTGTGTGTGTAAATGTATTATGTATGCGAGTAAGTTTGGGTGTGAGAGTAATTGTGATTCTGTGCGGATACGTGAGTGAGTGATGTGATTCTGTGCGGATACGTGAGTGTTATGTAAGCGGGTGAATAAGTTTGTGTGAGAAAGTATTTGTGATTCTGGGCGGATACGTGAGTGAGATCAATAAGTTAATTGTACATTTTAGACCAGATCTTCGGTGTCGCTGTACGTCAGTTCATGGAGCCAGGTTTTAATTATTTTCTTACATTTATGCGTGGTGTAATTCTTCAGTGATTTTGCCTTACAGACATTGTTGTAGGTGTGAATGAGTGAATATGATGGGCTTCGTCTGGCTATTTTTGAATTGTATGCAGGGAGTGGGATTCGGAAAGTTCTTTTTCTTGTTAGTTCTTTGTAGTCGGGGCGCGAAGCTACAGATTTATGGGTTAGGCAGACTGCTGATAATATGTATAATTGACGAACACGTAGTACATTAAACTCCCGATATAGTTCGTTAGTAGGGAATCTGTAAGGTTTTTTTAACGTCACTTTGATCAGTGCACGTTGCGCTCTCTCCAACTGCAGAATGTGAGATTTGGCGGCACATCCCCAGACCGAGATGCTGTAGTTTAATACAGATTGACACAGAGATGTGTATACTTGTCTTAAAATATTAAGAGGGGTACAGTTACGAAGTTTCTTCATTATGAAGATGAGTTTTCTAGTTTTTAATGATACCTCTGCTATATGTTGTTTATAGTTTAAATTACTGTCTAAAGTCACTCCTAAATACTTGATAGAGGTAGTGGCCTCAATATGATTACAATTGCATGTTGCATAGATGATTTTGTCGCTAGTGCAAGAATGAATTTTGATAGACTGATTTGGCGAAAGTTTGGTGTGTGCAGATTTTTTAAAGGACAAGTATTTAGTTTTTTGGAGATTTAAAGTGAGTAGGTTTTTATTGAGAGCTTCTACAATAGTTAATAATCCAGATTCTGCGATCTTGTGTGTGTTTTCCCAATCTGTACCATGAAAGATAATGGCAGTGTCGTCAGCGTAAGCTATTAAGTGGGAGTTTTTTATTGACAGTTTTAGTATGTCATTGATGTAAATAATAAAAAGGGTTGGACCGAGAACGCTTCCCTGAGGAACGCCGAATTCTATTTTTAGTTCGGAGCTAAGCTTTTTGTCAATTTTAATACATTGCCTGCGATCAGTTAAATAGCTCCTGAACCAATTTAATGAGGTGTCTCTAATACCAATTGACTCTAGTTTCTTTACAAGTAATCCGAGAGATATTGTGTCGAATGCTTTAGCTAGGTCTAAGAAGACGCCAATGCAACAGTTTCCGTTTTCTAAGTGTGAAGATATGGTGTTGGAAAGCAAAGAAATTGCATGTTCAGTAGATTTATTTTTTCTGAATCCAAATTGGTTGTCTGAAATGAGTTGAAATTTATCTAGGTATGAAGTCAGTCTGTAGTTCACGATTTTTTCCAGACCTTTTCCGAGAATACTTAATAAGGCTATAGGTCTGTAGTTTTCCGGGTGATTTTTTATTCCACTTTTATAAATTGGTATTACAACTGCTGTTTTCCAGCAGTTTGGAAACACTCCCGATTCTAAGCTTAAATTGTATATGTATGTAAGAGGATTGATGATTTCAGGAAGAATGGCTTTTATCGTTTGGACTGTGAGATTATCTATACCAGGAGAGCTATCATTGTTCATACTGATTATAACTTTACGTACTTCTGTTTCGTCGGTTGGGGGGAGGAAGAAGGATTGCGAAGCAGAGTTACTTATTTCATAGGATTTTATTAAAGCTTCTTGAGATGTGTTTAGTTTATTGAGGATTTTGTCAGATAGAGTTTTCCCGACTGAAGTAAAATATTTATTACAATTGTGAAGGGAGCTGTTAACGTCACTATTAATTTTGAGGAGTTCGATCGGAGAGTTCGACTGATTTGTAGTTTGGCTTATATTTTTGATGGTTTTCCATAGCATTTTTGTGTTAGATTTATTTTGTTCTATAAGATTACTATTGTACTGTATTTTGACATTTCGGAGAACTTTATTGCAGAAGTTTCTGTATCTTTTAAATATGTGTTGACGGAGTAGATCGTTAGGAAAAAGCTTGGAATCTTTGTGTAGTTTATCTCGATGTCTTATGCAACGAATTAAGCCAGGTGTGATCCAAGGCTTAAGATTTGTGAATTTGCGACTTTTTACCACTTTTACCGAGTACTTTTCTATGCTTTTAGATAATATTTCATAAAAAGACGAGGATGCCTCATTAACTTGAGCGGAATAGACAGTTTCCTTCCAGTTAATAGATTTAAGTGTGTTTATAAGAGCGTCAATTTCAATTTTCATTCGCCATCGAGGTTCTTTTTGAAATTGCTTTGTCTTCACAACTTGAGCTATAACAATATCGTGATCAGTAATACTGGATTGACATATTGAGCCATAAATTTTTCCAGACGCCTTGATAAAAATGTGATCGAGACACGTTTCGCCGCGTGTAGGTTTAGTAATAGTAGGAAGTAAACAGTGAGATGACATGATACATAAGTAATCTATGGATTGCTGAGTTGTTGGGTTGCAAATGTCGATATTAAGATCTCCAGCTACCACAGCTATGGGTTTATTGCTAAAGGTTTGGAGTAGAGTATCTAACGAAGAAAGGAAAGAGTTGTTGACTGGAATGGAGGGGGTACGGTAAATTCCAACTAGTGAAATATTTTGATTTATATTTAGTTTTAAACTATCTGCATTTGCAAGTGAGGAATGTTCGATAACTGAATTGTGGCAATCTTTAACGAAAATAACTACGCCACCGGATTTATTTATCTGGTTTGAAGATCGGAATGAATTGTACCCAGGTAAACTATCAATTATGATATTTTCACATAACCAGCATTCAGTTAAAATAATAGCATCGAAATTATTATGAAACCTACTTAAGTTTGAAGCAAAGTCATCAAAATTTCGTTGGAAGCTTCTAATATTTAATGATAATACCGAAAATCCGTTTGCGTTAAGTTTCAAGCTAAAGTTATTATATTCTTCTATAGACTGGTAGGGATGACATTCAATAGAAATAGATTCATCTAATTCATCAGTTACATTAATTAGTGACATATTGAAAAGATGAATTTATAACATATTGGATTTTACTGAAATAATATTTTGTCATCCCTATAATGAGCTTGAATAAATTATTATGGTTTAAAATGATCTTTTGGGTATTATTACGATTGTATCGCGCGGTTGTTGGTGTTAAAATGTGAGTGTATGAGTGAACGCGTGAGTGAGTATGTGAGTGTGTTTTATGCTGGAGTGTATGGTGTTGAGTGTATTTACATCTTGTTTTCATCTCAAAGGCACATATCAACTTAAAAATGACAATAAATAACACGGAAAAATAGCTTAAATTAACATTCAACAGAGTTAAATACAAAGGAATTAAAAACGAAATGAATGTTTTCTTCTCAAAGGCACATATCAACTTAAAAATGACAATAAAGAAAAAGGAAAAACAGCTTAAATTAACATTCAACAATATTAAATACAACGAAATTAAAAATGAAATGAATGTTTCCTTCTCAAAAGCACATATCAACTTAAAAATGACAATAAAGAAAAAGGAAAAACAGCTTAAATTAACATTCAACAATATTAAATACAAAGAAATTAAAAACGAAATGAATGTTTCCTTCTCAAAAGCACATATCAACTTAAAAATGACAATAAAGAAAAAGGAAAAACAGCTTAAATTAACATTCAACAATATTAAATACAAAGAAATTAAAAACGAAATGAATGTTTCCTTCTCAAAAGCACATATCAACTTAAAAATGACAATAAATAAAAAGGAAAAACAGCTTAAATTAACATTCAACAAAATTAAATACAAAGAAATTAAAAACGAAATGAGTGTTTTCTTCTCAAAGGCACATATCAACTTAAAAATGACAATAAAGAACATAGAAAAATAGTTTAAATTAACTTTCAACAAAATTAAATACAAAGATATTAAAAACGGAATAAATGCTTTAAAAATTATAAGTTTAGGCTTTTTCACACAATTATTACGTAAAATTATTGAACATAATACAATAGTTGAGACAATGATATTTTTAGACATGTTATTTTTATATAGACCTAATGTTGTATTTCCACACTTATTTATATAAGAATTTATATGAGCTATAATACAATTGATCAGCTTGTAATGTAATATATAGAAAGTGAACTTATACTGAAGAATAATACTTAATAGGAAGGATTGCACTATGTTACATTTTGTGAACGTGCCTAGACAAAATATATTATAGTTTAACTTATATTTTAGAACAAAACATGGTATTATGGTAATGAATTTAAGGGTTTGTTGCGGATTTAAGTGGATTGAGTAGTTGGTTGAGATCCTCGTGTTTCTTAATGGCGATTGCAGGGTTCCCTTCTTGTTTGCGTATGTAAACGACGCCGTTTTTAACCCAACAGTACTTATAACCACATACCTTTGTCTGTTGTCGAGCAGAACGAAATAAATGTCTGTTTTCTTGAGTTAATCGTTCATTGAAATATATATTCACGTTTTTGTGTCCTGTTGCACTAAGTCCCATATCCAATGCGTTAATTGAATGTTGCTTCATTTTGCCAATTTTCAAAAATTCGTCTCGTTTAATACGGCTCAGAAACCGGGCTATTAAAGGGCGAGATGATTGATTTAAGACGATACACAAAAAAAAATCCAATGCTTGGCGGGCGGAGTCTAATAGCTCGCTATCGCGAACGCGGGTGTGCGCGAAGTCATTCTTGAAAACTCGCCGCGCTGCCGCTGGCCGACTCGGGACAAACATGTATGGAGTCGTCATACAGATATAATATTGTTATACATTTATTTAATTGTTGATTTATTGGTTTTATTTTCTTGCTTATAAACAAATAATCTTCTTTCCAACAACTACTTAGACATTACATATTAATAATTATTATTATTTCGTAATGTTTACTTTATTACAAAATAATACAGGTTATAAATAATCTTTAAAATTACAAAAAAATATTGTTACTCTGAAAAAATGAAATGGTACCTACTCAATAACGCGGACTACTGAATTGATTTAGATAGAATTTGATGCTGACGTAGATATTACATCATGCCCAGAAATGAAAGGTACTATTTCTGAAAGAAGTTATAAACCCTAATTCTTCTCAGTCAAAGTCAAGAGTGGAAGATATCACTAATACAGTAAAACTGATGCGAAACTTTGGATGTTAATTTGTATATTTTTTTGTTAGTTGTTACTTAATCACGTCAAGACTACATTACCAATTTTGATAAAATATAGCTAATTGCCTGGATTTACACATATCCTATGTGTAAATCCAGGCAATTAGCTTTTTATCCGAACTGAACACTTCTGTGGGATAAAACAGGATTCACGATATAACCTAATTCCACGCGGGCAAAGCCGCGGTCGGAATGATATTTTTTTAAATAAAAAAATTGTTTTAAAAAAACACAAAATATATTGACGCATGTATTTATTTTTTGCACTCTATTATAATTGTAATTATTCATTACAAATAATCAAAATAAAATAGCCAGAACAAAGTTAGGCCCTGGTAGGGTAGGTAGGCAGGTACAGCAATGTGAGACGAACACTGGCTTATTTATACCAATAATAATGTATTATAAACATTAAATTAAGTTTACAACAAAAATACATAATATTAGCTAATGTGAAAACGAATCAACCAATCATCCCACAACAATGAAATGTGCACACAAATATTCATCCAAATCGGTTCATGTGATTAGGAGGAGTGACTGCAGCGCCATCTTCCGGGCCCAATTGTGTTTCCAGATCACCCAGGAACTCAATTTAATATACTTACACAAAATTTTTCGAAATGAAAACTCACATTACTATGTAAATATGAATATAAACCTGTTTTAGTACTAAGCAATTTCCCGCACAGGTGTAATAAGTATAAATGAAATAAATATCAACCTCAAATTCTTTATACAACATACTTATCTACCACCTACTAAGAAATGTAATTCTTGAAATTTTTTCGTATTTTTTTTAAATATAATACTACTCCAATGAGCTCCTGTTCCATATTACATCCACCATACTTCCACTAAGTTCACCATGATTTTTTATTTCTTTGCACTTTGTTGCTTTTTGCTAAAAATGGAATCATGCGATAAAACCAGTAGAGCGTTGATAACATACATTTTTGACTGAATAAAGGTACTTACGAAGGAGTGGGTTCACATTGTGAACAATCAGTGGCTTTATTTTCCTTCTGGATTCCGGATTTCTGAAAAGATTATCTATGCTATAAATGAAAAAATCTTACACATTCGTTATGTACTTAAAACAGGGGTACATATCAAACATCGTCTATAATACAATTATCATCAAATTTAAAATAAAACCAACTTACTTCATTAATTTGTTCCAATTGTAAGCATTCTTTTTCCTCCAACCTTTATGTTTCTTCTTCTTATTTTATTTATTGTCCCCATTTGTCTCATTTTGTCTTATCGTGTTGTCACCCTTTTTTACGATTGCGCGAGCGACACAAGTTCCCCGTGTGACGGCCGTAGCGGGAATGACTCGTGCAGCGATCGGGGTAGGAAGGTACAGGGCGGCTCTCGCTATATTGGCTGGTCGCGCGCTAATTTCAAGTATTTCTTGTTTATTTCAAAACCATCGCATATTTCAAAATTCTAAATCGGTAGACGTATAGGTTGTATATTTTATAGTTAATATCCAAAAAGTCGTAACTTTACGTTTGTTATTTTGAAGATGCCAGAGATTAAAAAAAAATAACAATGAGAACTTTGTATTTTTTTTCTATCGAGAAAATATCATGGAATCATGTTTCTAAAACGGTAGACGTATTGTGTTACTATTGAACTTTCTTGTCAAGAATTTTCATCACGACAACTTTAATAATATAAAAATTACGAAGGTTTAAAAAGGGCCGTAAATGTTAGAAAAATTAATTCATCACCTTAAGTTATTTTCTTTACGCGGGGGGCCTGCACGAGTAATGAAATCCAAATCAGAGTCTTCGATGGGAACACCTAACTTGTGAGTTATTATACGGAATGTATGAGCTGGGTTCTCATTTGGTGTCTCTGGAATGCCTACAATCTCTACTTCGTTGCGGAGTTGGGCTTGTGCGTTTGAGTTCAAACGCTCTTTATATTCAGCCATGGTGTTTTCCAGCATAATAATTCCAGCATAATATGTTTAAATCCAATCCTTATTTCTCATTTCCTTCATCAGAGAATATTTTCCATTTGTATTTTAGTTTATTGTGTATCACTTACGGTCTAGAGATACCTATAGAGAGAGAGATACATCGTCATATTAAAATCCTAACTTTTTAAATTTATCGCCCGCTTACAAGTTAATGCTATGTCTAATTAATTATAAATTAACGTTTACTTAATATTAACTTCTACTAGCAGTTAACTAGACTTCACCTAAATAAAAATAGCATAGGTAGGTATTTTATTAGTGAAATCCGACCAATAGGTAATTTTATTTCTTGAAATTGAAACCTTACACCACTCTACTAGTTAACATATAGTCCATTGAATGAGTCCCTCCAAGGGGGGTCTAGAGTGCGTGAGTTAGTAACGTAAGATGTTTCTTCGGAAACATGTCAAGAGTCCCTAGGTAATAAACATACTAAAACCCCGGGACACTAGGAGGAGCCCCGGAGTGGGGGGAGGGGGGAAATGAGTCCATTTTTTCATTTTTCGCTTAAATCTCAAAAACGGTACATGTTAGAGAAAAACTTTCAAGGAAAAGTTGAAAGGCCATAAAGTTATCTACAAGTTGTACCTAAATCATTTTTTCCTATATCCTACCGTTTCTGAGTTATAGGCAGTAAAAAATGATTTTGGCTCAAACAATTTCCCCATACTACACATCAATCGATCAAAAAATATTTATTTCTTCCAAAAAACTCAAATGTGCAACTTGTGACCGGTACTGATAGATTGCTCTTAATAAGGTCTATAATTGGTAAAATAAACACACTCCTCCATGGAAGCCTTTAGGAGGAATCGATTGTCAAAATATTATATTAGGGCAGTTTGAGTTACTGAACTTGATCTTTTTATTTTTTTCTTCCCAAAAACTCAAAAGTGCAACTTGTGACCGGTACAGATAGATTGCTCATAATTAGGTCTATCATTGATAAAAATACTAGATTCCACCACGGAGGCGTTTACGGGGAATTGAATTTTATTAGGGTAGTTACGATACTTGAACTTTTTATTTTTTTTCTTTCAAAAAACTCAAAAGTGCAACTTGTGACCGGTACCGATAGATTGCTCATAATTAGGTCTATCATTGATAAAAAAACCAGATTCCACCATGGAGGCGTTTAGGAGGTATTGAATTTTATCAGGGTAGTTACGATACTTGAACTTTTTAACTAACTGTCCTAATAAAATTCAATTCCCCGTAAACGCCTCCATGGTGGAATCTGGTATTTTTATCAATGATAGACCTAATTATGAGCAATCTATCGATACCGGTCACAAGTTGCACTTTTGAGTTTTTTGGAAGAAAAAAAATAAAAAGTTCAAGTATCATAACTACCCTAATAAAATTCAATTCCCCGTAAACGCCTCTGTGGTGGAATCTAGTATTTTTATCAATGATAGACCTAATTATGAGCAATCTATCTGTACCGGTCACAAGTTGCACTTTTGAGTTTTTTGGAAGAAAAAAAATAAAAAGTTCAAGTTCAGTAACTCAAACTACCCTAATATAATATTTGACAATCGATTCCTCCTAAAGGCTTCCATCGAGCAATGTGTTTATTTTACCAATTTTAGACCTAATTAAGAGCAATCTATCAGTACCGGTCACAAGTTGCACTTTTGAGTTTTTTGGAAGAAAAAAATAAAAAGATCAAGTTCAGTAACTCAAACTACCCTAATATAATATTTTGACAATCGATTCCTCCTGAAGGCTTCCATGGAGGAATGTGTTTATTTTACCAATTATAGACCTAATTAAGAGCAATCTAATAGTACCGGTCACAAGTTGCACTTTTGAGTTTTTTGGAAGAAAAAAAAATAAAAAGTTCAAGTATCGTAACTACCCTAATAAAATTCAATTACCCGTAAACGCCTCCGCGGTGGAATCTGGTATTTTTATCAATGATAGACCTAATTATGAGCAATCTATCTGTACCGGTCACAAGTTGCACTTTTGAGTTTTTTTGGAAGAAAAAAATAAAAAGATCAAGTTCAGTAACTCAAACTGCCCTAATATAACATTTTGACAATCGATTCCTCCTAAAGGCTTCCATGGAGGAATGTGTTTATTTTACTAATTATAGACCTAATTAAGAGCAATCTATCAGTACCGGTCACAAGTTGCACATTTGAGTTTTTTGGAAGAAATAAATATTTTTTGATCGATTGATGTGTAGTATGGGGAAATTGTTTGAGCCAAAATCATTTTTACTGCCTATAACTCAGTAACGGTAGGATATAGAAAAAAATGATTTAGGTACAACTTGTAGATAATTTTATGGCCTTTCAACTTTTCCTTGAAAGTTTTTCTCTAACATGTACCGTTTTTGAGATTTAAGCGAAAAATGAAAAAATGGACCCATTTCCCCCCTCCCCCCACTCCGGGGCTCCTCCTAGTGTCGCGGGGTTTTAGTATGTTTATTACCTAAGGACTCTTGACATGTTTCCGAAGAAACATCTTACGTTACTAACTCACGCACTCTAGAACTTTTTATTCAATGGACTAATAAAAGTTAATTAAAAAAATGGAGATTCAGTTGCACAGAATCATTGTTTTTGAGATTAACTCTTGATTAACTCGCACAACAATAACTTAAACAATTTTTTAATTTTTATTTATTAACATTTTCTCTATGGGACATGAAACCTTTTTTTTATTTCAGCCATGGAATTTCCGGTGACACCAACGTGCAGGGCGAGGAAGTAAAGAAACTAGATGTCTTATCCAACGATCTTTTTATAAACATGTTAAAATCCTCCTACACGACCTGCCTCCTTGTATCGGAAGAAAATCAAACTGTTCTAGAGGTAATTGATAATTCTTCATTATTAAAATATTAACTTTGAAAATCTAACGACGAAAATTCATTTCAAAATATGTAACTAAGTTCATAATAACGATTTACCTTTGCGTCCATATTTTTTAATTCATTATCATTTAGATTTTAGACTACGTAGGCCGTAGCTAATGCCTAAAGTTCTGTAAATAATATTATGGGAGCTAGTTTATTCAGCTAGCAAAAAAATGTCATGACAATATAATAAAAATCGGATTTCTATTTTTAGAACATTTTAGACTTGAATAATAAATTGTTCGCAAATGTAGCAAGAAATCAAAGACCAAAACATGCTCAATAATATTATTTATGTAAATGTCACTCTATTGACCCTGACATCCGGCTTAAAATTAAACGTTGCTTTGCTAGAGAAATTTGAACTCTACCATCACAATTTCACTTTTATGTTATGTTTAAGTTTATCTCAGGTTCACGAAGCACTGATTATAGGTGAAGAAATTTGATAAGACCACGGTCCATAGGGCATTGCTATTGAGTATTGACAAACATATTTTGTTACATTGAAATATATTGATTAGTCATATTTCGGATTTATCGTATACACTATACAGTGATAATAGAAAATACATATATGTATCAATTTTCAAGATTTGACAGATTAAGATAAGATTATAAGATTGAGGAAATACGAAATTGTTTGATTTTTGTTTGGTTGTCTTTCTTTCAGGTCGCAACGGAGCAATGTTATGATTATTATTGATAGATTAATTTTTTTCTTCCTTAATCCGCTCGGGGCATCGCCCGCGTATTAAAAAAAAAATAAAAAAAAGTTAAAAAAGCTCGTTTAACTATCTCCTGACAAAGAAATGATTCTACAGAATTAATTTGTTTTAATTTAATTTCAGGTAGAAACCGAGAAACGCGGGAAATACGTAGTGTGTTTCGACCCTCTCGATGGCTCATCTAATATTGACTGCCTCGTCTCCGTCGGTTCAATCTTCGCCATTTACAAGTAAAACATGTCTCACATTTTTTAAATATTTTTTGCACTTGACGTCTTCATCTACCATACAGTTTCAAGTATAATTCAAAATAAAATTGTTCTTATTAATGGGAAATATTTCAAAGATTGTTCATGACATAAATCTTGGTCTTTTATAAACAGAACGATCTCATTCATAATTATTAGTACATCAATAAAATATAAATTATTGCAAAAAATACAGAAAAAAATCATGCTCTATAAGTCTATAACTCTATAGTCGCTAACTATTCGAGAACATTCTAGAAAGTCTTCCCCCGGGGAGCCCTGTGAAGCAGACGCATTACGCCCAGGGAGGGATCTAGTCGCTGCTGGTTACGCACTTTATGGCTCAGCAACCATGATGGTGCTGGCTTTGGGCAAAGGGAAGGGGGTCAATGGGTTCATGTATGACCCGTCTATCGGAGAGTTTATCCTCACAGACCCGAATATGAGGGTACCGGAGAAAGGGAAGATCTATTCTATTAATGAGGGTATGTTTATTTTTCCATTATCGAAAGGACGTTAGAATATGTGAATCTGAAAATTATGTGTAGTGAATTTGGAGTGAAATCACACATATTTTTTGTCTTACTATATTTTTAAAACATAATGTAGGTATAGTTTTAGGATATAGATCTAAATTTCAGCCATATTATGAGTTCAGGATATGAAAATCCAGTATATTTTTTTATAATGCGTTCTTTGTTTGTATAACATTTTCCTCAAACAATCTTAACATGTTATCTACTTATTACACGCTTTATATTAGCTTCACCTGTATGTTTGTAACCGACTTTGTTTTGTAGCAATACATACTTCATTTAATTATGATTGTGTTATTTTAAAATACCAATTGTACAAATAATAACCGTGGTATTTCATAGAACTTTAATAATAGCGATGTCTTAACCAGGTTACGCGGCAGAATGGTCTGACGGTCTCAAGAAATACATAGAAGAAAAGAAATGTCCGTCCAAAGGCAAAGCATATGGCGCCAGATACGTTGGTTCTATGGTCGCTGATGTTCATAGAACTATTAAATATGGCGGCGTGTTCATGTACCCGGCTACGAAATCTGCGCCGAATGGAAAGGTAACATAGTCTGAATTGTGGTCTGAATAGAATTAACAGATTAAATATTAGTTTTCGTTAAATCTATGGTACTTAGTTACATTTTATAAAAAAATACGTCTTGCACATGATGATAAAAAATCCATCATCTTATTTTAAAACCAATACTGAAGGATTTAATGAGAATGTATTTTTTTCTATGAAAACAGTTTAAAATCAATCCAAATGTAGTTAGTTCATATCAACTTCCGAATATTTTCATAAACAAATACATTTTACTAAGTATAAACCCTGCCTTCATTGCCATTATAAACTTAACAATAATACCTCTCTACCTGTTAATAACTGCATTTTCTACCTGTTTTTGTGTTACCAGTATTTTTTATGAAATAACCAATAATATTTATTCTAGCTCCGCCTTCTCTACGAGTGCAACCCGATGTCCTACATAGTGACAGAAGCAGGTGGTCTAGCGACCAACGGCTCTATCCCAATACTAGATGTTCAACCAACCTCCATACACCAGAGGGCGCCTTGCTATCTCGGCTCGAAACAGGATGTCGAAGAATTGATGTCTTTCTTGAAATAATTTTAATAAACTTTTGATAGTATTGGTGTCTTTTATTTTTACCTACCTACCTACCTGTGCTATGCAATATGGATGTTACATTTTCATAGACCATAAAACATGTTTTCTCTATATGCCTGATTGTCATTGAGTAATGCATCCTTAATGCATCAATGACTTAAACAACTGGGCAGACACATATTTTTTTTATGATGATAGACATGTAGGTATAAGATTAAACTTATGGGCTACATAAATTTACATTTTCAGGGGTGGCTATAGTACACTAAACGATAAAATATAAAACACGAATATGTTCTTAACCCATTGACCACCGTAAGCCCCGATCGGGGCGCGACACAATAGATTTTCTATTGTGTCTGTGATTCCGAGGACTGATGGATTAAACGAGGTGTAATTGTTTTTAACTAAAATAAATATTTGATGTGTAGTGTATAACGTGTGTACCTATTACGCAGTCGTAAAAAATGTTATGTTACTTCATCTTCGGAAATCCATGAAGTAAAAAAAATATCAAAAAATATCTATAATACGAATTCTGTAGAAAGATGTAAGCGAAAAGCTAGGAATTTTAATCACGGAAGTTTGTAAAAATTAAAATGGATGTTGTTTTTGACAATACATAAGAGAAGTAATTATTACTGTGTATGCCATTTCAAAATTTGGTTTGCAAGAAATAATGATAATTTTTATTTAACTTAAATCATAAATCAATTAACAGAGATCCCAATTTTCTTTATCACATTTGACGACACTAAAACCTAATAATATAAAGAGGCGAAATGAAACACAAAGAGGCTTTATAAAAAATATATTCATAACTTAAATTATGGTTCACGCTATCGTCAAAGTTATATTTTCTATTATCCATTTTAACTCCACTTTACACTCCCGCCCTTCTATCCCAGTCTTGAATCTATGGTTTACGAACCAAGCTTCTTCTCTATGGTTCCTAAACCAAGCTTCTTGTCTATGGTTATATAAACTGCTGCTTCGCGATATTTCACGCAGTTAGCGCTAGGAACTGGTGGAATACGTCCAGAATATGCGGATCGAGATCTTGTGTGAACAGGAGGGTTTCTAGCGTACTGCTGTACTTCTGCACTTGCTCGTGATGCTGCAATACAGAAGGATAAATTAGATAGATATGACAGTATAAATAGCTCATAACGTTGATTGTATAGGTGTATTTTTAATAATGTGAATGGACGTTTATAATATTTAGCTTGGAATTACACTAATTTTCTATGGAAGTAAAATTCATCGTTTTATTATTGGTTATGTATATTTTCTGTAAAGTTTACGTCACGTTTTTGTTTAGAAACATTCTGACTCGATTATTAACGTTCTTTTTTGTGTTCTATTGCCCTACATATACCGGTTTCGACTAAGTGAACTGCCCATTTTTTTTCAAAGTACGTACATTGGAAATGTGTAGTTATTTTAAGCTATTGCATAGCTTCTATCGCGGGCCTTGAGCGCGGGGACCGAATCCAGAAATTCCGTAACGAAAAAACCCCACGCTTCCCACTCGACGGGCGCGGAGGTGTGGCTTGAAGGCATAGCATGCAATAGCTTTACCGCGGCAGTCCCCGAGTGACACACGTCTTTTATTTATAATTAAAGTGAAAACTTCTGTAGCGGCGTTGGGTATAAAATCTTAAACTCGCGTCAGGACACGTGGCCTGATCGAAAAAGCGTAAGACGGATGGATATCAAACATGCTCAACGTTAATAATCAAGTTTTCACTTCTGCCGGCACTCCCGGAGTGCAATTCGTCTTTTTTTTTCCTTATTTTTTTCAATGAAAATATGTAGCCTTTTTTTAATTTTACGTAAGCGTAGTGACTCACCAGCAGGAACACCTGCGTGAGTCTCCCCACGGTGGTGGTGTACCAGGCGGTGAGCGGGTCCCGCGCGTCCGTGTCCGCCCGCACGAGGTGCTCCGACAGGATCATGATGAAGCGCTGGAACACGATGAGGAACAGCCGCTTCTGGTCCGTGTGCCCCATCTCCAGCCGCTCCTCCATGCGCTCCACCGCCTGCGATAAACATTACCCGATCATACAGGGTTAGTTATCAATGAGAAGCCAAAATTTAAAATTAAGATCTAGATATTAAACCAAAGGTACATTTTAAATATTATTGTCGAATAAAAAAAAATAATAGCATTCATTTGAAAATGTCTTAAAAATTTCCTAAATCGTAAACACGCGATAAGCTTATTGAGAATCAATGCACTTGTGTGCGTGCGCGCATCGCCAAATTTATGTGTGTGCTAACTTCTACCTATCTAGGTTGTTGAACTGAATTGTGCTTTTGTAATGTCCACACGTTCGCTTTTTAGTGGCGGACAGGAATAAAATCTAATTAAAAAAAAAACTTTTTTTTTTCATTAGGTCGAAAATGTTATATCGTTACTGAACCATTTCTGAAAATTTGGCCGGTCATTGAAAACTAACGCTGTATAAACATCGGCCCCACAATCCGACACTCGGCCTAAGTGACAACGGTAGAAATTAACACTATTGGATAATTCAATCATCGCAGTCCCACAATAAAAAAGTATAGATGGAAACGTTACCCGATCGTTCAAACATCACTGTCAGGTCCCACGATCGAGAAAAGCATAGATGGAAACTAAACAACTGTTAAATTTAATTGAAGAATTTGACTTCGGTAAAAATATTGAAAGAAAGATTGAAACATTTATTCGACTCCACTAGACGGAACGAACAAAAATGAATAATGCTAATGGAGAAAGATTGTATATTAACACCTTTATATGATAACCATATACGAGCAAATAAACAGAATTAATTTGATTTTGGTAAATTTTCTAATTCTAATTCCCTCGTAAAATAAGGTAAAAGTAAATTCCTAAAAACGTCCTTATTTAATATGAACCATAACCATGTAAAACCTTTTAACAAAAATAGTGTTTATTGTTTAGACTATGCTGCTTACATTGCAGAAAAAAAATCTTCCATGTAACTTACACAACCCCTTGTTATAAGCAAAAACTCACTTCTTCCGTAGGTTTGTCTTGATCTTTCTTTTTCTTGCTTCCACTTTCGTCTTCAGAATCGGAACTACTAGAGTCAGCTCTGGCGAGAGCTTCTCTAGCTTCTTGTAATTCCTTACCTGAAATTAGCAAATATATTTATTGGATCACATGTGGGATTAAAATTGACTGATCCATTCAATTTAATATCGATTCAGAATTAAGTTCTTATAATGAAAAAAATTATAATAAACTGACAAAAAACGAATGTCTGTGTTAGAAAACATATAAAGATTGGGACAATTAAATGACTCATTTAATTTGGTCAAAATTGTTCTGATTAATAGAATATTAGTTATCAAACGAACAGCCCTTACTCAACTTCATTGATATTTACATTTACAATAATGTAAGATACAAGATAGTAGATACAAGCCGCCTTGGTACAGTGGTTGCAGGTTGACGCGTGAGCGTGAACCAAGGGGTCCTGGGTTCGATTCCCGGTGGAGACGAAGAAAAAAAAATGTCTCGGTCTGGCAGGACACAGAAGGTCGATCACCTACTTGTCCCTAAAGAAAATCGATCAGTGAAACAGATGTATGAATAATGCATCTGCCCCTTACCCCACTAGGGGACACTGGACTTCACTTAAGATACAAGATATGTAGTTGCAACATTATCTCCAATTGAATATCAACACACCAAAACGATCCAACTCACTCAATTTAGACACGTGCTTGTTCATCTTATCGATCGTCAAGTGCAGTATCTCCCAAAGGGGTGCGTTCACAAAATGAGATGCCATCTCCTTAGAGAACAGCCACGTGGCCACCGCACTGCACTCAACTATCTGCGTCTTCAGCATTTTGTCCACTAACACGCACACCATTTGCGGGTGTCTCTGCCAAAGTTCCCATACGTTTCGGAGCACGCAGATCTGCGCTTCTTCCGATTCTGCCAGGATCTGTGGCAATGGTATGTTTAAATAAAAAAATAAAATTCTTTATTGACATAATTACACAGGTCAAAATAATGAATCCTTCGGCTCCCGAACTAGTTTAAAACTGTGTCTCAGGAGCCAGAGGCTTCTCCCAATATTGATCATAATATTATGTTTGACATTTACTTTCTAAATGGTTGATGGGACCACAGGGTAACGCCACTTTCACCACCACTTATAAGATACTAGCTGTGCTCCGCGGGTTTACCCGCGTGCTGATAGCCTTCCTCGATAAATGAGCTATCTAACACCGAAAGAATTTTTCTAATCGGACCTGTAATTCCCGAGATTAGCGCGTTCAGAGAAACAAACTCTTCAGCTTTATAATATTAAGTATAGATGTGTTATATTCATAATCACACTGTTTTAGGATTTAGCTAAAAAATAATAAGCTGCGCTATAATAACATTCACCACACTCTTTTTCTTATACTGTTTCAAATTCAAATTATATTTATTTGCAAGAATGTAGTGACTGTTTAAGGAACTAGTTAGTTAGGTTTTCCAAATCCTGAACAATATTTCCGCCTTGAATAGTCTATTATTTCAAATACAAACCTAAAAAACAGAACATATGCCTTACCTTAAAAACATAATGGAACTTGGATATAGCCGCAAAGCTGTGCGATATGCTCTTGCTGCCAAGATTGAGCAATGTTTGCACAAATACATCAATCTTCAGCGGGTTGTATGACGCCGCGTGTGTTGAAGCCGCCTCCCCTTCCCGGAGGGGATTGGGCAAGTCCCTGAGGACGTTTAATGCCTCTTCTGGAGTACATTTGTTCCTCACGCATACAACTAGTTGATGGGCCGCTTCCGTGCCTGGGAGGGAGGCTGTGGACGAATAACTTGTTTATAATGTCCTATGCAAAACAAAACTTATCTAAGCTTATTTATTTGAACTTCTCGGTACATCTAAAAAATAGGGTAAGCCGCTGGTTATGGATATAATATCATATTATTAATAATATACATTGTTAATAATATGTTACGAATTTAGATGATAAAGAATAAAGATAGTATTTATTTAGGCAGGTAATTTTGTCACATAAAACCGATTATTCTTAATTCAATATAGGAACCAATTAAACTTGACTAGAGCCGAAAATACATTTGCCTTAAGAGCGCATATTCTATTTAACGCAAGTCAAAAACTCCGCGATCTATTACGATAGATCGCGGCTTGCGCTATCCTTTTACTATGAACAGCATAGGTCCACAGGAGAGCGCCGAGCAACATGTCCTCTCTCTGGAAAGGCTCGCTGCCGACTGATTTTAATCGGGTCGCGCGCAGTGTTTTATAGTACTTTAAAAAAAAATTGTAGAAAAATAATAGAGGTACCTTAGTTGATTTTTTAAATTTTATCTTATAAGTAAGACATTCTTTTATTGCAATATGTATAAATTATATTCAATAAAGTCGAATATCTTGGTGAAAATAATCATTTTGTCGACTATAATTTCTAAAAAAATTCACATTGTTCGGATTTTAATTTCGTAAGTTAGGAGTCCAAAATAAAAAAATCTTTTAACTAACTATTTTAATAAGGATTTTTGCAGTTAGTTAAAAATAATTGTGTGTTAGATCTGTCAGCAATTTCAGATATTTTTAGCTTCGAAATTGACACTAAAAGTGAAATCAAGTAATCATCGGCTCAGTTATCTTGATGGTATTCAGAAATACTGTATTAATTGAAAAAAACTCTTAACTAACTACATAGACAATAAAATTTCCTAAAATTATTAGTAATTCATATGTTTGTAAGATAAGTGGTTGATGGACAATCTGGTTTGAAAAATCACATATTTGAGCCAAACAGCGTACGGACCGCGTACACGGCCTTAATTAAGATTTACCACACTTGATACGATTAACAACTTCAAGGAAGAGATCAAATTAACAACAAAAGACCGATATATATACAAAACTGAATACAGATGACAAAATACCACTTCATGCAAACGGAAACACGCCAAGAATCTTTTTATAACGTGTAAAAGCCCATGATCCAAATGTAACAGATCCCACTGATAAGCCACAACAATAGATGCTAGCAATTATAACATTGCCTCAGCGGCTCGAGAACCCAATCTATTTAATTGTAAAAATCACTCTGATCCTATCGTACGTTGCGGGATTTTTTGCTTGCAGTTTGCACGTGCTCAAGTTAGATCGTTTAATCACAAAACGACGAGACACATGGGAACGAATAAGCTTGTATAGTGAATCATTAATTAATTATTAACACAACTTAAATTGTGATGTCTACACGTCGACATATGCAATGTCCAGCAAACTAAATGGACTTAATAAGAAAAATCTGAGTAATGTTCATTGTTCATTCAAATTTAAAATCAAACTCTCTAAATTATCACTATTTATTTTTTTATTTAGACTTCTTCTTCATATTTGGACTGTCACGATTATAGTTTAACCATTTACCACCGATACTGAAAACATTATAAACTATTTCCTGAAGGCGGAATATAGCATATTTCAAAACATTTTTCCCAATACCAAGACTATCCTTCACGTAGTAAAGAACCAATAAACGTGCAAAATGCGGAAAGCTTGCATCATAATCACTTTCTTCGGAATGCATGCGCGCTAATTAATTCGACTTTATTTTAATTATTCCCATATTGTGTGCTTCAATTATCCGAGCTACTACTAAAGGTATATAGGCAATAAGATTAGAATTCTTAATGAGAATCATTACTGAGATCATGTCGCTATTGAAAAAGGGCCAATATTTTTGTTCTTTCGTTTGAATTTCAAATAAGATTAAAATATTTTTGCATTGAATAAAACATACAACTCATATTTAGAATAAAAAAAAAATCCGATCAGATGAACAAAACCAAATAATTTGTATAATAAATGCTGCATCATGAATGTTAGATATCGCATTTAAAATCAGTAATGCAATAATAATACGTTCTTACGTGTTCTCTACAAGATTTATCACTTGATTAGAAAAATAAACTTTGGTAAAATAACAGTTCATTTAAAGTTTGTAACCTAATTAAAATTTATGTTCTGTCCCTTGAAATACCAGAAGGTTTTTCAGAATTCAACTACATCTGAAGATGCTACGAAATTACTCCTTGTAGGCTTATGAAACTTTCAAACAAAAAACTAAGAAACCCTCACACTTATAATTAAAACATCAGCTCTCCAACACGCATGGTCATTGTACTTAATGTCAAATAAACTTTATTATTCAGCGGGTTGAACGTTCGTTATGAACAGCAGATGTTAACCGTCGTACGCGCCCGTTCCGCGTTGCTCGCTCGTGGAAAAAACGGCGAAAAGCGCGCGAGATGGAAAGTGCGCACGCGACGGTTTTCACTCGACACTTGCTTGGAATTAATCGTTTTCAGCGGACCACTGTATTGTCGAGATGACTGTATGATGTTCTTGTTATAAGAATGTATATTTCAAGTGTATGGAAGAAAGATTATGCCAAACTATTATTAGTCGAAATTTAAAACTTAATATTTTACATCGTAATAATTAAAAATATAAATACTTTATTTTACAAACATTACTGCTTTAATATTCGCCATTTCAATGAAAAAGAAAGCAATTCGAGTCCTTTTAAAGACAACATCAAACTAATAACTCATATTATTGTCCACGAATCAAGTGTAATTACTAACATCCTCAACTTTCTACACATTACCCGGCTCAGCATATAAAATCCAAAACAATAACAATATTAAGAGCATTATCACATTTCCTACACATGAGATAAAGATTTAAAAACGCATTAGGCATGTTGCACGGAAGTTTCGACATAGGCATTGTGGCCGGCACTTCGAGATGCAATCGAGGCGTAATAGACAAAGTGCTAATTACATGCTCGTCCGCGTCATAACATAATAAATGTAGGTACATACTATACTAATTGTACTACCTATCATTAACTATTAAGACAATGTTCCGAAAACGGTTAGATTAAGTATAGGGTGGTTCATAGCCTTATCAAAAAGAAACGATATATGCCCCTGGAAATAGATCGACTTAACTTGTAACCCCGTTTTTAAATGCACCAATCTTTAAACTTAGTGTTCATTTTACTTAAACTTCGGCTTCTTTTCCTTGCCTAATTTTAAATTAGTGCAGAATATTTTTATTCAACACTAAAATAGGGGATTATAATGTGAACGTAAATGAATGACACAAAACGACTAAATAAATCCAAAACGCATACCTATTAGACCGGGAGATACTGACACAAAATTTCGAGTCATTTGTAACAGGATGGCGGTTCTACAGAGGGGTCTTAGTACGCAATGACAAAAAGAAAAACGATGGTGTGAACGCTGGTACCGGCGGCTTAGTCGCGTGGGCGTTAGTCGAACTCGTCGGAAAAATAGCGAAGTCAAACGATTTGTAACACAAAAATTTTAGAATTTACCGATAGCCCATAAAAAAGAAGTAGGCGGTAGTGTCATGCCATACTTTTCCGGTGTGACTTACAGCCCGCCATACCAACGCGAATGTGTTGATTTAAAAAAAAACAATTCAACCATTTGTACCAGGCTAACTTTTGCACAGGTTACCATCGTCGTGCAGCCATTTACGAAAATCGCCATGCCATACTTTTCGGACGATTCCAAATGGTCGCCATACCGCCGAAAATCTGCAAATTTTTTTTTTCGCCGAACCATTTGTAACACCCTAAATTTTTTTTTCAACAACTCCTGAATGATTATAAATAGAAGTGTGATAATGCCATACCTGTGGGAGGTGGCGAATGTGTATAAGATTTTTTTTTATTGTATGATTTTATTCGTATTTTGAACGATTTGTAACAGTATGGCATTAATCTTTCCTATAAGTTTGAGGTTCAACAAATATAAATACAAAATTTCAAAGATCTAGGTGGTAGAAATCTTCACTTCTATAAATTAATAATAAATTTATTTATGAAGTATGGCAGCACTTTTTCCCCCTACTAGAAGTATGATAAATATAATAATGGTCACATTTTATCAAATACTCTCCAAAAATCCAAATGCAATACTGGTACAAAAAGTTTGGCGAAAAAAAAAATTTTTGCAGATTTTCGGCGGTATGGCGACCATTTGGAATCGTCCGAAAAGTATGGTATGGTGATTTTCGTAAATGGCTACACGACGATGGTTACCTGTGCAAAAGTTAGCCTGGTACAAATGGTTGAATTGTTTTTTTTTAAATCAACACATTTGCGTCGGTATGGCGGGCTGTAAGTCACACCGGAAAAGTATGGCATGACACTACCGCCTACTTCTTTTTTATGGGCTATCGGTAAATTCTAAAATTTTTGTGTTACAAATCGTTTGACTTTCGCTATTTTTACGACGAGTTCGACTAACGCCCACGCGACTAAGCCGCCGGTACCAGTGTTCACACCATCGTTTTTCTTTTTGTCATTGCGTACTAAGACCCCTGTAGAACCGCCATCCTGTTACAAATGACTCGAAATTTTGTGTCAGTATCTCCCGGTCTATATTTATAGTTCAGTAAACAATTTATCGTAATGATTATTATTTTCCAGAGTTATTTATAGATGTATCAAGTTATAAGTAATAAATTTGTTTCCACTTCATAATTATTACACCGCATGCAGCATTCCACCCCACCCGAATTCAGCTAGCGTTCACTTCTTCGATTTTTTTCTAGAAAAAGCTAGACTTAAGTCGCGATCTTACTATAGAGCTCGTAAGGGCCAAGGGGTATTATTTTAGGATTTAAATAGGTATTTTTATGCATCCATATGTAAATTTATTATTTTTTTATTAAAAAACAAATACTATATAAAAAATACATTTTCACTTTCTTTCAGGAGAAAACTAAAACAACCCTTAAATAATAAAAAAACTTTGTATATTTAAATCACCTTCTTAGAGGTTGAGTGATAACTGACAACCTAAAGTTACAAACCCTAAGCCCAAACCCTAAAGTTACAATATTTCTATGCTCTAACATCAAATTCATCATAGCACCCATCATAAAAATTCAAAACAGATCAATTCACCGCTAAAATGACATTAGCCGCAAATAAAATCACAGATTATACACACGGCTTCATTAATGTCAATTAGACACGCTCCCGTGTGCATGCAGCATGTCATAGACACATAGAGGGGTTGATTCGAAGCTTTTCCCGCCAGTCCGCGCTGTTTGGTGCAAACGCGCCGCACGCGTACAGATAAAAAATAAAAAAATAAACTAAAAATTAATATCGCTAAGTGGTTGCATACCGAAACCGATCGTGCAGTGAAACAAGTGAACAAAGATGCGGTCCGCGTTGCTTTGCGTTCTTTTTACGCTAATTGTGAGTATAATGAACTGTTTTCGCGCTTTCCACACATATTTCGCGGGAGATTAATTACATTTTTGTCTGGTGAAAATTGTAGAATGTGTTTTATTTTGTCCTTATATATTTTATGTTACGTAAGTTTGTCTTGAATTTAATACGAATTAAACAATATAAAGTTTGGAAAAAAATTAAATTTGATCCAGAAGTAAAATTGTTTCACTATTATGTGATCATTAGAAATATACAAAGCTGATGAATATCTCCTGTTGCAAATTATTTAATTAGTTACATTTTTTCTGATAGTACTACAATTACAGTATTAATTAAAATACATATATGTATGTCACACGAGCAAAAATATTGATTTATTTAAAACAGACTTGCTCCATTCAATAAATGTAAACAGTAAAAAAATAACATAACTCTCATCGTCTCACATTGCATTAACTATATTTGAACGTGTCTTACAACCTTATATAAAATTTTAAACAGCCACACATTACCACATAATATGATAATAATTAATATATCATACTTAAAATGTCACAGATAATACAAATCACACGGCAATGTTCAATGGTGCATTTGCAAAAAGGCAAGGCGGCGACCTCCGTCATTATTACATCTATAATTCCCACGACAATGTGGAGCAATAGCGCTCGTATCGTCTCGGAATCTCGTATTTTTTTAGAAAAAAAAATACATAGTGTCTATACATATGAATGGGAGTAATATTGTGTTGTATGTGGAACATATTGTAATGAAAACATAAGAAACTATTGAACGGATATTTGAACAGTTAATTGCATATTGTACCGGCTGTCAAAGAGATTTTTTTTAGTAATTCGATTGGAAAACTCGCTATTCTTGATATAGCAAGAAGATAAACTGAGCTTTTAGAGTAAATTTATATCGATGAGATTTATAGATTTGCTGAAAGAAATTGCTCAAATGAAAATTTGAACTCTGTTTACCCTGCATAAGTCCATTCTAGGGCCTCTTTCACTAACTCTTCGGAAGAACTGTAAAAGATCATGTTTAATTCGTAATTTGAAGACATTTTTTTATATTATTGGAAGGCAAACTAGCCGATGCAATGCCTGATGTTGATAGCAAAATGCGTCGCTCATAGACATCCATAACATAAGTTATGAATGTTGGCTACCACACACATAGATCAGGAAAAGGTATACCATAAATATAAGTTCGAATTCGACATTATATTCGATATCCAAAAAACCTAGACATTGAACATACACAACATTTGAGAAATATTACATTTCACACAATGAAAAGTCACAGGATTTCAAGGTACAACATGGTACAACACAAACCACCAGAGAAAACCTATTTCCACGAACTATCGGATACTAAATATGTCTCCGTTTTGTATCCTTCATTCCGCAAGTACATAACAAGTATATTGAAGTGAGAATTGAAATGTATCATTATTATAGAACCTTTGAGCCTATACTAATATTCTTATTATTATTCCGGCTTATTTATGTAATAACAAATTTTGTACCCTACTTTAAGTCGATCAAGTTTAGTTTCTGTAAAAAAAAAAACATTTTCTTCATCAAGGTTTCATCTGTCTAGAGTCTAGACACACAATAAATCCGGATCAAATTCAAACAGAAACATGTAAATACTTTTGATTTTTTTTTCTTTCACCTTAACCATATTCAAACTATAGATACATAATAAACCTTGAATATAACTTAATCACAACACCTCCATTGAATTATTACGATATACCACGGTGCGTAGCCAAGTAGGCCACGAATCAGATAATCATAACATATTGATCTGTAACTTGTTAGTAACTATCTTATACTGACTATCGTTATGTATAAACTATGAAACAATTCCCTTGGAAATGATACTTGATAGATCTCCGATGAAAATAATAAAAACTAGTCACTGTATAGCAAGAAACTTTACATTATCAAATTCAAAGAAATTAATTAATCCAACAGACAGAAGTGCATCTGCCGTATATTCTTCAAAATAACTATTGGTTTATTTATCAGTTAAAATGTCTATAGTATAAAAGTTAATACTGTTCTAAGATTTGGTAGCATAAACGTCTGATCAATCTTAATTTAAATAAGTATAATTACTATTGTGAATTTCATAAAACCAGACAACTTTCTATCGTAATACACAACTAAATACTTAGAATTTTAATTTTAAGTTTTGTAGGTGATTAGTAAATTTATTTATGTGACATACATATTATTATAATAAGATTGTTTATATATAAATAATGAATACAAATTAGTTATTTTTAGCATACATTTGTAGTGATTCTAAACAGAAACGTTTGTTTTTGTAGCTACTAATTATATTACGAAGTGTCTAGTCGTCC
Source organism: Colias philodice (assembly GCF_061535455.1). NCBI lineage: Eukaryota > Metazoa > Arthropoda > Insecta > Lepidoptera > Pieridae > Colias > Colias philodice. The sequence continues at coordinate 3,482,732 of NC_143104.1, forward strand.
GCTAAACGGATGAATAAAATAAATTAGTCGTCCGATTACCGGATGAATAAAATAATTTAATCGTCCGATTACCGGATGAATAAAATAATTTAATCGTCCGATTATTCGGATTAATAGATAACCTTTTAACAGAAAAGCTAGTTGGGTTGGACTAAAGCAAAGGGGGCGCAGGACTTAGAAAATTTTTGATGGAGTTGGTGTCATTATAACACCTATTTATTATTATTTTATCGTAAAGATTACGCTAATATAAGCATGTTTTATAGGAACAACTTTTCTCTAAAATCAAAAATGGCCGAGATATTCGCCCTTAATTCGTAAGGTTAGGTTTAGGTTAGGTTAGCCTTTAGGTTAGGTTAGGTTTCTTAAAAAAAACTACACAGAAATAGGAGCCCCGCGAAGCGGGGCTCCGTCGACGCGCAAAAAAATAATCAAGTTTAGGTTAGGTTAGCCGTTAGGTTAGGTTAGGTTAGGTTTCTTAAAAAAAAAACTAAACAGAAATAGGAGCCCCGCGAAGCGGGGCTCCGTCGACGCGCAAAAAAATAATCAAGTTTAGGTTAGGTTAGCCGTTAGGTTAGGTTAGGTTAGGTTTCTTAAAAAAAAAACTACACAGAAATAGGAGCCCCGCGAAGCGGGGCTCCGTCGCCGCGCAAAAAAAAAATCAAGTTTAGGTTAGGTTAGGTTAGGTTAGGTTTCTTAAAAAAAAAACTACACAGAAATAGGAGCCCCGCGAAGCGGGGCTCCGTCGACGCGCAAAAAAATAATCAAGTTTAGGTTAGGTTAGCCGTTAGGTTAGGTTAGGTTTCTTAAAAAAAAACTACACAGAAATAGGAGCCCCGCGAAGCGGGGCTCCGTCGACGCGCAAAAAAAAAATCAAATACCAACGTGTGCCCTCCTCCCCCCTCCTCCCCCCACAAAAAACCTATAATACGTGCGGCAGTTCTCTAAAGAAACCCCGATAACCTAACTATATAGATAAATAGATGTTATCGGACGATTAAATTATTTTATTCATCCGGTAATCGGACGACTAATTTATTTTATTCATCCGTTTAGCGGACGACTAGCTTTGTCCATTATATTAATGTATTTTTTTCAAAAAAATATTTTTATATTCAAAACACACGAATTTATTTGTATATTGAATAGCATTCCAACAATAAAACATCCTATTGGAAATACGAGAAAAATTCCAGAAAACAATAATTATATTTGAATTAGTGATTGGAAACTTCAAGCGATGCGAGGGTTGTAACCGAGCGCACGCAACCTGCAGCGCACGCCATCCACGGCGCACTTTCCCAACTATCAACATTTTACTTTCAAACGCATATATCCACGTTCTTTGCAAACGATCAAATACTATAAATCGCGACGATAATTCATGCGAAAACAATTTTAATTAATGATCATTCATTTGTATTACAGATACACAAAGGGAGCCGGGTTCGAGGTGACGACTTCAGGCCAACCCCGATACCCCTCGACGATTGGCACCCGACCAACAAGGACAACCAAGCGGGCACATTGCACGAAATTATCGGAACGGACTCACCGGTCTCCGTAGCCGCCGTTCCCGCTCACTACTGGGAAGATGCTTTGAGACACAGCGTTTATCTTACCTTAGTGAGAGACAAGATTGATCAACTCATTGCAAAAGGTGACGTCATATCACCCAACAGCAAACTAAATCAACCAGTCTCGAAGGAAATCGATGACCACGACCTCTGGGAGAAAATTAAAAAAGCTCCGTTCGACCGCATACAATCTGAAGAACCCAACTCTTCGGGAGACGTCACTATTATGGCCAAGGGACGGCTATTAGAGAGTAAAGAGGGTTTCAGATTCACCGAAGACGATCGATCAGACGAAAAATGTGGCAACGAAAAGTGCGCGGATGGTGTGAAAGCATTTTGGTCAGTGAAACGAGTGCGCCAAAGGGATCAAGAAATATCTCCAGGAAAATATCACTATGAATTGACTTTTTCAGTTATTTCTCAGATCCCAAAAAAGCAACGAAAGCCCTACGAAAATCCCATCCGAACATTTACCGTCCGCGAGACTACTCCTGACAGAATAACGGATTATCCGCAAGAATATAAAAGAACGGAACCCGTGCACTATACGACATCGAGACCTCAGAGGGCTATTTGGTTTCATAAAAATATAGTTCCAATTCCACCGCACACGAGACGACAGTATTCGAGCGGTTTGGATAGAATATTTTCTTCAATATTTTCTGATGACGACGCTTCATCATATGACCAACCACAACCGAAATATAGAAACAACCCAACGCCCCCGCAAATTTATCAATACTCAAAAATTGGACATGCAGGACCAGCAATAGACTATCATCAACAGCCGAGAGGAAATTCAAAACCCTATCCATATAGAAACCAGCCTTATAAATATGCACGCCCACCGCTTCAGGCTCCACCCGCCGGACCACTCAATCATCATTACTTAGATTATGACTCAAGCCCTATTGTGAATGGCAGTCCATATCCATCTCAAGACACTAGAGTGTCACCGAGTCAACCCGTTAAATCAACGAGACCTGCAGTTTTACCAACGCCGGTCCCAATAGCGCCAGGTCCCAAAGACCAAACTTTTGACTTGGGAAGTCCTATGTATATAGACAGTTCAGATATTAAAGAGAATGTAACACGATATTCTGAAATGAATAATTCACACAGACCTATGTATAAGCCGAAGCCTACGCCTCCTAAAGTTAACTATTTTCCCGATCATATAAGACCACCAGTGTATAATGCGCCTCCTGGAGTATTTGTAACAATGGACAAAAAGCCTTTCAAGCCCATGCCGCCTTTGAAACATGTTTACAATTCTAAACCCCAAAAAACTAATAAACCGATCGATTTCAGACCAAGTCCGCAAGTTCACGACCCTCAGTCTCCAAATCCCGACCCATTATTTGACACTGCATTTAGACCAATAACTGTGAACTATGCTGACAGCAGCACGACTGAAAGAATAGAACACAATGTCAACGTGAAAAAGGGTCATAATAAAAACCGAAAAAATAATGTGAACAGTAAAAAACCGAATAAGAAACATCAACACGAAAATATCAAGTCTCATAGGATAACCACTGCAACTCCTGATATAATAACAGCTCAAAACTTAGAAGAAGAAATAGATACGCTAGACTGGGCAAATGTTCTTGGTGCGTTCACTAAAACAACACCAATGGTTCTGCAAACAGAAAAATCAAACGATCAAGAAACCACAACCAGTTTCACAACAACTGGCAGCGCTGTCACATCCCCAACGTCGAAAAGAACAACAACAACAACTATGGAAGCGACACCCAAATCAACTTCGACTACAGCCACAACCATAACAACTCCAAAGCCTCCGAAACGTACTCGTCCGCCACCGAAATTTACTAAACAGGACAAAATAAAGAAACACAAACGAATCATACCTACATCGTCTACTACTTTTGCACCAGAAAAATCAACGGTACGAAGATCGACAACGGAATCAACACCTGTGATCAGTTCAACCATAAAGAACATAAAAAAGGCGTTCTCGTGGGAAGTTAAGAATAAAACGCTCTCAACCACAACGACAACCACAACGACGACTACAACAGCCCGACCTACAACAACAACAAAACCAGTTAGTACTACGGCGACCTCTACAACAACCACAACAACAACAAACGCTCCTAAAGAACCATCGACCACCGGAAAACCAGAATTCGAGACAAGCTCTCCAAAAAGGAACCGTTTCAGACAATCTACTTTAATATATAAAGGAACTTCAGTCAAACATGACAGATGGGCGTTTAGAAATTATAGCACCAACACACAACAAGCACAAAACTTCAGAAGAACGTCCAACTTCCAAGGATACAGTCATTCCACGACACCAACAACCACACCAAGAACCACTGAAATGACTAAAAGTAGCACTGTTAGTACCGACAGTCCTATCACAGAGAGTATCCTTCATTCTCAGGTTGCTGATAGCTTAGAAAGTAACAGTGTACTGCCAATAGACAATGAAAATAACGAAAACAGCCAAGAAGAATCACGAGATCACTCCGAGTACATTTTTGAACACTCATCTGCGGCAAATTATAACAACAACGAAGTGATAGGATTGGAATTAACAACTATTGATAGTGTTTCACAACAAAATGAAATACCAAAAAATAAAACTAAGTGTCAAAAGAAAAAACAAAACGTATCTACTACAGAAGTTCCCACGGAAAATTTTAGCGAACAAATAACAACGCCTTTAACAGCGACAGAAGCTTCAGCCACTGAAGACATCTTTGAGCAGTTATTTGGCTTCAATTTTAACTCGGGCACAAGTTCAAAGGATAAAGAAATATTGGAAGGGCAAAGTTCAAATCATGCAAATTTTGTAAAACCTGTTGTTGACGATGATGATGACGATCTCACTGACTTTATGGATGAACTAAACAAAAAAGGCCAGCATTTAAATGATCACTCAAAAGACGATGAATACGAAGATGATGATGATGACGATGACGACGACGAGGACGATGATGACGATGACGTTTCTAGTAATGAAGACGATGATGACAATGAGGACCCAAAACCAAAAAAAGACCACAATTCCGAGTCAAGCAGGGATTCACGTTACGAAAGTTTCAATTTAGATCGTCCCTACAGTTTTCTAGAGTTAATGGCCATGGAATAGACTGAAGTTGAGTGTACCCTAAGCTAAGTCAATATAAAACGAACTAAATGCAGGAGGAGCCAAAACTTCAACATTACAAACAATTAAAAAGCATTTAAATACCATGTTTGTTAACATCACACTGTAAAATCTCTTTTATTTATTGTTAATTGTAAATATTTAATGCTGGTTAAGTGTAGAATAAGATATAGCTATATTTTATAAGAATAAATTATTTTTAATAAAAATCTTGTTTCTTACCTGCTCCCTCCATGGAATATTTGTAAATTGGTTCTGGTTTTAATGGTACAAAAGCAGCTAGCGTCTCAGGTACCATATCCTTTATTCTTTGGTGATATGACAATCTGTAAAGAAAATTAAACTACTATTTAAAGGAAAACTTCATAAATCCTCCCATCCTCCTATCCTTCTTCTATGTTAATTAATAACAAGTAATTTTAATTTAATTTTCAAAACAGTTGTCTATCAAATTCAAATCCTTTGTTATCTCTAGTTAACATAATAGCTTTGCCTATTAACAAATAATTTAATTACCCATGTTAAGACAAAACAATTAACATTTGAATGAATATACATGATCCCAAATTAAAATATATAACAAATAAGCAAATGTAAACATATAAGAATACACCTACACACACAGAACATTTTCCTTATTAGAATAAACACACACTCACACATCCTTCTTATAGTAGTTTTAATAAAAATTTCCTCACCTTAAACATTTACTAAGAACTTCTCTAATAAACCTTGGTTTTGGATGATCAGGATCGAGTTGAGCGCACCCCTCCCAATCCTCCCATGACCATCTGTATTGGAAGTTACTCAAGTGGTAGGAAAACCAATTCACTAATCTGAAAATGTTTGTAAAAATATTAAAATGTGTATCAATAATAAATAAAGCTTACAAAAATAACAAAATGTGTGATGCATAATGTCATTGTTCATTTCAAGGTTTAGTAAAAACAACAAAAATTTAATCACTAATGTATGTACTTCAAAATATAATTAAAATATTAAAGGGTGCTGTGTAGATACAAATATGTAGATAGGATTTCTATACTTTATAAACAGCATAATATTCAATAAATACACTGTATAATTATGGTATTAAATGAATGTTTATAGTTGAGAATGTATCATTCTTCAGTTGCACAAAACAAAGGATGGTTATGTAAACTATGATAGAACAACCTAAACAGACAATCATTACAAAGCACACAATTTTATTCTTTTTATTCATGTATTAATTACTATTATTTAATTAATATATCAATTATTTCATTTATCTTTAAAATATATTTTTATTATACACTTTCAAATAATTTTATACTGAACATAAAATTACATACCTATCAAAGCAGGCAACATTCATAGTATCAATTCTCATAAACAATATCTCTGTAGCTTGAGCCAGTACTTGAGGCATTGTCGCAGGTTGGAGTTTACACAACTCAATTAATATAGACCCGTAACAAATTTCCAGATATCTCGGCCTCGGTAAGTTAAAAAGCTCTGCAAATATCACTTCAACAATACAATACTCCAGTGGTATTTTAGCTTTGTAAGGGAAACAGAGTAATTGAGCTGCACACTCCTTTCTTTCGAGATGATAAGCCTCTATAATGTTATGCAAATGTTCTTCAATGAGGAATCTTTCTATGGAATGTGCTCCGGGGAGAACTGGACCGTCAGGACAGTCGGTGTAGTCAAACATGCGGAATATAACTCGAGGCATGGGGTATGAGTCACCGTCATTGTGTGGGGGTGGCTGAAAGGAGCAATTATTCATAAATATCTCAAGTTTACATTAATTTTTATATTGATTTTGAATAAATAGTAGTTATATATTATTAGTATTTTGCTTCTCTACGTATCTATTATTACAATTACAATTGATTTTAAATATTATATGAACAAAGAGCAACAAACAATTGATACTTCACAATTTTGCATTCACTGTAAACAGTAAGTTTATTAAAAGATTTCTATGATAAGCTGAATCTATGCTTAAATAATCATTTTATGAAATTATTTCACTTTTTAAAAGAACATTGATAAATTCACCTGAATTGTTGGTAGTGTGTGTTGCAGAGCCTCACAAAGGATTGAATCAAAAGCCAAATAGGGCCGAGGTATATGTTTTTCAGACCAATTATCTTGTCTAAGCTTCTTTATTTGAGCCCACAAACAATCTAAATATTCTTCCTGTAAGTGTGGGGAATCAGCTGACCAAACTTTCAACGCAGGCCAGTGTTTTTTACTGCGCTTGTTTAAAAACACTTCAATAGTAACTAGCAAGTGATCCAATTGGGATTCCTTTTTCTCATACAGTTCTCTACCCACCCAGGGCAGTGTAGACAAAACAGCAAAAACAAACCAATCTCTCCTCACTTGAGGTACACTATCCTCATTGGCACAATCAACTAATGTCTCCAATAAGGTCAATAAAGAAGATGCTGCTAACACATGGCAGTTCACCAAGTCTGATATAAATCTCAAGCAATATCTAGCCGCATTCCATTTTCCACATTTCAGATTTTCTTTAAATGTTTTTACTATGTAATCAACAAATTCTCCTCCAAAATTGTAGTTCTTTGCATTGAGGAGACCAACAAGAGTGGCATAGATAGTACATTTTTCTGGCATCCGTATCGCACATTCTGTCAATATACGTAAAATCTTTACACGGAATGTACTCAAATCGGCTTCTAGTACACTCGCCAAACCTTCCAGATTACTTTCCAAGCTCGAACTACTCTTTTCACCAACGCGCAGTATTAGGGATTCTAATCTGTCTTCTATTTCTTGATTTTCAGATACACGGCGCCGTTTCCTGTGCAGACGTTCTAAAAGCAAATCAACAGAATTTAAATAAAAGTTTTTTTTTAACCTTATTCTATTATTTCGTGGCAAAGTTTACCGTATCCATCTTCTTCTTCATTGGCCCTTCGACGATTCATATTTAGCTTTAGATGTTTTTTACACACCAGTCTGTCAGTTAATTTTTTATGAATAAACTGTAACGAACTATTTTAAATAATAAATGAATTAAGTGAATATTATGTAGAACAACGCTAAATGCTCAATATTCGAAACCGAAGCTACGGCCTACGGTCTAAAGTGACAGTTGACTGTTCTGACAGTTGATGCAAAGATGACAGAAGTCAGAACGAAATACGAATCATGGCACGACCCCTACTCTACAAAAGAACGTTCATTTTACCAATAAAATATAGTTCAACGAATTTATTTCTACCAAGAAGCATCTCAATATTTTAAATACCAAACTCAAATTCATAATCATTCAACTAGAATTCCTTCAGAGGCGGTTTTGTCGCGTCAAATTTCATTTAATTTAAGTAAAAATTAATATTTACGACTTATTCAGAACGTATCGGTAAACTCGCCTACCGACGTTAGATGTGTCATTTGTCAACGTCAATTCAATTTTCATTTTTCACTTGTTCTGTGTTCAATGTTGTTGTTGTTGTGGTTGAATATTTTATTATACCTAATATTGATTGTGATACAAATTGTTCTTTACTACTAAACTTATAAAGTAATCGGAGATAGAAGAGATAGATGGTTTTATCACACCCAAATCATAGTGCACATTAAATTACAAATAAGTATAATAAATTATCTTTAGATATGAAGCTATTAATTATGAGATAAGCTTATATTTTAATTGGGAACAACAACGTATTTCACATTGATATAATAAATAAACATGGCTGAGTTTATTACAAGAAAAATGTGTGAATCTATATCAACTCAATATCATAGAATAATTGAACCTTTGGATAAACACATAACATTGAATTTACGAGACGGTGGTATTGAAACAAGGTATGAAATTTCAACCTTATTACCTAATACTCTTATAAATATCTCAATAACAATTCTTTAAATGTTTTCTTTTATTTTTTCTAGACCAGCAAAGAGTAATGGATTGTGGTGTCAGTTTTTATTACCGTCAGTGTTGATCTTGTATTGTATGCTGGAAGATGTGCCGATTGTATATAAAATAAGCACATGTTTATCGTTGGGATTGGTTGCATACTGCTGTCTATTTGTCCTGTTTCTATCTTTATCGAGTCTTGTTGTAAGGGAACCTGTATATGGAGGCTGTGTTGCAGCGAGTTTTATTTCTACACTGTTTATGTATGGTGCATTGAAACAAGGTAATTTTTTGATGCAAGAGCAAAAAAAGATAAATAGATTATTTACTAAAGATGTGTAATGTGTATCAGCATACTAGAAAACAAATATTTATAATTCGTTTTTATTTTTCATCAAGTCATTGCATCTAAACAATGGAAAAATATCTTTTTAACTTACAGAGATCTATTCTAGATATAACAAACAAAGTTGATTTGGTTATAATATGATTTGGCTGATGTCTGTCACCAAAAAAATATATTCACAATGCCCAATAAAAAAGCAGTAAATATTTAATTCCTTCACAGATTTACTCCTATCATTATCAGCATCAGCAACAGCAGTTATCTCATTTGTGTGGCTGCTTCGGCATTCCCTCATAAACCTCCCTAAAACATTCACAATAGGAGAGGCTGTGATTGTCGTTCAGAGTGTGGTACTGTTTACAGTAATATCTATACTACATGTACTATTGGGCCTTTCTAGAGAAGATGAGGAAATATACTTTATTAATGTTTCCGTTTTGGTAAGTAATAAATATTCTCTAGCTCTTATAGCAAAACTTATGTCATATATTAAATATTGAAAAAATCTTTTCAGGCTAATAAGGTTTATAATAGGTTTAATTATTTTTTTAATTATTATCTGTTAATTTAAAATGATAGCAATTGTTTCCACCTAATAGAATTACATATGTGTAACATTCAAAGCTTTAACTTATAGATTAATTTAAATTTAGCAAAATATTTCACAATAATCAACAACTGTTTGTTTATTTATAAGTTAAAAATATCACAACTTTAAGTAGCGAATAAAGTATATCTTTAATTTTATTCCAGACGGTGTTGTTAACAGTGGTTTTAATGATAACAGGATTATATTTACTAAGAAAAGAACTAAGAACTATTAAGTCATTGCTAATTGTAATTGCATTAGGTGCTATGTTTGTACTAGTCATATTACATATACTGATCGGATCTGATTTTATGAAGCATGCAATAAAGTTAGTTTTTTTCACTGGAAAGAGGGTAAGAATATATTATTTTTTATAACATAACATGAGCACAAGCTCTCAGAAAACAATAATGTATATTTGGTTAGGTACCTATCTCCTTTTTTATGAATGCTAAATGATGTTTTCCTATCTCCATTATGCAATATTGATTTTTATTTAATAAGACACACATAATACTAGCTTAATTTTTAATCGTTTTATATTTTATTCGAAAAAAAAATTGCAAAAATTCACTGAATTTTTTTTTTCAGAAGGAAATCATCATATTTTGGTTAATCCTCGTCCTTATATCAATATGTGCGTTAATGATACGTACGAAATTAGCCGTTAAAGCTACTACTGTGACTAGAAAAACATTTCATATACTGGCATCACTTGTATTCCTCTCTGGCATACTGTTTGATGTGAGGCTGATGCTCTTTGCTTCAGGAATCGTTCTTGCGTTGATTATATTTGTAGAAGTAAGTTGATTTTACATTTCCTGCATATAATTAACTTCATTTAATTACTTTTTATAATTCCTTTCCATTCCATTGCATGTGTAGAAAAGTGTAGATATATTTTTAAAGAGTGGAAATAATTTCATTTTGTTTGTGGGCAAAGCCATTATCAATATGTAAAAGTATCCAATATTTTTAATCCAAGTTCTTTATCAAGTAGCGATTAAGGGTGCGTATAAAGCAAAATTACCCATCTTCTATTAGATGATACGTGTAATATTCAAGATCAAATCTAAAAAATAAAATATATATCAAACTAGATGATATGTTCAACGATTCTGTTCAATCAAAAACATAAAATATTAAAATTGACTCGATAAAAAAAAAATCACCAAGTTAGCTCTAATTTTCACACTTTTACGTTTTCTACTTGACATGGTAATACTTATTATGATTTTTTTTTCATAAACAATTATATTATAACATTTGCAAGATATTTGTCAGAGCATTTTGTGTAATTACTTTTAGTTTTGGTTTTATCTGCGATAAACCACTTTTATCGTGGCAGAACCAAACGTTTATCTCGAGAAAAAAAGAGCGCCAAAAGTGGTTTATCGCAGATAAAACCAAAACTAAAAGTAATTACTTACACAAAATGCTCTGACAAATATCTTGCAAATGTTTTAATATAATTGTTTATGAAAAAAAAATCATAATAAGTATTACCACAGACTAATAATAATATACTACGTATACAAGTATTACCATGTCAAGTAGAAAACGTAAAAGTGTGAAAATTAGAGCTAACTTGGTGATTTTATTTTATCGAGTCAATTTTAATATTTTATGTTTTTGATTGAACAGAATCGTTGAACATATCATCTAGTTTGATATATATTTTATTTTTTAGATTTGGTCTTGAATATTACACGTATCATCTAATAGAAGATTGGTAATTTTGCTTTATACGCACCCTTAAGCGAACGGTTAAAATGATTTAATTATTTTGTTTATTTTTTATAGGCTTTAAGAAAAAGTGAGATTGAACCAATTTCTTCAGCACTTCAATCTGCTTTCCTGGTATACAGTGATGAGAAGGTAAACATTTTCACGTAGTAAATCCATACTAATATTATAAATGCGAAAGTAACTCTGTCTGTCTGTCTGTTACTCAATCACGCCTGAACTACTGAACCAATTTGCATGAAATTTGGTATAGATATATTTTGATACCCGAGAAAGGACATAGGATAGGTTTTATCCCGGAAATCCTACGGGAACGGGTTTTTCTCTGAAAACGCGGGCTAAGCCGCAGGCGGAAAGCTAGTATAGGATAAAATTGATTTGTGTCTATTCTTTCATATTATATTTTGTATTTTCGCTTGCTCTGTCGCCAACGTCCATACCACGTTGAATACACCGGTTCTCGTCCGATCACCGAAGTTAAGCAACGTCGGGCGCGGTCAGTACTTGGATGGGTGACCGCCTGGGAACACCGCGTGATGTTGGCTTTTTGCGATTTTTTTATTTTTACAAATTTCTTCAATGTTTATTCTATGTCTCTGTATGATTCATTAAAATTCATAATTCTTACCAATCTTTAACTGCATAGCAAAATTTTGTAATTTATATTATTACAGGACTGCGGCAGCCTAGCCATGACACCGCTATATCTATACATTGGGCTTGCCTGTCCACTTATACTAGTGCCCTCCCACAGCCCTCACAATACTTTAGAGTTACTCAGTGGAGTACTCTCTATTGGTGTTGGGGATACGGCAGCTAGCTGGTTTGGTTCGAGATTCGGGTTTAATAAGTGGCCTGGTACGTTAAATAAATAAATATACTATACTAAATTATATTATGCTTATAAGTATAGTGCACACTACATCATTTCCATTTTTGTGTTTGTGAAAAAAGAATGTATAATATAAATTAAAACCTTCAGTTAAATAAAACAAAATTAACATCTTTTAACCAAATAAATTTTGATCCCCTCAAATAAGCAATGTTTACAAATAAATTTATTACAATATGTTAGTTTTGTAAATGTGACATATTTAATTGTGTTTCAGATAGCAGTAGAACAATGGAAGGCACGGCTTTTAATATTTTATCACAAATAGGAACAGTTTATACATTAATTTTATTTGGTAAGTAAATAAATTTTATACCATTTCAACTCGATAATGTGAACATATTATCTAGATTTCCGCACGTGGCTTCACTCGCCCTTTCAAAGAAAAACCCGCATAGTTCCCGTTCCTGTGGGATTTTCGATATCGGGTCTCCAGCTACCAAAATACCAAATTTCATTGTAATCGGTTCAGTAGTTTATACGTAAAAGAATAACAAACATCCATCCTCACAAACTATAATAAAAATAAAAGTCTTGCAAAAAACATGGTTTAGATGGTTTTTAAAAATTTAACAAAAAGCCAACATCACGCGGTGTTCCCAGGCGGTCACCCATCCAAGTACTGACCGCGCCCGACGTTGCTTAACTTCGGTGATCGGACGAGAACCGGTGTATTCAACGTGGTATGGACGTTGGCGATGATGTTTACGAAAATAATGATGTTATTAATACAGAAGAATAAATTTATTTTTAAATGAGATGAGATGAGGTTCTATTATTGAAATTCAGTTAAAGTTCTTTCTATATACATAGTACAAGCATAGTACCTTATTGTGTAAATAATTATTACCGTATTGTTTCATTTCAGATTTATTACACACAAGAAATGCCTTACTTCGTACAGTTATAGTTGCAAGTGTATCTGGTTTTGTGGAAGCGAAGACTGAACAAGTGGATAACCTAGTCCTGCCTCTTGTTACTATGGCGGCTTATCAAATTACACGATTTGTTTTATAACATTAATGGGAATATTTATAATCTAGATCAAAATGGAGATTGGTGTAGACCATTTGAGATTTTTTTTAGAATTGAAGCTTTAATGTGAATCATAATGAGATATTCTATGATTATAGACATATTATAGAGGTGAAAATATCATAATTGTATTTGATTGAAAAGCTTTTACAGCTATGTACCAACAAATCATGAATGTAAAATTAAAATTAAAAATGATTATAATATCCATGACAAAGTAATGTAGATTGTAGACAATTTAAAAAGTAAAAGCATAATTAACGATGTATATGCTACAGTCAAAACCCTGAACCAGTCAATATCCTTATTGACGGTTATTAAGGTACTATTATATTAAGGTACTACGACTACCTTATTAACTGATTTAAAGAGCAGACATTCAGTCAATATAGGTTTGAATAGATTTTAACACTTAAATCTTTCTGTAATGGGCAAGTAAAACAATAGCGAGTTTTACTTGCCCATTACAGAAAGGTTTAAGTGTCAAATTCGACCCAGTAGGTTAGGTTAGGTTTGAACTGCGACCCTCACGCCAGAACCAGACTGACTCGCTATTGTTTTACTTGTCCATTACAGAAAGATTTAAGTGTTAAGTGTTAATTAACTGATTTTATCAGATAAAATCAGTCAATAAGGATATTAACCGACGCCCTTAGTCAATAACCTTAATAACCGTCAATAAGGATATTGACTGGTCCAGGGTTTTGACTGTAGCATTAATATATTAAATACAATTATGTAATAGCTAGGTGGCATATTATTGTTGTAAAGTTTACGAATTGCTAGTTATGTATTTAAAATAATCAAATTAGTCAAATACATTCCTATGTACCAAAGTGCTCATATTTTATACCTGTTTTTTAAATAAAGATATATTTATTCATTGCTGTTTTTTCTTTAGACTAAACTATAGAAATATATAATTGTATGAATATATTATATAATAATGTACTTATCACAATTCACAAATAAATTGTTTATTGTATTAGTTTTATAACTCTAATTATTAGAAACTCCATGAGTCGCAAATTTTAGAGTGCATCATCGCCAACGTCCATACCACGTTGAATACACCGGTTCTCGTCCGATCACCGAAGTTAAGCAACGTCGGGCGCGATCAGTACTTGGATGGGTGACCGCCTGGGAACACCGCGTGATGTTGGCTTTTTGGTGATTTCTATATGGATTTTTTGTTATGATTTAAAATGTTTGAGATTCGTAAATAATTCAATCAATTAATTTTAGGACACATATTTAGTACTAGCTGCGCTTCGCGGTTTCAGCCGCGTGGCTCTGCTCCTGTTGGTCTTAGCGTAATGGTATATAGCCTATAGCTTTCCTCGATAAATTGGCTATTTAACACCGAAAGATTTTTTCAAATCGGACCAGTAGATACCGAGATTAGTGCGTTCAAACAAACAAACTCTTCATCTTTATAATACATATTAGTATAGATTTATATTATCGTATGACATAGTTAACTCAAAATTATTGATATAACTTATGGACTGGTTATTATTTGTATGATCATGATCATAGATGTTAAAACAAAAAGACAACCAGTATTTATCAAAATTCACTTTATTCATCATACATTATCAAGTTACAACACTGTTCACTTCATCCTTAATTTCTATTTTAACCACTTTTGACTTATCATCAAGAAAACCATTTGCTTCATCTGCACTATTTTTTCGTTTCTTTATTAAAATCCGTTGTTTCTTGACACCTTTGCACTTAACCTTATATACTTTTTCCAAAGCTAAAATATCTTTTCTATTTATAGTCCAGTCAATGATGGAATGAGCGGCGAGTTTTGTGAAATCATCGTCTTCACTGTAGGTGGGAATCTCATATCCTAATATTTGCATCACATTTTCCAAGATGTCATCTACATAATAGTTTATTACTAAGTCTGCTTTGTTGTCCTGAAAATAAGGAATATATTTCAAAAAAACCAAGTAATGTTTTAATTTATTTGGAGAAAGTAATTACTTATCATTTAATCAAATTATCAATTGATTTCATTATATTCTTAGATATATTATTATGTTATGTAATTTCGATGAATACTAATTTAACTAGTTTCGAATAGAACTTATTAGGAAACTAAAAAAATACAGTACTGTATGAATTTAAAACATCCATTGTTTCTAAGATAAATAAATGCTACTTACATGTTTAGTTGGCTGCAAATTACATATGACTAGTTTTCCTCCATACTTTACTGTTTCTAGAGGTAGGTTACCACTTGGAATGATTTGAAGTGTTGTTCCCAAACATATACTCAGGTCTGCAATACTAAAAAGTAAAAAAAAACAATTATCAAAATTTTACAGAACATTTTTTTGCAAATATGTAGTTCATTTTTACTCTTTTTTTCAAAATAGACAATATTTATTAAGACATTTCAATGTTAATTATTAGCATACATATCTTTACATACAGTTAATAGTAATTTATACTATTTATTATTGCTGCTTTGTCAAATTAACTAATTCTATAGTAAACCAGTATAAAAAAATCAATAAAATTAGTAACTGTAGTAAGTACAAATTTCTACTCTATTTTTTACTAGCTTTCCGCCCGCGGCTTCGCCCGCGTTTTCAAAGAACCCGTTCCCGTAGGATTTCCGGGATAAAACCTATCCTATGTCCTTTCTCGGGTATCAAAATATCTCTATACCAAATTTCATGCAAATAGGTTCAGTAGTTAAGGCGTGATTGAGTAACAGACAGACAGACAGAGTTACTTTCGCATTTATAATATTAGTATGGATTAAAGTGTGTGTGTGAAGTCCCGTGTTCCCGTAGTGGGGTAAGGGGCAGATGCATTATTCATACATCTGTTTCACTGATCGATTTTCTTTAGGGACAAGTAGGTGATCAGCCTTCTGTGTCCTGCCAGACCGAGACATTTTTTTTTCTTCGTCTCCACCGGGAATTGAACACAGGACCCCTCGGTTCTACGCTCACGCGTCAACCACTGTACCAAGGAGGCGGTCAATTTCTATAGTAAACCAGTATAAAAAATCAATAAAATTAGTAACTGTAGTAAGTACAAACTACTCTATTTTTTATTAAACTTACCTAGAATGCCACTCCGCTGCTAACAAGTCATTTTCAGGCAGGCTATGTTCCCAATCGAGCACTCCATCATACAGTCTCCCTCGGCATGGTCTTCCGCCACAATGACCAGCTGCACAGGGCACACCGCTGCACTTCTTGCCTACTGTCTCCACTGGTGCATTCCTTACGAATTGCCTGATAAAATGTGTGATAGTGAGTTTAAGGGCCGATTTTTCAATGCTTGGATAAAACTTATTCGTCAAATAATGTATAAAACAACCATTTTAAAAACGTATTCTAATTGCCCGTATTTGACAGTTTACATGACATTTTAATATTATCGGGTAATACTTTATTGGACGGATAAGTTTTATCCAAGCATTGAAAAATCGGCCCCAAATAATGTGCTTTTAACATATTATGCAAAAGAGGGTGAGTACAGTTTATTTAGCAGTTAAAAATAATTTTGATGTATGCCAATAAACACTATTTTTCCTAGAGTAACACTATTTAGAAAATTCTATAGTTTTATGTGTATCCACATAAAAGCAAAGTATGTATTTGCCACTATGCTTATATGATGTGCATTAGTATGTTATTACTTATTATATAATATAAGTGGCAGTGGGCCGGTCATATGTGCCGCAGAACGGACAACCGCTGGGGCACACATGTACTAGAGTGGAGACCGCGGCTCGGCAAACGTAGCGTAGGACGCCCTGCTACAAGGTGAAGTGACGACATCCGCAGGGTTGCTGGGCAAAACTGGCGACAACGAGCGAATGACCGGGCTCAATGGCGTGCCATGACTGAGGCCTATGTCCAGCAGTGGACAAACATAGGCTGTTAATGATGATGATGATGATATAATATACAAGATTGTAGCAAACACACAATACCACTCTGTATTAAAATCATGGTTATGTTGATTGTTGAAGGAAGTTGGATTAAAATAAAGATACGCAATATTCTTGATATTGTTTTAATATTAGTATTACATGTTTATGCGCAGTAACACAGACACTACTCCACAATGATAGTTTTACTTAAGCGAGAAGAGTGAGAGAGAAAACTTTATGTCTCATCTATTACATTACCATATAACAAACATGATACATGACACAGATAATATTCCATCTTATTCAACAATTGTACTTATTGTATATTGAGTAGACAAGTGAAACTTACCTTTTACAAAGATTACATTCATCAATAAACATATTGCCATGTAGTTCAGCCAAGTATCTCCGCGGCAACCCTGACTTCAAATGCAAACCATCTATGTTCTGACTGACGATATACTGCACTTTGTTGCATTCTACTAATTTCTTCAGTATCATGTGAGTCTTGGTCGGCTTAGCATCGGTGAAAGACATGTTGATGTTTGGTTTTTTCCCTTCTTTCTCAAGTGTCCAAACACCGTTCGGTCCTCTGCAGTGATATTGATAGTAAATTATTATATCATAGAATATTAAACTTAATCCTTGAATTGTTGCAATGGAAATATTGGTTAGTTTAAGCATCAGAGATACTGATTCTTTAATATAATTTTGTATTAATTGATAGAAACTTGTGAAAGGATCTTGATTAAAATTATTCCCATATTGTATTAGCATTTGCTGCATAGCACTATTCTTTTAAAAATGTTATTTCAACTCAATATCTACAAGTTTACAACCTATCATCTATCAATTTAAAAACTAAAAACTACACAATTCTAAAAACATGCATGTAAGTTACAATCATTAACCTAAAATCGGGTATTCCTGCAGATGTGCTGATACCTGCACCAGTGTGTACCACAACATGTTTACTTTCTTTTATTAAATTTGCCAGTATTTCACATTTTTCTTTCAACTTTTCGATCGAGTCAAATTTCTGAAAAACAATAAAATTTATATGGAGCATTTTTTTGTGCATTTATGAAATAATATGTGTATCCCTCAGGGATAATATGGGAACTATTCTATAATCTTAAAAAGCTCTATAAGTAATATTATTAGCGGGTTCTTACTTCTGGTAGTCCAAGAACTCCTTTATGTTCGTATGGAGAGAGACCCTCAGCGTAATTACACGACATTCTTATTTTGTAATATGAGCATCTAGTCAAATGGAGCAGTCTTTTATTAATTATCTTTCCGAGATGAATATATGCATAATAAAAGCAGCATTCATTTCAGGCAAATAATTACTCTAAATAAAACCATTTTTATGCGATCCCTTCTGTTTACATTTTGGTCTTTGCGCTGTATTAAAAAGGTTAATCTCATTTAAAGTCATCTATGATTGCAATAACATTATAAATGCAATAATATATATTGAAAACAACAAGGCAAACACTGAATTTGCACCTGAAACTTGATTACAAATTACAAAAATTAGGCTTCACGTTCACAAATCACAACAGGTTTTTGAAGTTTTAAGTATAAACACTAAACAGATAAACAGATTGACAGAATACAGATTAGTAGATTACAGAGAAAACAATGCATTAATGGTGCATTTACACAATCGCGCGAATAGGGTGGCGTCAGGCGGATGTGGAGGCGGATATGTAACGAAAACGCATATTATTTAAGCAGTGCAAGAGTGCATCGGCTATTCGCCTTGTTTCGATTCGTGTTTAGTCCGGTTTTGAGAAGTAATCAGAGGGAAGATGAATATGTATTGATGTATATCGCATCAACTCTAGTAAACGAATGTTTCACCGAATACCTATATCGTAGAGTCAAGAGGAAAATAGTTAACCGTTAATACGAATGTATAATGCATGAAACGATGAAGTCTGTACTCTGTACATCCAATTTTGTATTATCCTCTTTATTTCTACGGAGAAATGGTTATAGGTTTTGATTCAGGTATTCATTTAAATAATATTTAATAAAATATAAACCAAATAAACCCATCGTTGTTTTTAATTGTTGTTTGATTGTTGTTTTTAATGTACGTTTCCTATTGGGCGATAAACATTATGCGTTCCATTCGTATAAAAAGTGAATTTCGTTTTTTTTATATAAATAAAATATACTAAGAATTAAAATATTCCTAAAATACATACTAAGTTTAGAGTAATCCCACAGTTATCCATATATTATTAGTTATTACTTTACTCTATGGAGTAATCTATCGTAGTGTCAGGTATGTGGTCAGGTACAACCACAGGGTACAACCATGGTACAACACCTAAGGTACAACACTATATGTACTCTGTTATGGCTGGCGTCCACTAGGCGGATCGGGCCGGGCCGCATCGCAACGCAAAAATACGCCGGCCTATGTTTTGTATGAAACATCGTCCATTAGCGACGGATCGGGCCGGGGCGGGCCGCAACGCATTGGCGGATATCGCTTCGCAGGCGGATTTCTGCCGGCGGTGCGCTGCGGCCCGGCCCGCCCCGACCCGTCTAGTGGACGCAGGCAGGCGGATGTAAGCGGCGAGCGTCTGTTAGATAAAATCCGCCTAGGCGATCCGCCGCGCCCCGTACAGGTGGACGCAGGAGCAAACAGCGCGTCCATTAGAGACGGCCCGTTGCGATGCGGCCCGGCCCGATCCGCCTGTAATGGACGCCTAGCATTATAATACTAAATTGACATTTGACATTTCAATTCATTATTTCCACAGAGCAAGTAATATATTATTTTCGAATTTCGATTTCATTCATTTGGTAACGTTATTCTCAGCTGAGAGAACGTTCCAAAATAATTGTAAAAAACATCTTTCCGAATTCCAGCCGGCCGGTAATTCAGCATCAAGTGATTAGTGTTAAAGTGATTTAAATATTTTAAAATCATGTTTCGTAATTTAAACAAAGTTCTAAAGCTTCAACAAGCTCAATTTGCGACCGCTACTGCGCCAGCGCCGCATACCAGCCCCGATATTTTATATACAGGAGTAAGCTTTTAATTATATATACCTACTTATATATAAAAAATATTGGTGCCTACGTAATATTAATAAATATTAAATTAATTATGTATTAATATTTACGATATACCTAAATATTGACAATGATTGTTCGACTTGAAGAAGCTTTTCAGCGATGACGAATATTTTTTTAAAATAAAAATATTAAATAATATAAATTATAAAAATACTAGTTAAGTATCTGATAAATTTTATTAATATTATATACCTCTAAGCTAACATTATTTTACAAATAAAAATGAGTCTGATATAGCTACCTTGATAAAACTTGAATGTTTATTTGTTAAATACCTAGTTGTATAGGTACATTAGGTATTTACATTATATTATTATTTATCAGAAATATTGACATTCTATCTATTGTTATCAGCATGCATATAATAACATATGGGAGATAGTTTTGAGAAATTTATATATTGATGATAAAATACTTATTTATAGCTATATTACCTATTACCTATATTATATATAGGCACACCGCATATGGAAATATAATCTTGATTATTAAATTGAATATAAGTTTAAACTGAATTAATATATATATCTAATTAGCTGTTTCCCGCGGTTTCACCCGCATTGCTACGCTCCTGTTAGTCTTAGCGTGATGATATAATATGTATATCCTATAGCCTTCCTTATAAATGGGCTATCTAACACTGAAAGAATTTTTCAAATCGGACCAGTAGTTCCTGAGATTAGCGCATACAAACAACAAACAAACTCTTCAGCTTTATAATATTAGTATAGATTAGAATTATTTTGTATTGTATTAATATTGAATTTATTAACATGATCTAGGAGCAGTAATTATAATGCTTTTAAATATTCTTACTCATACAATGTTATAATATGTATAAAGCATTTCAAAAATTAAGTGATCCTATAATTTGAAAATATTATCATGATAACAAAAACTACTGGGATTTTTTTTAATGTTTTATAGTCTACACTCTACTTCAGTCCTTATCCTGCCAAAGTCCGAGTTCACAAACAGTCTTTACTAAAGATGAAACCCATCTTTCAACTAACCGAACAAAAACCACCATAAACATAAAACAATTTTTTTTATTGCCAGCTATTCATAAACAATGAGTGGGTGAAATCAGCAGACGGCAAGACGTTCCAAACAATCAACCCAGCCAATGAACAAGTAATTGCTGAAGTTCAGCAGGCTGGGAAAGCTGATGTTGATAATGCTGTTCAGGCGGCCAAGGATGCGTTTAAGTTAGTATGAATTATTTCTAGTTTCTAGTATTTATAAATTAAAAAAAACCCCGCCTCATGTACTAATTTTTTCTATGCCTTAAAAATTTATTCTTATAAAGCAGTTGAATGCTATATAACTAAAAATATCAAATGCAATTTCTAGTATTTTCCGGAATAACAGAACACAATTGATATAGGTTGTTTTATTATTATCTGCTCATGGAAATTTTAGCTGCTTTAAGTTTACAATACAATTATTAACAAGCCTTTTATTAGTTACATAATTCAAATTTAAATGATCAACATACAAATCAATTTTTTATTTTTTGAAAAAATAATTTAGAATATTATTTTATTTACCAATAATTAATTACCTTATCAATAAAAAAAATTACAGCCCTTTTTATAAATTGCATGTTGTAATTTTAAAGGTAATAAAAAGAAAATGGTCTTTATAATCCGGTTAACATGCATTAGTAATAAATGGCTATTTATAATTACTAATGCATGTTAACCGTTTTTCGCGCCATGTCCACTCACGCAGGACAATCACGATTCACGCAAATAGTTTTTAATCAACTTTTGTTATTACAAAGATAAACTACTACATGAAATATTAATGTAGATATACGATTTTTTTAGATGTAACTTAATATACAAGGTTTCTCAGAGCTCACGAATTCAAGTTTTTGAAATTCGAAAAACATGCAAAATACATAATATTAACTACTTATACCAACTATACCTATGACATTTGTATTTTTTTGGCTATCATCAAGGCTATCATATCTCTTTATGTATTCATATCCCAATGTCAAACCGAAAACCTACATAAACAACAAGTGATAACTGCGTTAAAAACAACCGACTTCAAACTTGCACTTGCAACATTTACAAATACAGACAAAAATGCTCATAAAATAAAAACTACTGGGCCTATCCGAATAAAATTTTTATGGGACCAATTCGACACCATCCCGCATTGAACAAAAAAAAAATCACGTAAATCGGTTCAGAAACCTCGGAGTAATCGGTGTACATACATAAAAAAAAAAAAAAAAACATACCGGCCGAATTGATAACCTCCTCCTTTTTTTGAAGTCGGTTAAAAAGCTAAAGGTTTGACGACATTATAGGTAGGTAGGTATAACTTCTGCCAAATCTACTAGGAGAGCATTAGCTTACAGGAGACCTTTGTCCCAGCAGTGGGAAGATAAATAAGAAAATTTTGCTCTTGACGAAAAAAATTCTTTAATATACTATTTTCTATAGACTGAACTCCCCTTGGAGGACCATGGATGCATCACACCGAGGCTACCTCATCAACAAGTTGGCAGACCTGGTTGAAAGAGATAGAACTTATATAGCGGTAAGTCCATTTAAATGCAATGATTAACGACACAACGACTTCGTTACTTGTGAAAAAATATAGTATTCTCATAAATAACTAGTGTAGAGTAGCGCTTCTGCCCAAATAATAAAGCCTTTTTCTTTAATTACTTTACTAATGCTTTTCACAATATGTGTTACTTAGGCTAGCCGTTGAGCACTACTGACTCTAATACATATATTTTAATAAATGTAAAAAGCGTCGGGTAAACAATGTGGACACATACATATACAAAAAGCTTTGATCAGCGAATTGCATATGTGTGTCCCTACAACTAGTTACAAAGAACGTAAGCTGCATTTTTTTTTGTTTTTGCTTCGTAAAACAGAAATCTACTTAAGTATGTTATACTTAAATAAATAAAAAATATTATGTTGTATTCAATTACATTTTCCAAGATCAAAACTTTATCTATGATTGATATCATCAAAATCGATTCAGCTGTTTTAACCATAAAACGAACGTAACCTTTCGGTTCTATAATTTATAAAGGTTCTATAATAGTTCTAGAGACCATAGAATGGATATCGTATCATTAATCATATGAATGTAAATGTATAAATTATAAATTCATTCGTACACAAGTCAAGTGTATTATCAAGGCCATGCCATGTTATGTCCATAAAGTGAACAATAAAATGTTTTCATTTATTCGCTCACTACGAAAAATACAACATCCGCCTTTTTTATTAATAGTAAGTAGGTACCTACCTAGTATTTTTAACCGACTTCAAAAAAAAAGATGAGGTTCTCAATTCAGCCGGTACTTATATTTTTTTAGTTCATCTATTTTGTACATTTTTTTTCTTACGATTTTATTATATGCATAAATTATCATGTAGGTACTAGGTACTTAGCTTACAAAGAAATCATTGCCCGGAAACAGCATGTTAAAGCGAAGTTTTATGCTAGGCGTCCATTAGAGGCGGATCGGGCCGGGCCGGTTTGCTCCTGCGTCCACCTGTACGGGGCGCGGCGGACCGCCTAGGCGGATTTTATCTAACAAACGCTCGCCGCTCACATCCGCCTGCCTGCGTACACAAGACGGGTCGGGGCGGGCCGGGCCGCAGCGCACCGCCGGCAGAAATCCGCCTGCGAAGCGATATCCGCCAATGCGTTGCGGCCCGCCCCGGCCCGATCCGTCGCTAATGGACGATGTTTCATACAAAACATAGGCCGGCGTATTTTTGCGTTGCGATGCGGCCCGGCCCGATCCGCCTAGTGGACGCCAGCCATTATATTTAGCCTTTTATCGTATGTGTTTACTAATTATGCCATATTCGAGTGTTGAGAAGCTTATATATTATATTTTATCGTTACACTGACCACTGTATTATAACTATATAGTATACATATTTGATATTTACATATTATGTTCATTGAGGCATAATAGGACTCGGTACAAATCGAACAATAACTCCTAGGTAACTCCTAGGTAATATGAAGTAGCATTGCATTAGTAGTCTAGTTACTACTAATGCAATGCTACGTCATATTTCGAAAGTTGCAATCAAGAGTAAAAAATCCATAATTATATCAAATTTCTTTCTCTAGAGTCTAGAAACCCTAGACAACGGTAAGCCCTATCTAGCGGCTTACTATGGCGATATAAATGCTGTTATCAAAAACCTGCGATACTACGCTGGCTGGGCTGACAAGAACCACGGTAAAGTACTGCCCACAGATGGAAAGTACTTTGCCTACACCCGCCATGAGCCTGTTGGTGAGATTTTTTTTATGTTTTTTGTCTTTTTTTGGGGTCTCGAATTTGTATGAGTTGCCATTAAGCTTATGGAAAAACATTCAAATAAAGTAAATAGAAAAATATGATATTATTTCGTTTCGTTGATTTTATACATAAATAAGAGCGATTGAGTATTATGAATAATAATAAATTCATAAAAAAATGCACGTTTCCAAAAAGACGAGTTGTATTATGATTTCCTTGGTAGTTTACAATGAAACAGATGTTCTAGCATATTTATTATTAGCAACTTTATAGACGATCTAAAATAAAGAAAAAAATCCACTCACTTTTATAAACAAATCACGTATCAATATGGCACGTTTGCCTTAAAATAAGGCTCATTTTTGTCTAACAATTTTTTACATAGTCATGTGTAAATAACATTTTAGCGTAATACCTAATGTGTTACAAACGTGTTACATAATATATCGAGTTCCTCTCGACCTTGATTGTCAAGATACGAGACAAAATGGAGTAACTGTAATCGGTCAAATCTGATGATTTAACGAGATAATAATGTCAGCTTACTGCTTATGACTCCTTTTGAGTAACTTACATGGTTTTTGTGTGGATGATAAGTTGGGTGGGTGTTTTATAATGCTACTATTATATTTTGCTCTATTTAAATAGCTTTCGACAGTTTATGTCTTTTGGTTATAGGGAGGCTAGTAGTTAGATAAACCAAATGTAAATTAAATTGAAAAAAATAATGTATATAACCGGCCTACTTATGATTCTTTTTTCAGTTAACATGTCTTAAAATAACATAAAATTATACATTCTGTACCATTGAATTTATTCCATTACGTTGATAACACTAGGTACTACATGCGATTAGGGTTTTAAATATGAGGACTGTTTATTTTGTGTTAGGTCTTTTTGATTTTTTAACAAATAGCAAAAGTATTCGTCTGAAAAAAGGCCTATAATTTCACTGTTGTTTTATATGGGACAGGAACTCGTTTTTAATTTGTCCCTATGTATAAGGTTTAGATATACTTATTGTGCTATACTGTGGTGCTAATAAAGAAGTCTACATAATTTCCATCCATAATCCAGGGGTATGTGGCCAAATCATACCATGGAACTTCCCACTTCTGATGGCAGCGTGGAAGCTTGGCCCAGCGTTGGCCACTGGCAACACTCTGATCTTGAAGCCAGCTGAACAGACTCCACTCACCGCATTGTATTTGGCGCAGCTGGTCAAGGTATGTTGAGAAAATTAACAAATGTATTGATTTAAGAAAATTAAATGTGTAGACTTTAGAGTCTAGGAAAAGATGGAATTGAAAGAAGGGGTTATAAATGTAGGAGCGTTTCGATAATTAATGGTAGATGGCAGTTAGAAAAGAGAATGATAATAATGTTGTGTTTTAATTGTATTTTTAATAATCGGCATCTTCTTATTTTTTTCCCAACTTCAGGGACAGTCCTGTGAAGGTTTAGTTTATAATTTACTTTATGAGAAGCGGTAGATAGGGGACACTCAAGTTTTTTTATTTCTTGGACATGGTGATTTCCTCGCCATGTTCTACATTTCGACTTAATCGGTCAATTAATTTATGTTCCTTATTAATCAAGACGAAAAATAATAAAAAATATGTTCGTGTTAATACATATAATATCAATTCGCAAAGTTGTGTTATCAAATATTCTCGAACACAATGTTTCCTATTTATAGACATAATTGGCATGATAATTGATAATGAATTTTATCAGTGTTTTACTTAGTATAAACATTGATTAAAAGTGCCAACTGCCAATAAATATATGACGGAACTTTTATATTAAGGTACCTAAATAGTAAATACCATAAAAAATTTATTTCTTTATTCTATTATTTGTATAGAATTATTTAGGACCGTTTAAAGAATTTAAAAGACTTGCACTAACATTTAGCACTAAAAATCTCCATTTATATGAATAACTAAAAAAATATGTTGGTAAATTTTTTTATATGTATATAGGAAGCAGGATTCCCACCAGGCGTAGTAAATGTACTGCCGGGCTTCGGCGACGCGGGCGCAGCTCTAGTCGATCATCCCGATGTTGACAAGATAGCTTTCACAGGTAAATATTCTATTTATACTGAAATAAAAAAAAAATATAGATTTTTAGAAAAAATGGTATATTTTGACATCGGTTGTTTTGTCTATTTTTTTAAACATAGCTCAGAATTAGTTTGATAAATAAGATCTTTGTTTAAAAAACTGGTATTTATTTGAGCTGAGTTGCCTCAGACAGATCCATCATTTGTGCTTTTATTTTTTTAAACCTCTATCCCAAATAGGTATTAGGGATAAAATCAAGCAAATCTCGAGATAGCAAATTTTGCTGAAAACGTTCCTTCATTTCTAAAAAATAAATAGAACTGCATTTTATACCAGTGAATTTTTTAATAAAAAAAAGACGTGTGGCACTCGGGGACTGCCGCGGTAAAGCTATTGCATGCTATGCCTTCAAGCCACACCTCCGCGCCCGTCCCCGTGGGGAGCGTGAGGTTTTTCGTTACGCAATTTCTGGATTCGGTCCCCGCGCTCAAGGCCCGCGATAGAAGCTATGCAATAGCTTAAAAAATTTAAATAACTAGCTAAAGAGGAAGTTTTTTCCTCCAAATTAAATTGTTATCAAAACCACATCTATAATATAAAAATGAATCCCAAAATGTGTTGGTAAGCGCATAACTTGAGAACGGCTGAACCGATTTCGATAATTATTTTTTTATTATATTCCTTGAAGTACGAGGATGATTCTTATGTAGAGAAAACGTAAATATGTACCACGGGCGAAGCCGGGGCGGACCGCTAGTTTCTCATAATATTAACTAGCCTATTTCCCCATAAATTCCAACAGGCTCAACAGAAGTGGGCAAGCTAATACAGCGTGGTGCAGCCAACAATGTGAAGCGTATAACACTAGAGTTAGGTGGCAAATCACCTAACATAGTGTTGGCTGATTGTGACCTGCCATACGCAGTTGAACAAGCACATATGGCGCTGTTCTATAACATGGGCCAGTGTTGCTGTGCCGGTGAGTGTTTTTATTTATTTATTTATATTTTATTGTATTGTATTGAAAAAACATAAATACATATAACAAAGACAATACTACAGAAACAGCAAAGGGCGGCCTTAAAGGTTAGTAGAGGAGCGTAGATTACTCGAGCTCAAGTATTTGTTTAAAAATATAATTTATTAAAATTTACGATCTGTATATCTGTAATACTGTTCAATTCATAAAATAAAAATATAAATAAAATTTATATGCTGGCAATTAGAAGCACATAGGTAATTGTAATTCCAGGAAGTTACATAGTCAATGAATGTACAATTAATATAAGAAACTACCGCACGAACAATGTTTTGCTTCTTAATCACTCAAGCTGAACTAGTATTTTTTTATGTAACTAATAATATTTGCTTTTTACGTCAATATTCCTTTTATAATTTTGAAATGTGGTTGACCTTTCGCGATATTTACATCTAATACTTATAGATATTAGATATTATAAAATAAACAGGGTGAAGATTTTCTATAGTTTCAGGAAAAAGAATACTGAAGATAGCAAGTTTTGATCAAAGGGAGCATTTTCATTCATCTCCAGTATTTAAAGTAATTTCTTCCTGGACCCATAGAAAATTTGCACGCTATATTATGTTAAATTGAATTGTCTGTAATAAAAAGGGCATAGTATTATATAGAAACAGTTATTATTACTATAAGCATGCATAAAAAAATGCGTCTTACATTGTTTACGAGGTTTTTTGTAAGAACTAGGAAAATTATACTATGAAGTACATCCGCATTTCAATGTTTTTATTTATCTCCATATGTGTTAAAAAAACCTCTGTAATTAAAACATACCATGTACTTCAACGCTATAAAAGTACCATAATTTGAAATTAAACTATATGGTCTTTATTTGAAGTAAAACTATTGTCTCATATTCAATTTTGACTTACAAAACAAATATTAGGAAGGTAGATTTTTTATAAGAATTTGCGCATTATTTTGTTGTTATTTTTTATATTTTTTTCTCCATCCAGGATCCAGAACATTCGTAGAGGACAAGATCTACGATAAATTCGTAGAGATGTCAGCTGAGAGGGCGAAGCGCCGTGTTGTTGGAAACCCCTTCGACCCTAAAACTGAACAAGGGCCGCAGGTATGTTATTTATTACGACGGTTATTATGTTATTTGAATTTTTTTTACGAATACTGGATTTTAAATGCGTTTAATAACTCAGGCCCCGGAATCACAGACACAAAAGAAAGTCTATTGTGTCGTGGACCGATCGGGCCATTCGGGGCTCAATGGGTTAATGAGTTGAAATGTGATTTTATTCTGAATTTTATTTTAAAATGCAAGAAATTTTGTTAATATTCTAGCTAATTTTCTATCACGCCATTGAAGTTTATTTGGCAGACATATAGAATTACTACAAAGAACAAACACATCCATCTGTTTGTACCTAAATAAATACTGACGTCCAACCATTGACGTACTTCAAACAACTAGTTCACAATGGCCAATTCAAACGTAGTCAAAATATGTTCGAACGGTGTTGTATAAAGTTAAAAATTGAAATTTACACCTTATTTCGTGGCCATAGTGATCAAAGTCCATTGCTATCCGCTCATTATAAAACTCAGCTTAATACCTGACGTGTAGGAGAGTTTTGTTTAGGACAGGTTTTGAGCCTGATTGTAGGTTGTTTATTTATACTGACATCCATACTTAATATTATAAATGCGAAAGTATAACTCTGTCTGTCTGTTACTCAATCACGCCTGAACTACTGAACCAATTTGCATGAAATTTGGTATAGAGATATTTTGATACCCGAGAAAGGACATAGGATAGGTTTTATCCCGGAAATCCTACGGGAACGGGTTTTTCTCTGAAAACGCAGGCGAAGCCGCGGGCGGAAAGCTAGTAATTTATATAACCGAAAATACTTATTCCAGGTCGACGCAGAACAACACGCAAAAATCCTAAGTCTCATAGAGACCGGTAAGAAACAGGGCGCTTCCCTTCAAGTGGGGGGCGGGGCGGTCAGTGGGGGGGGATACTTTGTGCAACCCACTGTGTTCAGTGACGTCACCGATGATATGGATATCGCTAAAGTTGAGGTAAGAAATTGTTTATGTAGGCAATCATCATCATCTGTCCCTTAGACACATAAAACTGAAAGAATAGAATAAATTCGATTGCTCTGGCGGGTCACGAGTGGCTGAGTTGGTCAGGCATCCGCCCCGGAATGGCGCGAAAAGATGCGGGTTCGAGTCCCGCCTCGTAATCGAATTTTTTCTATTCTTTATAAAATTTATATTTATAAATGCCATAAAACCAAAAAATATCAATTTCAATCATCATCATCCCTTATACGTTCCCACTGTTGGGACACGGGCCTCCTATGAGGGTATAGGGCCACCACGCTGGCCAAGTGCGGGTTGGCGGATGTCACATATCGTCGAACTTTTAATTCTTCGACATGTCATGTTTTTTTTTTCTCATAAAAAAAATAAAAATGTCAGTTTCCTCACGATGTTTTCCTTCACCGTTCGAGCAGTGGTTATGTTAGCAACGTGCGCAGATAAATTGAAAAATTTTCCTGTACGCCCGCCTGGTCTCGAACCCCTAACTTATTGATTTGAAGTCGTTGTCCGCAACCCTGAGCTTTTTGTTTTCTGGATGAAAAAGTGAAAACCTATTCGAATTAAGACACAAATTGTATATATATTGTATAGTGTATCTATGTGAATTTATCATTTTCATATAATGAACACAGTATGTGAAAATGATAAATTATCACTATTAACACATTTTCTATTATTATATACTGGAGACCTAAATAAAATGTCTTTTAATTTACTATATGAATAATATAACTAAATGAAACTTTCAGATCTTCGGCCCAGTACAACAGATCATGAAGTTCTCGAGCTTGGATGAGGTACTCGATCGCGCAAACAACACCGAATACGGTTTAGCCGCCGCTGTGTTCACTAAAGATTTAGACAAGGCCAACTATCTTATTCAGGTATATCATATTATATCAATACATGATATATGCATGGCTCCTTAGTGGTTTACGTACTTTGGACTAATTAATTACCAATGGATTGAAATGGTTAATGGATTCAAAAATGATAATTCGATATGTAGCTGATAAATAATCGACTGAAATAAATAATAAAGCCTATTCTTATAAATGTATAATGAAGCTTCAAAATATTCTGAAAACAGTCTTAGTATTTTCTAGTGTTTGATTTTACGTGAGTATGTTTGTTTGTGTTATATTGCAAAGAATTTTTAACGGATTTTAAATATGTATCTCTTTCCTCGTGACCACGCTCGCTCCAAAGTGTGCGGAACGTCGGGAAAATAATATAATGAATAAATCGCGTTTTAAATCCGATAAAAATCTTTAATTTATAAATTCCCTACAGACGTTATTATCCTCATGCGCTATATTATACAGAAAGATAAAAAATGTCAAGCACCAATCACTTTCATTCTTATATATCTTATTCATTTTAAATTCCCCTTTTTTATTACCAAAATAATTTTTTATTTATTTATTTGTAATATATGTTTTGTTCGCAGGGTCTCCGCGCAGGCACAGTGTGGGTGAACGATTACAACGTGTTCGGTAACCAGGTGCCGTTCGGCGGATACAAGCAGAGCGGGCTCGGGCGGGAAAATGGCCCTTATGGCTTACAGAACTATACCGAAGTTAAGGCGGTTGTTGTACGCATGACGCATAAGAACTCGTAATTTGTGAAGTGAAATAAAATATTGTTGGCGAGAAAATATTATATAATTATTGTATTTACTATGTCTACATGTTTAAAAATTAAAAGTATAATATAGTATGAATAAAAAGTAAAACTTCTTTAGCAAGATTCAAAGGTACAAAAATCGCCGCCTTACTCCTAAAAAACCTTGAAATTTTATTCTCAACGCGCCTAAAGAAGTTTCACTTCTAAAATAGGAATATGTATTCATAGTTAAACGAAAGAAAACACAAAAGAAGAATTTGACAATAACACTTAAAATATTATATAAATGTATGTACTTTTCCAAATATATATCTTAACATACGCACACTAGTCAAAAATATGTATCTTAAGATTAAGTGAAAAATATCATAACTTTCGCAAAAGATTGTTAAAAGCATTTACTTGTAAATAAACTTAAAACTTTATTTCTAATATATATTTTTTTTAAATTCTATTGTTTTATTTATAACCTTATATCACCTACTAGCTGTGCTCCGCCGTTTCGCCCACATTGCTCCGCTCCTGTTGGTCTAGCGTGATGATATATAGCCTGTCTCGGTAAATGAACTATGCAACAGCGAAATAATTTCTCAAATCGGACCAGTATTTCCTGAGATTCAAACAAACAAACTCTTCAGCTTTATAATATTATCTCTACTAATAAAATATCAGAACTTTCGCAAAAATAACTTTAAACTTTATTTCAAATATTTTTTTTTGTAATCCTATTGTTTTATTTATGACCTTATATCACATATTATCCAGCTTTTATCCAGATTATTGTGTTTGTAAAAAAAATGCTCTTCTTCAATCTCCAATCTCCTCTGTTGCATTAATTAAAATTATAAAGTTTTTGCGGTTTTGTTTTTTCTTCCTGTATTATTACTGTGAATAGTGATTTAAATATGTAATAATATTTTCTATTGTATTCCCAGTGAGTAAACTACGTAAGGCTTATTCTCTTATTTAAAAAAAGGCATGAAATACTGTTTGTTAGGGTTTTAAACGTACATAATATTCAACATCATCGTAGTGATTTTGTGATTATTACAGTGATTATGTCGTGTTTTTACAACTGAATTAATTCAAAGAAAAAAACAAAGCATAAAGCCACGGTGTTCCCAGGCGGTCACCCATCCAATATAATAGCATATAGTTCAGGATCCATCGCCCATTTTTGCACTAGATTACTATCAAGCTAATTTTCCGTGAGTAGCTTTATTTTGATGAGACGCCCAATAATTTCCTGTACGAAACTCTCGATTGTGGTAGCTTACAGAGGTAACAAGGATAAAATGTTTTGATTTGATGGTTCTCAAATATACTACTAACTGATTTTTTTTTGTTCAATCTCAAGATAATTATCTAAATTAAGTATTCGAAAAAATATTTGTCCTAGAAAATCTATATGGTTTGATCAAAGAGTCCCCTCTTTCCAATGTGTATTGATAACGAGGTCATCATAAATGATTACTAACCACCCGGTTTTTTTGTTTTCACTTAGTTAATATTTATATAATTCAACAGACATAATATTGTCCTACAAATTGCGTCAAATCCTGGAAGGATCCTGGACTAATATATATACATAGCATTCATTTGAAAATTTCGTTTGTTCTGTCGCCAACGTCCATACCACGTTGAATACACCGGTTCTCGTCCGATCACCGAAGTTAAGCAACGTCGGGCGCGGTCAGTACTTGGATGGGTGACCGCCTGGGAACACCGCGTGATGTTGGCCTTTTGCTACGGAGAACCAGAATACTGTTTATTTTTTTTTTAGAATTGACCATCTTGTAAAATATATATATTTCCAGAGAAAACAATGTTTGTTGGTATTTTTATATTAGTCTAATATTAGGTCATTCATTAGGTACTTATTATAAAAAAATGAAATATACCGATTGAAGTACTCCTCAGATGCATGTAAAATTGTACCCTGTTTTAAAATAGACTGTGATTATACTTTGTAATTTGAAATCATCTTCAATAAGATACTTTAAAACATGACAAATTTTATCTTCATAACATTGTTTAGATTGGCTAAATTATAAATGGTTACTAGATGTGTATGCAACAACTTGTTATTTTGAATAAAAGTATGATTTCTGTGTGAGCCATATATGTATGTATTTCTATTTATAAACTAGAGTTCCGCCCCGGCTTCGCCTGTGGTTCGTGTTTTCGTTTTCTCTCCATAAGAACCATCCTGGTATACTTCAAGGAATATAATAAAAAAAAGAATTAACTAAATCGGTTCAGCCGTTCTCCGGTTATGCGCTTATCTACACATTTTACGATTCGTTTTTATAAGATAAAAACGCCACCCAAGAATTCCCATTTCTTACGCTTGTATGGTAGCTATAATAGGCGTTGCGTTGGTTCAAAAATTGCCAGTATAAGTATAATGTGTAAAACTCATTAATGCAGCTAAATTTATTGTTATACACCAGACGACCAAGATTTGAAAGTAAATAATGTGCGTATGGGAACAAATCAAGTAATAAGATTTTAAATTAGGTATAATATATTGTTCATTGGTGGAAAGAAATTCATTGTATCTCAATATTTAAGATGTGTATTTCCAATTTATATGTAGTCCTTGCTATAAGTACCATTTTAAAATAATAACAACAGGAATTTCTTTTTAAGGAAAATAAAACACTATAATGAAGTAACGACGCTTTATTTCAACAAATACGTCTAAAATCAACTACAAATCTATGTTATACGTCTTCTAAAAATAATTCTCTATATTAATACAACCTCTTAAATTCTGAAGTTAACATTGATGGAACATTATAAAAGACCTACGACTAAAATGACAATCAAACCTTTGGTCCATGCGCATAGACTTAAAAAATAATAAGGAATGTAAAAAAATATTAAAATTATATTAAAATTAGAACCGAGATTAACAAAAAATAATTTATTAAAACCTTCGAGGTGAATAACTAATCTAAAAATCACAACAGTGGAATGTAAAGTGCTACTTAATCTTAAAATCACAAAACTCCCGCGCACTCTTTAAAACTTAAAATAAAAAACTAAAAACATCTTTGGGCTCATTAAATGCGGATGGATCAATGAATCAAGGCACAACATTCTTCATAAGCCAGCTTAGAGAAAATATAAAAATTTGTACTCGAAATGGGCGTCGCCCGTAAAATAGCACGCTTAACAGGTTAAATATAATTTTATTCACGATTAAAAATCAAAACTTAATTTTTTTTCCTCTTCGTTGATGACGGAGAGGTTTTCCTCGGAAATTTTCGCGAGGCAGCCGCAAGTGAGCGGGTTAAAGTTGGCGCTAGCGAGGCCTTCTTCTATTTCTCGTTCGATGATTTCAAAGTCATCGTTTTCAGCTTGGCACTTGAGGCACTCGTCG
This sequence comes from Colias philodice, assembly GCF_061535455.1. NCBI lineage: Eukaryota > Metazoa > Arthropoda > Insecta > Lepidoptera > Pieridae > Colias > Colias philodice. The sequence continues at coordinate 3,517,455 of NC_143104.1, forward strand.
GAGGACGAGTCCTGGTAGCACATGACGTTCTCGATATTTACCTCCACTTCGTCTTTATCATTGGAGTACAGGCAGGGACTGCTGTTGCTGAGTATTCGCGACTCTTTGGTAATGTTTTGGACGAATATCTCTGATTTGGGGCGTGATTTGAGTCGATCGCTCAGTTTGCGTAGAGCTGCGACGGGGTTGGGTCGCTTGTCTTTTGGGTGGACGCGTTGTATGCGCTCCTCTATGACGGAGATGCTTCGTTTGAAAACAACTGTGTCTTTGGTGTCGAGGCCGTCAATGGCGTCTCTGGATTCTGTGTCCGAGTCACACTTGAAGTAAATAGTATCGCATCCGTTTTCTTGCTTCACTTTGATCAGGCAACAGTCGTCTTTCTTTTCGCAGAGTATTTCGTGCAAGGAGCCGTGCAATGGGATCAGTTTCCCGCCGAAATTCTCTTGCATGTGTGTTGATATGTCATCGTCGATGTATAGATCTTCTGTGCTTTTGGCTTCCTGTAAACAACAAACATCTTTTTAATAAAAATAATAATAGGTAGGCATGAATTTTATTACTAAATTTACCTAAAAATAGTGTTTCATATCATGTAAATGGTAAATCCATCTAATATCCACCATCGTTCTAAATAAAAAAAAATCGGTTGAGGTTGAAAAAAAGTAATTTCATTTATATAAAACGCCAAAAAGCCAACATCACGCGGTGTTCCCAGGCGGTCACCCATCCAAGTACTGACCGCGCCCGACGTTGCTTAACTTCGGTGATCGGACGAGAACCGGGGCCTTAGACAAAGTAACAATTACAAAACGATAACGAAGTTAGAAATCGCAAAAATGTATGGGATTGACATTAGATAGACCACGTGATCTAACGCGGCGTATGTCAATCCCATACATTTTTGCGATTTCTAACTTCGTTATCGTTTTGTAATTGTTACTTTGTCTACTGGGCCCGGTGTATTCAACGTGGTATGGACGTTGGCGATAGTGCAAACGAAAATAACAAACGTACTATGACGCTTTTAGAGCAAAAGTAATTGTTAATAATAACAGTTACTAGATGGCGCACCATAGACTTTTTATTTTAATATGACAATAAACATATAGATGGCGTTGAACTCAATTTGTATTTGAATACGTTATTGTGAACTATAAATGCGGTTTCTCATCTCATCATAAAAATAAAGTTCCTTACAGCTTATGTAAGGAACTTTGTATATATATCGTGTTATCCTATTTTATAATTTATCATTTTTCGTAATAAAATATGAAAATCTCAATCACTTAGCGCTAATGAAAAATAATATACTTAGTACTCTCCATAAAAATTGAACTATGAGAAATGCTAAAAAATTAAAACATCTTTTATTCTAAAAGCTTCCTCACCTGAATAGCGTTGAACGCTTGGCACCGTTTCAACGCGTTTATATGTATTTCGTCAGTCAGAGTATCATCAATGGACAGATTTAACTTCTCTTTACCACTATTTCCTTCAGCTATAGTCACATTGACACAATTGTCCAACACTTGCAAACTATTCTCCCCACTTCTACTAAAGGTAATTTGAAGGAGGGGCTTGTTATTTCCATTTATTTTGACAGTGGAAAATGATTTCACTGGGATTTTCTTTTCGCTATCGTCTTTGAGACTTTCTAGAACATTCGCGACTCCCTTGTTTACTAGATCATCGGTTTTCCTGCTAGATGTGTCTGATATATCATCTTGCAAGAGATATTGGAACTCCTTTCGGATCAATTCTCGTATGAATTCTTCGATGCTCCGCGTATCCGTCGCTTGGTCGATCTTTTGACGGTCCATAATGTCGTCAGTTATCGTTCTGTAAAAAATAATAAATTGATAATACCGCTTTGTCTAATTGTTAATTTTTCAACGTATAATGTTTGACGTGACAACGTCTTATAATGCGATAAAGCCGGCTGCACGTACGAAAAAACATGACTCATGCGGCGTTACCTCGCTCTGAGGCGTTCCAGGCTTGAAGTGCAAGCGAGAGCGCGGAACGAGCGACAAAGAAGCACAATCAGACGTTATCACGTTCTACTATCGTCAGTAAACCGACTTTACAGACAACCAATTTTTTTTTTAATTTAAATTTTACTACTGGTAAAGTATATTAGTCTTAAAAACCCCCTTGGCCTCCTCATTGTAACATGTCATGAGCATTAGTTCGGCCATCTTTACCCCTAAGAACCTTAGAAGAAAAAAAAATGAAAACAGTACATTTTCAGATTTTATGAAATAAAAAATGCCAAAAAGCCAACATCACGCGGTGTTCCCAGGCGGTCACCCATCCAAGTACTGACCGCGCCCGACTTTGCTTAACTTCGGTGATCGGACGAGAACCGGTGTATTCAACGTGGTATGGACGTTGGCGACATTATAACCGAATTTTATGATCATAATTAAATTATCATATTACTTATTAGGTATATAAAATTATGACGTCGTTGATATTATAATAAAAATAAACATACGATTTATCTGCATCACGTCGAATGCCAACTTCGAAGTCTCTCGGTGGAAAGCTTTTGGACATCTCGCGCGTTTGAAAGAATTGCTCCCAGGGACTGCCTATAATTTATAATCAAATTATTCTATATTTCTTAGTTTTTTGGTCTAGTAAAGATATAAGAATTTTGTTTATTTGAGGTTTTTTTTTGAAACACCTATACTATCAAATCTAGTATCTTTTATTTTAGTAAGAACTAAGAATAAATAAAATGAGCTAAAAACAAATTATATTATGGTCCTAACTCCTAAGGTCATTTGGTCTATTTTTATGAAAGTTCTCTCATTACGTATTCATGAAATTGTTTTATAAAATATTTGAATTCAATATTATTCCACAATAATTCCATAAATTAATAAAATAAAAATTATTTAAAAAAATTCTAGACTACAAGCAGATAAAACGATTAGCTAATTTTAACTTATTTATTACTATGAAGTTAAGAAATACATTTGAACATAAAAAATATCCAACATCAAATAAATTACAACAATAAAACCAACAAATTAATGTTATCTTAAGAAAAAACATAGTTCAGCTTAATAGTTGAAACAATAGAGGAAAACACAAATTAAAAAATATATATTAAGTTATACATTAAAGTAGGTAAGCAAAAAATACATGCAATGTTAGATTAGGAAAATAAAAGGAAAACAAAATTATATATGTTTCTAATGAAATAATTTATTTTTTTACACAGTCAGAATCTTTTCTTGTGTTAATCATGCAAAAATCTTGAACATGCAAATAACAATGTGGCAAAATATACAAACTAAGAAGCTACAAAGTGGCCAAACTTTTTCAATATTTAACCACTTCTGCATGAACACAAATTTAGTTATTTTTTACATTTTATCATAATCATTAAAAACAACTGATGCTTTAAAAACAACTGATCTGATGATTAAAAACAACTGGGCACAATATATTTACAAAACGTACCAAAGCAAAAAGTTTTGAGGGCTTAACTTAGTTGATTGTGTGTGTATCTAGTTGTCATTAATGATAAAAAAACTCTTAATATTTTGTCTACTAACCACTTTTCCAGCTAGCGGCCGGTGACACAGGCGGCGGTCGGTAAGGCTTGGTCACACTGGGCTTGAAGTATAACTGTGGTAGAGACTTCTGCAAAGTGTCCACGCAGTGTGACGCCGGCTTTACCGCTTGTATACGGATCTTGCTGCTATAGGATAATTCCAAACAAAAATATAAACCCAATCAATTCAAGAATATTTTTGGACACAAAATTATAAATCAGCCTAAACCTAACTACCTAAACATAAAATATATAAAAAAAATAAAGTAGACTAAAATAAGCAGCAAAAAGCCAACATCACGCGGTGTTCCCAGGCGGTCACCCATCCAAGTACTGACCGCGCCCGACGTTGCTTAACTTCGGTGATCGGACGAGAACCGGTGTATTCAACGTGGTATGGACGTTGGCGATAACGTAACCGAAAATAACAAACGTATTGTGCGCATTTTGTGAATGTTATAGATAACAAAAACAAGAGCCATCTATGAGCAATATTAGAATATTGCTCATAGATGGCTCTTGTTTTTATGTCTATTTTAATATCGTGATAAATGCATAAATGGCACTGTAATATAACGGTTTTAAGAAAATACAAGAATGAATGTTGAACATCAGAACTTACGATAAATTGGGTATATAAATAATTAAATAGGTAAGGCCTGTATAGGGCCCGCGGATCCGGGATCCTGATACATATATTGAATATGTGTGTGTGTAACTTGCGAACTAACCTCTTATCCTCGGGCAGCGACATAGACCTTACAGTTTTCTTGTTCGCTTCGCAGATCCATTTCTCGTGTATAGCTACTAGCGGTTTAACATTCACACTAGCAAGGACTTCTTGTTCTACCGCGTAGGGCCCGCGGTGTGTGGGGGCCCGAGGGTCCGGGAAGTCTGATGGTGGATCCGGGATCCTGGAATGTTGGTGTGGAATTTTATACAATAAACTAATTTATGAGATGCTATTTTACTCTCGTTTTATTTGATTCACTTTCAACTATGTTCTGTTGGTATAATTTATTACATTGCAAAATAAAAATGAAACTATTTACTTATAACACAAGTTTAATAAGTAGGTACCTGTACGATTACCTAATCGTACAGACAATACATATTTTTTTTCTTTTCTTTTTTTCTTGGCTTACACGAGATTACTTAGTAATCAATATTAATTGAAAGAACTGAAAATGTCTAAAGACTAGTACTAAAAAATTGAAAATACTTATAAATTAGTTATAAATTATTTTCACTTTTAAACTTACCTTTTCAACCCAGTATAACTATCACGCACGGTGTCCTCACTTTCCGAAGTATGCCGGGACCTTTCTCCCATACTGCTACCATTTTGTTGACTCAACACAGATTCACTCTCAACTTTTTGCACTTGTTTATCAACTGCCATCATACTAGCTGGTTCACTTAGCACTGGTTTTTCTTGAAACATTTAAAAGTAAAATGAATGAAATTAATTATATCGAAATATTGGTAAAAATACAAATAGTAGATAGATATGTACATAACACAACAAGACAAAAGAGAACAAAAATAAGCAAAAAGCCAACATCACGCGGTGTTCCCAGGCGGTCACCCATCCAAGTACTGACCGCGCCCGACGTTGCTTAACTTCGGTGATCGGACGAGAACCGGTGTATTCAACGTGGTATGGACGTTGGCGATAGGAAATAGGAAAATAGATATCATAATGTTGTAGTTTGAATGAATGTATTTTTATTCTATTTATCTACTTTTTTACTTAATGAATGGCATATGTACATTTTTATGGTCATGAAGTCTAAAACCTATTTAAAAAAAAACATATGTACATGTACTATGTACGAAAATTTAATGATATAACACATTAAATGCTTAGAAAAATAGTGGGTACTGTAAAAATATGTAAATTAAATATCTGGCGAGTTAATTACTATGTTCCTATTGCTTTTTTATTGGGATCGATTCGTCTATAACTTTTAATGCATAAAACTATAAAATATTATATTATTTGAACTTTTTTGTATGAAGTGCTCACTTTTCATTTTAACTTTATACTAAATGTGAATGTTAGTTAAAAATGATGAATTAAAAGAAAAACAAGTGTTATGGAACTAGAAAGAAATTACAAAGGAACATTATTATAGAAATAAAAAAGATATCAGCTTAAATGACTTTAAAAAAGCGCACATAATTAGAACACAAAATTATCTCACCATTCAATTTATGGTCCGTCCCGTTTTCTTTGCACACAACTTTTATTTGCTCCGAACTAGTGTCCTTCACGCTCAACTCTCCCAACAGCCAGGCATTCTTCCTCAACTTAGTACTGCGGGCTATCGGCGTACTCGGCAAGCTATAGTTCTTTATATCAAAGTTATACGAAACGCTCTCATTTGCATTCCGATCCTTAAGTATATCACGGATAGAGTCCAAATTGAATTCCGGCACTTTAATATGTAAGGGTTTATAAGACTTCGGCGTGAAGCTCCGGCTCAATTTCGCCGTGGATCGTTCGCCGCTCTGATCCTTAATGCTATTGTCATTAAGGGCGAAATTCCTCGCTTCTGGGCTTAAAATGCTGCAATACTCCGTCGAATCGCTCCTGTGTAAAGTGCCTGGGGTGTCTTTAATTCGCTCGCGAAATTTTGATATCGGCGTCGAGCACGCACTCGAATAATCCTTTTCTAAATTGTCGTATTTGTTAAGGAGCCGCTCATTTAGGTCTTCATTGGATATGAAGCATTTGTCGACGCGATCGTAAGGCTCGGGGAGGGAGGTTTTACGAATGGTGTGGTAAATGGGACTTCCACTTTTGTTTTCACTTTCTGTGGAGCTCCGTGTGTGTATGACTGCGTCGTGTTCGATGTTCTTTGGACTGATGCAGTCGGAATCACTTGGTGTAGTCGAGTCCCATGCTTGAGAACTGAAGTCGGACCTCTTCTTTGATAAACGCTCTGGTATAATGATGTATTCCATCTCATTAAGATCATTCTGAAAATAAAACATATTTCATGAAAAAAATGTCCATCTGTTTTTTTTTGTATATTATTTAGACTTGAAGCACTGCATATTGTGCCTAAGATCAGAAATTATGATCAGTAAAAATAGCAAAAAGCCAACATCACGCGGTGTTCCCAGGCGGTCACCCATCCAAGTACTGACCGCGCCCGACGTTGCTTAACTTCGGTGATCGGACGAGAACCGGTGTATTCAACGTGGTATGGACGTTGGCGACGGCCGAGGCAAAAATATTCAATAAAACCATCCTAGCTACTGTTATTAAGTTACACAACATGTCTAAATATTTATAGAACACTGGATTAATTATGTATGTACTTTTAGTACCTATTCAAATGCGACACGTTTAGTAACCTTACACTTTTTAGACTTTAGAGGATAATACATATTACCTAGGCATTGGAATTGGAAGCAATGTAATCAATAATGTCTATAGAAAAATCCTATAAAATAAGGAATCAAATTAGTAATTTCCTTTGAGAATTTACACGAGAATTAAATACTTTTCAACGTATTTTAAATGCGATTTATACATTTTTATTAACCCGACGTTTCAAATACATGAATCAAATGAAATAGTAAACAAGCTTGTGAAGTATAATATATAAAATATAAATATTGTGTACCTAATTGTTTCTCTAGTTATATGAGTCAAATTAAAAAGTCCGAAGTCCTAAATTATTTTATATCTATTATCTTCTACTATATAAAAATAAGTCGGGTTTTCCTTCCTGGCGCTATAACTCCAGAACGCACGAACCGATTTCCACGGTTTTGCATTCGTTGGAAAGGTCTCGGGCTCCGTGAGGTTTATAGCAAAGAAAAGGTGTCTCTGGTGGCGAAACGGAGTTCGCCCGGTTTGCTAGTTATTTTATACAATAATTAACGTTTTAGTTAATATCAATACATCTACCTATGTTGCAAATTGCAATAATAAGATAATGTATTTCAATTCACATCACTGCAAGAACAAAATAAATAATTAGAAACATCTACATTCTACCATATTCATAGATTTTAATGACAAAAAATACATTTCACTCAATATCGAAGCTGCGACTTTGTTACTTTTAAAATTCAAAATAAACTAAATTCAATATGGATGTACAGAGCCAGCAAAACATAACAGTTAACAAAAATAAAATAAATTAAATGCTAAAAAAAACAAACATGAAAATGAGTCATTTTTCGAAATAAAAATTCAACCAAAATAAATAAAGCAAAAAGCCAACATCACGCGGTGTTCCCAGGCGGTCACCCATCCAAGTACTGACCGCGCCCGACGTTGCTTAACTTCGGTGATCGGACGAGAACCGGTGTATTCAACGTGGTATGGACGTTGGCGATAGTCAGTGTGAAAACAATCTTATATATAAAATTCTCGTGTCACAATGTTAGTCTGCATACTCCTCCGAAACGGGTGGACCGATTCTCATGAAATTTTCTGTGCATATCGGGTAAGTCTGAGAATCGGCCAACATCTATTTTTCATATGTACCACGGGCGAAGCCGGGGCGGACCGCTAGTGTAGATATAAATAAGTCTTGTCTTGTCGCTTTATATTTTAGAAGAGACAGGGTATTGGCAGACATAGAACAATCTACTTGAATGGAAAAAAAAACGTGTGTGCCGAGCCCTCGTGTTAGAAGTGAAACTTCTTTGGCAATATTCAAAGATACCAAAATTGTCGCCTAACTCCATGACGTGACAGTTAGTTTCACTTCCTAAAATATTTAATAATAAATACCTTAACACTCTGTAGCGTATGCTGTAAGTCGGTCAGACTGATCCTGTCCTCCCTGGGCAGGGTAAGTCCCCGCTGCAGCAGAGCCAGCAAGCAGCCAGGGTAAGTGCCGTCTTGTGGCAGACGGAGACCAGTCTTCCATAACAGGTATGTCTCTTTGAGTTTCTCGTATGTGATCCCCTTCCATGGGATTTTGGCTGTGGATTTTAAAATGTATTGAATTATTTTCTTTTTTTATGTATTGAATTAAATTACATTTTATTATGTGGTGGCTCAGTGGTGAGACCTCGGACTTCGAATCGATAAGTCCGGGGTTCGAGACCGGGCGAGCGCGCAGGAAATAAATTGATTTTTCAATTTATCTGCGCATGTTGTAACATCACCACTGCTCGAACGGTGAAGGAAAACATCGTGAGGAAACCGACATGTCGAAGAATCAAAAAGTTCGACGACATGTGTCATCCGCCAACCCGCACTTGGCCAGCGTGGTGGATTATGGCCTGTACCCTCATAGGAGGCCCGTGTCCCAGCAGTGGGAACGTATATGGGCTGATGATGATTATGTGATGGTATGTTTAGCGGGTATGTTTATTTCTAGCTTTTCTATTCCAAAGAACAATGTGATATGTGATTTTGCCTGAGAATTGTTGCAGGTAATTTTTTTTGAGGTTTTTAATAATAAAAATTTGTAGGATAAAATGCTGGAATAAGAAATATGACATAAACCAAAAGTAATAATTCAATTCAATAACTGTTTAGGTATATAATGCTAATTGCATTTTTATTAGTTGATCCGTCAGCTTAGTATCTGAGTAACATTTAATTGATAAAGTACTTATTGGTAATAGGCAATTCAAATTACACCAGACCAGCTAGTATAAAATAATACACATAACTACAAACATATTATTTTAAGTAGCACAAAACTTACCATTACAACACTCCCACAGCACAATACACAGCGAGTACACATCGCTCTTGGAGCAGGGTCTGACAAACCCGTCGTCATCCGGCTCGAACAGCTCGGGTGCGTGCCACCCGTACCGCGAAGAGTGTGCATACGCTTTGTACTCTTTTAGCACGGAGCCTTCAGGGCATTGCGAGTGTCCGGACAGGAGAGGCTCTGAATCCGCCGTCCTTGTTTTGCATGTGTCTGTTTATTGAAGAAAATTGAATATTGTATTACAAGTGAATATCTTTTAAATATAATATTGTGTGCATACACAATTTACTTCTATAGAAATTTTGCATCCCGATTTTAAGTGATAAGATTTTAAATTAACGCATGTTTCATGTTCATATACTGATTTCATTCAGATACATTTCAAATAATGACTCATATATTTAAGAAATAAATGTAATTTTAACTTTTATTAGATCTATATTTAGGATTTAAATATTATAGATCATTCAGCTATACATGTTTCTGTTGAAATTTATATACTTGACGTGATTTATCTCGTAAACAACTGAAATGAAGATCCTCACCTTCAATATTAACATACAACGGTTCAGGCGAATACGCGTCATAGTCCTTTTCGCTCATCTTCACTTTAGGCACCTTCACACACGGGCTGAGATCAGCTAGTTTCGCCGTGTCGTGTGAAGTGAGCATTATGCTAGAGCTGTTTAGCTCCGTGTGAATGTACCCTTGCATCTTGAGGAACGCCAGGGCACTCGCTATGTCTAGCGCGTAGTGGACTGCCGTTTGCGTGCTCAATACCCGACCCTATTGACCAATTGTTGCACTTTTAATTGGTTTTAATTAAGAAATTTGATAAGTTTGCATGTTTTTATTAGCGATGAAGAAATTTATAACAATATGAATGTAGTAATCTGACATAATTTCGTTGAAAATAAATCGCTCGGCTTTCATTGTTACAAATTTATGAACGTGGTTGAGCAAGATTTAGTTGCATTTCTGTCGTGTGAATAATGTAGGACATAGTTTATTTTTTAAACAAACGGCTATCGGTAACCAACTGTGTATAGTATACACAGTTACCGATTTTACAGAATTTGTTATTTCGATTCATATCATCGACTTGCAGTGAACTTTGAAAAGGAATATTACACATTTTTCATTGATGATCCGTTCCTATTAGTCGTAGCATGATGTTAAAGAGCAGATCAACCTTAATAAATAGACGTAAAACATCAACTTGAAGTATGAAATTCCTGAAATTAGCTCTTTCAAACAATCAAACTGTTCAAGTTTATAATAATTAATTACCTGTTCATGTAATATATTGTAGAGAGTATCTATAGTTCTCTCGCAAACTATATGCACGTTGTTCTGCACGTCCGGATACAAGCCCATTAGCAGAATCACATTTGGATGGCGACATTTTCTGTAAAACAAGACTCAGCAGTGATGGTAAAAAGATAAAGGAATTTAGCTTTAATTACGAAGGTTTAGGGTTCGTTATGAAACGAGCTTGTCATAGAACAAAAAATTTAGACATTGTGTAGTATTGGTACCTTATAAGTTACAATTTGTGGTATATACAGGCCGAATTGAGTACCTCCTCGTGTTTTTAAAGTAGGTTAAAAACTGTAAAAGGATAGATTTTCGAAAAGTAGAGAGACAATGTCTGATGGTGACTAAGACATCACAATGATGGAATAAATAGCGGCTTAGTTAATTCATAAATAGTTGTTCAATCATCTTATAAGTATTTTTTGTTTTGTTGTTTTTTGTGTTATTATAATAACGTGTAACAAAAACAAACTGTATTGAACATATTTTTTAAGCTGTGGTAACAACGTTTAATCCATATCAATTTAGCAACATTTATGCATTTGATTTTACATACGTATAATGTATATCCATTCAATTAAAGTTATGTTAACACTGCTCACATGCAGTTAGCAGTTACGCAAAGCGTGTCGCATTAATCGCTGATTTCATACAGTTTAACAATTTGAATTTCTCTACACATTATATTTAGATACAAGTTTAATTTCGTTCGAAATCAGACCGATCTAGTCGTGACAACATAAACTCTTTTGTATTTATTTGCGAACTACCCGCAAAAACCAAAAAAAAATATACCTTGCCTCATCCTATCCATCCTACTAATATTTATTACTCCTTCACACAAAAACTGCTGAACCGATTTTCATGAAATTTGGCACACAACGGGTAACTTGGATTAAATATAGGGTAGTTTTTATCCTGAAAATCCCACGGAAACGGGAACTATGCGGGATTTCGTTTGACTACACGGGCGAAGCTAGTCTTTTTATTACTTAAAGACTTGTTGAAACAATACCGCTTACCTTAAAATATTAATCTCCATATTCCGTTTCCTCTTCACCTGCTCCATTGTAACACCGTACAGGGTCTTCATTTGCACCGGGACCACGCCCCACTTGCCGAGACACCACTTCTTGTTTCTGTCGTACGTCATGTTAAGATTGCACGAACTGGCTATGGGCAAGCCGAATGTGCTTGCGTCGCTCTGAAATATATTTCTTTTTGGTTTGAGTAAAGTTCAACGTGCAGGTATACGTAAAATATAATATTAAAAAGCGGCGGTTGTACAAAAAAAATAACTAAGAATTATATATAAAAAATCTTTAAATTATATGCCTGAATAGGCCTATAGACTAAAAACTTATAAGAGAAATCTCGTCTAGTAAGAGGGGTCGAGAAAATTTACACAAGAATATTAAGATTAAGTTATTCAAAATTACCTTTGTGTCATCTGTCCTGCTTGATTCTGCTGAATTCGCTTTCTCATCTACAAAACCGTCAACCTCCTCTTCATCGCTTCGTGAATCCAGAAAATTCTTAACATCGAACGGAAGAGAGTTATTTTTGAAGAATAAAGGCGATACCGGCTGCTCATCGTCGAAATCTATGTGCTTTTGCGTTAAAAATTCAGGTGACCTGCACTGACTACGCTTCCTAGGTTCCGAATACGAGGTTTTGAATACATTCCCTGGCATGAATACCTGATTCTGGAATAGGAACTGTATGTTTGGCACGCCGTCGTGTTTGTCATCAGGTTGGGCACTTCGGGCCCTTTTGTGCAATTTCTTTTTGTACTTCAGGGCGGATTTCTTCTCGTAGTTGAACGTTTTGTCGGGGTCGCTGGCGCAATCTGTGCACGAGACGGGAAGGGAGTGTCGTCCGCATTTCTTTTTGTCTGGGGTTTCCCTAAGTTCGTTATAACCAGCAGAACGTCTGGCTTGAAACTCTGCTAAGTCCCGTTTGTACTCTTCAGTGCGTATTGTGCCTACGTGTCCATTTGTAGGCTCGTCTGGTTCTGCTTCCGATGGGTTTATTTGACTAGTCGTGACGGTCACCCGCTCTCTATAATTTAAATAACAAATGGTATGTTCATCAATATGTAAATCCTAAAGATTACAGTGGATGCAGTTTTTCAATCTCTGATGACATTTCAATAAAAAGAGTACTGATTGCATAAAAATTGTGAAAATTCTAACGTGTTATAACTTATAGTGCCTACTATTGGATTAGGGACAAATTGGACAGGATTAAATACAAAATCAGGTCTAATCACGCGTAGCGATAGTAATTTTTTGTAACCAAACCATTTCTAATACGTAACAGAAACGATTTCGAATTATGTATGCATTTTTTACCCAAATTCTAAATATAAAACAGTAATTATACGGTCGGTTTAATTAACAACCAAAACAAAAAATCAGTAAGCCCGCACTATGAGAATGTCAGTGTCATCGGCCGGCACAGTTTTAAGTTTTAACGATTCAAAGTTAATTGCTCTTGTAACGGAAATAGCTAAAACTGTACCAAGTGATTCACTATATTTACAGGAAAATATATTAGGAATCAACAATATTTGACACTTTTCGGTCTGATACAGCTCAAATCTCTTGTATTACAGTAGAACTCCAATTATCCGAATTAATGGGGACCGGGACCCATTCGGATAATCAAATATTCGGATAATCGGATTAAAAAAAAATTGCCATTGGAGAGAATAAAAGCTACGTTTTGATATTGCACTATTTTTTTATTGAATTAAATGAAAGAAACATGAAATTTTCACATGTTATAAATATTTTTGCAATCATTTTTCTTATTTCCTCTAGTGACAACGCATCTTTATCATCATCATCCTCTCCATATTCTTGTTAGGGGAAGAATAATAGCGCACTTAGACTTTTTTTGGACAATTTTTTGTGATTCGGATAATCGGCGATTCGGATAGTCGGAGTTCGGATAATTGGAGTTCTACTGTATACTATCTACAAACCATAGACTTCTATTTAGAATCTCCGGTTTTTAAGTTGGTTAAAAAATAAAAATACACGTTTCCATTTTGGTGAGTCTCGAATTCTCGATTGACCTATTGTTCATTTGTTCATTCTCCGCCTAAAATACATCCGTAAATACCGAACCTTTATCTCGATTCAATGCATGGAGGTCACATACCAGCGCTTTGTACACGACTCCATTGCAAATATATTAAGGTATTACATAGCCTGCATTGTGTATTGGTGCATTTTAATTATCATGAAACGTCCATTTATCATGTAGGTAGTAGGTACCTATGGATCAATTGCTTACTTTATAAAAAACTAATTAAATAATAAAGAGGTTTACGTAAGTTTTTTATGGTTGCTTTCCTGTTTTAATTTCCTTTATAGCCTGTACTGTGAGCTTTTAGTTGACCAATCAGTTAATAGAAAATATTTATGTGTTGCAATAAATCTGTATAGCCCACATTTTAGTTACGAATGGGTCAATTTTATCGGCAATATTGTCAATCGATCGTAATTTTGTTTTAGACTAATACATTTCTTCTAATCGTTTTAAAATTAATAACCAATGTAGGTAGTTAACTGCATTTATGACTGCCGCGTAGATGTTGAAAAGGTCATTTGTAATTTTATACCGCTTTTGATTGAAAGACCGCACGTTTATACAATACGCTTGAGAATCAAATTATTGGGAAATTCTAGTGAAATCCGTTTGATGATTGCTTTGGACATATGATTTTGTAAGCAATTTCTCGTACTAGATAAATTTCATCTAAAAATGAGTCACCGAGATAGCGCGCAATTATTTATTCGTCATACAGTATACTTGATACTATTTCATTGTCATAATTTTTTGTTAACACGTTCATCTATCATTTCACATCACATTTCTCATTACGACTTGTTCACTTCTCAGTGGTTTTATTGTACATTTTCGCAATGATTGTCGCGCAATAATGAGTTTCGTTCAATATTCAAGTTGCGCACGTCTCACGAGCGATTCTTCACAAGTGAAAAGTACTTCTCGTTACTTTTTATCGTGACAATAGTTAAGCCGTTACAGCGACTTGGAAAGATCTGATGATCAATTCATACTTTTGAAATAGAAAGTGTAAGCAAATTGATAGTGCAAGTTCGCAAAGCACCGCGGCCCCGGTCCGCGGTCTAGCTTTGAAACTTTTTATTAACAATTGTGTTTTTTGCTTTCACATTGTTGCATTTATTACGTACTTATTTGGTTTTTATGAAAATTTTTAGTCTTTGAAATAGGGTCGTTGCACTTATTATGCATCACTAGATATTTACAGACAGACTTGTCTGTCTGCCCGCGATAAACTCAAAAACTACTGCATTGATTTACATTCTGTTTTCACTAATGGAAAACATGGTTCTCGAGGCACGTTTTAGTATATACAGGGTGTCCCGCTTTCGGTATACTAAGCGCGAAGGGACTTGTAGTTTTGCATACACTGATCACATAAAAAATACTTAAATAACAAAATACGCGAAAAATTTTTTGCTAAATTTTTCCTTAAAATCCACGTATTCGTCTCTAGCTTCGCGCAGCCGGCATATACCGCTTCGCTAATGTGAGTATTTTGTCTATGAAAACATAATCTTAAACGATAGCTCACATGCGGGTGGCAAAGTTGGGCGGTTTGCTTGTTGGGGGTATACACATGGAATTTTAAGAATTCCTCTATTTAAAAAAAAATGCGTCTGGAATTTTATAATTATTTTTTACGTACTCAGCGTATGCAAAACTACAAGTCCCTTTGCGCTTAGTATACCGAAAGTGGGACACCCTGTATATATATACCTACTATATGTATTATAGTTTCAGAGCACGCGAGTGACGTTGCAGGTAGGCGGGATAACTTGTTAAAAAAGCACGGAATCTAAAGTCTAAGTAGGATACGCGTCTAGTTGACTTTGGAAGGACAAAATAACGACAAGTTTCAGCAGCAAGCAAGAGGTTCATGCCTAAATTATATTACAGTGTACCTAGACTACCTTGGATTACATCACAATAAGTCAAACTTATAATTAACAAATAGAAACTTTGGAAGTAGGTAAATAATGAATTTATTTCTAAATCCAAGTCATTCCCACGATCTAAGACACTATTTGGATACTCTTATGGGAAATTACGTTTAAATCCGGTATGCGCTTATCAAATAACATTATGCAATGTTATTAGATGAGATCGCAATAGCGTAAGTCAATATTAATCACGATCGAGATTCACGTCCGTTCGCCTAAATCCGAGACATCGTGATTGATACATCCATTAATAACTTCATTCTATGCGGAACAGTTGTTATCTATTGTTTAAAATAGCAAATTCTACTTTCACCGAACTATTTACCGATACGTTTCAAATTTTAGTTTATTGCCAGCCGAATAGCCAAATTGATGGTTCGACAGCGGTTTATTTATGTAAGATTATCTATGACGTTAAAATTAGGTAGCTGATGCTTTCTATTATACAAGTTGCATAAATACCTATCTATTGTCTATAATATGTTTTGGTGTTATCAGCGAGTAATTTATCAAGAGCCTTTCTAATCTAATCTCTATCCCGGTAATTGGTATTTTAAGATATAAATAACATTGTCAAAAAGTGGGCAACTTTGCTCCGGAAGCACTTAAGTCTAACCTTCGTGGTGCAATTTGTATTCGTATGCGATTGTAGTTTTATTATTACACTCGCAAAAACTTCCTTAAAATATGAAAATAATAGCTGTCTGAAAAGATATGAAAACAAACTAATTTTCGTTCACATTTTCCTTTAACTCATAGATTTACATAACATTTGCCCAGACTATAAAAAACACCTAAATTAATTAATTTCAGGCTACCCACCACAAAAGTTACCTAATCTTTCAAATCATTAAAAACAAAATCATGTATGGTGCGCCGTGCGACCTTAGGTGCAACAATAAAAAAACTCTTGAGTGCATAATAATATTTTCGTGTTTTAAAAACTTCATAATGCTATCTATCATTGGGCCCTATGGTTAGAAGGTATACACTCTACATTCTACAAGAACAAAAAAGCTATTTTCTTATGACTAGAAGTAAATATTACGTTAAAAATTATTCACACCTTAGGCAAATTTAAATACATATATCGGTAACAATTGCAAAGTAGAACACATGGAAGAAAAACTACAAGAAATATGTATTAGCATTTTGGACCGTACTCATTACTTTCGCTTCCAGTTGTAGGTATTATTTGTATACGTAGTATATTATTATTAGTCTGTGGTATTATTATATTATTCATTTAAAACTCACGATAATTATTATTTTCACGATAAATATATGTTAATACATAATAAATATACCTAGTAAAGTAAAAACATTTTATACACTATCTTCTCGGCCTTATTAGATGTTAGAAATACGAAAAATTATGGGCAAGATTTGTCGTGTTTTTATGTTTTATGGACTAAAAAATTTGCGGTTGAAATCAACTGTAAATTTAATTCAGAGAAATATAAAACAAAGTCTTGATCGTTTATTTTTACGAATCGAAGACCGTTCTAAAATGGAGAAACTAGTAACTAGATTAAGATTAACATCGTGTAATTAAATCTGCATTTTCCTCATGGTTTTATATAACAAAATATCTCGGAATGGTTGATCCAGTCGAAAATAAAACATCCAACGTGGTTACGTTTGGAAAGTACCATAAATAGTGTA
Organism: Colias philodice; assembly: GCF_061535455.1. Lineage (NCBI taxonomy): Eukaryota > Metazoa > Arthropoda > Insecta > Lepidoptera > Pieridae > Colias > Colias philodice. Next base: position 3,534,743 of record NC_143104.1, read on the forward strand.
ACAGACTTTCAATGAATTACGATCCAGTAATCGTGACTCTTTAGTCATGGACACGACTGTATTTCATCACTAATCTCTGTTTACCGATACATGGATAAACTGTGAGCATTAAAGAGTATAGTTTTAGTATACATTTTAGATATTCATTTCAAATATTTAATAACAAATATACCTATATCATGCTTTTCTGTTCCGCGCCGGTTCCTGAAAGTTGTGTTTTAGATATTTGACTTCGTCGCAATTTTCCCTAGCTACTGGTCTACTGAAGTCTGAACATAGGCATAATATTATGTCTCCCTTGTGATACTTTGGTAGGTATAAAACTTAGATTTTATAGTGTTCAACACGTTTATTGAATTTATGCCTGAAATCGCATTGATTTTACCGCACTCTATTCGTAAGAAATTAGTCATTATATTAATTGTCAATAATTCTTGGTGTTGGCATCGGGCTAAACTCAAAAAGTATCTATACCTAAGTTTTTACTTCAAATTTGGTACAGAGAAAGGACATGGGACAAGTTGTATCCCGGAAATCCCACGGGAACGGGAACTATGCGGGTTTTCTTTGACAACGCGGGCGAATACGTTGACGGAAAGCTAGTAATTAATAATTAATATGACTCTGAAGTCTAAATGACTGTTTTTATATCGAAAGTGCGTAAGTTTCAGATGAGCAATAACCTACTTTGATTGATTTATTTATTTGAAACTAGCGGTCCGCCGCGGCTTCGCCGGTGGTACATATTTCGCAATAAAAAGTAGCCTATGTCCTTTCTCGGGTATCAAAATATCTCCATACCAAATTTCATGCAAAGCTTGGTTCAGTAGTTTAGGCGTGATTGAGTAACAGACAGACAGAGTTACTTTCGCATTATTATTATTATTCGCATATTAGTATGGATTGCTGAAATTAAAATAAAATTGCAAAACATTACATGCTTGAATGCTACATAAGATGGAATAGATGGATGCTAAATCGCAATCATAAACTAGTTTAAATGAGTTTAGATAAGCTTATGATTAGGAAATTTGTAAATCGATAAAATTACGTCGCTTATGTGGTTATGACCTAATCACTAATGTTTCACCTAATTATTGACGATACTCGATACGAGTAGCGGATGCGTTGCCGAGTGCCGACTCATGGATTGCAAGGTGGAAGTGATAAAAGCAATATTTTTTGAGTAGGTAGTAGGTATATAGTTATAGTATACATAGGCAAATATATAATAGGCAGTAGCACAAGTCACAGTGCGTTACGAATGTAGGGTGTAATTTTGAATATTTTTCACTACCACTTCAGGATTTTTTCTAATAAGAATCGTGTTGGTAGATGATACCTAATTATTGGAAAAAATTAGCTTGGCTGTCCTAAAATTCAATAATTACCAAAATTTTACGTACCTACCTACCTATGCATTTCTTTGTTTATTTGTCTTTCACGTCGCAACTACCTATTTTTTTATTATTATTTTTTATTTGGTGTTAGGAGGCTAGAGTCTAGACTAGACAGTGACATAGACTACCTTTTATTGCGATGATTTCCCATGGGATTTTCGTTTGACCTCGCGACTACCTAGCGGTATTACATATAACATTTTTTTACGCAATTTAATAAGACAATAAATAATTTTCGTAATGTATCAAATGACAGCAGAGGAGATTCATAAATACTTAAACGAATCAAATGTCAATGACCCTACCGATAATCTTATTCGGTACATATGCGTTAAAAAATCAATTAATAATTTAAAATTGGTAGTATCATAGCAGTTTCTACTCATGTGGCAGTACTATTATAATATTATACCTATACTGTGGTACTAGGTATAATCTGAGATTTTTCCAGGAACAACGAATAAGAGAACACTCGTTTGGTAGAGAATATGGATAAACCATAAAAGTTTAGAGCATTAATGCTTTAAGATAAAAGTCTTAGATAAAAGTAGTGGCTTCGTCTTATGTATCCCATATATTGGAACCATCGCATCGTTCAAGAGGACAATATTCACACTGAAATACCTACCTATTGAATTTATTCAAAAACTACAAATATTATTTTTAAAACAAAATTTATTGTATTCCTTCGGAAGTTCGGCACCACAGTTCGGAACCCATGACGATACGAAATACCTACCTACATTTAGGAGTTGTAAGAATTAGTAATTTCACATACCTAGGTATATTTAATTACTTTCATTGAAGATGACCATGGATAAATAATTAATTCAACCATTCATGTAATGAGACAGAAGGAAGGAATCTTTTCTTTGCCCGTGCAGTCGGGTAAAACATAAAGTAATCAGAATAGGTACATAATGTACAAATTTTTGCATGACGATAGGTATGGAAAGCACTATATTCTCACAAAACCAAAAGCACTTTATCTTCAATACAAAAACACAAACAAGTTGAAAAAAATCACGCGAAAACTTAACTCTAAAGACTGATAATAACGTTTGATTATTTTTTGTTCACTTACCGGCGCAACCACTTGAAAACACCCATTTCCTCTGATGAATCCACTTTTTGTTCGTTCGATTATAATTACACTTCATACGAGAAACCAATGCGATAATGCGTTACTTATTTCGAAAACTTTTAGGTAGGTATGCATGAAAATAGAACGGGATAGACACGCGGAGATTTACCGATACCGGCGCATGAGATTAGCTGTAAAAACCGTCTAGCAACAATGATCACCGATATATTGTGCGGTCAGACAAAACATCACGAACAACACGGCAGTCGCAATGAACTGAATTTAGTTTTTGTACAAATTACTTTTCGTCGCGCTCCGTTGAACCACTTCATCCACGCCGGTCAGGCCTCGTTCACTATTCAAGTCTACCACCGCGATTAGATACCTAACCTTTCTATCGATCTCTCAGTCACAAATAATTACCGAGCCTTTAATTAACAAGTACAATAGGTAACTTATAAAAGTAAAATAAGGTAGCGCTAGATTTACGCTGAGGTATTTACCGTTGTTCATTTGACGTTTCTTTTGTCGATTTACTACTTCGTAGCACTTTGTATTCATATAAAAATTTCTTCATGTTATTTGAACTATTTGTGAATTGTTCTCAATTATAAAATGCCTGTTTCTTTTGATTTTATTTATTGTGAGTTTTTTCTTTGACAGGAAAGCATTATTTTTATTTATTTATACTTGTATCTCTTTCTATCGATATTTTTACTTTGTCAACATGTCGAGTCAAATCAATTACCAACCGAGGTAATTATGTATAAAAGTAGGTATACGTATGTTGAAAAACTCATTTCACTTCATTTGATAAATGAAATTTTTTTTAAATTTATTTAATAAATAGTACACCAAAGTTTATGTTAAAACTTATAATTATTAAGATGCATAGATTTTAATTATTAATACTATCTACACTTCTACTAGAGAATAATATGAGACGAAATAGGTTATCAGTAATACACTACGTATTACAATGATAACAATTTGCTAAAATATATTAATACAACTTGAACTATATACATACATTTAACAGGTATTGATAAAAACATTTCAGGGGAAATTTAAATAGCGCGCCAACATTTTAACATCAAGTCTGACGTAGTGATACGTCATAACCACAGAACATAATAATATATACTCAGGGGTTCCCCTTTTATTACTTTACTCTTTGCTCGGGGTCATAACTCATAATCAGCGTTGCAAACTGTGGTTGCAAAACTATTGCAAAACCAAGAATTATAAATTCGGTAGGGTTGCCAGTAAAAAATCAGTAGTTTTCGGTAGATTTTTATTTGTATTAATTTTGACTGTGATTTTGACCAAGTTGACAAATTATTATTTATACCATCCTTGAAATGAAATTTTACTGAACATGGCTTTAGGGTATATTAAAATCATAGTCGTACCCCCAGGATATATTTATCTCCTTATTACAAGATTTGCACATTGCAAAAGTAGATTTTGATAAATGTGGAGACAATAGAGTCCATTTTTATTTATAGTATTTGGAGCATACGGCCAAACAAGGTTCTTCCCCTTGGCCTTGGCATCAAGCGAGACGATAAGATTAGAATATGCGCGAGAAAAGGATAGCTTAATAATGTCGCTAATAAGTGTGATTGAGATGGACTATGTGCAAGGTTCATCATGTTAGAGTAAAATAGTGTAGTGTAGCTCTACAAATAATAAAGTATTTAGTTTCATCGTCGTAAAAATCATGGGTAGACATGCCTTTGTAATCGGTATTTCGGTAAACGAGGGCTAATATTCGGGACATCTACCGAAAAATCGGTAGGTTTTGCAACGCTGTCATAATATCTGAAAGGTGTCTGAAAGATATGAAACCACAGTATGAAACGAAGATACTTCCAGCAGTTTGTCTGTTTGTTTGGATTTAGATACGTTATTTTTTAATAGCTGTGGAATTAACAAATTATCATTCCCATATAATTAAATTTAAAAAAATGATAACCATAGCATGCCATTTACAAATAATAAAAATTAATACCTTAAAATCTCGGCTTAAAATTGACAATTATTGACAGTTTAGACTTTATAGATAGACGTTGACACTTGACATATTATTAGTTTTATTACGAATTCAAATTTCGAAGCATTTGTTTACGTAGTGTTTAAATCTATAATTTTATATTATTTGCAGTTATTTTGATATTATACATAAATGGATGAATTGAGAGGACCTACCATACAAATCGTGCTGCATGTGAAAGAGGGTAATTAACATTTGCGAGATTTGTATCTGGTTTCCTTCGCTATTTTTTTTAAAGTTAGTTGTGGTTTGTATACATGTTTACAGGACTTGGGTTTGGTTTTTTACGATCGCCTTTTATTGTAAGTGGTTCCTTGAATGGATATATGCTAGAAACTGATCCGACTGTGCCCACCCACGCACCAGTCTTTGATGCGGAGCTAGTTTGGGAAGCTGATAAAAGAAGATTTCGAAGGTAGTTTAAGTGTAATTTTTTTATTTGCATGTATTTTTACAGTTGTATATTAAATAGCTTGGTAAAACTGTACATTATAGGGCGTGGAATTTGGGGGTAGTGGGGGGTGGAGAGAGGGGGGGTGGGTACTAGGAACTTCCCGTGTAAAGGGGGGGGCGCGAAAATTAATAGTTTTCGAGATATTTACAAATTAAGTTTTGGTCCGCCTAAAGCAAAGGGGGCGCAAAGTAAGGACTTAGAAAATTTTTGATCTAAAGTGAAAATTGTATAGGAATCATAAAATACATAATTTTTATTCAAAACGCTAAAATAAGCATGTTTTATAAAAAAAACTTTTTCTCTAAAATATAAAATGGCCGAGATATTCGCCCTCAAAGATTGATGATAAAACCTAACCTAACCCTTTCCCTATCTCCTCATGTCTTTTTTATATTGTCTCAGACACTGCCTTAGCTCCGGCGCTACGGGAAGTGCAGCCCTTCCGCCCTTGCGTGACAAAGCACGGTCGCCCGTACTCCACTTCGCAGCTTCAGCTTATTGGTCGCCTTCGGCGACCAGCCTCAGCCGCTCCGCTCCGCACGGCTCCCGAGCTTTGTCACGGCGGGCGAGGGCTGCTCTCCCTCCGCGCCTCCGGCTTTTTACATACACTCTAGGGGTAGGGCAGACAAGACCACGTGGAATTCGGGGTTGACAGCTTCGGTTCTGTGGCAAGTCTTATGATAATGCAATGCTTATTTTAGCGTAACGTTTTTTAGCTAGATTCGGACTTTCGCAGCTTAATATTGAATACATAATATTCCATCATTGAAAAAATTTACATTTTACAATCCGTCATGTATCTTGGTAATTATCAAGTTTAGAGAAAAGTTGCCCCAACAAAACATGCTTTTATTAGCGTAATCTTTACGATAAAACAATAATAAATAGGTGTTATAAACTCCATCAAAAATTTTCTAAGTCCTGCGCCCCCTTTGCTTTAGGTATTTTTTTCCAGTTCCACATTGATCTGAAGCAATTAATATTAATTATTACTTTACAATAATAGTTTTCAATACTAGTAATATTGCATTAGCTCTTTGATTTGAAATATGACAGATTTAATGTAATAGACATTAGTATGACCTGTAGTTTTTTTTTTGTTTGAGTGGGAATCGCCCTAAAGTCGCTTCTGGCACTCGCCGGCCGCTGCCGCGGCACGCTCGCTTCGCTCGCTCGGCTCGTGCGGCAGTTCAAATGTTAACCTAACACGCTCGTCGCTTCGCTCCTCGCTACCTATTTGTATGCTAAAAGTAAAAGTTTAATAGTTTTGTACAGTTTTAGGGCTTAACAGGAGTACGCACGAAACGATCTCGACTGAAAGGCAGCAAACGAACGGTAACTGAAAATGACGTCGTTATTGTTTTGTTCCACGGTACAAAGCGTACAATTAATATTGGACAGCGCTAGTCGTCCGCTAAACGGATGAATAAAATAAATTAGTCGTCCGATTACCGGATGAATAAAATAATTTAATCGTCCGATAACATCTATTTATCTATATAGTTAGGTTATCGGGGTTTCTTTAGAGAACTGCCGCACGTATTATAGGTTTTTTGTGGGGGGAGGAGGGCACACGTAGGTATTTGATTTTTTTTTGCGCGTCGACGGAGCCCCGCTTCGCGGGGCTCCTATTTCTGTGTAGTTTTTTTTTTAAAGAAACCTAACCTAACCTAACCTAACGGCTAACCTAACCTAAACTAGATTTTTTTTGCGCGTCGACGGAGCCCCGCTTCGCGGGGCTCCTATTTCTGTGTAGTTTTTTTTAAGAAACCTAACCTAACCTAACCTAAAGGCTAACCTAACCTAAACCTAACCTAACGAATTGAGGGTGAATATCTCCGCCATTTTTGATTTTAGAGAAAAGTTGTTCCTATAAAACATGCTTATATTAGCGTTATTTTTACGATAAAACAATAATAAATAGGTGTTAAAATGACACCAACTCCATCAAAAGTCCTGCGCCCCCTTTGCTTTAGTCCAACCCAACTAGCTTTAGTGTTAAAAGGTTATCTAGTAATCCGAATAATCGGACGATTAAATTATTTTATTCATCCGGTAATCGGACGACTAATTTATTTTATTCATCCGTTTAGCGGACGACTAGACACTTCGATTAATATTTTTGTTAAATTATAAATTGCGAATATTAATAATTTTATTTTATTTAATCTATTTTACAAAAACTATACTTAATAATTATTATTTTTAATGTTGTTAAAAAATATACAAATTTCATAAATAAAATTTAAATTATAATATTTTTTTTGTTAGATAGAAATGTTTTACCTGAAATGAAACGCGTTTGACAATCGCTGTAGGTCAATTTGACACTGTCATAACAGTAAGTTCGCGTTTCAAAGATAAAATGGAGTAAAATTTTCCGATTTTCAAAAATTCGTGACTCAAAAACAAAAAGTTTTCGCGCTGTGAAATTTCAGATTTAGGTTCCATAGGACAATAGCTAACCACAAAAAAAATTACGACTCTCAACTCCACGCCCTATAATGTACAGTTTAGCCAATAGCTTTATATTTTGCAGTACCGTTTACATATTATTCTTGATAATAGTTTCTAGAAATTAAGTAAATTGTTACAAACAAAATGGTTCAACAAATGAATTACTAAGTATAAAATTTTTGGGTTTTTGGGTTAATTTAGAAGTGGAATATACATATATTATTTGGTTAAATATAAAACTTTTTAAATACACTGAGTCTACAAAAGTGATGTTCAAGGAAACTGCGTACTTCTTGTTCACAAATATTTTGTCAATTCAGAAAAAGGAACAACATCTAAAAAGACATGTGGCATAACTTATTCAATTATTTCCAGTTTACGAGTACAAAATGTACCAGTTAAAGTGGAGGTGTTCACGACTGGCTCTCAAGGCAGAAAGGATAAAGTTGGATATCTACTGCTCAGTCTGCTTGGAGCTCAACCGTGCCCTGCTAACAAATTTGTTGATGTAAGGGCCGATTTTTCAATCGTTGGTTAAAATTTATCCATCCAATAAAGTATTACATGAACATTTTAAAATTTCACCTGTATACTGTCAAATACGGACAAATATAATATATTTTTGAAATGGTAGTTTAATATGTTATTCGATGAATAAGTTTTAACCAAGGATTGAAAAATCAGCCCTAAGAGTTATACCGAATCTATAAAAACTGACTTATGAGTTTTGTGTCTTTGTATGAAGTTATTATGCCCATCACATACATTCACAAAGTTTTAATATTTGATTTTATTCTGTGAGCACCTAAAAATACTATTATAATTTCTTGGGAACATATTCTGTTGATTATAGATTGTAAATATGCTCATATGTTACATTATTAAATAGTCATGTTCCCACATTATTTTGATATTTCATTTCACATTTCATTTTCATTAGGAGAAATAAAGGAAAGACTTGTTAGTGAAATATTTCTTTTATTAATTTGTATCTAAGGTTACAAACAACATTTTCAGGTAAAACATTCATGGCATAAACTGTTAGGTGTGAAATCGGAGGGAAAGTGTTGCCATCCACAACTTTTGATGAGTCTTACCATTGAAGATAGAGTGAACACACCTACTCCTGTAAGTTTAATTAAATAAATAATTATTGTGTATTGAAAATATAATCCTATTAATATTATAAATGTGAAAGTTTGTATGGATGTATGGATGTTTGTTACTCTTTCACGTAAAAACTACTGAACCGATTACAATGAAATTTAGCACACATATAGAGGGTAACTTGGATTAACACATAGGATAGGTTTTATCCTATGTGTTAATCCTTCCTATCCTTCCTAATTCCTTATCCCGGAAATCCCACGGGAACGGGAACTATGCAGGTTTATTTTTGAAAATGCGGGCGAAGCCGCGGGCAGAAAGCTAGTTTGTATGATAAACAAGAAAAGTGTTGTATTGTATGCTTTGCTGAAATAAGTGTTACTTGACTTATTTATTGTCTCCACTATAAAAAACGTCATTTAAGCTTTATCATTTAATCTCTTACAGAGGAATGAATTAAGAATGTTTCACAGCAATGAAATTGTGAATCCATCCAGTAGGCAAGAAAAAAATCCACCAGCTTCTAAATCTATTTTGTTAAAAGTTGGTATGTTTTTTATTGTTTTATTTTTTTATATTTCAAGTATTTTTATTCAATCAATCCAAGGTACTAGGTATTGGTTGAATAAAAATACTACTAAACACAAGTAATATTAATTTTAAGTAGTTAACTTCTAAAATCATCAAAAGCTAAAAAAAATTGTTGCTATAATTAATAATCTTCTTCTTTTCCATATAGCTGATTAATATTAAAAAATCTTAATTTAATTTCTTTTCTAGAGGAATATATAGCAGAAAGCAAGAAAATGGCCTCGTCATTAGATCTACAACCAAAGTTGATTTGCGAGGAGGGACTTATTCAGATTGGTGATGGGAACCATTTGTTTGTGTTGAGCCTTGTTATTGGTTCTGTGGAGAATTTAGACTTGGTAAGTGTGACAAAATGTTTACTTTGTAATAATCAAATTAATTATTAGTTTGTATGTCTACATTTTCACTTTATATTTTGAATTAAAAACAAAGATTTGATTATTATACTTTGTAATAATCAAATTTCTGATAAATATTAAGCAAATTCTTTTTGCACTTGTAAAAAGTTAAATTATTTCACTGCGACTCAGGTCAAATGTCTTATTTATTATTATCTCGTTTTAATTTAAAATTAAAGTTTATTCTCATTTATGTTTCAGCTGTTGCCAGACACATTAAAGGAGACAGCATTTTCTTATGTGACTTATACAGTGTTTACGCATAATATTATGACAGACAGGTAAATGATAAAAAATACACATAAACTATGCTTCAAATTTTATGACAAATTCTTTAATAATGCATTTAATATTATTTTAAAACACTAAGGAACTCAAATTTACCATTGCTGTAGGCGTGGTTATAAATAGAAACCTAAACTTGTTGGATTGTTTATTCATATAAAAGTTTTAATTAAGTATTTTTGACTAATAAAAATAATTCCTAAAATTTCACCATTTTAGATATAAGTTTAGGATTGGAACACACTATTATAAAAAATCTGAAAATAATTTATTCATCTCCATATTTCAGAGTGAGTGCAACATCACTAGGCACTTCTAGTAGAGCCCAGTTCAACCAACGCACATCACTTCGTTTGCAAACAGATCTGTCCACTCTGGGCAGGTATTTTGCAGAATGCCCGCATCTTGTGACTAGAGTGTGTGTGGGTGAAAGGGATGTTGGTATGTATTATTCTTTATTACAATCCTTATTACTTATTTACACTGTCTTTATTACGTTTTATCTTTATTACACTTTCCAAATAATAGAAAATCTCACAATTTGTAAAATGTCTAAGGGCCGATTTCTCAATGCTTGGATAAAACTTATCCGTCCAATAAAGTATTACACAATAATATTAAAATGTCACGTAAACTGTCAAATACGGGCAATTAGAATACGTTTTTAAAATGGTAGTTTTATACATTATTCGACGAATAAGTTTTATCCAAGCATTGAAAAATCGGCCCTTAATATTCATAATTTGTGTCCAATTGTTGTACATCTTCTTCCTTCTCTTAGAAAGAGTCGGAAGATCGGGGTACGCTATCTCTCTCACACACACGCATATTGTATGTTCATATAGTTAAGAACTTTATCCACAATTGTTAAATTAAATTATTTTTCCCACGTTTTTAGCCTGGATAAGCAATTCATTGTTTATGTTTTCTATACTCTATACAAAGACGTTTCGATTCGACGACGCGGTTGGCGCAGTGGTAAGTAACTGCCTACTGAGCCGACGGTCCCGGGTTCGATCCCCGGTCAGGGCAAATATTTGTGTGATGAACTCAATTATTTGTTCTTGGGTCTGGGTGTTTATCTATATATGTATTTATTAAATATTATATTTATCGTCGCCTAGTACCCACAACACAAGCCTTAATTGAGCTTACTGTGGGACTAGGTCGATTTGTGTAATAATGTCCTATAATTAAAAAAAAAAAGATCCATAGAATGTCTTTGTGCTCGAGTTATTTTCCATATTTTCACCAATTTCCAGGTATATGCAGCATGGACCTCCGAAAACTAATTCCCACGGATGACATACAAGTTTTCCAAACAAATTTCTGCAATAATGACAAATCGCTAACAGTTCACGAGCGTTGTTTCATACTGCGGTGCGATGACGTCATCAGGGAAGGTTCTAGACGCCCGTATATAGATGTGGAGCTTAGCTTGAAGTATCTTGGTGTTAAGAAAAATGCTCAGGTATGAAAAAGTGATTAGTTTGCGAGTGAAGCTTCTTTCCTTGTTTGTAGCAGATGTCGAAGTCGACGGCTAATGATTGAATTTTTTTTGATGTTCTAATTATGTATTTTTATTTACATGTATAAATTGTCGGTTTCTTTAACCCATCGAGCCCCGAACGGCCCGATTGGCCCACGACACAATAGATTTTCTATTGTGTCTGTGATTCCGGGGCCTGAGTTATTAAATGAAACATACCTAATAAATAATTTTCCAGAAGCCCCTCCTAACAGCCCGCAGTGCGACCCAACTAAAAGCAGGTCCAGAACAGCAGGTGGTGGTGGAAACTGAAGACATATTGACCCTGGGCCGAGCTGGTAGCTGCACTGACCTGGGGGGTGTCGGGGGGTACCGGGGGGTGGGGTCTTGTAATACTGCCAGGTGACGTTTTATTTATTTATTCTTCATTGGACATAATACAACGAAAAATATAAGATCGAACCGCTGTTTCTTAACTTTGATTTCGTTTGAATTTTTATTATTTGTATTATTAGAAAGTTGTATTTTTTTCAAATTCCTTCCAAGCAATTTATATTGCACTAGCTGCTCCGCGCGCTTTCACCCCCGTGGCTCCCTATTGGTCGTAGCGTGATGATATATAGCCTATAACCTTCCTCGATAAATGGGATATCTTACCGAAATACCGCTTATACCGAAATAATTTTTCAAATAGTTCCCGAGATTAGCGCGTTCAAACAAACAAACAAACTCTTCAGATTTATAATATTAGTATAGATAACGTTTTACAACTTTAGAGGATATACGCAAAGTCGGGTAAATACGGATTATATTATTATTACTTGAGAAGACTATTTACTAGCTATGCCCCACGATTTTAAAGGGTTATTCTATTAGCGTTTTGATTAAATATCTATACCTATGGCATTCCTTGATAAATATAACAGTGAAATGATGAATAACAAAGAAACTCTACAGCTTTATAATATTAATTTATTTTTCTACACGCACAATTAAAAGTAGAAATTATGATATTAAGTATAAATATTTAATATTGTAAAAAAATCGAGAATATTCCGTCTTTTTGAAAGCGACCGGTAATGAAATAGTGACCCACTAAATTTAACTCCCACTACTTACTACAAATTATCACATTATTAACCAAAAATTTACAGATACACAAACGCATCCGGCGAAGCGATGTTGCCAACAAATGAAATAGCGGAACTAATAAAGAAAATGTGCGATACATTCGCGTCAAGCCAAGAGAAATTACTGGCAACACATAAAACCACGTCAGATATGCAAGTGCAGTGTGATGTACAGGAAGAGAAAGAGTTGGTAGGAGATAAAAAAGAAGAGAATGTGGAGGATTTAATTGAACGGTAAGTTTTCTTAGGTAAGGTTTTTTAACTGTTTTAGTTGAGTATACTTATCATATTTAATAACTAGCGGTCCACCCCGGCTTCGCCCGTGGTACCTACATGTTTAAACTATCCTATCTCTCAAGTTGGATCGAACTGCACATGGTGTGCGAATCCATACTATGATATTATAAATGCGAAAGTAACTCTGTCTGTCTGTCTGTTACTCAATCACGCCTAAACTACTGAACCAATTTGCATGAAATTTGGTATGGAGATATTTTGATACCCGAGAAAGGACATAGGCTACTTTTTATCCCGGGAAAATGACGCAATCCCGGAAATCCCACGGGAACGGGAACTATGCGGGTTTTTCTTTGACTGCGCGGGCGAAGCCGCGGGCGGAAACCTAGTTTTACAATAATCTGTTAAGTGGTTTAGGAGTCCATTGAGGACAAACATTGTGACACAAGATTAATATATATTAATTAAGATTACATAAATTTTAAATATCGTATAAGTCTCTTGTGTTTATTAACAATCGATAAAATTATCGATATTTCCTTTTTATAATTTTCAGTGAACCCGTTAAATTGGAGGCTACAAAGAGTGACACATGTTTTACGGCCAATGTAAGAGGTTTGTTTATTCTATTTTTATTTCCTCGTTTAAAATATGAACATTAATTATTGTTATTATAAGTTAAATACCTAATGTATTTCTTCTAGACATACACATTTTTATAATGTTAAATATTTGGCTTACTCTTGACAGCTACCAATGTAAAATATTTTATATAGTTTTAGAAAAATAATTTAACATAATCATGAAAAAAAAATACCATTTTTTTCTTATATTCAGATGCCGTAAATAAAGTTTTGACGGCAGCGGATCGCGACACAATCATGCAAAAGTTTGTCGAAGAGCTCGAGGACTGGAAGGAGAAACAACAGGAACTGTTTAGAATACAGGTATTATATTATTTAATAATACTAGTTTGTAACAAATATTCTCAAAAAAAAAATGATGATGTAAAAGGCCGGTATGCATGATATGTTTAATGCAAGTCTTGATTAGCTAAAAATATTATGATACACATTACATGCGTATTTAAGGTCTAGTCACTTTTATGTATTTTATTCCACCAATAATAATGGATTGGAGCGCTATGTAACGCAAAAAAAGAAAATGTGTGTGTGCGTGTAGTGAACACACGTACGAAGTGAAACTTCTTTACGACCTCATTTTTCAAAAAATAATTTACTATATGCAACTTTACAGAAATACGTCGAATCACGCGTGGTAGGGATAAGAAAAAGATGGCGCGTAACGGAAAAATGTCACGCGTAACGAAAAAATGTTACACTAAATTTTTTTCCAACCCCGATAAAGAAGTTTCACTTCAAAAAATACTAAATATAATATAGAATATACGTAGCCATTTTTAATATTTTAGGGAATTAGGATATTAATTTATATTGGTCATCGATTAATTCCGCAGACGGATTGTTTAACGGCCTTTTGTATAGTATATTATAATGTTCCATTTAATAAATTTTTAATTTCAGTTGAAACGCAAAGAAAACTACCATCTCGATCTCTTATCTACCGAATGGATGAAACGTCGCACAGAATTAGAGAGCAAGCTAACCCGCGGGATAGAGCAATGTCGGCAACTCGCGAGTGATCTCAGTAGAGCTACGGAGGACTTTGCGTTACGGGGACATAGGAATACGCAAAGGGAAAGGAAGGTATAGAAAAAAAATGTATGCGTGTATTAGAGTACACACGTAAGAAGTGAAACTTCTTTATGACCTTAAAAATGTCACGAGTATGGCGTAACGCAAAAATGTCACGCGTACGGCGTAACGCAAAAATTTTACACTAAATTTTTGTCCAACCCCGATAAAGAAGTTTCACTTCAATAGTTTCTTTTGACGTGACAACGTCTTATAATTCGATAGAGCCGGTTGCACGCACGAAAAAACATGACTCATGCGGCGTTACCTCGCTGAGGCGTTCCATGTAAGGCTTGAAGTGCGAGCGAGAGCGCGGAACGAGCGACAAAGAAGCACAATCGGACGTTGTCACGTTCAACTATCGTCAGTAAACCGACTTTACAGACAACCAATTTTTTTATATTTATTTAATGTTGGGTAATTCGGAGGGCATAGGTATACGCAGCGGGAGGGCAAGGTGAGTGTAACATAACATATTCTACTGGGTGAATTTTTTAACCGGGCGTGATAGGCGAAATAAGGTATATCAAAGAGAACTGAAGTAATTTATCAAGCAAAATGAAGACTTTAACTACATCATCCGTTTTTATAATAAATATTCCTTGGCAGGAATCGAACCCGTTGATTTTGAAAAAAAAATACATTTAGGTACTTACTCTAATCGAAAGTGTTTCAAGAGGAGAAAAGCCTCAAAAATAATTGCAATTCCTCCCGGGCTGATATTAAATTTAATAATGATTAAGAAATAATAAGCGTAGTGGTAACTTCTAAGTAACTAAACAAAAAAAAAAAAATAGATAGTATTTTATTCTTGCTTGAAAAATAGCCATACTGTAGTTCGTTTTCAGTGTTAATATCCTACTAATATTATAAATGCGAAAGGTTGTGAGGATGTGTGTGTGAACCAATTACCATGAAATTTAGCACACATATACGAGGGTAACTTTGATTAACACATAGGATAGGTTTTATCCCGGTAATCCCACGGGAACGGGAACTATGCGAGTTTTTTCTTTGAAAAAGCGGGCGAAGCCGCGGGCGGAAATCTAGTAATTTATAAATGAATAAAACTATCATTGTTTCAGTTACTAGAAGCTAAAAAAGCTCTAGAAGAACATTACACAGCGAAATACAAAGAGTTAAGGGAAGCGTCACAAAAGATGGAAGACGATATGAATCACCAGCTTAAATTGAAAGACCTCGCTATAGAAGAATTGCAGTTAAAGATTGAGAAAATGGAGAAAGTCATTGATGGACTTAGAGTGAGTAATAGTTTTATGAAAATTATTATTTATTGTTATATAGAGTATGTTTTTATTGTTAGACGATATCTACATAGTTCTGTGATTATTTAACTCAAATAATATGATTTCGTAAAAGATTATTTTATTAATTGAATACACCGGTTCTCGTCCGATCACCGAAGTTAAGCAACGTCGGGCGCGGTCAGTACTTGGATGGGTGACCGCCTGGGAACACCGCGTGATGTTGGCTTTTTGCTGCTTTTTTTAGTTATTTATTTATAAGTTTGTAAATGATAATTTGCAATTCAAATAATTTTAATGATTTTCTTCTGTTATTTAAAATTTAAAGTTTGTAAAATAAGATTTGGATGCACTGGTATATTAATTTTTTCCAGATGGATCTGAAAAATGTTGAAAAAGATGCTGAAAGTAGGTGCTCTGGATTAACGAAAGATCAAACTGCTAGTCTAATTCAAGAGTTGGTAAGTGAAACCGTAAAATTCTAATACATATTATAAAGAATGACAAAGGCTAATTTCTTCCTAGTGACTGGTGATCCTTCAATTACTTTTACAAACGAAAATGAGTTTTTTTCACAAATTATTATGTCTAATAATTAAAAAATAGCTTTTTCATTCGACATACAAAAGTGAAGCATATTCCAAACTACGAAGATAAGGTTTTACTCTGTGGTTTTACTTATCCAATATTTACTAGTACATCTTACGATTAACTGATTTCATTACATTTATGAAGTGAAACTTCTTTATCGGGGTTGGAAAAAAATTAGGTAACATTTTTTCGTTACGCGTGACATTTTTCCGTTACGCGCCATCTTTTTTCATCCCTACCACGCGTGATTGACGTATTTCTGTAAAGTTGCATATAGTAAATTATTTTTTGAAAATAAGGTCATAAAGAAGTTTCACTTCTTACGTGTGTACACTAGTACACGCATACATTTTTTTTACTTATTGGTTAAATATCATATTTAATTAAACATCTAATCGCAGCGTTGCCTAGAAGAGAAGCTAGAAAGCAGCCGGCAATCGAAAGCATTCTTCAAAGAGCAATGGGGTCGAGCCGTGCGTGAATTACATCGCGCCAAATTAACCGCGCGGAAACAGATGTTACACACTCTGAGGGACCAAAGGAGACAACTGGCTGACGGGTGACACAGATTATATAAATAAAAAAAAATGGTTGTCTGTAAAGTCGGTTTACTGACGATAGTTGAACGTGACAACGTCCGATTGTGCTTCTTTGTCGCTCGTTCCGCGCTCTCGCTTGCACTTCAAGCCTTAAATGGAACGCCTCAGAGCGAGGTAACGCCGCATGAGTCATGTTTTTTCGTGCGTCCAGCCGGCTCTATCGAATTATAAGACGTTGTCACGTCAATAAATGCTATTTGACAAGTGAAACAGATTATATCAATAAAAAATAAATTATATTGCTGACCAACAATAATGAGAGAAAAAAAATGGCCAGGTGATTAAAAAAAAATTTATCAAAGAATAATTTGCGTTTAAATTATGTGAATCAAAGTGCGTGAGCTGCACTGCACACTTACAAAATAAACAAGTATTTTAATAAAAAAAATAATATGATAAATTGGAGATTAGTATCATAGGTGTTCTTTGGATTGCGTTACGTGTTTATCAAGCGAATATCATTTATATTACTTATCTATTAACTATTAATATAAAATATGCAGTTTATGACCAATCGCGTTTTTAACATTATTTCTCTTTCCAGTTTGGATCCGATCGAAGATCAAGAAGAAACGGTAATGGATGATAAGAACGATGTCGACATAAATAAACTCAAAGATGACTTCTATGTGGACATCTTAGCCAACTCACCGGCGATTGAGTCGCGCTCGCTTATAAGTATGAATTTGATATACCTAGTTATTAGTTTAAAATTAAGTACACTTACATTGGATGGACATAAAATTAAATAGATGGTCTTTTTTTATAATTAAATTGTATTTTTTTAAATAATTAATTCACTTCATTATAGGACAATAATAGTTATGAATCGCTTATGTTTACGAAAATGAAAGCGTGATTAGGCAATAAGTCAAATGGTTTTGATTCGATTTTTTTTCTTTTAGGTACGTCCGGTCCAGATGGAATGGAGATTTATGACGATTTAATGTAAGTTATTACAAAAATCGAATTAACTTAGCAGTAATTAGAAAAAAATAACGTTTTTTAATTGTTATGTTAATGTTATCAGTCAAAAATAGGAACTTTACTCATCTAACACTCTTCTATAAAGACTCTCTTCTATATATTTTATAGTGTTAGCTTCTGTAAATTATGGCAATATTTTAATGAATTAATACATTATTTTCAGAAAAGCGCCAATAAATCCGATGAATTCTCGCCTCAAGGACTTGATGTTACAACGCGAACAACTCGTCGCTAACGAACAAACAGACGAACTAGCTCTGCGAGCGCTTAACACTGAAATACGTAATATACTTATAAATTGTGCCACTTGATGTTATAAATAAATTAATAGTTCAATTAGTTTTACCTCTTTTAATTACACCTTAATCTAAATAATATCATCCCACTTCCTACTATTATTATAAATGCGAAAATTTGTAAAGATGAATTATTATGATGAATTATTTACACAAAAACAGCCATATCAGATCTATGCAGTTGGTACAGAGACACATTATAATCTGAATTAGCTATAGGAAGGCCCACGGAAAGCCATAGGTTGCTTTATATCCAGATACTAGTAATTCTTAAATCCGTGCCTTAGATGGCACTGTCCTAATACAACTAGCGAGAACTACTAACTCGCGCTATTGGAAACTGTCGAAAGCTTGTGAGCCTTTTTTTTATTTATATCAAAACGCATTATTGGACGTCTTTTCCTATATGTAGTCCACGTAAAGTCCATGATACACTGTGATGATATATTATCAAAAAGAAAATATAGTTATAGTAACACTCTCGGAGCAATATTATTCCTCTGAGGTAACACTAGCGTATTTTTGTCAGATGTCAAAAAATAAAGTGACGTTCTAGACAGATTCTTGTAGGTTTATTGCTCTGAGGATTCTTGACATTGCATGTACCTACTTCTCTCTATGTAATGACGTATCTTTAATTTGTAATTTCAACAGTGAATTATTGTAATGGTTTGTCGATACGTATTCAATATCAAATAGCACAGAGATTAGTTTATAATATTGAAACTATTTGTCGCGTGTAATGTTTGCAAAAAGTTATTGTTATCGTCCTATAATTGATTGAGAATATTGCTATTGACCCATACATGCCTATTGTTGTAACATAATGGCCAAAAGCAAAGTTACTGGAGCTACGAGTAGGCTGAAACAAGATTATCTAAGGCTGAAAAACGACCCTGTTCCGTATGTCACTGCAGAACCAGTACCATCAAACATATTAGAATGGCATTACGTGGTAAAAGGCCCCGAGAAGAGTCCGTATGAGGGAGGATATTATCATGGAAAAATTATGTTCCCGAGAGAGTTTCCTTTCAAGCCACCATCTATTTATATGATTACGCCTAATGGGCGCTTCAAGACTAACACCAAATTGTGCCTTAGCATTACCGATTTCCATCCTGACACTTGGAATCCAGCTTGGTCTATTTCGACTATACTCACTGGTCTGCTTAGTTTTATGTTGGAAAAAACGCCAACATTAGGCTCAATCGAAACATCCGACTATCAAAAACGGTGCTTGGCAGCAGAATCTCTAGAAATTAATCTCAAAAATAAAATGTTTTGTGAATTATTCCCTGAATATGTGCAGGAAATTGAAGAGCTTTTGAAACAACGTCAAGAAGCACTGCTACAATCAGAGCACGCCAACAGCAGCAGTGAAAGTGAAGTGACTAATGAGCAACAGTCCAATATGCACTACATCTTGACAAACTTATTTGTGCTTGTGGGTTTTGTGTTTCTTGCATTTATGGTGAAACATGTCCTAGCATCTATTTCCAATGACTAAGCAATAAACTTGGTTAGCCAGAGTGTAAATATTGTAATTTATTGGGTAATGATTAGTTATAGTAAACTGGGTTGGGTTGCCAGGCAAATTTTCACTTCTATTCTAAATTATTCCAATTTCTAGTAAGTAACTTACATAGGCTTTTGATTAAATGTATGTTTTGTACCTAAATAAAATAGGTTAAATACTGAGAGTATTTAGAGTTACCATTGAAAGAAATGCAATATTATTAGGTATCAGTAGAATGCTTTTACACTACAGTTTAATTTATGATTTATGAATGCAAAATTATATTGTGTATTAAGCTGTGATAGTGAAACAGAATTAAAAATTCCATTACAATAGTTAACAAATTGTTTATTGATCATAAATGTATAACAAATGTTAATATTTATTTTATTGAATACAAACAGTATTGTTTCATTACCTTATTATTATTGATAAAAATCTTATGAGATAATATAAGCTTTTGTTTTATTGTAAGTGAGATTACACTTATGCCAATCTTAAGAGCACAAAAGTATACCAAACTGATTTTTGTTTTCTAAAACCTTGACTAATTTGAATGTAAAAGTTTATATTATATAACTTGAATTCCCCATACATTTAAAATAATTTATTGTGATGAATGCTAAGCAATAATTATTGTAAAATTGCTTTAGGTTAAATAATCACATACGAAATCCACTTTATATGCATAAAAATTGATATTTCTTGCAAATAATGCATATTTAATATTCCAATGTCTAATAATTCATTGATAATCATTTCAGACTTCAATTTGTAAGAAATTATTGTACTGTGTAAGTCAACAGAAGTAATACTTAGATTTTGCTTGAAATGCAACCATATAGTAATAAATAAAGGATAGTACTGATTTAAATTGTAAGAGGATATTACACTAGTATTTTATAACTTATTGGTTACATACAAATTTTTCACTATAGAGCACAGCAATAATATCTGACAAGGTGCAATAGTTGATAATGTAGGTTCTGCATGGATGGATTTTTGTGTGATCAAGTGTTATGTTTTCATTGTAATAAGTTGATGAAATAGTAAATGCTATTTTTACATTACGAGTTTTTATTTTATATCCCTACAAGTAGATAATGATAAAAATACATTTTAGTTTACAATATAATTTATTATCTTAGATTTAAAACAATTACAAGTTCATGGTCTTTTGCTGCAACAATGGTAGGCCAATAATTTACAGATGCTTTTGATAAACATGTATCATATAAACTGTCTATATTTATTAGCTAAAACACTTTACACATTATTATTAGCGAGATTATTAGCTTACATATCTATCTAAATTGTAGTTGCTACTCTTAAGTATTCTACAATCAATATACAATACATATCAATGTATTTAAAATGTATAAATATCTATTTTTATGTAAGATAACATATCTTCAGATATTATGCAATACACATAAAAAAGTTCTCAGATTAATGTAAAATAAAAAAAAAATAATAATAAAAAATTCATAGTTTACTCACATTTACAAAAAGTTTACACCCAAATATAATACACAGAAAGTAACTCACATTATGATTTTAGTTCAAATAATCAATTTTATTTTAACTAATTACATCAAGTGCTACAAGGAGTATGCTTAATATCTAATATTCATACAGAAAAGGCATCTTCAAGGACATTTTTCTAAGATTTAACATAATTTGCTCAATATGTCACATCATACATATATACTTAGTTTTGGACCTTCACTAACAAATCAAATTAGCCCTTATTTTCTTCTTCTTCATCTTCATCCCAATCACTTACAAGATTTCTTATATCAGGTTTTGGATCAACTTTAGTAGCAATAGTTTCATTTGCCACATCTGTGGTGTTCTTTAGGACCTCCGTGGTGTTCTTTATGACTTCTGTTGGAATAGATGTAATATCTTCTGTATTATTCTCTTCTTGTGAATCATTGTCCTCCCAATCATTTAGCAATGAAGATATTTTCTCTTGTGGTGGTACTGTAGTAGTAGTATTTTCAGTAACCACCTCTTTTGGTGTAGTTGACTCACAAATATTTTCATCTTCAACAATAGGCATACTGTTTTCTTGTGGTGTAATGCTTTCATCAGCTTTCTCTTCAATTTTATCATCATTTGTTTCCATCTGTTCAGTTTCTGTAGTTGTTATTGCCTGGACTGGTTCTGGATTTTCAGTTTCTTGTGGAAGAGTACTACATTCTTCAGTAGTATTATTTACAGGCTGAGATGGAACATCAGCTTCATCCTCCGACCATTCTGATGTTAAGTTTGCAATTTGTTCTTTGATAATAGGTTTTTCAACAATGTCTTCATTTTGTAATGGTTCTTTGACTGTCTCTGCTGGTCCCAAAGTATCTGGGTCTACACCAATAACCCTTGCAATATTTTCAATTGTTTCTTCGTCATCCTCCCTTTTATCTTCTTCTGTTGTGTTACATGGCTCTTGATAGTTTTCTGTAGTATTTTCCTCCAAGACATTTGAGTTGGATTGAGCTTTTTGTACTTCCATTATGACCTCAGTTCTAACAGTGCTTGGTTCAACACATGGTTCCGATAATGTTTCTATCAAAGGATTGTTAATGACACTTGAATGTGGAGGTAATGTTTCTGCTTCTACTGCTGGCTCTGTTGAAGCATCTGGAGCTCCCGACACTTCAATGCTATTACTATTACTATCACTAGGCTGTGGTTCTACAATGGCAGCGGGCTGTTGCTCAATATTATCTATGACTTCTTTAAAGGTATCAACCATCATTGGTTCACTGATATTGTCAATGGTAGATATTGTACTGGCTGGTATCATTGAAGATGGTTCAAATGTAGTCACAGGTATTACTTCAGTAAGGCTTTGTACATTATTTTGTTCTGTATCAATATTTCCTATCTCATTATTTTGTGTAATAACAGTTGTTTCTGGAGTAGGTATATGTTCAGGTATATGGACTTCTTCAACAGTTGGTTGAGCTAATTCCACTTCAGGCAATTCACTTAAATCAGTGCTATTATCATGATGTACTTTTGCTGGGTCTGTATGGGAGATAATTTGCATTTCGGATGTTTTAAGAATTGGTAAAGTATGATCCTGTGTCTCATTTTGCCAAGAATTATCAACTGTTGCATTATCAATGACTTCATGGCTGCCTATTATTGGAGTTGTTGTTGTTACTGTCTCATAATTTTGTGTGATTATAGCAGATGGTTGTACATACTGTGCCTCCATGCTTTGTGATGTTGTGATTAATTGATAATGTTTGTTTGGATCTTCAACAGGATGGCTGTATACAACAACTATATTTGAATTATCAGTATTATTTGCTTCGGATATGTTAATTGGATAGTTTTCTCTAATTATCATCATATCATTTGCTTGAGAATTATTTAAATGAATTGTATTCCCTACAGTTGTATTTGGTGTTGTCAGTACAGTCATTGCTTTATTAGCATCACCATTATCAAAGATGATGGAATGATGGGATGATAGTAATGCCTTGTATTCTTCTTCATTTGATACAACTATTTGTATGGGTTGATTAATATTAGTTGATTTCTTAAGTATTACCTTAGCCTGTTCAGCATTGGAATACTCTGGAGGTGAACTAATTGTTGGTAATGCTTCTAGTGGATCTGTGTGATAAGTATCAGACATAAAGCTTGAATTGACCTTGTCTTGTTTAGGTACTAATTGGAAGTCTTGTAGAATGTATTCATTATTATCTATTAGTACAATTTCCTCTTTCTTTGTTTGAGCTAATGATTGAGAGAAATCATTCTTTGCTGTATTTCTAAGGATATTAATGTTTTGATTACTATTTGTAGTTTGTGACTTACTGAATCCAGGATTCAAAATTTTGCTCTTATTCATTGGAGTTAAAACTCTAGGCTTTTTCGCCATAATTTCAATATTGCCATCTGCATTTTGTTCAAATTGATATGAAGTATTTTCAAAGCTATTCTCAAAATTAGGAATTTCCAACTCTATATACTTTGATGATGGTTCATTTTTAATAGATTCAGTGTTTATTTTTGTATAGCTCTTTTCTTCATCAGAATCATCAATTATACCATCATTCTTTGCTGCCTGATAATGATTAGCTTTAAGATGAGCATACAAATAATTATCTCTTGTGAAGAATTTGAAGCAATATATGCATTGTGGAGCTGGCTTCTTTTCACCACTATACTTGTGGCCAGTTTTTTGTATATGCTGTAACAATAATTTTGTTGTGTAGAATGTCGAGGAACATACGGTACAACGGAAATGTTTGGCGTCTGCATGGGAGAGCCTATGTTTTGCTAAAAATGCTTCCGTTAAAGCAACATAGTTGCAAATGTTGCATTTCGGGAAATTGTAATTAGGTGGTGGTTCAACATCATGCTTAGTGTAGAGATGGTGAAGCAAATAATTTCTCTTCAATGATTTCAAGCCACAATACTCACAAATATTTGATACAGGCTTCTCATTATGCACGTCTACCAAATGACGACGATAATTGTAATAACTTGTAAAATGAAGTGCTCTTCCAGGAGTACCGCAGATTAAACAAATCCATGGACCTTTGATATTTTCAGCACCTAAGGCGATAAGCCGTGCCGCTTCCTTTGAATCAACAACATCAGTTTCATAAGTGAAATCTGGTATTTCCAACTTTGGTTTTGGTTTTTGTTCAACTTTTTTATTAGACTTGGTTGGAGTATTTAATATTTTTAATTTAATGTTCTTGTTACTTTTCACTAAATGTGGATATTTTTTAAGAACTTCACTTATAATCTTTGCATGATCTAAATTACTTGCTTGTTTGTTATTTTTAGTCTCAATGGACATTTTTGGTCCATCATTAACTAATATTTGATCAAACAATTGGCTTGCATCTTTCTTTTCCTTGAGAGATGTTTCTTCTGTATCAAGAAGCATATTATCTTGCATGTCGTCTTCAAACATTTCATTGGAAGATATTTTTCTGCATTCAACAATATCCATTGTTGATGTTCCAGACAAAAATCTTTTAGAGCCTGATGGTTCGTCAAAGATTCTATTTTTCTTAGGTGAATAATATTTAGTTGTTTCTGGATGTACCATCAGTGGTTTCGATGTATATGATATACTTGTGAAAGAGTTTTCAAAAATATTATCATCATCCAGTTCTGCTGGTAATTCATACCTTGTCGGTTTTGGATCCTTAATTACTGTTTTAACAGGAGAGTCGCTATATACTCCACTATTATACATAACATCTGTTGTAGCTAATGTTGGCTTTTTACTAATTTGTGGTTCAGTCATATTCTCAAATGCCTTGGTAAATGTGCGTTTTTTTGGTTGAGAGTTATTCACAGATGTTGCAGACGATTGCTTAACCAATTCACTGCTCCTACTATACCGTTTACCATACAAATTGGTTGATGATGATTTCATTCGATGAGAATCAAGCAGTTTCGTTAAAACTGGCATATTCATTATGAGTGATGTTTGATACAATTTTTCTAGTAAATCCATTTTAAATTCTAGCTGTCCGGTGTACATGAAGTTAATTATCGGGACGACAACGTCTGCTTGCAAGTCATCCGGCATAACGAGGCAATCTTCGTACATCTCGCATGTTCTTTCCAATATCTCAAAGTATTCTGTGCAAGCATTTAGAACTAATCTATGTACTTTGAGTTGAGCATTATCCTGGAATTGGAGCGTGAGATCACAATAATCTGTACGGTTAAAAAAGTGCTTTAACCTTTGAAGGAAGTATATTCCCCAGTTGTCCACTTTCACTTGCTTTACGTCACTCATCTTTGTAATTTTCACTTACATCACAGTATCATCAAGAACTGCAAAACAGAAAAAACATTACTGTATTAAAATACTTCAATAATATTATATTGTACATAATAAAAAGTATCCCACCTATCGATCCCCCCGACGCTACTGTGAATTTATATTGTTATCACAGTAACTAAGTCATTTCAATAATCAATTTAGAAATTTTACATTTTAACTTTGTCATTCAATCAAATTTTGCGCCACATTAATTATGTTTATTTTCTTGAACTTACCGATAAAGTACACTACGATTTCAATATTTTACATCACAAAACACAAATTTTCTGCACCACATTCGTTCACATTTGACAATATAAACGCAAGATGGCGGTGTATAACTGTAATAATATGTCTCAAGTTGCGTTGGTAGCAATATCAATCCAGCTACTCTTTACATTTTAAAGCATAAATTGTGTGCGGAAAAATTATGTTATTAAAAGTATCTGTGTTTCCAAAAAGTTTATAGTCTATAAAATAATGATATGCGGGAAAATAATATGTTCAATATTTTTTTGAAAAAATAAGAATATTTATCTACTCAATATGCAGCGCCCTCTGAACCAGCATTAAATTAGATGGAACTACTACAACTATTGATCGTGGCGTCCCATATTATTTTTGGAGTAGGACGCAGACAGAGATAGTGACGCATTGCGAGCAATGCACTTAAATTTTGTAGAACTTATCTTTATTACATTTTGTTGATTATAAAGCGATAGATGGCTCTGAATTAATTTTTGCAATTTTCTTAAATTACAGTTAGTTCATTGAAATGTTACATTTTTTAGGCCTGACCTTGCGTTTTTTTAGAGGACGCGATTTTATTTTTTTGATGTGTAGGGGGGGTCAGTGTGAAGCTAAAACCAAGTTTGTGGGGTCGCCACCCTTGTCCCATGGCCGCCATCTTGAAAATAGCGGTTGAAATGGTTTTAACGATATATCTCTTAAACTATTTATCTGATAATAAAACAATGTTAACATTATTTGTTGCAAATTAAATTCTCTACAACTTAGGTTCAGTAACTTTTTGTCGTAGAACTATAAATAAAAAAGTTATAAGCGAAAATGTTCAGAAATTAGAGCTATTTATATTTTTAAATAAAACTTTTTTTTATAATTTTACGAAGAAATGATATAAGACTATTTTTGTAGATTGTTTTTAGAGGAACAACTTTTATATACAACATTTTTTTTATGTCAATAGCTAAGGTTTTACAGCGCTCTGAAGTGAGTACTATTTTTCAGTACTACTAACTATACATATAATGGCTATTGGGTCTTTTCCCAGACTCCAGAACAATGGAAGCACACTGCAGAACATTTCAGCCCTGCTTTTCGACGTAAAAAAAACGCGCTTCCAGACTCTTCCTCCTCGGTGGTCGGGAAAAGAGTCAATAATTAATTATTAATAATATTGCAAAATTAATTATTAAAATATTATAATAACAAATAAATAATAATTACTGGTGACAAATTATTATTAGTACACACATAATAATATGTATATCGTATTCTGTATAGTAAAGACATCGATGTGTGGTCGATGAGTAAAGAGTACTTAAAATAGTACCCACTTCGGAGGGCTGTAAAACCTTAGCTATTTACTTAATGAAAAAATGTTGTAAGTAAAAGTTGTTCTTCGAAAAACAATCTACAAA
Organism: Colias philodice; assembly: GCF_061535455.1. NCBI lineage: Eukaryota > Metazoa > Arthropoda > Insecta > Lepidoptera > Pieridae > Colias > Colias philodice. The sequence goes on from NC_143104.1 coordinate 3,561,873, forward strand.
AATGGTCTGATATAATTTCTTCGTAAACTTATAAAAAAAGTTTTATTGAAAAATATATTGAAAAATATATCTCTAATTTCTGAATATTTTCGCTTATAACTTTTTTATTTATAGTTCTACGACAAAAAGTTACTGAACCTAAGTTGTAGAGAATTTAATTTGCAACAAATAATGTTAACATTGTTTTATTATCAGATAAATAGTTTAAGAGATATATCGTAAAAACCATTTCAACCGCTATTTTCAAGATGGCGGCCGTGGGACAAGGGTGGCGATCCCACAAACTTGGTTTTAGCTTCACACTGACCCCCCCTACACATCAAAAAAATGAAATTGCGTCCTCTAATAAACGCAACCCCAAATGTAACTTTTCAACGGACTAAGTTTTTTTATATGGATAGTACAACGATAGTACCGTTCTCTTGTGACTACTACGTTTTGTATATTATGGTAAATAATTATGGTAAATAAATATTGTGCCTATGGTATGCCTTGTGCCTTGGTCAAATTGAATGCTAGTTAGGTACACCTTTTTTTTGGGTTTCGTAACAAAAGGGTAAATCGGAAACCTATTACCACAGACTAATAATCTAATATCTAATATTCTAATATCTATACTAATACAGTTGAACCTCGATAACTTAAACCTCGGTAACATAAAAACCTCTGTAACTTCAAAAAATAATAATATGTTCCCTTCCCATCAGAGCCCAAAACCTCTTTAACTTAAAATACGCAACCTCTATAACTTAAATAAATAATCTCTGTATTGACCCTCAGTAACTTAAAGAAATGTGTCCACAACCTCTATAACATAAAATTGTTTGTCAATGAGTCATTTTGAAAGAGTGTCAAAACAAAAGGTTTCGGTATTTATTGCTTGCACGTGTTTACTATGTATTGTTAACGTAAACAATACATTACCTATTGTTTGCTTTATCGAAATTCTTCAAAGCTTTGCGGCGGTTAGCTTTATGACAACAACTTACTTGCATCATAAGTTTTTGATTGTTGTCCTGGAAACATCACTTTACTTACTGTGTGATAAAACTGGCTTAAAATGAGTCCAAAAAGAAAACTCACAACCCTCACCTACGCTGATAAATTAAAAGCTATAGAAGCAGTGAAAAATAGGATAGACCCTTGATAACTTAAAACCTCTATAACTTAAAATATTTTGTGTTTCCCTTGGACTTTAACTTATCGAGGTTCTACTGTATTATAAAGCTGAAGAGTTTGTTTGTTTGTTTGAACGCGCTAATCTCGGGAACTACTGGTCCGATTTGAAAAATTCTTTCGGTGTTAGATAGCCCATTTATCGAGGAAGGTTATAGGCTATATATCATCTATATATCAGGCTATATATGTGTATGAAATAAATTTATTTTTCATTTTCATTTTTTCATCATCACACTACTTACGACCAAGATTTGCATTTGCCTGATGAATTTTAAAAATTTTAAAATTGACATGTGTTTCAAGTCCGTATCGATTAATTCACTTTAATCGATGTTTTTAAGCAGGTTACTTCTCTACGAAGATAAAATTGATAGACATCAAATGTTTGGCTCCACTCCAATTGACATGAAAAAAAAAACTTCTAGAATAGGAGAATAATTCTCAATTTGACTGAATATCGCGACCGACGACTGCTAAACTGTGCTGCTAAATAACGTCCAGTCAAATAACGTTGAACATTATACATTCAACAATAAGACCAGTTGTCCTTTAGTCATTCAATTAAATTCGACATATGTACCTACTATATGTACTAGATTTCCATCCGCGGCTACGCTCACGTTTTCAAATAAAAACCCGCATTCACACAGTTCCCGTTCCTGTGGGATATCCGGGATAAAAAGCCTATGTCTTATTCTGGGTCTTCTGCAGCTACCTAGGTACATACAAAATTTTGTTGTCATCGCTTCGGTATCCATCCATCCATCCTCATAAACATTTGCGTTTATAATATTATTTTTCAATAAAGTTTTTCACTTGATGAGATAAGACAACATTTTTGGAAAATACAAAAGTGCACGACTTGTAACCTAATGCTTAAGGCGTTACCCGGCAATTTCGACTATGTTCAACCTCTATAAAGTCTGGTACAACATAAAGCACAATACCGAAAAAAATATATAAAATAGGATGGTCTTTGATCTTTAATTGCTCGCGAGGACTTTTTTCCAAAGTTAATAGATTTCTAGAAAAAAAATGTGCCGTGGTCATCGATTTTTCCGCAAATACTCTATAAACTTCGTAACCTGCTGACTTAGAGCTCTGAAAATTTTATGTTTAATAAATTATCAGTTACACAACAGTCCCTGACGAGGATTTTTTGTTTCACTGATTGGTTTCTTTTTAAATACAAAATACGAGGAAAAAAGGAGGTGCAGCGGGAGAGGTTTGAGATCCGTCAAGTATGGTCAAGGTTATTAGCGCATGTATAAGCCTTAAATACCTTCGACAAAAAGCAAAATACAATTTAAGTTTTTCGTTAATTTTCAATAGTTACCAAACTCCGCATAGCTAATAAAAAATGATACGATTTTAATCAATTAAGCTTTCTTTACTCAAGCCAACGACTCAAGCCATCGTGTTTCAACCGAAAAAAGCGTTGATTGACGGGAATTTTCGTTTTCTTTCTTTCCGGTTCAATTTTCTTGAAGCAATTTTCTTACCAGTAACAGTAGATATTAATCTCCATTAAATTATATATTCTACTAGCTGTTCCCCGCGGTTTCACCCGCATTGCTCCGCTCCTGTTGGTCTTAGCGTGATGATATATAAATAAAGCGATAAAAAAAAATAAAATAGATAGCGATAAAATATCGTGGATATCGTGCCTTCCTCGATAAATGGGCTATCCAACACCGAAAGAATTTTTCAAATCGGCAGTAGTTCGTACTAGTCGTAGTCGTTTTTTTTATCGTAGACTGCTCTCTATATCTCTAATGCTTCGAATTATACCTATATATTTAATCTGGACCATAGTAGGTACATAATATTATTGATGGTAATTGGTAATATAGTTTGTAAGTGAAAGAATATTCCAAGACCAAACAACTAAATCTAAACATTACACTCATACAAATATAGACGTACCTATATAAACCATGTATAAACCTAATGTATTTTTTATCATAAATACCTTGATATATGAGATATATTAAAGCTGAATTCTTAAAACATTAGTAAGTAATCTGAAGGTAATCTGATTGTAAAATGTAACAAACCATTGATTATTTGACTCCAAAACAGACAATACGGCTTGCTGTTCTTAAAAGTTAGATAGCGATATCTCTGAAGATAATAGACAAGTTAACGTCAGTTTGCCATTAATCTCGGATGGCCACTCTGCTTCTTGACAATTTTGACTAGATGGAAAAAGAAGTATACAGCAGGATTTGATTGGATCAGATTTACCACGCCCAGCCAAAGCGCCGCCTACGTTAGCTGGGCGGACGTCAGTAAGTTGTGTTTAAGTCAGTTTGGACTCGGCTTTAGGGGAGACAACATTGTTGTTAAGTTACGTCGCTGGTTCAAGTTTTGTGCAGCTTTCGGCGGGATTCAGGTTTGTACAATATTTGTGTAAGCTTATATTTATTTATTGTTTTCATCGCCTGATTCTTTAATTATTTGTAAGCTTAAAAGTGTAGAAATATTACGGCTCCTTGTAAGCCATTTGTGTCAAAGAAAAATCTTATTAAATCTAGGATAAATTAAAAAAGAAGAAAGCAAATTAACTTAGTAGGCTTTTTTTGTTTAATTGATGCCATTTTTATCGAATTGTTTTTTTTTAAAATGTTTGTGGTTGCAGTGCAGGGTGATTTTCTTATTCAGATATGAAATTTATAATTACCTATGTAACACATAGGTACTTAAGTTACTTAAGTGGGCTTTTTGGTTATTGTAATATAATTTAATTTTTAACAATATTTTGTTTTTCCGAACTTTCTTAATCTTATTTTTGTTCCGTGTCTTTAAAAAAGACAGATACCTAGTAGGATTTATTTGTTAATTGTATTTTTTTATAATATAGTGTAGACGTACGTATTTAAACACGTTTATTAAAACGTATTTTTTCTCTTACAAAAAAAGAAATACCTAGGTCTACAAGGTAGACGTACTTTACAAATTACAACAAATATTTTATTAATTAGTTCCGATATTTTATTAAGGATTTTATAGGATAACATCAATTATTAATTATTATTATAGATTAATTATAGATCTCGTAACTGTTGTTGTTTATAATTATACAGTTTGTTTATTATTTTTATTAGTCAAAAAAGCATACGATACCTTATAGGTACCTATCATAGAGGATAGTGATCACTTAAGTACCTATTTATAATTCTCATTCCCAAAGTTACCTTTGGATGGTAGATCTACATAATTTATGAAACTTTTTTTTCATCATAATAAAAAATATTCCAATATCAGATCTTAAAATGAGTAGGTACGCTGCTGCTACTTGTAAAAAATTCAAAGAAAAGTAGATGCTTGAATAGATGTTAACATCTATAGCTGTCTATGCAAAGCGGACACATTTTTTACTCTGTGCGCAGAGTAATGGCCGGCAGAGTTTCCCGCGAAAGAACCGTGAAAAAGGGAGGGAAATGCACAATTAAATTATTAAGTGACAGCTGCCGCGGGCTTTTTGCTTGCGGTTGGAGTGGTTTCAGCTCGAATTTTAATACGTCGTCACTTTGTCGCATATTTTTATGACTATCACGAGTTACGTTTATTTTTTTTAAGTAAAGCTAAGAATTTTATAGTTTTCAATTTATATTATTCATTCGTAATTTATGTTAATACGTCATGATAAGCAGATAGCATAAAAGATTCCGTATTTTTGAAAAATAAAAATTGTTTCAACTTTGAAACAAAATGTAAACGATTGATAATAGAGTCGTATAAACGTAATTCCCTTGAAATTATACAGATAGATTTTTTAAACCACTTCCAAACAAAAGTGATTTGCAGCAATATTGATTTCTACCCACATCAATCCAAAACAAAAGAAAATTCCCCACGCTGCCCAAAAATTAGATGAGCCAGTATGCAAATGCAGTGTCGGGAGTGAAATGCTAATTTCCGTGGGAGCTCTTCAAACTTTTTAATCTCATGTGACGTGTCCCCCCGCACTTGACAGGGGGATGATTGAAAGCAGCTCATTTGTATTTTTTATTACTTTTTAATTTTCTTCCAATTTTGCCGAGTGCTCGGATACACTTCATTTCGTCATTTTTCCCGTCTGCGGTTTCGATTTTGTATTTGTTGTCGTGTCCCTTGTAGTAATTGGTAGATAATTAAAAAATTGTAGCTTCGATCGTAACGTTGATATTAGCTACTTACCTAATATTTAAAAGGAAAATCTCGTCTGCATAAATATGATGGTGTAGAGCGATTTCTCTATGACACGACAAGTTTAGAAAATATTTATTACCTGCGAGGTGTAATTGTAATATCCACTACGTTCTCACGTAACCACGTTCACTTAATTGATTCCCTATAGAAAATAGTTTCAACAATTTTTGTAGTAATTTTTGATTTGTTACAACATGCGAATACAATCAATACAGTCAAAATAAAAGTATAGCGTAGGTATGTTTAATATGTATAGAGTTTTAGATAGAGTTTGATCTTTATTGGATCTTGATCATTATTTTTATGAGATATAAGTACATAATATGTTGTTTTGTTTTATATAGGTATAAAAAAGTCTCTAAATGGTGAAATAATAAATTGATATATTTTCTCTCATATTCCAAAAAACAAGTACCTACAACTGGGTCAAGCTCTTCTGTCTCAATTGAAATAGATACCTTCAAATTCAATTGCATTGTTATATCCCCATTTCTAATGTAACACTATCCTCTGTACAGATGTGAGAAATAAGTGCGATTCATACAATTTCAATGAATACGCTTTATTATTACTTTATATCGTCGGTCATCAATATTTTTTTGGAAGTATTACAAGAAGGTAGATGCATTTTGATTTTAATAAAAGTTCTAACCTATTGGTTATGTATAGAAATAGGTATAGTCAGGTAACAGTTAACAAAATATTTTATACATTTCAAATCCTATCCTAATTCCTAACTACCTAATATATTGTATTATAATATGTATTATAAATGCGAAAGTTTGTGAGAATGGATGTGTATGTGTATGTTTGTTACTCTTTCGCGCAAATACTAGTAAACCGATTACTATGAAATTTAGCACACATATAGACGGTAACTTGGATTAACAAATAGGATAGGTTTTATCCCGGAAATCCCACGGCAACGGGAACTATGCGGGTTTTTCTTTGAAAACGCGGGCGAAGCCGCGGGCGGATAGCTAGTATACCGACTTAGATATTTAAAATATTTTAATAATCGCTTTCTAGTTTGAAGGAAAGCGACTATATTAATTATATGACCATTGATTAATATTTTTTTTCATATGATTGATTATTTATTTTTTCCTGAAAGGCTGGAACGGACGGACGGATTGATTATTCAAAGATAATTCTTAGTAGGTACCTAACATCTTTATAATAGTCATTTTTCAAGCATTTTATAAACAAATGAAAAATGTTAAATTCAAATTCCGCCTGACGAGTTTTTTCTATTCTTTAAATTTTTAACTTGAAAGAACAGAAAAAAATGGTAAATGGTAAAGGCTTCTTGGTTCCTTACATCTTGGCATTTCAATAATGTTGAGGCGCGACTAATCAGTCCATGTACCGTGACCACCGATCGCGCTGTGACATTTGTTACACCCCACAAGCCACATTCGTTTGGTGGTAATTTACCGATTTTTTTTGTTTGTATGAAATATATTCGGGTGGATATTCACTAATAGAGCTATTTGTTGCTTTCTATTTTTTGTGTGAAGATGCCATTGTGGTTAAATTATAATTGGTAGTTTCTAATAGCCGCGCATTTGTTTTTCCAGCTACAAAAGTTGGTAACATTGCAAGAAGACACAGTTTATCGGTTATGTTCATTAAATTTAGCAAGTGTGAAACATCTTTTACCTACCTATTTTATCATGAAAATATGCCAGATAATAAGACAGAAGAAGAAGATAAAGGAAAGGGCTATCAAAAAACTTGTTAACAAAAACACTACAGTGGAAAAATGACTCTATTATAGGGAAAAACTGTTAGAAATGACGTTTTGTTTCCTAGTTTCCGTCTGATTCTGTCACAGACGCACAAATCACTGATCGGAACATGCCCCTTTGTAAATAACACGAGGTTACGTAATATAATTATATAGCGAGGGTCTCACCCTACGATTTTTAGCGGTTTTGTTCTCTGCCACTAATTTCATTCGATAAATACGTGTCGACGTCTATGATTATGCGCTTTGCGACGTGTCAAATTGCTAACAATGTTATAGCACGCTATAGGTTTGACAGCGGATGTATTATTAATGATATACCCTGATATACCCTGCTGGATTAATGAGAAGCAGAAATATAGTGCGGTGTTAAAGGTGACGGGAATTTGAAAAAAATATCGATGTTTAAAAAATATTAATTGGCCCTAAATAAATAAAATTAAAACCTAGCCCCTAGGTACCTCATTTATATCTATTTGAGTTTCCTATTTTTTAACATCATTAAACTGACTTTCACATTCTTGTCTACTTGTAAGTCCAATATTTTTGTGATTAATGACAATCGTTAGAAACAGCATAATTTAACTGTAAAACAACACCCCTTTACAAAGCAAAGTTGCACCCACCGATATTGAAGGTGGTAACAAAGGACAAATTAACAAGAATCTCTTTTAAAAACAATTAGGCAATAATGAAACGGATCCAAGTTGACGGGCTTTAATTAGCATCGGAACGGCGGGTGGTTTCCGTAATTCCGATATCCCCTAGCGTCTTTCAAACAAATAAAAGTTGGATTAAAACTCCCGTCTGTTTGAAAGCGGAGTGATGAGATTGCTTGTTATTTTACCGTGGCGAGTATTGATATTGGAGGTATTTTTTACTAAGTAGTTATCTTCTTGGAAATAATAGAGACGATTATTAGGAAAACACAATATTATGTATTGTGATATTATGTACTAATATCTCTAGGAAATAGAATATTGAAAGAGTGGATTTTATTTCCTAAATGTAAGTTCTTACACCTATAAATGGACTGGACTGCGGCAACATTTTGGAATGACCGAACTTCCTCTATGGGTGAAATGTCATAGTCACAATCAAGAAACTAAGAAAAGATGCATAGGTAGGCATGCATACCTAGAGATAAACTACGATAACATGGCGCGCCCCTCCAAAATTCAAAACGTTTGAAAGTATTTGTGAAATTCATAATAAATAATATAATATAATAACAAAAATTAATAATTTAATTATTATATTATTATAAATAATAATAATATAATATTTAAATATTTGTATTTCACTACACACATTGAAACAGTAATTTGGAGGGGCGCGCCATGTTATCGTAGTTTATCTCTACTGCTAATCGTATCAAAAATGATAATTCAATTTTTTTTACTACCTATTTTAATAAGATAAACATATAACAAAGACAAGACAAATTGATTGTAATCCTAATCCATTAAAAATGCTTGCAGCGGCCATATTGTTTTTCTCGAATTAGCTTGCGACGCGACGTCTTGGGGTGGAAAGAATAGCGCTAATTAATCAAGAGTCGCCATCCACTGATTTCCATGGAGACAGGAGATCCATAGACTATAGAAATCGGCCGCGAACTTCAGCTAATGCTTTCCTTTGTGGAACGACAATCATAGCGGATTGAATTTTTGTTTGCTCGCATTTCGGTTTTATTAAACATCTCCCTAGCAGCTTGCGGTTAGTCGTAATCCCTCTGAGATTAATGTTTGCGGCCATTGAAGCACGCGTTTTGTTCTTTTCAACTTTTAAGTGAACGGATTATGAGGATTTTATTGGACGGATGGTGCCGGAGGAATGTAACGTGTTGAAATGCAGTTTTAGGTGAAAATTGTGATGTGGCGTATCCATTTAATCGGCTCTCTTATTGGTCTACATTCTATAATATACTAAATAGAGACTGTCGAAATACTACTAAATACGTATTGGCAAGCTATACTAGTTATTATTCTGTGGTATTGGCAATAAATAGTCTACATTACAACTTACAAGGTATCCATATTAGTTACCTTCTATTGACGGTAAAGGTTTAGCAAAAACATTAAATAAAGTACATTTAATTTTATCTAATACCTGTAGATCATAAATTCTAACTATCCAAGAATAAGTAATATCGCACCGTATGTTTGTAAGCCGCCCAGCAATATTAACGTTGAGATTTATGCGCAGAAAGTTTTTAATATTTATGGGCGCGCAATAAATTCTTAGCGACGAGATTTCGTGGGGAAAGGTTTATTATTTCCTTGTTGGGGGAGAATCAACAAGTTTCAAGTTGTTTTTGCTTGGATACGCGGCAAGTTATAACATCAATATTTAAATGTCGAGAAAGGTTTAAAACAATCCTTAGAATCAATTTAAATGAGCCTTGTTAATCTTCTTAACACACACCTGACACACCAAAAAGAAATCTGTGGTATAAGCTACTGATAAATATTTATAAACCGTTCGAATGTAAATAATAATCGCTATAGATTTAACGAACCTATCGGCGGCCTTGGTCAAATCTATCCTGTTGCTGTAAACTTTTCTTTACTAAAAAGAATCACAAGCTTAGATATATTTACACCAACAGCATGCGTGGCAGTCACTAAATACTTCGGTCATCAAAAAATATAGTCACGCATTTCTATACTTTCAATAAAACGAAAATAAATTAATCAACATTTAGCAGTTTATCATTCAATTCAAAACTTACAACCCTTGAAGGGAATCAATTCGCCGTGTGCTCAATTCAGATCCCTTACAAATTACCTTAAGAGCATTCCATTACATTTCATCTGCGGCTGACTTACAATCATTATTAGCTTCAGACAAAGGATGAAGGATTAAGATTCAGGGAGATATTTCAGATGAGATTTGAGTCTGTCCGCAGCATTGTTATTTAAGATGGACGATGAAATTAGTGAGCCATTTCATAATTGTGATTTATTTGATTGATGCTTGAAGCTGTTTGTATTTTGTGTAACGATATTTAATTAAATGTAAGCCCTGAATATTGATAATTAATTTACATAGTGAAAATATATTTACGCTCTACTGTTTTATTTGTAAAAAGGAGAGGTCCACTTTTTATTTTATGCTTTAACCAAAAAGTTGTGATGACTATTGAACTACTATGTATTAGGTAATTTATTTATAGCATTCATCGCTAAAATAAATAAATAGTCATTTTGGCTAAGGTAGGTAATTCGATTGCTTCGCGTTCAGAAATACTTATTTTAAATGAACAATGGCAATATTTTATTCCTCATTCCTGTTAGTAATCAACTTTATACAAACGTTAATAACGGTACATTAAAAACTCCATAACTCGTCTGTTTGATGTTCTGAGAGCTGAGTAACATTTCCCTTGCCGACACTCCTCTATTGTTCTTGGGGTGACAAGTGGGTACATTAATTCAATTCCACTATTACTTCAAACTATGAATGATTTGAAACGCGATAGGCGCTCAATTTTCATCCCAGTTATGTTAGAATTATAATATTTCATGCTATGGTTATATTATTCATAAAATTTGTTGAAAAGATTTATATTTTATCTCATGAGTTACAGAGTAATTTTTCGTTATATTTTTTTGCACGCCTCATAAGCGAAGCGTTGAGGTGTGTCTACGCCTGTTAATTTATAATAGCAATCGCGCGCGCACCGACATGGATTGTCATTTTTATTTATTATTTATTGGCCGGGTAGAATGTATTTTTTAACTCATAAAGAAACCTTTGTACAAATGGGGCGTTGGTGTTGAAAATAAAATCTTTATACAAGGAATATTGAGTTTCCCTAAAGAGATTCCAGTTCCCATGCCTAAAGCGGGAACAATTTGGCGACCGTGACAGGACGAAAACGGATTTCACCGCAAAATACGAGTTAATTACAAAATATCTACACATCTACGCAACATTGTTTCTGGAATTGACGACTTCAATTTGGGACTGATTCCTGTCGAAAGGGATAACCTGCTTGTCTGAACAACGATACAGCTAAAGTGTCGTGCCGGAGTGCAGCTCATAGTACCAAGTTAAGTGCAAATCCTTAATTCCAATAACACATTCCTATACCTAACCTTATAACATAAAATTTACGTTCATAATTATCCAAAAATTTCCTATAATTTCGCTTCCATTTGTGTAAAACAATTTAAATTATAGTAATATTGGTTTATCAATACCTATTATCATTTCTTTACGCCAGATTCCCTTGCGGGATTGGCATGTAAATCGCAATTCATTTGTTCCAAATTAAATTCATTTTTTGTTAACAACAATCTCGAATATCATAGCCCTTCTCGCTTATAAACTCGACTTCGCCGAATAATTTCAGGAGCCGTCTTCTCAGGCGACTAAATATCGCTTGCACGATCTTCTGCGAAGCAGCTGCGTGTGAGCAGCAGCCCGGCTACCAGCGGCAGGTTCCACCAGGCGAGGAGCGTGAGATAAGCATTTTATTTCTTCCATAATTTTATCAAGCTTGTTGACGTGCATTTAAATAATTAATTAATCGAAAAATAATTACATAATTTCAAAATAATTACATACAATTAAATTTTAATTTCATAACAATATTCAATTAAACTATTTTACAAAATGTCTACGGAACCTAATCTAAAGTTATTAAGAGATTTATATTCAAAAAGGTCTGCTATTAAGGGCCAAATTACAAAATTTAAAAATTATTTGGACAGAATTAGTGAGTCCACTTCAATGGACGAACTATTAATGGCTGAATTTAAATTGAAACTTAGCAAATTTGAAGCATTGTCAACAAAGTTTGATGTGTTGCAGACTGAGATTGAGGTTCTTAATTCTGAAAATATAGATTCTGAGATTGATGAAAGAGACGACATTGAGAACGATTTCGTCCAAGGTATTGCTTCTGCTAAAATAATGATTAAACAATATGATAATTTATTTAATGACAACGAAAATCGTAGGAAATCGATGGGCAATGAAGACTCTTTCCATCAAGACTCAAATGTTAAATTACCACAAATCGAAATCTCAAAGTTTGATGGTTCATACTTCCGTTGGCTTGAGTTCCGCGATACATTTTCAAATTTAGTTCATAAAAACAAAAATATTACTGATATACATAAATTTCATTATTTAATTTCTTACCTTGAGGGTGATGCGGCACGGATTGTCTCTAATCTCGAAGTGTCAACAGCAAACTACCAGGCAGCCTGGACGCTACTTTGCGACAGATATAATAACAAAAGGCTTCTTGTTGATCATCACTTAGATTCTTTACTTAATATTCAATCTTTAACTCGTGAGTCAGACAAGCCACTACGTTTTTTAGTCGATCATGTTACAAAAAATCTTCGCGCCTTGTCTAGCCTGGGTCAACCTACTGACTATTGGGATGTACTTATAATATTTATTTTGTCTTCTAAATTGGACAAATGTACTCTTGTTAAATGGGAAGAGTATCGAAATACTATTGATGACATTCCAACTTTGCAACAATTTCAAAGATTTTTAATCAACCGTGCAGATGTGCTAGAATCTTTAAATCGCAATAAGTTTGGCACTAATAATGAATCCCAAAATAATTCTAAATTACAATTCACGTCACGTCTCTCACAACTAAATTCACAAAAACATAATAAATTTAATACAAATAGAAATACTAATTCATTTTCTACATCTAATCAAAATAAATTAAACGTTTATCTTTGCATAATTTGTAACGAAAATCACAGAATTTATGACTGTCCTACATTTAAGTCTAAAAACATTCAAGATAGGCTGTCGTATGTAAATAAATATAAATTATGTCGAAATTGCCTCAGACAAGGGCATCCTGTCAGTCACTGCCACATGGGTTCATGTCGAAAATGCCAGCAAAAACACCACACTCTCCTCCATAATTCTAATGATGACGTCACTGCCAACTTCAGCACAGATGAGCAAGTTGAACCAAGCGAATCTGTAGCAGCATTTTCTAGACAAATGTCCAAACATGTTCTCCTATCTACAGCATTGATAGAAGTTTTTAACCCAATTAATAAGCAAGTAGAAAAGGTTCGTGCTCTCTTGGATTGTGGCAGCCAGTCTTCATTTGTTACTAAATCCCTGCAACGAAGAATGTCATTGAGAACTTGCCCATTGCAGGCAATGAATGTCATTGGCATTGGCAATAATTCTTCTAATACAGTGCACGAAAGCTGTTTCACTCAATTAAAATCTCTAAATAGCAACTACAGCGTTACTCTTTCATGTCTTGTTCTCAACGAATTGACGGGCCGCTTACCTAAGACGCCAGTTAATATTCAAGGTCTCAAAATACCTAATTCTTTAACTTTGGCGGACCCTGAGTTCTACAAGCCAGCTCCGATTGAAGTTTTAATTGGAGCAGATATCTTCTGGGACATTCTAGAAAGCGAACAGCTTTCTTTAGGTCCTAATAATCCTAAATTGCAAAATTCTAAATTCGGCTGGATAATAGCTGGCCCAATCAACAATTCTCGTAGTAACGAAATTCATTGCAATCATGCCATAAATACAAACCCTACTTCTAACGAAATTCACAAAATGCTCACAAAATTCTGGGAGCTTGAAGAGCTACCCCAAAAAACTGTTCAAAGTCAAAATGACATAACATGCGAAAAACACTTTCTAAATACCACCACTCGCTTAGAAAGCGGCAGATTCTGTGTGAAGTTACCCCTAAAGGACTCACCTGACTGCCTCGGCGATTCATACTCTCAAGCTAAAAAACGATTCCTAAATCTTGAGAAAAGATTTAGACGAAATAAAGAACTAAAATCAAAATACATTGAATTCATTCGTGAATACGCTGATATGGGCCATCTATCTGAATCACCTACTCCTATTCCAAATCCATCATATTTTTTGTGTCATCATGCTGTCATAAAAGAAAATAGTGAATCTACCAAACTCCGAGTAGTGTTCGATGGCTCAGCCCCCACAACCTCAGGCTTCTCTGTCAATGACATCCTCATGGTAGGCCCAAATATTCAAGACTCTCTTTTCTCCATTTTAGTGAGAGCTCGGCACCACAAATTCATTTTGACCGGTGACATTGCCAAAATGTACCGTCAGGTCCAAGTTGAGAGTTCAGATCAAAATTTGCAGCTCATATTATGGAGAGAAGATGAGTCTCAGCCTCTGAAAACTCTGCGACTGAGTACTGTCACTTACGGTACCGCAAGTGCCAGTTACTTGAGCACGAGATGTCTTTGGCAGGTTGGAGAGGAATGTGGGGTCGAAATGATCAAAAATATTATTCAGCACGACTTTTATGTCGATGATCTGATCACCGGCTGTGATGATTGAAGATCAACTTAAATACATTCAAAATTCAGTTTCAAACGCTCTAAATTCAGCTTGTTTTCCTCTACGAAAGTACAAAACTAATTCAAAAAACTTATTTCAAAATTTACACGAAAGTAATACAGAACATATTTTAACAATCAGTGAGTCGTTGAGCACTCTCGGACTTTGTTGGGATCCATCGAAGGATGCCTTCAATTTTCCAATCGAAATTCCACTTCATAGTGACAAAATCACAAAGAGACATATCCTCTCAAGTTTATTTCGAATCTTCGATCCTTTGGGTCTTTTGAGCCCGTGTATTATTCATCCAAAGATGTTGCTCCAAAAATTGTGGCTCAAGGGTGTTGAGTGGGATGAACCTGTGTTGCAGGATATCAAAAATGACTGGTTGGACAGTGTAGATAATCTAAAATTTCTTTCAAAATTCGATATTTCTCGCAGAGTTCTTTGTGATTCACCAAAAATCATCGAATTGCATTCGTTTAGCGATGCATCTCGCGCTTATGGGCTCAACTTAACAAAAAACACGAAGAAGACTTACCTGAAGTCAAGGTCCATACAGCCGTCGAATCTGAAATTAATTTTGATTTTAAAAAATATTCTAAATTTACAAAACTTCAAATAACTTTCACTTACATTCTACGATTTTACCCAACTCTAAAAACAAAATAAAAATAATAAACTTACCGGCATTTTATTAATTGAATAATTAAATTATTCTTTTCAAAAACTGCGTTACCTGCACTCGTCTTCGTGGTCAGACCTATAATCCAAAAATGGCTGACTTACCTTCAAATCGCGTCAACGTTGACTTTCCCTTCAAGTCTGTTGGAGTGGACTATGCGGGCCCTTTCTTCATTCTAAATCGTAAAGGACGCGGTGCTAGAGTAATTAAGTGCTACTTATGTTTGTTTGTGTGTCTGCGTTTCAAATGCATTCACTTAGAGGTCGTGTCTGATTTGACAAAAGATGCTTATATTATGACACTTCGCAGATTTGTGGCACGCCGTGGAAAGCCAACCGAAATATTTTCCGACAACGGTAAAAATTTTGTAGCTGCCGCGAAAGAATTAAATAGTTTTCTAAAGGCTAATCAAGAACCTCTGTCTGAGTTTGCTGCTCAGGAGGGAATAAAATTTTCTTTTATCCCCGCTTACGCTCCTCACTTTGGTGGAATATGGGAGGCCGGGGTTAAGTCCGCTAAATTTCATATAAAGCGAGTCATGGGCAATACTCATCTCACATTTGAGGAACTTTCGACATTGTTTGCTCAAGTGGAGGCCATTCTCAATAGCCGTCCTCTGTGTCCCATGTCATCTTCCCCCAATGACTTCCTTTCCTTGTCCCCAGGGCACTTCTTAATCGGAAGACCATTGAATGCACTGCCGGCTCCTTCGTTGGATAACGCTAAAGAGAGCTCCCTGGATAGATATGGCAGACTTGAACAAATTCGCCAACACTTCTGGAAGAGATGGCAGAAAGAGTATATCTCAGAAATGCAACTACGAACCAAATGGAAGGTTGACATATCAAAAATAAACGTCGGAGACCTCGTATTGCTTCAAGAGGATAATTCTCCACCACTTTGTTGGCGCATGGGGCGTATCGTTCGATTATTCCATGGAACAGACGGCGTTTGTCGAGTTGCGGACGTCGAAACTACAAGAGGCTGCGTTCGAAGACCTTTGGTTCGACTGTGTCCTCTGCCCACTTCTGAAGACCTTCAAGCTTGAAAATCTACGCTTTTCACCGGGGGGAGGATTATGTCTACGCCTGTTAATTTATAATAGCAATCGCGCGCGCACCGACATGGATTGTCATTTTTATTTATTATTTATTGGCCGGGTAGAATGTATTTTTTAACTCATAAAGAAACCTTTGTACAAATGGGGCGTTGGTGTTGAAAATAAAATCTTTATACAAGGAATATTGAGTTTCCCTAAAGAGATTCCAGTTCCCATGCCTAAAGCGGGAACAAGGTGGGTACTACTGTCACTTCGCGCAAAATATCTGATTTTTCAAACTTAAAATGTCTTTATGTATCATACATTGCACTTGTAAGATAATACATACACACACATATTAAGAAAAAACACTATTTTTAACATTCATGATATTTTTGATGTCATTTTTGTTATTTAAACTAGTTAAAAAACATTTTAAAAAAGTTCTGTCTTGGACGTCCGTGTGTCTGTATGTGCGGATCCTTTTTAGGGTTCCGTAGCCAAAATGGCAAAAACGGAACCCTTATAGTTTCGTCATGTCCGTCTGTCCGTCTGTCCGTCTGTCCGTCTGTCACAGCCGATTTACTCGGAAACTATAAGTACTACAGTGATGAAATTTGAAGGGAATATGTGTTGTATGAACCGCTACAAAAATATGACACTAAATAGTAAAAAAAAGAATTGGGGGTGGGGCCCCCCATACATGTAACTGAGGGATGAAATTTTTTTTTTCGATGTACATACCCGTGTGGGGTATCAATGGAAAGGTCTTTTAAAATGATATAAAGTTTTCTAAAAAACATTTTTCTTAAAGTGAACGGTTTTTGAGATATCAGCTCTCAAAGTCGTAAAAAGTATGTCCCCCCCCCTCTATTTTTATAACTACGGGGTATAAAATTCTAAAAAAAATAGAGGTGATGCATGCTAATTAACTCTTTCAACGATTTTTGGTTTGATCAAAGTATCTCTTATAGTTTTTGAGATAGGTTGATTTAACTGTAATTTATTATATTTGCTGCTACGGAACCCTTTGTGCGCGAGCCCGACTCGCACTTGGCCGGTTTTATTCTTGTTAACACGATAGCGACTGAAATACTTTACTAATCGAGTCTTTTTTTTTCTCTTACGCTTGAGTATGCTCAGGAATAGAACCCTTTCATTTTTCAGGGTCTGATTCGATGTGATTTAATTGTTATTAAATAAACAAAAATAATAATTAATAAATAATTATTAAAAAAAAATTATGAGGCGTGCACTTTTGGATTTTCCAAACTATTTATTATTATCTGTAACCCGATTCTATAATCTATTTCAATTCACAAGCCACCTAAATTTAAGAAAAAAATGGTTCGAAATTCAAACTCGACACAACTTTTTTTAAATGAGAATGACGATAGTTTTAAGTCATTCAGCCTAGTGCGGTTGAGTGACATCGGGATGTACACACTACACGCTACATATAGATATGTAAAGGGATGTCCACACATCCCGCCACGGCAAACAATGGCTTTCAGTCCGTTCCCGCAGCCGCTATTGTCACGGGATTCGCTGGGTTTCATTGTGAATGCACTGTTTTAGAGTACCGTTTAAATTGCGAGTAGATAGATTTTTATAGTTCGAACGATTTTAAATGACTGCAGTTCGGATACAGTTCAACCGTGTAGAAATCTTAAATTATCTTGAATTTCTTTATTAAATGTTTATTGGTTGCAGGTATGTTTTTAATCTATTCTACAATTAAGTAACATACATACTACTTTATAGCAATGATTTTGTACAATTAAATTTTTAGTCACAAGTCAGAAAAATATTAAAGTTATAATATTCTCAATTATTGTATATTTTTAACAATGATTTTGTATTGTAAAATTTTAGTCAGAAGTCTATTGAAAAAGTTTTACGTAGTCAATAAAACTCGACTAAGTTGAACATCTACAATATGTTAGTCGAGAGCATTTAAATCACGCAGACGTGCGAGGCTGACTGGAGCACCAGAGCAAACATAAGATTTAATCTAATTCTCACCGTGTTTGTTTATTTCATTTGTAGTATTTAGTCAAAGTCTGGCAGATATGTGAATTCATGATTCGTATTAAAGGTTACTATTGAGTTGATTTTCTGGAATTTTTTTTTATCTTTAGCTAAGTTATAGTACTCGTAGGCCATATAATATGTACCTACCTACGTACGCTATATGGAAAAACAAAAAAAAGTAAAACAAAGTTCAGTAATTGATAAAATTTACTTCGATGTCCATGTTAAAATAAATTAAATATTCACAGCTTGCTTGGTCTATCTTCATAAATTCGCAGATTCGGAGTTTCTAAATTTTAAAAGCAAAATGTTTTAAAAACGTTGAAATTTCAAAAATTCCTGTTCCCCATGCTATGTATATCTCAGGTTTCGATATCGGATACACGTATTAGCTTTGAACATTTTGTCTATTTGCATAGCTCCAAGGGAGCCGTGATGGAGCGGTACACGCTAACCCACTCAGTGTAGTCTATCGTGACACGTTGCAGATTTTTGTATTCCAATAATATATGGAATATTCCGTTCTGTATCGTGTGCTATTTGATTATGGTTGTGAATTTAAATCAATGGATTTGTATCTGTGTGTTTTGATGGTTTCCCTAAACTATGAGCTTATTCGAAGCTCTTATGTGGATGTGTGAGTTTGAAATTTTAATGGTTATATCTATAATGTAAGCAGTTATTACCTACTACACCAATTTTATAACATAAGTAAGTAATTAATTACAAAAAGATACGGTACAAACATAAAATGGAAAAAAATATTCAAACAAACTTCAGCTTTATAATATTAGTATAGATACTCTAAATAAGCATAGTTACTTCACCGTGGACCATAAAAACAAGAGTTATTAATTTTGCCCGTTATTGATGTTGGATAACAATAAGAAGTAGCCCCTGGGCAGTGGGTGGCGCATTTGTGTAATTGTGAGGGGACATTACTGGATGAGATGACGGTATTGTTTCTCAAAGACATCATAGAATGCATATAACTGTATATTGCTACTTGCTAGTGTCCCGGCAAACGTTACTCTACCTTATTCTTAGCACTGATGTGTATGAATGTTCATCCTAACTCTTATCACTGAGGCGTATGAAAATAGATGTTGACCGATTCTCCGATCTATTCAATCGGTACACAAAATTTTTTGAGAATCGGTCCAGCCGTTTTGGCGGAGTATGGTAAATAAAATTACTATTGGAAAATGTATTCCATACCTCGCGTAAGCGTATTTAAGGATGTGCTTTACTCTCCGTACTTATAATAGATTTATAACTTAAATAAATTGATCTAAATGTTTAGAATATTATACTTAGGAAGTCTCCGACTCTAAAACTAGGAAAACCTGTATGTGAAGGGGTATGGTAATCAATAAATATGGATATCTATTATCTAATTTAGAGGATTGACTAATACTCTCCTCCTTATGTGAAATTTATAAAATTCAGGTAGGATGTTTTGATGTGAATACATAATACAACATATTGATATAGGTAAGTAATGTATTTTAGGTACCTAGGTATTCATTTATCAAAGCTTTTAATGTTTTAATGGAGTATTTCGTATCAAACAGTAAAACATTAAAATCCATTAATGCATTTACACAATCATACGAAATTTTAACTCAAAAAGTACAAAAACGAAATGTAATTTAAAACCATTATGTAGACGTAAAAATCCACGTAGCTACGCCGTAGCACCGTAGCTACCTGTTCTACGGCTACGACACAAAGTAACCGCGCGCTGAATACGACAGAGAACTACGAAATGGATAAATAATGGATGCGGCATTATACAATTATTATGATTAAATGACAAACAATTTTCGTTTTAGCTGTTGCAATTATCATCTAATGCTGGGTGCAACGAATGCAATTGTGTCAAACGTTTATGAAACATTTGACAAGAATGAAATGCGTTTCAATTTCATTTTCAATTCTTTGTCATTTTAAAGCGTTACTGGTACAGAAACAGCAGTTAAATTACATATCTAATAATTAAAGTAGGGATTATGAAATTTAATGATAGGTTTTTGTGTTCAACTTGCATGACGATTTAACAATACAAAAGCGGCGTAGTTATCATATTTTGGCATTTTCTATACTTTAGGCAAGATAGTTACATTAATTGTTTAAAATTTTTTCCGTCACCAGGCTATTCATCATATTCCTCTTTATCAAATGACTAAAACGTAAGTTTAATTATTTGGAAAATTGTTATCTTGTTTGTTATTTTGTACATCAATGTGCTTGCTTTGATGGAACATAGACGACAGTTTGCTTTTGTATAGAGATACGATAACGCTTTTATTAGGCTCCGTACCGAGAAAATAAAATAAAAGTAACACTCGCGACTCAGCCTCGTAAAATATTGAGGAAAATAGCGTGTTGGGAACAAAACAGACGGTT